>NC_134357.1:106748743-107948743 GCF_048569485.1 Anomaloglossus baeobatrachus | reverse complement strand
GGTCTGGGTAGAGGAAAGGAAACCTCCCTTTCTATCTCTCCTAATGGGGAAATGCAGCGAGGAAATCCCTGACCTTAGCTACACAGACGCTGTCATCTTGTGTAGCTGTTAAAATCTGTTTTCACGGACCTGACTGTCACCTATGGCTCTGACCCTGCCGGTATTAGCCCTTACAAGGACTAATAGAAACTTCTATCCCTATTCTGTATAGCGCTGTGTATAGAGTGTACACAGCAGTATCGGAGACAGGAGCTACGCCAGCGGTGACTGACACCAAGACGCAGAAGGCAGATAATGGTGTGCTGGAGGAAAATGTCCGTTTTTATAATGCATGGACATGTGACATGGACATCCTATCACACATGCCGTTGCTTCTCTGGCTAAAAGTCCACTTAGCTGTGTGTGTCTGGGATTGGCTGACATGCTGGCCCGCCCCACTACACGCGTGCGCTTAGGGAAGGAAGACAAGGAAAAAAAAATCCAAACAGCAGTGATCTGAAGGCGCTGTTCCCGCACACTCTACGCTGAAATTTCATAATAGTGTGAGTCACAGAGTGACTTACACTATTACAGCGGAAAGCCAGCTAGTAATTAGCTTGTCTTTTTGCTGCTAGTACCGTTCTCGAACGTATCTAGAACTATCGAGCTTTAGCAAAAAGCTCGAGTTCTGGTTCGATCTAGAGCAGCCCCCAAAATCACTCGAACCGCGAACTGGAGAACCTCGAACCGCGAACCGCGCTCAACTCTAATAATAAGTTCCACAATTGGATGTGTTTAAAGAAATGTTCCTGAGCTGAGATAATATTATATGTGTCCCTGGTATGTATGGTGTAACATTAACTTTTGTTACTCTGATTGCTGATATAATCCATTGCAATGCACCAGCATTGTAATGGATTATACCTGTCAGTTTTACACTTACAGAAGTGTCTTAGACCATGCTCTTTGCATGCTCTAAGGCGGGCTTTGCACACTGCGACATCGCAGGTGCGATGTCGGTGGGGTCAAATTGAAAATGACGCACATCTGGCATCGCATGCGACATCGCAGTGTGTAAAGCCTAGATGATACGATTAACGAGCGCAAAAGCGTCGTTATCGTATCATCGGTGCAGCGTCGGTGTAATCCATGATTACGCTGACGCGACGGTCCGATGTTGTTCCTCGCTCCTGCGGCAGCACACATCGCTGTGTGTGAAGCCGCAGGAGCGAGGAACATCTCCTACCGGCCTCACTGCGGCTTCCGTAGGATATGCGGAAGGAAAGAGATGGGCAGGATGTTTACATCCTGCTCATCTCCGCCCCTCCGCTCCGATTGGCCGCCTGCCGTGTGACGTCACAGTGACGCCGCACGACCCGCCCCCTTAACAAGGAGGCGGGCCGCCGGCCACAGGGACGTCGCACGGCAGGTGAGTGTGTGTGTGAAGCTGGTGTAGCGATAATTTTCGCTACGCCAGCTATCACCACATATCGCTGCTGCGACGGGGGCGGGCACTATCGCACTCGGCATCGCAGCATCGGGCTGCGATGTCGCAGTGTGCAAAGCCCGCCTAAGATGCTTACCTTAGCTGGGTGACCAGCTTGACATGTCTATGACCTAAAATTGCCATGGCAACAATTGGTCCCATGTGATCACGTCTCGGAGTCCAGCCTCCCAATACCGTGATCACTATTGGTTGCAGTATTTAGGAGGGTAAACAGTCAGGGGTGGTGTGGGGACCACTCTTGTCTTTGAGAGCCGGGTCTCGTCTGTCACATAAGCTAAAGTCCTGGCGGTGATCGTGCGGATACTGGAGCCATGGCACACCTCATACATCATATGTTGGGTGTCACGGTTCCATGTGCAGAGCATCTCACAGATCTGGAGATGCTCTGCGGCACCTACAGATCTAGCAGCTTGGTCAATATACTGGAGTCCAGGTTGGTTCTGGGAGGTGCTGATTGCTCAGCTGTTCCACCTTCTGGGTAATTGATCAAGCTTCTTTACTGAGCATGCTTTTGTGTCGCCCAGGAAAAGGGGTACTCGGTCCTGGGCAGTGTATCACTGGGGAATGTCACTTTGGTGGCCGTTGCCTGGTCCTGTGCCCTGGGTGCTTTTTTAATGGGGAGTATTTACAGGGGAGAATAAAGTAATTTGTGTGACGCCACCTGCGGGTTGCAGTTAATATGGGGGAACCGCCGCTGCTGGATTGGTTACTCCTAGGGCTGTGGGTAATGGTAGCTGAGGTGGTAGGCCCTCCGCAGGTAGGGCTGAGCCCAGGGAGCTGTATGGTGGAAGTGCTGGAATAATGGAGGCCACACCGGGGTTATAATTAACAGTCTCTACTCACTCTGGACCCTTGGATGGCTGTGGTTCAGGTCCCTGTATTTCTAGTGCCAGTTGATGACTCAGTTGCTCTTTCCCCGACACTCTCAGTGTGGTTGGGTCCCCATAGCATGGAGCATTTGGGGCCTGACTGTCCCTTTGTGATGGCAGCCTCCTTGTTCATACAGCGGGCAGTGTGGACCCTGTAGGACTGGTCTGTGTCCCAAACCCTGAACCTTGCTTTACTGCTGGTGCCCCCGGATCTGTGGGTCAGTGAGGTCCGTGAAGGTCCCCTCACTGTGCAGGTATTTGCCAGACCGTATGAAACTGTTGTCTGACCTAGGACCCAGTGCCTCGTGCGTGCTCTGGTTCCAGTGGTACTCTGGTGTACCTGCCTTGGTGACCACTCTCCTGTGCCCCTGGGTAACCGTTACATGACCCAGCTTTCAGACACCTCTTTCCACTTTCACTTCCTACTCAGACTACTGCTGACTGCCTGCTATCCTCTACCACTTGGCTTAGCTTCACCCCCTAGGTGGTCATTCCCTTGTGTCCGACTAGCCAATTACCCCTGATGTGGAGTGGTAACTAGGATTTTTTTGGGCGTGGGTGTTTCTGGCACTGGTGTTCCAGGTCCTAGTGGGTAGGCTCTGCATCCTGGTGAGGATGCTGTTCCTACTAGTGCCCTCAGTAGCTCAGGGGCGCTACACTCCTCCAGAGCTCTTCAGTTGTATTATTTTCTGGCTCTATTGCTGCAAGCGGCTGTCTCCTGTTATAGTGACTGATCTTGGTGCTCGACCCTGGACTGACCTCCTGACTTGCCTCTGTCTTCTGCCCCCTGACTTCTCCATTTCTATCTGACTCCTGACCCCAGCTTTGTCTCCTGACTACTCTGTTGTCTGTCTGCCCGTTTGCCCCTTGTGTTCATATTTTTTCACCTAGTTACCCGACCTCCAGCTTCTCTTTCGACCTCTCTCCTGTCTGCTCCCTGTGTCTTTCCATGTCCTCTCGGTTCTGACCCCGGCTCGCTTGACTTCCCTCAGCCTGAGTATCTGAGCACAGGAACATTTTTTTTAAACACATCCAATTGTGGAAATTATTATTATTCCAAAATGTATTGATTTAAATTAACTTTAAAATGAACTTTGTCTGTGGGAAAGTCACTTTAAAGAGGTTCACGACAAGGATAAAAAATATTCAAAATCTGTTCCATGCACCCTCTTCTTCCTCCATGTCATGATGTGCATCCCCTGAGGCTTAGTCAGTGCTTTAAGTGACAGACGTTGTGACTCCACAGTGTGCATTGTAATGTCTGAGGCATAGTCAGTACTGGGAGTGTGGCGCCCTGGACAAGCCAGGACGTCACAGATACTGCAACAACACACCCCACACCCCGGCTAGGCACATCAAGGTCAGACAAAAATCCTTGTTGCCTCCCTCCAGGGGCTGATGTCCACACAAGGGGGTGAAGCCAGGCGGTTGGCGCCACCCACCGAGGAGTTCACAGTCCTGGAGGCAGGAAAAGGAAGAGGAGAGTAGTGAAGTGGAGTTGGAGGGCTAAGGAGTGAAGTGGTAGCGGAGCAGACTGACGGTGTCCGAGTGCGTGGCCAGGGCACATACAGCAAGGTTGGCAGACGGTGGTGACCGCCTGCAGGAGGGGCTGATTGACGTGAACTGTAAGGACCGGGGATGGGCGGTGGCCCGCCGGTACCGGATCGGGGAGCGAAGAGAAGCCAGCACCATTCGGCAGGGCCTACGGACCCCGACCAGGCTTGGAGTCACCGTAAAACCGGTCAAATCCATTAGCGAAGGGAACCTCCAGGGTTTCCCAGCAGTCAAGACCCGATTGAAGGCAACCGCTCAAACTGTGAAGGGAAATACAGTCACCGCCAAGGCTACAGTTCCCAGGGCCAGAGCCTGCGGGCAAAAGGGGCTTCCTCAGCCTCCATCCAAGCTGGGGAGCGGGTTACCGGTGGGAAGCCACCAGAACCGAGAACATAACACAGGTGCAGGGAAAGGCAGTCACCGCCAACCTACCGGGAGAAGAACCACCGCAGCCGTCTGTGAGACCTGTCCATCCAGCCGTTTGTTTTACCGGAGACTTTGCATTCATCATTGGCTGAGTGAGCACCACTGTGCCGTGCGGCACCGCGCTGCCCCCGCGACTCTGCACCTCACCAGGCCCCGTAACCCGCCTGCCATTCCTCCATCACCGGGCCCCGGGACAACCAAACCCCCTACCCACGGAGGGGAAAAACAACATCCAAGCTGCTCTCTGTCATCGCTCCCGGGATCCCCGTCCAGAGCAGCGGTGGTGTCACAACCTCACCACAACCGTGGGTGGCGTCATGGACAATAAATCCCCAAAACCATTCCCCTTTTCACTCACAGGCAAGGAGCGCCTCTCGAGTCCCCGGATCCGGCCCACCGGTCGAGCCACTGAGCAGCAAGCGAAGCAGCAGCGGCGCCGGACCCGAGCGTGGTGAGCGCAGCGTCCCCTCCTCCGCCCGCGACAGGAGCCCTGGCACAGAGTGAAGATAGAAGTAAAGGACATGATGTTACTTGAAGATGTAAAGAAGAGGCCTGAGGGGCGGCAGCAGGTCAGGTGCGCGGGAAGGTATTATTTTATATTTTTATTTATTTTTACACCCATAGAGCCATGAGCATAATAAAGGCACATTTGGTTCACAAATAGATTTTCTGTCAATTAAATTTCCAGACCAAACTTAAGTGAACTACCGATTATATATTATGGCAAAATTGCTCATCACTACACCGATGGCCTCCTGCTGCAATGATCCCTGAGATTAGTATATGCAATTCAAATTTTAATGGAGCCTGTTCTATAAACTCAGAGCATTACAAACTCTTTTAATTTACCCCATTTTATATCTCGCTATTGACCCTCTTTCAATATACTTAGACAGTAATAAAAAGGGACATAAATAAATTGGACTTTTAAGTGTATTGATGACTTTCAAATGTACTTCCCCTCAAAATATAAATGTGATCTATCAATAATGATGTCTAAACTCTAGATTTTTGTGACTGTTACATATTTGTTTTCTTAGTCTTTTTAATAAATTTGCTGCCATCTATGGCTGGCAGTGTTCCATAGCAGACCTATGTATATCATCTGTCTTGTCGATGACTACTAGAAGGACTTGCTGAAATCAATTGCATGTGTTATTGCTTGCTGCTTAGTTCGGATGGGATTGAGCTGCTTCTATCTGAGTTATCAGCCTGAGATTAGAGGTTGTCCGACCTCGAAATACAATTTTTTTACAAGCTAGTCTGGACTTTTTTGTAATTTTAATTGCTACCTTTCATTTCTCCTAAATTTCACTTTATTTCCTGCAGCCACTTTGTTTACCTGCAGCTCTACCAAACTTGGCATCTCCCTTGTTTTTCTAACCTTACAGACATAGATGTGGCACCTCCGTGTCCAGCCCCTCCCTCTGCACAACAACCACCCACTCACTGGCTGTCTGTATTCTGCCTCAGCCCCTCCCTCTGCACAGCCACCACCCACTCACTGGCTGTCTGTATTCTGCCCCAGCCCTACCCTCTACCTGCCAACTACACACTCATTGGCTGTTAGTAATCTGCCCCTGTACTGACCTCTGCCCACACCCTACACACTCATTAACTGTCAGTAATCTGCCTCTGCACCACCCTCTATTATCACTCCGACATTGGAAATAACAGAGCAAAGATCCTGGGGAGTGCAGCACAATCACTACAATCCACACCACATCCACAGGGTGATAGAGCTTAAAGCGCACCAATCACCAGGAATATCCTATATAACCTAAAGCCAGTGCTATACTGGCACTATCAGGCTGATTCTATACACACTTTTAGCTATCAGCTAGGATGTATAGGTTTTGAAATACAAGCAAGTAAAGTTTGTAAAATGAGCAGCTTTTTGAATGACAGCAGCTGTTGATCAGCTGATAGCTGAGCTGGGTATTCATACTGATTACCGCCCCCTGCCTGTCCATCCTTCCCCTGTTATTTATGCTAATTCTGTTATAGAATAATTTTACTAACTGACTAGAAGGACCTGTGCTCATGTTATACCCATGTGACCAGTGTCTGCCTGAAGCCGCAGCGACCGGTCATGTTCTTTAATGTGACCATGTGCTGCAACTTCAGTATGTAGCAGAGTCGGGATCGTCGAGGGATGTCGTGGGGTGAATTACATCAGACTTGGGTGTTTTGGGGGTTAATAAGTTGGAAAAATAGAGTGTTTTTGTTTAAATAAAGGATTTTTTGTTTGTGTTTATTTCTTTTCACTTACAGGATTTGTAATGGGGGTCTCATAGACCCCTACCCTTTACCAATATAGGATTTATTGGCAGCTGTGATTTTTGACAAATCACAGCTGTAATTGACCCAATATTATCCCCTGATGCCACCGCACCAGAGCAATTGGGATGAGCCAGGTAAAGTGATGAAATTGTCTCATCTAATGGATGTGACAAATCTGGGTGGCTGTGGGCTGCAATATTTAGGCTGGGGGACCAATAATCATGGGCCTCCGCAGCCTGAGAATACCAGCCCCCAGTTGTCTGCTTTATCCTAAGTATCAAAATTGGGTGTATCACATGCTTTTTTTCTATTTAAATAATTTAAAAAAAGCCGCAGGAGATTATTGCTATTTTGATACAGAGCCAAGATAACGTGCACATCTGGGAGCTGCAGCCTGTAGACGTATACTTTATCTGCACTGCTTATCAATATACAGAGGACCATATTTCATTTTTTTTATTTATTTTTACACTCCATTAGGGGTCCTAGACAGCCTTTGTGAGGGCAACCAATCAAAGATGCTGGCTTGCCAGTAGTCTGACTGTAGCCAATCACAAACGCTGTCACAGATGGTGGGCAAGGGAATACGTCAATATGTAAGAGAGATAATGAGCGGACTCAGAAGCAGTCATATAGTTGTATCCAGCACGGGAAGGAAGGCACTCTCCAGGTAAGATTTCCATGTAATTTATTTCATATGTACAAAATATATACAGGATAGGTACAGGCAGCACCTAGACGGGAGAAAAAATGCGACTTGCGACGCCTTTCGACCGTATTACATGGTCTTAGTCATGTACCGTGTAATACAGTCGAAGCTCGTCGCAAATCGCATTTTTATCCCCGTATTGGTGCTGCCTGTACCTATCGTGTATATATTTTGTACATATGGAATAAATTACATGAAAATCTTACCTGGAGAGTGCCTTCCTTCTCGTGCTAGATACAACTATATGACTGCTTGTGGTAGTTGACCCAGAAGCAGTGCGACAGGTTTGCGCATGGGGGAGACTTGTAAGTATATTCTGCTTTAAACATTTTGCCTACTTTTTTTCATTTCACTGGTATTAGGGGAAAGGAGTGCAAACTAGTGAGCAATTTCACAGAGCACACATTGACTGATGACATGAACAAGCTCACAACCCGTACCCATGTGTCCCGGCGCAGAAATAACAACTACAACTTCATAACCTTTAGTGGACGGGGTCGGCCACAGCTTTATTTTAACCTTAAACTTGTTTTAACCAACTTCCACTCAAAACGTGAGTGACATCTCTCTTTGAACCGAAACGGTTGCCCCTCCAGCTCCTGGAGGGCATGTGCGTCCTCGGTCCCTTAACTGTTGAAAATACCGCCTGCTGTGACTTGTATCATAATCGTTAGCAAATTGAAACCACAAACAGGGAGGGTGGGTGGGGAGCTCTCGTCAGCCGATGCCGGAAGAGGAAGAAAACGGGGGTGGGGGAACCTATAAGCCCAAGGGCTAAACCATAAACCCACCAACTATAGGGTGAGCACCATGCAAGGGAGGGGGAGGAGCCCAAGCCCTAACCAGCCCATTAACACCAGGGCGCCCCCTGCCACATTCCACAATCCCTCCTCTTTTTTTTTTTTTTTTAAACAAACTTTAATCATGTGCCCCTTGGTACAAAACAGCTGCCGGACACCGCTCCATTCCTTCTCCTCCAACCTAGGCCCTCAGTCAGGGACTACTTGCCCATAAAGGGCTCGTACTCCATCAGACTGATGACATGAACAAGCTCACAACCCGTACCCATGTGTCCCGGCGCAGAAATAACAACTACAACTTCATAACCTTTAGTGGACGGGGTCGGCCACAGCTTTATTTTAACCTTAAACTTGTTTTAACCAACTTCCACTCAAAACGTGAGTGACATCTCTCTTTGAACTGAAACGGTTGCCCCTCCAGCTCCTGGAGGGCATGTGCGTCCTCGGTCCCTTAACTGTTGAAAATACCGCCATGAAGGGGCTTGTGTACCCCTACACCAAGCCCCGACCGCCACGTAACAACAACAGCGCCTGCTCGACCCCGTCCTGAAGGCCTGACAAAAATATGTCCAAACCTATCTCATTTAGGTGGACACCATCCGTTCCCATTAACCGCCGATTATCCCCTTCCAGTTGCCTATGACGGATCACCACCCCAGACTTGGACCGCACAAAACGTGATAGACGACAATTAATCGTGCGGCGAGACCGCTCTATTGCCTCCGCATCCCTTGCACCCTGCCATACGACCCTGGGAATCAACTCCGACCAAACTAAAATGACCTCGCTGAAAAAACTGATGATTCTCTCAAGATCCGCCCGCATTAAGGTCATCAATTCAGCCAACTTGAGAAAACAGAGGTCATTACCGCCAGCATGAATTACTAAAATGGTCGGTGGCCGTGCAATCCTGCTGATTTCCATTGCCTCTAGCAACACCTGGTTCCATACCAGCCCACGGATCCCTCTCCAATACACATCGATGTCCCGTAGCCCGAGCTCTTTTCCACCGGGTCTGCACGCCGCTCTTTGTGAGGCCCAAAATATGTATGAATGGCCAATCAGCCACACGTTCGGGCGACGGTGACCTGTAGAAGAAAAACCATTAGATCAAAAGTTCCGGACGAACATAACTATTTACACAGTCCGATTTCCACCTGCCAATCTGCTTCACTTTACCTATCGACAACCCTGCTCTGGACGCTTCTGTCGCTGCTCCAATTCTGAATGAATGAGTCCCGAAATCTCCTGGTGGAACCCCAACAACCGCTAAACATTTCCGCAAAACCGAAATGAATTGAAAACGCGTTAAAGGGGACCCATCAATATGGGATAAAAAGACCTGACCCTCAGTTCGACATGCTAAATATTCCGTGATTATTCTCAGTGGGCACGTATGCCCCTGTACTGGTTGCAAAACTACCCAAGAACCCAGGCCTCCTTGGTCTGTCTTCGAACGCCGAATTCTCATCTGAACCGTGCCATTGCTTAAAACTACGTCATTGTGCAAAAGGCCACCAGGACGCAATTTTGAGACTGATACCAACTCCCCTATCCGCAGCGCGCCAAAAAAGGCTAAACAAAAAGCCGCACTAAAAAGCGACACTTCAAAAGGGTCCGTGCACACAGATCCCAAAGCCCCGATCAATTGACCCATCAGCTCATACGACACCGGCCGTCGATTCTCACGCCGCACATGCTGCTTCCTCCAACCCTTTAGTGCCTGCTGCACGAGAAAGATCTTTGTTACATCCGTCATTCCCCTCAGCCGTAGGTGAAAGCTAATACCCGACACCTTTTTAACCGCCGACGAGTATGAAACACCTTTTTCCCGGAGATGAAGCAAAAAACCCACCACAAGCTCGCGGAGCCGAGCCGGGGGGAGGACCTCGGGGTTCTCCCCCGCCATGACACACCACTCCCTCCACGCCTTACCATACGAGTTCCAGGTGGATTCTGCAACTGACGCTCTGACCAGGGACATCATTCCTTCGTTACCAAGTCCCACACCAACTGGGGGCAGGGTTTGCCCACACTGCATGCTTCCGGCATCAAACTGTGGAACTCCTGCCATTTGAAACGAGAAAGAGCATCAGCGCATTGGTTTTGAACACCTGGTATATGCCTAGAACGAAAAAACACGTTGTGTTGAAGGCAGCGAAGAACCAAATGACGTAACAAAGACAAAACCGGCAAGGAGCTGGATGACAAACTGTTCAGCATTTGGACGACTGACATATTATCAGACCAAAAACATACCCTCTTGTTGCTCAGCTCAAAGCCCCACAGTTCTATGGCCACCACAATTGGAAAAAGTTCAAGGAAGGCAAGGTTTCTACACAGCTCACCTTGCAACCACTCGGTGGGCCATCGAGCAGCACACCATTCCTTACCCAAAATGGCGCCAAACCCAGTGGAACCTGCTGCATCCGTAAATAATGCCAATTCCTTGTTAGATACTTCCTCCGCCTGCCAGCACGTACGGCCGTTGTAGCTCTCCAGAAAAACCCGCCATATCTCCAAATCCTCCTTCATTGCTCTAGTAACCCGAATCCGGTGCTCAGGCCTGGACACCCCTCTCGTTGCCAATGACAACCGCCGAGAAAACACTCTGCCCATAGGCATGACACGCAAACACCAACATGCCTAACAGTGACTGCATTTGTTTCAAGGTGACCTTGGAAACCGCCAAAAAACCCTTGACCAAACCCAGCAATTTACTGATCTTATCGGGTGGAAGGCGAAAAACCATTTGAACAGAGTCCAGCTCGATGCCCAGAAAGGTTAGGCACCGAGCTGGACCCACGGTCTTTTCTGATGACAAGGGAACTCCAAAGCGTTGCATTAGGGAGCAAAAAGAATTCAAAAGATAACTGCACCTGGAACTGTCCTGTGCAACAAAAAGAAAATCGTCCAGGTAGTGAATGATTGCTCCAGATCCCGCTTCATAGCGAGCAGCCCACTCCAGAAAAGTGCTAAACAACTCGAAATAAAAACAAGAAATGGAGCAACCCATCGGCAAACATGTATCGTAATAGAATGCATCACCAAAATGACAGCCCAGTAGGTGATAACAGTCAGGGTGGACCGGGAGAAGCCGGAACGCTGATTCAACGTCAGATTTTGCCATGTAAGCACCTTCCCCCGCTTCCCTAAGGAGGGCAACTGCTCTATCAAACGATACATATGATACCGAGACTTCATCCTTAGCTATCCCATCATTCACCGAAGAACCCCTAGGGAATGACAAGTGGTGGATAAGGCGGTACGTGTTCGGCTCCTTTTTAGGTACCACACCTATGGGTGACACTCTCAAGTTTGAAAAAGGAGGGGAACTGAACGGTCCCATTAACCTACCCAAAGCGACTTCTTTTGCAATCTTATCTGCTACCACCTGGGGGTATTGAACGGCAGACTTCAGGTTCCTTGAAAACATCGGACAGCTAGAGAATACGAACGGAATAAAGAAACCGTAAGTAAATCCTACTCGTAGGCATGCTGCTGCGGACTTATTGGGGTATTGGTCTAACCATGGCCCCATCTCTTCCACTTTCACCGGGGTCTTTTCCTTCAACTGCACCTGCCGGGCGGACTTGTCTGCCAGGTTTTGTACACTTTGTCGCGGCATGCTGCCCGCCACAAGAGGAACACTCGTGCCTGTATTTACACAGGCCAAAGAAACGGCAGTGGCCCTCGTTAAACAGCCAGCATGCCCCCGGTCTACGCACGGCCGCTCCCCCTTGACCGTGAGATGCTGGGGGGGCGGCCGCCGGCTGAAAAGGCCTCTGTGACATCATTAAACGCAGCCACACATCTGTTGCTTTTACTCCCCAACCTATCTCAGGCTGCAAGGCGAGGCGTCTGCGAAATTCCTCGTCATAGCGGTGCCAGGCTGTACCGCCGTGAGATTTGTAAGCGTTATAAATCAAATCCATATACGCAAAAAGCTCGGAACAGCGCTCTGGGTGTTTTTGACCCATTACGTGACCCAGCACCGAGAATGCCTGCAACCAATTACCCATTGTTCTGGCTACTTTTGGTTTTCTGTCAATCCACCTGTCCGTGTTTGGTCTCTGCTCTCTGTCAATCGTGTGTTGATCAACAGACACCAGAGACCAAATATCTATATATTGGTTCGTCCATATTTTAGCTTTAGTGTCATCCTCCAAATGTGAACCTAAAGGACTTATTCCACAGAAAAAAGCTTCTTTATGAACTTAAGCCCGGGTTAAACTCTCTGACTGTGAAACCAAAGGGGCAGAGGGAGGGGGGTCACTGGGGGCTAACCTTGCTAACAGCGCTTTCACCGCTGATGCTAAACTATCCTCACTATCCCCCGTACCCCAAGCCCCAGCATAGTTAAACTCACCATCTCTAGACGCTGGAACCGGCGTGGGCCCATGCAGGGAAAGCGGCACCGCGCTGGCTTGTGATGCCTCGCGGAACGGCCCACTGGCCGACATCGACGACCTGTGTCTCCCTTTCCGCACCGACCCTGCGGAGCTAGCGGAGCTGCTTGAAGGCGACCTCCACCTCGACGAACGTGAGCGACGGGACCTGCTGCTTCTTCTTGATGATCTAGATCTGTGACTGCTGCAGCGCCTGCAGTTTGACGCCGGTGTCCTGTCCCGAGCCGTGGCGCGAGAGCGAGACCTGGAGCGATCCCTCCTGCGGTACCTCCGCTCCCCTGCACCTTGAACCGGAGACCCCGTGCCTGGGGCTGCTCTGCTGTAAAACTCGGCCGATGGGGGGGGTGGAGTAGTTATCACTGCGGACCCCTGCTGTACAGTTTCTTGCTCCTGTGTGGGAGGAAGGGTTAATGTTTCCTTTGCAGAAGAGGTTGCCTGTGCTGAATTTCCCATAGTAATGTGCTGAACAGTGACTGAGCCCAATGCCAGCACTGCAGCTGTTTGTGCCTCCTCCGTGCTATGTGTGGCCCGTGAGCTAATGATACTGTCAGTGTTACAAGCCAGGGCTGCAGCAGCACACGTGTATGGGATAGACTGCACAGGGGGCGGGATTCCGGGGGGCGTGGCCAAGACGCGAGAAGCAGAGGAAGCCCGAGGCTGTCTCACACTTCCCCCATTACCTCGCCGCCTGTCAGGGAAACTGGGACTCAAACGCTGAGGGGGACGTGTCCTCCTTGCCGAACGCCTGCCCCTCTCTACCAAAGTCTGCTGTATATTAGAAGCAGGCGCGCCGCTCACCTCACCACCTATGATATTCAGGAGGTGCTCCCTGAAGTGCGGGTCGCCGGACTGGAGGCGTGCAGCCAGCACCGCCAAAAGCTCCCTGTCAGCCATCACTGGAGAGAGGTAACGACACGCGCTGAGCTCTCGTCAGCCGATGCCGGAAGAGGAAGAAAACGGGGGTGGGGGAACCTATAAGCCCAAGGGCTAAACCATAAACCCACCAACTATAGGGTGAGCACCATGCAAGGGAGGGGGAGGAGCCCAAGCCCTAACCAGCCCATTAACACCAGGGCGCCCCCTGCCACATTCCACAATCCCTCCTCTTTTTTTTTTTTTTTTTAAACAAACTTTAATCATGTGCCCCTTGGTACAAAACAGCTGCCGGACACCGCTCCATTCCTTCTCCTCCAACCTAGGCCCTCAGTCAGGGACTACTTGCCCATAAAGGGCTCGTACTCCATCATTCCTACAGCCCCAAGCGTTTCTATCCTGATATGGTAAGACCGCTTAAGGACCTTTGTGACATCATGGTCATGTGACCATGATGTTACTAAAGGTCTCTTAATTCCAGGAGTCTATATCTGAGGAAGAGACAGGCTGGTATTTATGTGCAGCGTGTGTATGTATATATACAGTATATATGTATATATATATATATATATATGTATATATATATATATCATACACGTGTTACACACAGGGTTTGGAGACTTATGTTGGTTTTCCAGAGTGTGATATAATTATGTTTGAATAAATGTTGATTTTTTTTTGTTCAAGAACAAATGTGGATTGATGTTCTTGAAAAAAAAAAAAATATATGACATGCCCTGAATATAAGCCCTAACCCATCTTTCATAGCAAAAAAATAATATAAGACTTTGTCTTATTTTCAAAAAAACAAAGAGACATGATATTATGGTTCAAGTCTGTTGATGTAGATTAAAATATGCAGAAAACATCAATTGGTATTCACCGTTTCGCTATCCACACTTCTGCATAGCATCGCATCATATATGTTTCTTTTGTCTGTATTTATTTTATACCAATAATAAAGTTTTTTTCAGGTATGATATATATAAAGTGCCTCAAAATAATAAATATTAATAAATTGTATGACAACAGCCGTAGGCATACAGCTGTAGACAAAGGAATACATTGCAATAAATTTAACATTGGGTTATGCAGTAAAAAAAATAAAAAATCACAAACATATAAATTAAAATATTCCCAGGACAATGTTTAATCCAATCTGCTGAACACAGATATGATTTTGCCTAAGAGCAGCATTGTAATTCATGGAGTGTTCTTTACACTCTGCACATGCAGCTGTTTTTTAGATTAGAATACATGTTTACAGCTAGGAAAAAAAGTCATGGTTAAAATATGTATTACAATTCTATACAATTAATACTACTTATTGTGTCAATGCATTCTTATATTATTTGCTTGATTGAGTGTTCAACTTCAGCCCACATTGTCAGAAACTAAATGTATTTACAATCATATTTTAAGTGTAATTACTATATTCATCAATCAAATGATCACCAAGTGTTTAACATTTGTAAACCTTGACAGTAGCTGTTATGGCTGCTTCAGTTTTAACAGAGAGGATTACACTGTTTGCAGCAGCTCAGGCTTATAGAAAGAGGTTGTATAAAATGGGGTTGTATAGAAAGGGGTTATATAGAATGGGGTTGTATAGAACGGGTAGTATAGAATGGGGTTTGTATAGAAAGGGGTTGTATAGAATGGGGTTGTATAGAATGGGGTTGTACAGAATGGGGTTGTATAAAATGGGGTTGTATAGAATGGGGTTGTATAGAATGGGGTTGTATAGAATGGGGTTGTATAGAACGGGTTGTGTAGAATGGGGTTTGTATAGAAAGGGGTTGTATAGAATGGGGTTGTATAGAATGGGGTTGTATAGAACGGGTTGAGTAGAATGGGGTTTGTATAGAATGGGGTTGTATAGAATGGGGTTGTATAGAATGGGTTTTGTTCAGAAAGGGGTTGTATAGAATGGGGTTGTGTACCGCCCCCAGGCGAGCAGCCAGGGTGCTGCCGCCGCTCGGATTTGGATCCGCGGTGGCTCAAGGGGTCTCCGGACCCGGGGGTTGCACGGACACTCGATTAAAAGAAGGGAGGTGGATATGTACAGGGGAATTTTGGAAAGTTCATGACGCCATCCACGGTGTGTGGTAATATGAAGGACCACCGCTGCCGTTGGGGAGCCCGGTGACGATGGTGCGGCAGCCTGATGTTTAACCCCTCCATGGGTAGGGGGTTTGTGTCCCGGGGCCCGTTGGTGATGGACGTTGTTTGGGTGCCATTGGAGAATAGGTGCAGGGGCTTCCAATGTACTCACTCAGAATAACCACATCGACAGCTTGTAAACCAAAGTTCTGAGCACCACTGTAGTCTGCGGGGAGCACGCCTGGATCCGTGCCCCTGGTGTTGTTGTTGGTCTGTGGCCCTATTCCTGGCACCTTAGTCTCGGTTGGACCCGTCGGTATGAAACTCTCCAGGTCCCGCTCACCCGTATGGCTAACGGAATGAGCTTGCTCTCAGGGTTCACGTGTAGGATTTCTTTGGACTGTAGTGGGAAAGTCCTATCCCATCGGTGCGCTAGTACCCCAATTTTGGAGCGGGTTGGGGATGACACTTGAAGTCTTCACCCCCGTCGGGTAAATTACCGGAACGCATGAAGCTACTTTCCGGACTGGGGTCCACGTACCCCGTCGTGCCCTGGACCCTGCCCGGTGATAGCTCAAGGCCGCCGGCTGCCCTCCTCAGCAGTCCGTGCCCCTTGACACTATCCCCTGCGACCGGGTTCCAGCTCTCACCAGACCAACGTCTGCCACCTAGTATACAGGAGCTCTTCTCCGTGGCCTCTCCTCATGAGAGCCACTTCACCTCCTCTCACCTTCACTCTCAACTCTCGACTGTCACTGTCCTCACTTTCTCCTCACCCACCCCCCATGTGGGTGGCCCTATTCCCTTCAGGCCCCTCAATGGTGTGTCTGGTAGGTTCAAGTGAGAAGTGTTCCTAGGATTTTAATTGGACTAGTTGTTAACAACACCAGAGGACTAGGATCCGTTAACCAAGGAGGGTGGAAACTGTGCGGGAGGGCAGATTGCATAATACCCTGTGACAACCTGATAGACCTGGGTGTCACAGTTGTATAGAAAGGGGTTGTATAGAACAGGGTTGTATAGAAAGGGGTTGTCTCTTGATGACGTCTATATGCCACAATATAGTATAGATGGCGCTTTTGGGGCAATTTAAATAAAAATTGTATTTGTCTAAATGTGTCTAAAAAATATTTAATCCTAAGTGCTAAACTAAAGCAGAATTCAGACATCTATTATGAAGCATGGTCCAAGTATGGGCAACAATGTCCTGAATATGTGAGGGTCATTCCACCCGAACTCGACAACCTCATAGAAATACGTGAGGCTCTTGTGTTTTGATCAGTAGAACTGCAGCTCGTCTGGATTTTGCAGACCATACTCGAAACATGTTTCATGGCTGTCTGAATTAAGTCTTATGTATCAATTTCTAGTTAGAAATATTTTGTAGACTTTGAATGGGTCATCCGGTCTAAATGGATAATTCTGCTTTCACTATATGTTGCTATAGACTTATGATTCCTCACATTGTGCAAACTGTGCGCTGTGAGGATTCGCTGTTTTCAGAGCTGGAAACAGTAGTCAAGTGGCCTCGAGGATGTGATATACATACTCCCAGCTATAATCTGATTACATGGGAAAGTGAATTGAGCAAGGCCACCACCCTCTAGTCGGGATCTATACGAGACGTCATGGTCGCAGCAATGTGACCGTCTTTCCCGGTTCTGAAATCGGCAAACCCTCACAGCATACAGTGAGGATTCTCAAGTCTACAATCACATAGAGTAAGGACGGCGTCACACGGTACGATCTATTGTGCGATCTCTCGAGCGATCGTACCCGGCCCCGTAGTTTGTGCCTCACGGGCAATTAGTTGCCTGTGGCGCACAAAGTTGTTAACCCCCTGTTACATGCACTCACTGTGGGCGGCGAACATCCTCTTCCTGAAGGGGGAGGGACGTTTGGAATCACAGCGACGTCACACAGCGGCCGGCCAATAGAAGCGGAGGGGCGGAGATGAGCGGGACGTAATCTCCCGCCCACCTCCTTCCTTCCGTATTGCCGGCGGGACGCAGGTAAGCTGTGTTCGTCGCTCCCGGGGTGTCACACGGAGTGATGTGTGCTGCCTCGGGAACGAGCTGTCACACGCTACGATATGTCAAACGATGCCGGATGTGCGTCACGGAATCCGTGACCCTGACAACATATCGCCCGATATATCGTAGCGTGTAACGGGGCCTTAAGTGCACACCTATGGATTTAGACTGGAAAACCCCTTTCATGTTAGCACATGAAAAATAGTAAAAAACCAAAACTATTAGATGTGTAAAGAAACTTTTTAGTAATAAATCTCTAAAATTATATAAATACACAAATGACTTAAAGTGCACTAATTGATCTGGTGTTCACATAGGATGTTAAGAGAATAGCCACATAAAAGTGCTAGAAATACAGAGAATGGAGAGGTCTGTCATTTTTATCATAGGTACACTTCAACTGTGAAGGAAAGATTAAAAAAAAAAATCTTAAAAAATCACACTGTATGGTTTTTAAATAATTAAGTCGCATTTTACTGCATGAAATAAGTATTTGATCACCTACCAACCAGGAAGAATGCGGGCTCTCACAGAACTGTTATTTTTTTCTTTAAGAAACCCTCCTACTCTACACTCATTTGCAGTAGTAATTGTACTTGTTTGACCTGTATCCACACACTCAGTCAACCACACTCCAACCTCTCCACCATGGCCAAGATCAAAGAGCTGTCTAAGGACATCAGGGTGTCAGGTTTCCAGGTTTTCCAGTTCTCTTTTGAATGAGCTTGCCCTCAGTTAACATGGAGTTTAAGGTTCTGTTGCCCTACTTCCTGTCCAGCTGCTTAAAAGGCCGCCTCTCAGCCCAGTCCAGTGCCTGAGTATACTGCTTGCTGTGTGCTCCTGCTTTGCTGTTTCTACTTCCTGATTGCCTTGGATTCTCCTGAAACTCTACCGACCGACTCTGGACCATACCCGGTTTTCTTCAAGCTGTGCCCGGACTCCGTCTGCCGTCTTTGATCAGCACTCTGCCCGGTTCGTAACCACTCTGGACAATCATCCCGTACGGACACTCCTGGACTATACCACTTGCCCCTTGTGTACCGGCTGCCGCACATTTAGGCCTTCCGGGGTTGATTGCCGGACAGTCCCTGTACAGGGGTTCGCTCTGGTGGTCTCCCTGGGGGAGTCCGGTGCGTGGCCCCGGGAATCCCCTTCGCTCCGTTTTGTGTGTTGTTTTACTGTGTTTATTCCCGTTGTGTATCTACCGTGGTGACATATTATATAACATCTTGTACCAAGAACTCGTCTCTTGTCATTGCCCTAACGCAATCGAAATCCTCAGAACATACAGTAGTATTACATTATACTCAGGCCACAAGAGGATTTCGCTGGGGCAATGACTGAGACACGAGTAGATCAGCTCTTTTCCATGATCAACTCCTTGCAGCAGGAGATGGAGGCGGTGCAAACTAAACTCAGAGATGTGGAGGCACAGCTGGGCCATGATCACCAGGTACTGGGTCCGGCTATTCAGGATTTGCAAGTCAGAGTGGAGGCTCAGGAAGCCGTCCCCACTACGTCCGTATCAGCTGCCGGTATGCCTAGGTTACCCCCATTCCGTTTCAATGGTGATCGTAGTCAGTTTCGTGGATTTGTGAACCAATGTATACTGTTTTTTGATGTACATGCTGATTATTACCGTTCTGACCGGTCCAAAGTGTTATGTATAATCATGTTATTAACCTCACGAGCACTGGCTTGGGCTAATCCTATGATAGAGAATCGGGACATCCGTTTAAATCACCTGGATGACTTTCTGAACGCAATGGCGCAAATGTTTGATGATCCGAATCGCCGTGCTACCGCTGAATCGGCTCTCCTTTCCTTACGTCAGGGAAAGCGTTCTGTCGTTGAATACGCCACTGAGTTCAAGAGGTTAGTGGTAGACACCGACTGGGGAAACAATGCATTATTGTCTGTATTCAGAAAAGGTTTGTCCGGTACCATCAAGGACGAGTTAGCTCGTTCCGAATCTCCAGGGGATTTTGAACTGTTTCTCCAGCACTGTGTGCGTATTGATACCCGCTTGACGGAGCGTAGACAGGAAAAATGGGCAGCTGTAAACCGTGTAAACAACTTTGCGTTTCCTTCTAGAGAACCCGCTCTCAGGACACCACGGGAGGCCGAGGACGTTCCTATGCAAGTGGACTCTCTGCAAAAGCGAGAGACCAACGAACGTCGCGAACACCGGCTCCGTGAGCGTTTGTGTTTCTATTGCGGTCAATCGGATCATTTCTTGATCGACTGCCCGAAACGTCCGAATCGCCCAAATAAGGTATTGGCAGCCATGGCAGAGTGTGACAACACGGACGCAGAGTCCGATATCTCTGAGGCAAGTGGGCACTTGGATGCGGTATTTCCCTTGACTGTAATGTCAACCTCACCGAAGGACTCAGAGGGGAAATATACCCATTGCTCGCTCCCCATTCAGATCCGGTGGGAGGGGCATCTAATACCTACCTCTGCAATGATAGATTCTGGGGCAGGGGGAAATTTCATGGACTCCTCTTTTGCCAGGAAACACGGTATCCGGACTCAGCAAAGATCCTCACCGGTTACCATGGAGACGGTAGACGGATCTCCGTTAAGCTCTGGACCAGTGGATCGGGAAACAGTACCGCTAGAATGCGTGATGAAGCCAGGTCAGCAGGAGACCCTTGTTTTCATGATAATTTCTTCTCCTCATTTTCCGATTATTTTAGGTATTCCGTGGCTACGGTCTACGAATCCGGTCATCGATTGGGAAACTAAGGAAATAACCTTCCCACCGCAGAGTGGTCCGACCATTAGTCCAACTGTTCCGGTTCCAGTAACACCGAATGCGGAGGGCACTGTACAGGTACCTGTTCTACCCCCGGTTTATGATGACTTTGCTGACATATGCGACAAAAGAAAAGCCGATCGGCTTCCCCCGCATAGACCGTATGATTGCCCCATAGACTTACTTCCAGGGGCGGAGATTCCGTTTGGCCATGTCTACCCGTTGGCGGCACCTGAGCTAGAAGCACTAAAAGAATACATTGATGAGAGCCTAGCCAAGGGATTTATTCGCCCGTCTACCTCACCAGCAGGGGCACCCATCTTTTTCGTGAAAAAGAAAGAGGGGACTCTGAGACCCTGTATTGACTACCGGGAACTGAATAAAATAACCATCCGGAACCGGTATCCGTTACCGTTGATTCCTGAGCTATTGGAGAGGGTCCAACAGGCAAAAATATTCACCAAATTGGATCTCCGTGGGGCATATAATCTACTTCGCATACGTCCCGGAGACGAGTGGAAGACCGCGTTCCGATGTCGGTATGGACATTTTGAGTACCTAGTGATGCCTTTTGGACTTTGTAACGCTCCCGCGGCTTTCCAACATCTAGTTAACGATATTTTTAGGGATATCATGGACCAATTCATGGTGATTTATCTGGACGATATCCTAATCTTTTCTGATTCCTTACAGGAACACCAGGAGCACGTCAAGACCGTACTTACCCGGCTGAGGGAAAATCACCTGTACATTAAACTGGAGAAATGCGAATTCCATTGCTCACAGATACAATTCTTAGGGTATGTCATATCTCCTCAGGGACTAAACATGGAGTCTGGCAAGATACAAGCAATTCTGGACTGGCCGGAACCGGGTAACGTCAAAGAGGTACAACGCTTTGTCGGTTTTGCCAACTTTTACCGACGTTTTATCCGTAATTTTTCAGAGATCGTTCGTCCCATCACTCTGTTAACCAAGAAAGGACAGAAGTTTGTGTGGTCCGCCCAGGCCCAGGAAGCCTTCCATCGTCTCAAGGTTTGTTTTACCTCAGCGCCTATATTGGTACATCCGAATCCCGCACTTCCCTTTATCGTGGAAGTCGATGCTTCCGACTACGCATTAGGGGCCATCCTTTCTCAAAGGACTGGGGACAAGAGTCTCTTACATCCGTGTGCTTTCTTTTCCCGCCGGTTGTCCCCTGCAGAAAGGAACTATGACATTGCGGACAAGGAATTGTTAGCGATTATTTCCGCTTTCAAGGAATGGAGACACCACTTACAGGGAGCCGCGCAGCAAGTGATAGTACTCACAGATCATCGTAATCTGGAATTTCTTAAGTCTGCCAGGTGCCTGTCTCCACGGCAAGCCCGTTGGAGCCTATTTCTTAACCAATTCAATTTTGTCGTTACATACCGTCCAGGTTCACGTAATGGGAAAGCCGATGCCTTGTCCCGAATCCACGCCGTGGACTCCGTGCCTGGAACCCCATCTCAGACCGTGTTATCGGATGCCAATTTCGTTGGAGTAATCCAGGACCAGGACTTGTGGAAGGACATCAAGCTGGCCTATGATGGTGACGTATTTCTTGCTGCCCCCCCGAATGATGTAACTCTTGTTCTTCGGAATGGTGTGTGGTTGAGAGAGCGACGCATTTATGTCCCGGAGGCCGTAAGACTTCGGGTTCTCAAGTTGGTCCATGACTCCGTGTTGGCTGGTCATAGGGGGGTACAGAAGACGCAGGAATTTCTGAGCCGTTTTTTCTGGTGGCCTACCTGTCTAAAGGATGTAAAGGACTATGTCCACTCATGCGTGGTTTGTGCCCGGTGCAAGGTCCCTCGTGTGGCTCCTACGGGACTCCTCCAACCGTTACCCGTGCCATCTCGCCCTTGGGGGTCTATCTCCATGGATTTTATTGTGGAGTTGCCAGTCTCAGGCGGGCACAATACCATCTTAGTGGTGGTGGATCGATTGACTAAAGCTGCTCACTTCATTCCGTGTACCGGTCTTCCCTCAGCCGCAGAGACAGTGGATTTGGTTATCCAGAACGTATTCCGATTGCATGGGGTACCAGACGAGATCATCTCTGACCGGGGCGTGCAGTTCACGTCTAGGTTCTGGAAGGGCTTTTGTACGGCACTCCAGATTGATGTCTGTTTGTCTTCTGCATACCATCCTCAGACAAATGGGCAAACCGAACGGACGAATCAAACCCTGGAACAATACCTTCGATGTTATGTCAGCCATCTCCAAGACGATTGGTTGAAGATGCTTCCGTTGGCGGAGTTCTCCTATAACAACACTCAGAGCAGCTCCACTAAGGTAACGCCCTTTTTTGCTAACTTGGGTTATCATCCGAATGTTTTGCCTAGGTCACCGGTTGCGGTTTCGGTGCCGGCGGTGGAGGACAGATTGACAGAGCTTCGACAGAATCTGGAGGTTCTAAAGGACACTGTGGCTACGGCCCAGGAGCGTTACAAGAGGTCGGCAGACACTCACCGGAAACCGGCACCCATGTACAAGGTAGGGGACTCTGTATGGTTATCCACCAAAAACCTGAGATTGGGTGTTCCTTCGCAGAAGCTGGGACAAAAATTCATCGGTCCGTTTAAGATCACCGGGATCGTGAGCCCTGTGGCCTGTCGGCTACGGTTGCCGCACCATCTAAAGGTACACCCGGTCTTTCATGTGTCTCTCCTCAAACCTGTCTCCCCTAATACGTTTCGTGGTCGTGTTGTGCCTCCTCCTCCGCCTGTGATGGTCGACGGCGAGGAGCAGTTCGTGGTTGAGGACATTATTGACTCCCGGCTCCATCGTCGTCGGCTTCAATATCTGGTACGTTGGCAGGGGTACGCCCCCGAGGACGATTCCTGGGAACCGGTGGGTAACATTCGGGCACCCCGGAAGATCGCTCAGTTTCATCGACGGTTCCCGGACAAGCCGGGCCCTGATCCGTCCTGAGGCCGTCTCTGGGTGGGGGGAGTAATGTCAGGTTTCCAGGTTTTCCAGTTCTCTTTTGAATGAGCTTGCCCTCAGTTAACATGGAGTTTAAGGTTCTGTTGCCCTACTTCCTGTCCAGCTGCTTAAAAGGCCGCCTCTCAGCCCAGTCCAGTGCCTGAGTATACTGCTTGCTGTGTGCTCCTGCTTTGCTGTTTCTACTTCCTGATTGCCTTGGATTCTCCTGAAACTCTACCGACCGACTCTGGACCATACCCGGTTTTCTTCAAGCTGTGCCCGGACTCCGTCTGCCGTCTTTGATCAGCACTCTGCCCGGTTCGTAACCACTCTGGACAATCATCCCGTACGGACACTCCTGGACTATACCACTTGCCCCTTGTGTACCGGCTGCCGCACATTTAGGCCTTCCGGGGTTGATTGCCGGACAGTCCCTGTACAGGGGTTCGCTCTGGTGGTCTCCCTGGGGGAGTCCGGTGCGTGGCCCCGGGAATCCCCTTCGCTCCGTTTTGTGTGTTGTTTTACTGTGTTTATTCCCGTTGTGTATCTACCGTGGTGACATATTATATAACATCTTGTACCAAGAACTCGTCTCTTGTCATTGCCCTAACGCAATCGAAATCCTCAGAACATACAGTAGTATTACACAGGGCCAAAATTGTAGACCTGCACAAGGCTGGGATGGGCTACAGGGCAATAGGCAAGCAGCTTGGTGAGAAGGCAACAACTGTTGGCGCAATTTTTAAAAAATGGAAGAATCACAAGATGATTGTCAATCTGACTCCATCTGGGGCTTCATGCAAGATCTCGCCTTGTGAGGTAAGAATGATTGTGAGAAAAGTCAGGAATCAGCTCAGAACTACACAGGAGGACCTGGTCACTGACCTGAAAAGAGCTGAGACCACAGTCTCAAAGATTATCGTTAGTAAAACACTACACTATTATCGATTAAAATCCTGCAAGGCACGCAAGGTCCCCCTGGTTACTACAGCATATGTCCAGGCCTTGAAGTTCAGCAATGACAACCTGGATGATCTAGAGGAGACATGGAAAAAGGTCATGTGTTCAGATGAGACCAAAATAGAACTTTGTGGTATCAACTCCACCTCACCATGTTTGGAGGAAGAAAAAACCCTAGAACTCCGTCCCAGTCATAAAGCATTTGGGTGAAAAAAAAATCATACTTTGGGGGTGCTTTTCTGTAAAGGGAACAGGAAGACTGCACCGTATTGAAGAGAGCATGGATGGGGTCATGTATCACAAGATTTTGGCTAACAACCTCCTCCCTCCCTCAGTAAAAGCATTGAAAATAGGTCATGGCTAGGTCTTCCAGCAACAATGACCTGAAACACACAACTGGGTCAACTAAGGAGTGGCTCTGTAAGAAGTATTTCAAGGTCCTGAAGTAGCCTAGCCAGTCCTCAGACCTGAACCCAATAGAAAATCTTTGGAAGGACCTGAAACTCAATGTTTCCCAGTGACAGTCTTGAAACCTGAAAGATCTGGAGAAAATCTGTAAGGAGAAGTGGGCCATAATCCCTGCTTCAGTGTGTGCTAACTTAGTCAAGAACTACAGGAAATGTTTAATGTCTGTAAATGCAAACAAAGATTTCTGTTCTAAATCTTAAGTTTTGTTTTGTTTTTCTATTGTATCAAATCCTTATTTCATGCAATAAAATGCAAATTAATTATTTAAAAATCATACAATGTCATTTACAAGATTTTTTTATTCTGCCTGTCACTGTTGAAGTATAACTACGATAAAAATGACAGACCTCTCCATTCTTTCTAGGTGGGAAAACTTGCAAAATCAGCAGCATATCAAATACTAATTTTCCCCACTGTGTTAGAAAAGAAAATCCAGCTCACCGTGTCTTGTATTTAGTAGGCAGAAATCTGTGACGGTGCTTGGATGAAATGTCCGATCAGCATGTAGTCCACTTAGTATACAAATCCAGCAGCATGTCCAAATGGATTAAAATTTTTTTTAATTTATTTCAAAATTTTAAACACCATGTTATATGGTATGGCAGAGGACAACATACGCATTAGCTCACATTGATGTATTTTGATCGTTTTAGATAATGTGTCTCATCACATATACACAAGTCTGTATTCCTCTGCCATACCATATAACATGGTTTTTACAATTTTGAAATAAAATAAGAATTTTTTTAATCCATTTGGACCTGCTGCTGGATTTCTTTATTTTCCCCACTACATATTCCATTTATGATTTATATATTGCAATTACATACACTGATGAGCAAAAGTGTAAGAATGTTTTGAACTTTTGACTTTCAGACTCCATATCTCACCATCCACTAAAGCTTCGGAATTGAAACTACCTTAATTTTATAGACAATCATCTTGGCTATCTCATACATCAATTTGACTTACAACTTTTTAGCATTTGATTAGTTATGCAGATTTTTATCATGTCACTGCATTGTTACTGTTTTGCTCCGGTGATGAAAAAAAATATTTTTCGTCATGTATACTGCAAACTACAATCTGTTCTCACATTTACTAATATCTCAGTATTTATTAGGTTGATTCTCAAATAAAGGGTCACTGGTTCAAATCAAGGAGCAGACATGAAGAATATTTCCCAAGAAAAGAAAAACAGCATCGTACAGCTCATTGATAGCGGTTTCTCGGCCAATAAAATTGACAAACTGCATCATGTGAGTGCCATGATATTTTGAATAATACGAAATTAAGTTCATCCATTTATTCAAAAGCCAAGAGGTGGACGTCCAGCAAAAATATCGGAATCAACAAGTTAGCTCATGATAAGGTCTATCTAGCATGACAAATACGGCAGTGGAGGTAGCTCATATGCTTTGAAATAGTGAGATCACAGATGTCCATGCAAGCACTGTATGATACACGCTACACATGACTGGAATGGTGGCCAAAAAAAGTTGAAGAAACCTCAACTTTAATATCGTTGTATGAAGCGTCAGCTCAAGTTTGCAAAAAAGTACAAAAAGTGGATGGTAGAAGATTGGAAATGGATAATTTGGAGCGATGAAACAAAAATCAATAGACTAAGCTCTAATGGGTGCAAATGGATCAGGAAGAAACAATGTAAAAAAGGTAATGAATAGAGTTGAGTGCGGTTCGTGGTTCTCCAGTTCGCGGTTCGAGTGATTTTGGGGGGGTGTTCTAGATCGAACTAGAACTCGAGCTTTTTGCTAAAAGTTTGTTAGCTCGAGTTACGTTCGAGAACGGTTCTATCAGCAAAAAGCCTAGCTAATTACTAGCTGGCTTTTCACTGTAATAGTGTAAGTCACTCTGTGACTCACACTATTATCAAATTTCAGTGTATAGTGTGCGGGTGCTGCGCGTTCAGATCACTGCTGCTGGGATAATGGCGATCGCCAATTTTTTTTAAATTTTTTTTTCTTCCTTCCCTAAGCGTACGTGTAGTGGGGCGGGCCAGCATGTCAGCCAATCCCAGACACACACACGGCTAAGTGGACTTTTTGCCAGAGAAGCAAGGGCATGTGTCATAGGCTGTCCATGTCACATGTCCTTGCATTATAAAAAAGGACATTTTCTTCCAGCACGCCATTACCTGCCTTCTGCGTCTGGGTGTCAGTCACCGCTCACGCAGCTCCTGTCGCCGTTCCTGCTGTGTACGCAATACACACAGCGCTCTACTCATTAGGGACAGAAGTTTATTTCAGCCCTTTTGAGGGCTAATTACAGCTGGCTCAAAGCCATAAGTGACAGTCAGGTCCGTGGAAATGCTTTTTACAGCTACAGATAACAGCGTCTGTGTAGCTAAGCTCAGGGACTTCCTTGCTGCATTTCACCATTAGGAGGGATAGAAAGTGAGGCTTCCTTTCCTCTACACTGACCCAGAAACCGGCCAATGTACCCTCCTGCCCTTTTTAGCAAAGCCATTTTAATTGCAGAGTGCTGCCAGTTAGTGCCATCCAAAGAGTGGCTGCTGTCCTCCATTAATGTGCCACTAGTGCCAAGCAAGTCCCACCACCTCTGCATTCTCCCCTCCTGCACATTTTTGCAAAGCCATTTTAATTTAAAAGAGTGCTGCCAGTTAGTGGCATCCAAAAAGTGGCTGTTTGACTCCATTATTGGGCCACTTGTGCCAAGCAAGTCCCACCACCTCTGCATTCTCCCCTCCTGCCAATTTTTGCAAAGCCATTTTAATTTAAAATAGTGCTGCCAGTTAGTGGCATCCTAAAAGTGGCTGTTGGACTTCATTAGTGTCCCACTGGTGCCAAGCAATTTCCAGCACCTCTGCATTGCACCCTCCTGCACATTTTTACTAAGCTATTATAATAGCAAACACTGAGTAAACTTAGTGGCATCCTAAAAGTGGCTGTTGGACTTCATTAGTGTCCCACTGGTGCCAAGCAATTTCCAGCACCTCTGCATTGCACCCTCAAGCTCATTTTTACTAAGCTATTATAATAGCAAACTGTGCTGCCAGTATAAGGGCCATAGTTGCATTGTCAGGGATAGTCAGTGTTGTTTCTTCTGCTGTCAATAAAGCTAGACCACCTCTGCAATCTACACCACCTCTCAATTTTTACTACCACATTTTAAGTGGACAATCTTGTCGCAATCAAAATGAGTGGCAAAATGACAGATGCTGGTGGAAAGGGGAACAGGCGTGTTGGAAAAGGAAAAAAGGTTTGTGTCCGTGGGGAAGGTGGCAAAGGGACATTAACATCTGCTGAAGATAGGCCATCTTCCAGCAAAAGAAAGATGTCTACTACTTTCCGTGGACAATCCGATGTGCTCCCTTTTTTACAGACCCAAACAACTGTAAGAAAGGTAGACAATGCACAAAAAAAGAACAAGCTTGAATGGATCTCAAGTGCTCCAACAAGTGCCCTCTCCTCCACCTCAACTACCGCATCCAAAAAAAACCAGTCCTCTGAGTTGTCATCCCAATCACACTTGCTTTCTCCCACCTCTCAAGTCTCCATCCGCCCTGTACAGTATGGTGGAACAGAGATGGCTGAGTCTGCAGAGCTGTTCAGTCACACTATAGCCTGGGAATCAGAGGTCTGCTCCCAAGCTACAGTGAGTACAGACCAGGAAATGGTCCGCAGTGATGCCCAGAACCTTTGTGACTCAGATTCAGGCCGTGATGACCAAGTTTCTGAGCATAATGTTGACCCTTATTCACAATCTCTAACACCTGTTGTTATAGACAATGAGGAACATACTGATGACCATAAGACGCAGATACCAGATTGGGATGACTACTTAAATATTCGTTCAGGGCAAGAAGATGCTCGGTCTTGTGGTGAAGTGAGTGCAAACACAACGCTTGATGAGGAAGTTCTAGATCCCACCTTCTATCAACCCACAATCAGGCACTCGAGGAGATCAACAGAGGTGGTGGAGGAGGATGCTACTGACGACGAAGTTACCTTGTGCCTTCCTGGACAGAGTCGGAGTACTGGTAGCACATCTACAACTGCATCCTCAGCCACCTCCTGACGAAGCGAGTGTGAAACGCGCGTAGAGGTGCTGGGCAGTGTGGTCCTACAGGTAGTGGTCTTAAATAGCCTTATAATCTCTCCAGCAACCATTTGAATCTGGTTTTTCCATCCCACGCTCTCCCTCCTCTTCCCTCCTCCCTATATGGGTGGTATGAGGACATGATCGGGTTCTCTTGGGGTATACTCATTGATGTGAAAACTGGCAAATTATCATTTGGAAAATGGCTCTAAATTTATTGCAGAGTTGTGCGCTTTGAATTATGTAACATAATAAGGGTTTTTGTAATATCTATGTATTTGTATGGCATAGCAATGTATACACCATTTAATCTTGTCTTGTGATTTATTTATGTACCCCCTCTGGGTTTGCCACAGTATATTATACCATTGGCTTTATGAATTAATCTTTGTCCTTGGGGTGCATATAATGATTCCAGTGTATAAATGCATGCTCTGACTTTTTGTAAACCCTAAGTGGTTCTTCATGTGCACAACTCACATGCATCTACATGGTGTGCTAAATTAATTATCAACACTTTCTAGGGTTAGCTGGAGTGCCAAATTTTGCATGATTATCCCTGACAACTTTTGGGATAATATTTATATGTCCTTTTATTATTACCACAGTATACTGTTGGTCTTATGACATCATCTCTGTTGCAAAACTTTGGTGTAGGCATATATTTAACTTTTTTGACCACTTTTTTATACCAAAAATCAAATATCACACTGTCCCAGGATTTTTTTCTGTGTTTTTAAGGGGTAATGATTTTATACTGTGTTTTTTGATATCCGTCTCTAATCATGTGATATACGTTGTTTTGATATCATGTTAATAAAATTTATACACTTGTTTGAAATTTTGGTGTAAGTGCTTCTCTGATGTACTACGTGGTTATGCAGGTCTAATGTAGGTTTATATGCTGAGTCTGGTGGACATGCTCATATAATATATGATATGGATTTCTATTTCCGCTTTTGGATTTATCCTCAGCCACCTCTCTGCCTCTGACCACTAGTCGGGGTGGATCAGCAGGTCGCATGTCCTCTAAGCCTTGCCTAGCCTGGTCCTTTTTTGACCTTGCAAAGGATCGCCCAAATCATGTGATCTGTAAAATTTGTCGGGAATCTGTTAGTAGAGGCAAAAACCTCAGCAGTTTGACAACTTCTTCCATGAATCGTCACATGAATAAATATCATATGTCCCAGTGGAAAGCTCACCGTGCTGCAATGCGGCCTAGTGGAGTGGACCATCCACCACCTGCCCCTTCCAGTGCATCCGCGCGCTCTTCATCATCTAGGACTGTGGGGACAGTTGTCACACCTGTTTTTCCATACACACCTTCCACCACTGTAACCGCAACAGGCAGTTTGCTTGGTAGGTCGTCAGTTGGTTTGGAAGGGGAAACAAGTGCGTGTGTACAGCTCTCTCAGACATCGATAACAACAACATTAGATGAAGGCAACATCATGTCTACGCCTGCACTTTCCTCACAAACCTGCATTTTTCTAGGGACACCCTACTCACCACCGTCTACACACAGCAGCCAGATCTCTGTCCCTCAGATGTGGACAAATAAAAAGCCATTTCCTGCGACCCATGACAAAGCTAAGAGGTTGACTTTATCCCTCTGTAAGCTCTTGGCTACCGAAATGCTGCCTTTCCGCCTGGTGGACACACAGGATTTTCGAGACCTTATGTTCGTCGCTGTGCCCCAGTACCAGATGCCCAGTCGCCACTACTTCTCTAAGAAAGGTGTGCCTGCGCTACACCAGCATGTCGCACACAACAACACCGTTTCCTTGAGAAACTCTGTGTGTGATCGGGTGCATTTCACCACCGATACTTGGACCAGTAAGCATGGACAGGGACGTTACATGTCGCTGACTAGCCACTGGGTAACTATGGTGATGGATGGTGAAGGGTCTGCTGCACAAGTCTTGCCGTCCCCACGACTTGGGCGTCAATCCTCTGTCTGTCCAAGTTCCTCCACTGCTTCTGCCTCCTCAACCTCGTCTGGGTCCTCCACCTCCGCCCCAAGCATGCCTGGTCAGGCCACCAGCGTTGTAACTGCGCACAAGGAATCACGCACCCCTCATTACTATGCTGGCAGCAGAGCACAACGGCATCAGGCGGTCTTTATCTTGAAATGTCTTGGAGCTAAGAGTCACACAGTGGCTGAGTTGTGGGCAGCTCTGGAGACTGAGTTTGGTAAATTGTTGTCTCCACTCAACCTGCAGCCTGGTAAGGACGTGTGCGACAATGCTGCAAACCTGGGTGCGGCCCTTCGCATGGGCAAGGTGACACATGTGCCTTGTATGGCTCACGTGTTGAACCTTGTTGTCCAGCAATTTTTAACACACTATCCCGGCCTAGATGGCCTTCTGAACAGGGCATGAAAACTGTCTGCTCACTTCCGCCGTTCAACCGCCGCAGCTGAGCAACTTGCATTGCTCCAGAAGTCTTTCGGCCTGCCGGTTCATCGCCTGAAATGTGATGTGCCGACACGCTGGAATTCGACTCTCCACATGTTACAGCGACTGTGGCAGCACCGCCGAGCCATGGTGCAATACGTCATGATGTATAGCCTGGGCCAACGAGATGCAGAGGTGTGGCAGATCACCCTGATGGAGTGGCCTCAGATCAAGGACCTATGCACCCTTCTGCACAGTTTCGACATGGCGACGAATATGTTTAGCGCTGACAATGCCATTATCAGCATGACAATTCCAGTCATTTACATGCTGGAGCACACGCTAAACACTATTCGGAGTCATGGGGTGGGACAACAGGAAGGGGAGGAAGTACAGGAGGATTCATATGCGCAAGGGACAACAAAATCACCAAGGTCCAAACGTTCATCATCACCAAGGCGGCAGGTATGGGACCATGGGGGACAGGGATCAACAAGGGCGCATGGTAGCAGGCGAAATGTTGAGGAAGGTGCAGGAGAACATGAAGAAATGGAGGACGAACTGTCCATGAACATGGAAGACTCAGCGGATGAGGGAGACCTTGGTCAAATTTCAGTTGAAAGAGGTTGGGGGGAGATGTTAGAGGAAGAAAGAACAGTTAGCACCTCTATACCACAAACACAGCGTGGACTTGGTCCACATGGCTGCGCAAGACACATGAGCGCCTTCTTGCTGCACTACTCCCAACATGACCCTCGTATTGTCAAAATTAGAAGTGATGATGACTACTGGCTTGCCACACTATTAGATCCCTGGTACAAGTCCAAATTTTGTGACATAATTCCAGCCATAGAAAGGGACGCGCGTATGCAGGAGTATCAACAGAAGCTGTTACTCGATCTTAGCTCGGGTTTTCCACCAAACAACCGTGGTGCACAGAGTGAATCTCCCAGTTGTAACTTGACAAACATGGGACAGTCTCGTCATCAACAGTCTAACCGTACCAGCAGCACCGTATCTGGTGCTGGTAAGAGCAATTTTATTGAATCTTTTCATAATTTTTTTAGACCATCCTTTGCAAGGCCACCAGAGACAACAAGTCTGACACATAGTCAACGGCTGGAGAAGATGATACAGGAGTATCTCCAAATGAACATCGATGCCATGACTTTGCAAATGGAGCCTTGCTCATTTTGGGCTTCAAATCTTGAAAAATGGCCAGAGCTCTCCACTTACGCCTTGGAGATCTTGTTGTGTCCAGCTGCCAGCGTTGTCTCTGAACATGTCTTCAGTGCTGCTGGGTGTGTGCTGACAGATAAGCGCAGTCTGTCCAGTGACAATGTGGATAGACTAACGTTCAGCAAAATGAACAAGTCATGGATCCACAATGAATTTACTACCCCTGTGTCATCCTGGGGAGAGTAAATGCTTGTGGATTTGGAATGTGCTTGATGCAAATTTACCTGTGAAGTGTACAACTGGGGCACAAGTGCTGCCACTGAAGGAGGTGTCTGTGTGGCCCAATTTTTGGAAAAAAGGGAGACTCCGCTTGGAGTAACCCTTGCTTGCAGTATTTCTAAAAATGATCCAAGATGAACAGATCTGGGTTCAGCAAAGGCTTTTTGGCCTACCCCGGTGTCATCCTGGGGACGGTTAAGGATGGCGTATTTTTGAATGTGCTTGATGCAAATCTACCTGTGAAGTGTACAACTGGGGCACAAGTGCTGCCACTGAAGGAGGTGTCTGTGTGGCCCAATTTTTGGAAAAAAGGGAGACTCCGCTTGGAGTAACCCTTGCAGTGTTTTTAAAAAGGAGCCAAGATGAACAACTCATGGTTCAGCAAAGACTTAGCTACCTACCCCGGGGTCATCCTGGGAACGGTTAAGGATGGCGTATTTTTGAATGTGCTTGATGCAAATCTACATGTGAAGTGTACAACTGGGGCACAAGTGCTGCCACTGAAGGAGGTGTCTGTGTGGCCCAATTTTTGGAAAAAAGGAGACTCCGCTTGGAGTAACCCTTGCTTGCAGTATTTCTAAAAATGATCCAAGATGAACAGATCTGGGTTCAGCAAAGGCTTTTTGGCCTACCCCGGTGTCATCCTGGGGACGGTTAAGGATGGCGTATTTTTGAATGTGCTTGATGCAAATCTACATGTGAAGTGTACAACTGGGGCACAAGTGCTGCCACTGAAGGGGTGTCTGTGTGGCCCAATTTTTGGAAAAAAAGGGAGACTTTGCTTGGAGTAACCCTTGCTTACAGTGTTTCTAAAAATGATCCAAGATGAACAGATCTGGGTTCAGCAAAGACTTTGCTACGTACCCCGGTGTCATCCTGGGGACGGTTAAGGATGGCGTATTTTTGAATGTGCTTGATGCAAATCTACCTGTGAAGTGTACAACTTTGGAACAAGTGCTGCCACTGAAGGAGGTGTCTGTGTGGCCCAATTTTTGGAAAAAAGCGCTTGGAGTAACCCTTGCTGTGTTTTTAAAAAGGAGCCAAGATGAACAAGTCATGGTTCAGCAAAGACTTAGCTACCTACCCCGGTGTCATCCTGGGGACGGTTAAGGATGCTGTATTTTTAAATGTGCTTGATGCAAATCTACCTGTGAAGTGTACAACTGGGGCACAAGTGCTGCCACTGAAGAAGGTGTCTGTGTGGCCCAATTTTTGGAAAAAACGGAGACTCCGCTTGGAGTAACCCTTGCTGTGTTTAAGGAGCCAAGATGAACAAGTCATGGTTCAGCAAAGACTTAGCTACCTACCCCAGTGTCATCCTGGGGACAGGTAAGGATGGCGTATTTTAGAATGTGCTTGATGCAAATCTACCTGTGAAGTATACAACTGGGGCACAAGTGCTGCCACTGAAGGGGTGTCTGTGTGGCCAAATTTTTGGAAATAAAGGGAGATTCCGCTTGGAGTAACCCTTGCAGTGTTTTTAAAAAGGAGCCAAGATGAACAAGTCATGGTTCAGCAAAGACTTAGCTACCTACCCCGGTGTCATCCTGGGGACGGTTAAGGATGGCGTATTTTTGAATGTGCTTGATGCAAATCTACCTGTGAAGTGTACAACTAGGGCACAAGTGCTGCCACTGAATGGGTGTCTGTGTGGCCCAATGTTTTGAAAAAAGGGAGACTCCGCTTGGAGTACGCCTTGCTTACAGTGTTTCTAAAAATGATCCAAGATGAACAGATCTGGGTTCAGCAAAGACTTTGCTACCTACCCCGGTGTCATCCTGGGGAAGGTTAAGGATGGCGTATTTTTGAATGTGCTTGATGCAAATCTACCTGTGAAGTGTACAACTGGGGCACAAGTGCTGCCACTGAAGAGGTGTCTGTGTGGCCCAATTTTTGGAAAAAAAGGGGGACTCCGCTTGGAGTCACCTTGCGGTGTTTTACATGATTTTAGAAAGGCATGCCATGCCTATATCTGTCTCTCGTCCTCTTTTTCCTCGTAACACTGTTTTGTTTTCGCATGAGAATTTGTTCTTGTCACTTTCCCTTGTGTTTGTGTTGTGTTGTGAGTTGTTTGTCACCTTTTGGACACCTTTGAGGGTGTTTTCTAGGTGTTTTTATGTGTTTGTGATTGCCTCCCATTGTTTCCTATGGGGTTTGAGTGGTTCGCCGAACCGGTTTGCCGAACTGAACTCAAACGCGACCTCCATTCGGCGAACCAAGCTCGAGCCGAACCGCGACCGGTTCGCTCATCTCCAGTAATGAATCGAGATACTGAAGGAACTGTCAAGTTCCGTAAAAGAAGCCTGATGATATTAGGTTGTTTCATAGCCAAAAGCGTTGGATAGTTGACCAGGATTGATCATTGCCTCATTGCTAAGCTATATGTGAATATCCCACAAGGTGAGTTACTTCGTACACACAAGTACTATGGGTATGAAAAAAACGACAGTGTTCTAGCATGGCAACAAACTGAAGTAGCGTCAAGATTGGCAAAGAAATGGTTAAATGACACTGAAGTAGAGGTGATGGATTGGCTCCCACAGTCCCAAGACCTCAACCAATCGAAAATTTGTGGGTAGAGTTGAAGAAAAAGTATACATGCTGAAGTGTGTCGACCAATGCAGAAGAGACCTGGGATCAGATTTTTTTTGAGACATGCTTAAATCTGATCGAGAGCATGCCCAGAAGGATTCAGCCTGTGCTGAAAGCCAAAGATGAATTTACAAAATAATTAAAATGTAAATGTAGATTTTTCAGTGCAAAACAATAACAATGCAGTAACATGACAAGCATCTGGATAACTATTCATATGCTAAATAGTTGCAAGTCAAATTTTGGTATGAGATAGCCAAGATGATTGTCTACAAAATGGAAGAAGTCTCAGGTTTGAAGCTGTAGTTGATGGTGAGATATGGAGCCTGAAATTCAAAAGTTCAAATTATTGTTACCCTTTTGCTCTTATACTGAGGAAATAAAGCATCTTCAGAAAGTCTATTATTTAGTTTTTTGACTAACTGTTTGACTAACTGTGCACCGACATTAAAGTCTTCCAAAAATATTTCCAACTGTTTAGAATCTTTTAAATGCTGAAGACCCAAATATTATAGTATATTTTTGGGGAATATTGTGCAATTAGTATCAAAGTGTATCTGTATTGGTAAATCTTGCAGTTATCCAGTATGCCTGCTTTGTAGTGTTGAGCCATCCACCTAGTGTTTGAGTTCAGTTTGGTTCGTTGAATGGCGGCTAGACGAACACATTCGAACCCCATTGAAAACAATGGCAGGCAAACACAAACACATACAAACACATAGAAAACACCTTCTAAGGTGTCCAAAAGGTGACAAACAACTCACAAGACACCACAAACACATGGAAAAGTGACAAGGACATATAGTCATGCTGGAACAAAAGAGCTGGACGAGTAAAAAGAGGAGGAGACACAGATATAGGCATGTCATGCCCTTTTAAAATCATGTAAAACACAGCAAGGGGACTCCAAGCAGAGTCTCCCTTTTTTCCAAAAATTGGGCCACAGACACCACTTAAGTGGCATCACTTGTCCCCCAGTTGCAAACTTGACAGGTTGATTTGCATCAAGCACATTCAAAAATCCTCAAGCATTTACTCTCCCCAGGATGACACAGGGGTAGAAAAGTCCTTGCGGATCCATGACTTGTTTATCTTGATGAACGTTAGTCTGTCCACATTGTCACTGGACAGACGCATGCGCTTATCTGTCAGCACACACCCAGCAGCACTGAAAACATGTTGACAGAGAACACTGGCTGCGGGACACGGCAAGATCTCCAAGGCGAAAGTGGTGATCTCAGGCCATTTTTCAAGATTGGAAGCCCAAAATGAGCAAGGCTCCAGTTGCAGAGTCATGGCATCTATATTCACTTGGAGATACTCCTGTATCATCCTCTCCAGCCATTGACTATGTGTCAGACTTCTTGTCTCTTGTGGCCTTGCAAAGGATGGTCTAAAATAATCATGAAACGATTCCATAAAATTGCTGTTACCACCACATACAGTGTTGCTGGTACGGTTTGACTGATGATGACTCGACAGTCCCATGGTTGGCAAGTTACAACTGTGAGATTCATTCTGTGCACCACTGGTGTTTAGTGGAAAAGCTGAGCTAAGATTGTATAACAGCTTCTGCTGATACTTCTGCATACATGCATCCCTTTCTATGGCTGGAATTATTTCTGCAAATTTTGACTTGTACCGGGGATCTAAGAGTGTGGCAACCCAGTAGTCAGCATTATTTCTAATTCGGACTATCCGAGGGTCATGTTGTAGGTAGTGCAGCAAGAAGGTGCTCATGTGTCTCGCGCATCCATGCGGACCAAGTCCTTGCTGTGTTTGTGTCGGCAAGGTGATAACCGTGCTTCCTTCCTCTGACATCTCCCCCCAACCTCGAACAACCGAAATTTCACCAAGGTCTCCCTCATCTGCTGAGTCTTTCATGCCCATCGCCAGTTCGTCCTCCATTTCTTCCTGAGCTCCTGCACCTTCCTCAACAGTTTGGCTGCTACCATGCGCCCTTGTTAATCCCACTCCCCCACCGTCCCATGCCTGCTGCCTTGGTGATGCTGAACATCTGGACCTTGTAGATCTTGGTATCCCTTCCGCATATGAATCCTCCTGTACATCCTCCCCTTCCTCTTGTCCCACCACCTGACTCCGAATACTGTTTAGAGTGTGCTCCGGCATGTAAATGACTGGAATTGTCATGCTGATAATGGCATTGTCAGCGCTAAACATATTCATCGCCATGTCGAAACTGTGCAGAAGGGTGCATAGGTCCTTGATATGAGACCACTCCATCAGCGTGATCTTTCCCACCTCTGCATCTCATTGGCCCAGGCTATACGTCATAACGTATTGCACCAGGGCTCTGCGGTGCTGCCACAGTCGCTGCAACATGTGGAGAGTCGTATTCCAGCATGTCGCCACATTGCATTTCAGGCGGTGAACCGGCAGGCCGAAAGACTTCTGTAGCGATGCAAGTCAGTGAGCTTCGCCGTTTGAACGACGGAAGATAGTGACCGTGCTCTGTGCAGAAGCCCATCTAGGCCGGGATAGTGTGTTAAAAATTGCTGGACAACAAGGTTCAACACGTGAGCCATTCAAGGCACGTGTGTCACCTTGCCCCGGCGAAGGGCCGCACCCAGGTTTGCAGCATTGTCGCACACGGCCTTCCCTGGTTGCAAGTTGAGTGGAGACAACCATTTACGAAACTCGCTTTCCAGAGCTGACCACAATTCCTCAGCTGTGTGACTCTTATTTCCCAGACATTTCAAAGTAAAGACCGCCTGATGCCATTGAGCTCTGCTGCCAGCATAGTAAGGAGGTGTGCGGGATTCCTTGTGCGCAGTTACAACGCAGGTGACCTGACCACACAGGCTTTGGGCAGAGGTGGACGACCCAGTCGAGGTTGAGGAAGCAGAAGCAGTGGAGGAACGTCTACATACAGAGGATTGACGCACAACTCGTGGGGACGGCAAGACTTGTACAGCAGAGCCTTCTCCATCTCTCACCATAGTTACCCAGTGCCCAGTCAGCGACATGTAATGCCCCTGTCCATGCTTACTGGTCCAAGTATCGGTGGTGAAATGCACCCTGTCACACACAGAGTTTCTCAAGGAAGTGGTGATGTTGTGTGTGACATGCTGATGTAGCGCAGACACACCTTTCTTGGAGAAGTAGTGGCGACTGGGCATCTGGTACTGGGGCACTGCGACGGTCATAAGGTCTCAAAAATCCTGTGTGTCCACCAGGTGGAAAGGCAGCATTTCTGTAGCCAACAGCTTACAAAGGGTGAAAGTCAACCTCTTAGCTTTGTCATGGCTAGGTGGAAATGGCCTTTTACTTGTCCACATCTGAGGGACCAAGGGCTGTCTGCTTTGCTGAGATGGCGTTGTGTATGGTGTCCCATAAAAACTGCTTGTCTGTGAGGAAAGTGCAGGCCAGCAGCCAAAACAACTGTCGACCTGCCAATCACACTGCCTGTTGCGGTTAAAGAGGTGGAAGGTCTGCGTCGCAAAGCATGTTGGAATTCTATCCTCACAGTCATAGAGGATGAAGAACGCACGGATGCACTGGAAGGGGCAGATGGTGGTTGGCCCGCTCCGCTAGGCCGCATTGTAGCACAGTGAGCTTCCCACTGGGACTTATGCTTGTTATTTATGTGATGGTTCATGGATGAAGTAGTCAAAATATTGAGTTTTTGGCCTCTACTTAGAGATTGGCGACAAATCTTACAGATGACATGATTTGGTAGATCCTTTGCGATGTCAAACAAGGACCAGGCTAAGCAAGGCTTTAAGCCCATGCTACCTGCAGAGCCACCACGACTTGTACTCAGAGGCAGAGTTGGGGCTATTGATGCAGTTGTTGACGTGCTTCCAGTACTCCGTCTGTGCCCAGGAAGGCGCAAGCTAACCTCGTCGTCAGTCGCATTCTCCTCCACCGCCTCTGCTGACCTCCTCGAGTGCCTGACTGTGGGTTGACAGTAAGTGGGATCTACAACCTCATCATCAACCTGTTTGTTTGCACTCCCCTCGTCCTCAGACCTAACCTCTTCCTGCACTGACTGAATAGTTAAGTTGTCATTCCAATCAGGTATCTGAGTCTCATCGTCATCAGTATGTTCCTCATTGTCTCCACCAACAGTAGTTACAGTTTGGAAATGAGGATCTACATTATGCTCAGAAACCTCTTCATCAGGGCCTGAATCTGACTTACAAAGCTTCTGGGCATCACTGCAGATCATTTCCTGGTCTGGACTCACTGTAGCTTTGAAGCAGCCCTTAGATTCCTAGGCTATAGTGTGACTGTACAACTCTGCAGACTCACCCATCTCTGTTACCCCATACTCTTCAAGGTGGGTGGAGACTTGAGAGCTGATGGAAAGCAAGTGTGATTGGGGTGACAACTCAGAGGACTGGAGTTTTTTGGATGATGAAGTTGAGGTGGAGGAGAGGGCACTTGATGAAGCACTTGAGATCCATTCAAGCATGTGCTTTTTTGTGCATCATCTACCTTTGGTAGAGTTGGTCGGTTCCGTAAAGAAGGGATCACATCAGATTGTCCACAGAAACTAGTAGACATCTTACTTTTGCTGGAAGATGGCCTTTCTTCAGCAGATGTTACTGTAGCTTACAACCTACCCCACGGACACAAACTTTTTTTCCCTTTCCAACACGCCTGTTCCCCTTTCCACCAGCATCTGTCCTTTTGCCACTCATTTTGTTTGTGACCAAATAAGACACCTAAAATGTCGTATCAAAAATGGAGAGGTGGTGTAGATTGCAGAGGTGGTCTAGCTTTATTGACAGCTGAAGAACCAACACTGACTATCCCAGTCAATTTTAGTATGCCCCTAAAAGTGTCAGCACTGTTTGCAATTAAAATTGCGTAGCAAAAATGGACAGGTGTGTAGAATGCACAGGTGCTGTAGCTAGCTTGACAGGAGAGGAACCCTAAGTTAGTATCCAAGACATTTTTAGTATGCCCCTAAAAGTGTCAGCACTGTTTGCAATTAAAGTTGCGTAGCAAAAATGGAGAGGTGTGTAGAATGCACAGGTGCTGTAGCTAGCTTGACAGTAGAGGAACCCTAAGTTAGTATCCCAGACAATTTTAGTATGCCCCTAAACATGTCAGCACTGTTTGCAATTAAAATTGCATAGCAAAAATTGAGAGGTGTGTAGAATGCACAGGTGCTGTAGCTAGCTTGACAGGAGAGGAAGCTTCACTTTCTATCCCTGCCAATGAAACAATGCCCCAAGGAATTGCCTGAGCTGATTTAGCCAGATGCTGTGATATAAACCCCTGCACAGCGCTGGCACAGACCTGCCTAGCAAAAATGGCTATGAACGGCTGTAATGTAACCCTGAAAAGGGCTGAAATTACAAGTAGTCCCTAATCCCTAAAGCAATGTGGAGATTGCACTGTATGTCTATAGCGCACACAGCAGCAGCAGCGGGAGCGGGAGCGTTGTCTGTCACCCACCCACAGCAGAAAGATAATGGCGGCGACGGGGAAAATGGCTGGGTCTTATAGAGCAAAGACATGTGACATGCACAGCCTATGACACATGCCCTTGCTTGTCTGGCAAAAATCCACTTTGCTGTGTGTGTGTCTGTGATTCGCTGACAGCCTGGCCCGCCCCACTGTATGTGCGGTTAGGAAAAAAAATGGTGATCGGCATTCTTTCAGCACTCTGCAGCAGCACTGATCTAAACTCCGTCCCTCCCGCACACTATACGCTGAATTTTGATATCATGATTCTCAGTGACTCACAGTATTACAGTGAAAAGCCAGCTAGTAACTAGCTACGCTTTTTGGTGTTTGAGCCCTTATCGAACAGTAACTCGAACTGCCGAACTTGAAGCAAATCGTTCGAGTTCGTCAAACGACTCGAACACCCCCCAAAATCACTCGAATTTGAAATTGGCGAACCGTTCGAATCGAACATCGCTCAACTCAACTGTTTTGCTTTAAAGTGAACCTGACAGCTTCCCCATGCCCCCCAACTGCCTCCTTCTATTTATTATTATAATAATACCTTTCCTAACAAATCCTTGGTACTGTACATTTGATTACAGTATATGGAAAAAAAAATATTATTCTGTTTACGATAAGCTAAGTACTGTCAGAGTAGTTGAGGGGCCATTGTTTTTCAGACTAGTCGTTATATCAATCACACGTCACCGCCGGCCCTTTGAAAACTTTGTATATGCACTTGAGTTTTCATCTTTTATGACAGTGCACAATCAAGCCGTATGTTCATTTCCTGGCTTCATTGGCACACTTTACATGTCCAAGGAACACAGCCGTCCTTACAGTCTTCTCTTTCTAGGACATTGGATCCTCCATTAATAGCAGATAACGTCGTCATGATGTACTCCATGAATATGAATATAACAAATGGCACTTCCTTGAAATGGAGAATATTGTGTAGATGGAAAGGGGTGCACTTAGTAGGTTCCAAAGCCAAGAAACTAAGTATAGACACAAGGCACTCCCAAAATTCTTGTGCACCATGCAGCGGTGGATGCCGCGCTGTGACACGAGCACGATCCAGTTTCCCCATGTGCAACTGATGAAGGTCTTCTGTGACCGAAAACGTTATTTATGCACATCCACTGATAAATAAAATCACAGCATCAAGAATTTTGGGAGTGCCTTGTGTCTATATTTTGTACTCCATGAATATGTGAAGCTGATGAACTTATATTTGACTTCTTTACAGATTGCCCTGAATGGGTGACCGTGATGCTTTAATGCTCATGCCGGCGTCCTCTCATGCTCCTGCTCCACTCACCTGTCCAGGTATCCTGCAGAGGTGGTCCCGTACCCATCCCATGCTGCAGCCTCACGGAGCATCTGTACTCCTGACAGGCCCCAGGCCTCTGTCCGTAGGGTGGGCTCACGTACACGCCCCCTTTTTTAAAGGGCCAGCGTCCTCCTAACCCAGAAGTGCCTCCCAGGTCAGCTAGGAGGTTGTAGGTATTTAAAGCAACTCTGCTCTATGAGAGTTCCCTGAGTAATGAGTTGAGATAGACTCATTGCTGTAGTCAGGTTTCCTAGTGCTGTGCTGCTGTATCATTGTGCTAGCTGTTACTTACACCTGTTTGCATTAGAGTGCTGCTGCCGTCACCTAAACCTATCGCTGCTGTGAGTTGCTTTTCCAACAGCCATTACTTATCCTGCCTCTGCTGCCACAAGCTGCCACACCAGCCACATGCCTTGCTGCTGCAAGCATCTCCACCAGCTGCTGCCGCATCCACCTTTCCGTCCATTCATCCACCCCGGATGGATTCTCTACACCTGCTGCTGCCGCAACTGTTTCTCAGAGACTGTTGCTCCTATACCCCTGGGGCCAGCTGACGCAACACCAGTCTTCCCGAGTGGCATGCAGACCAATACCGGCAGCATAATACCTCCACCATCAGGGGCTCTGGATAAGACCAGGCTCAGGTCTTAAGCCCCTCTGGGTCTTCTGTGTGTTGCAGTCCAGTGGGTTCACTAATATCTCTGCTCACCCAGTGGCCACAACAGATGCCAACTCTTGCAAATCTTGTTATCACGCATACAGAGGCATGATAACATGATACGTGGAATGACAAGTCTGGGTAAATCAATGTCAACATGTAGGTGTAATATAATAATATTAGAAAATACCTCCAATTAAACATGTAATATAGTTCTCCTGATTAGCTATGTTTCTTACCTGATATGCAGGTATAGCAGCTCAGGTGTCCATGGTTATGACCATGAGCAACAAACTAGCTAACTCTTACTATTTGAGTGGACATAACCAGGGATACCTAAGCTGCAATGCCCTGCACATGAGGATAGAGACATGGCTATATTAGGAGAGCTATACTGCCTTTCTTATTGGAGGCATTTGCTAATATTATTATTATGATTCCTAATACATATTGGGATAGGATCTTGGAGAATGAAGCAACCCTTTAAAATGGATGTTCCACATTATTAAGCAGGCCATAAGTTTAAAGCAATAAGAAAAGAAACAGGATTCTCTACTGTCAAAAAGCATCAAATAGTGTAATGTTTTGGACAAGTTATTAAAGCATTAAATATTTCATGAAAACTTAAACATAATCATCATATTGGGAAGACATTTGTGGTTGTTACACAGCATAGATGAGTTCTTGCAGATAAAGGAGTAATGAGGAAGGTTTTTGCAAGACAAATTCAGAGAGAGAGAATCTGCTAAAATACTATTACAAAGCAGTATACAGGTGTTTGAAGCTGCTGGTGCCTCTGGAGATCAGCAATCCTCAAGTTGTCAGATCCTCCAGACGCTTGCAGTTGTGAATAAACCTACTAATCGGCCTTGTCTAAGCAGTGCTCACAAGTAGAGTTGAGTGTCAAACCCATGGCAGTTCAGTTCAGTGGGGTCAGCCAGACTTTAAATTGGTTTGGGACTCGATTTGACCCGAACCCCACTGAAAGTCACTAATTGTGCAGTTTGGGTCTCAGCCCGCATGCAGCTAGCCATAAACAGATCCATTTCAGGGGCGGATATGCAGGGTTTTTCAATTTTTGGGAGGCATCCATACTACATCCAATCATGTTGTTGTTTCCCCCAGTGCGAACCATTCAAACACTGCAAGCAGCTGGCACTTGGCTGATCACTGAGCATATCAGAGCTCAGAAATGCTCTCATGAGTGTATTCAAACATAAGGCACTGATACTCCGAATCTAAATTCTGTTTTTTGAGTAAAGTACATGTTTGGTACGAACACCAAACTCTGAACCTTGGGTTCGCTAATCTATACTCACAAGCAGAAAGGGTTGTATTGGGCCCAGACAATCATGAAGACTAATTTTAATGCAATCTTCTTTACTGATGAGTGCCCTACAACCCTGGATGGTCCAGATGGATGGAGTAGTGGATGGCGTTTGTGAGTGAAATACACTCCTTCTATGCCATTGGAACTCCAAATTAATAAGATCTGTTTTCAAAGCTCTTAGGAATCAATACAGCACACACCATCTGTGGTATACTGAAAGTTTCTGTCTTTATTACATCATATGACCAGTTTATATAGTATCCCAAACAAAGAAGTAACTATGCACCAGTAAGAACCGCAGGGGTGTGTAGAAATGTGAAATCTTATGACATCATTCAGTTATAAGACAAGATGGTTTCTATAAGAATAAAATGGCTTGTATTGTCTCACACTTCTTAATGCTCTAAATTCAACAAATGACCATTTTTATTTGTTTACAGCCTATAAAATGTTTGGAAACTCTGTTGTGCATAATAATTTGGATCAGTTCATTTTAAGGGTTTCTTTTTAGCTTTGAAGAAAAATACAATTATCATTGGGAGGTTTGTCCAATAAAGCGTGATTTATACTCTAATGGTTGATGATTTTAATATTATACTGACTCATTTGCATCAACCATTTATGAAAATCAGAGGAAAATATGATTTGCATAATAATTTTGAACAAAGTGTCCTATAATATGGAAATGATGAAATCCAGTCATCAATATATTCATACATTTCAATATGAAAAAAGTGTTGGGGAGAGTTTATTGACAAAAAAAGCCAGAACACTTCCCTTGCTTGGCAACACCCTGGGACATTTATCATCTAATTTACATATTACATGTAGATTAAAGTTCATTTTTTCATCTTTGCAATCAGTATAATAAAAGCAAGTTTCATATGTTTACACTTATTTTATATTACCTACCTAGTGTTGTCATGTAGGCTAAAATTTGCTGACAGAATCGCTTTAAAAGGAACCAGTCACTTGTAAAATTGCTATCAATCTACAAATATGGCATTAATCTGCAGGTTAATAGCATTTGAAACTGCATCTGTTAGGATGTTACTATTAGTGATGGGCGAACCTAAACTGTAAAGTTTGGGGTCCGTACTGAGCACACGGACCTGAACATGAGTTTTCCTGGGAAACTCATGTTACAGTTCGGGTTCAGTTCGGGTACAGGGGCTGTAAAAAAAAAGCACATTAGTAAAAACAATTATGATTATACTTCCTGGTACCATGACGTGTCCTGCAGACTCTGTCTCCCGGCTGCGTCTACTTCCAGGTCCGATCATTAACTTCTGGTGGTATTCACTGCACAGGGAGAGCAATGTCAGCTCTGCTTCATCACTCTGTACAGACAAGTGTCTCTACAGAGTGAGAAACAGGCTGACAGTGAGGGTATGATTCCACTTGCATATGTCTCCTGCGATTCTCGCATCGGTATCATCCAGCACGGTGCACACTCTCCTGACAGAAGTGCCTCAGCTGCATGGAAATACATGCAACCGATCCGCTCCTGTAAGGAGAGTATGTGCTGTGCCGGGTGAGACTCGCACAGTGACAGTCAAAGTTCAATCGAGTCCATGGCTAAGTCATGGACTCGGGTGAACCCTGACGTCACTGGGAACATGGCCAAAAACAGCCGAAAACTGCCAAGTGATGAGCAGTGCAGTGTATACCACGGGAAGTTAATTTTACAGGAATAACTGTAAAGTTCAAGCTCGAGCTTTGGACACAAGTTTGCGTTATCTCCGACCCCGAACACAGATTTTACAAAAAGTTCGGGCTAGGCTCCTGATCCCGAACGTTGGTGGGGGGGTTCACCCATCACTAGTTACTATGCTCTCCTTACATATGAGTTAAAGGGAACCTGTCACTTATAAAAACACTACTAACATACAGATATGAGTTTAATCTGCAGGATAATAGCATTTGAAACCTGCCCGGCACCTGCATATTGAACTTTTCTCTTGGGAGGAAGAGAACTTTAATCCTCATGACAACATTCGTACTTCAACAAAAAGGAGACAGTCACACTCTGTAGTGCTAAGATATGTGGAACAATGAATAAGGGAATACAGACATGCTCACTGCTATGAAAAGCATGTAAAATTTAAGACACTTAGCACACAAAAATGGCCAGTTTTATATGAGCCCAACAGCCAACGGCAAGGTGACTTCTTTTTGTTTGGTCCCTATCAAACTAATGCCAAGGGGACCCAACAATAAGAGGTCACCTTGGCGTTGGCTGTTGGAGGTCACATAAAACTGTCCCTTTTCGTGTGCTTAGTGTCTCAATTTTTACATGTTTCTCATAGCAGTAATGCATTTCTTATTCCTATATTAATTTTTCCACATATCTTAGCACTATAGAGTGCAACCGTCTCCTTTTTGTTGACATACGAAAGCTGTTGCGAGAATTAAAGTTCTTTTCTTCCTGATAGAAATGTTCAATGCGCAGGCGGCAGGCAGGTTACATATGCTATTATCCTGCAGCTTAATCTCATATCTGCAGGTTAATAATGTTTTTACAAGTAACAGGTTCCCTTTAACTCATATTTTACTATGTTTTAAGTTCAGTTTGCACCTGTTCACATTAGAAAGGTAGGATATGCCATCAGACTTTTTCTTAAATTACAGCATTCGTACTGCAGTCATCGGAGAGGTGCTGGTACAGTCACCAGCCCGCTCAGTGACTGACAGCCGCTCATCATTAGACGAAGCCACCAATCTTGCAGAAGGTGTGGTTAAAGCCTTTACTTTCCATACAGAGAGCGGTGACCAAACCCACCCTGACACTGTCCCAATGATTGAAACCCGAATGCTGCCGGGAGGATTAAAGTTCAATGTGCTGGCGCTGGGCAGGTTTCAAATGCTATTAACCTGCAGATTCACCTCATATCTGCAGGTTAATATTGTTTTTACAAGTGACTGGTTCCCTTTAGCTCATATGTAAGGCAACCCTATGGTAACATCCTAACAGACCTAACAGAAGAGTTACCCACAATAATTTTTTTTAGACTGGATTTTGTTCCTGTTCTGAACACGTACAACTTATGTCTTATTTTAAGAAGAATTATTTTTTAGTATCAATAATAGATTATATAGCATATGCTGGATATTTTTGAAATACTACTAGTAGTGAGCTTTCAGTCATCAATGTGATGTTCAGAATTGAAACCAATAATCACATTACGCATATTGTGCTAAATATAATATGCTTGAGAATGAGCTATTGGAGCACCTCTGCAGTAGAGCCTTCAGGCATCTCTTTTCTTTGATGGCCATTCTATCAGATGTTCCTTCATTGCCTTCGGCACCAATTTTTGCATTCAAAAGAACAACGATGCAATGTGCCAAGAAAATTCTGCAGAGATCTCGGGATTGATTATTTTATCTTATAAACCAAACACTTGACAAGGTGACATGTCTAGATGTCTGGAAAATACATTTTCCCTAATAAGTATAAAAGGAATTGTACAGAGAAATTGGTAAGTTGAAGAATTTATTCTCGGTTTTATTGACAGTTGAGGTTGAAGGGTTGTTTGGAAGAAGAGGTAATCAAGTTTTATGTCAATCAATGGCAGAACATGAAGGAGGTGGTTCAAGAGCGTAATGAAAACCATGACCTCATTAGTCACTAGTCTAAACAACACACCATATAGGAAGGGATCTGTCAATAATATAACCACCAAAACAAATCTTGGTCATTGGCAGTCATTAATACAATAGATTCAGGTAGGAAATCAATTTGAAACTGTAATAAAAAAGGTTTAGTAAGACTCATAGCACAAATAAGTAGCAGTAATTTCGAGGACTAGTTTCCGAAACAGCAAAACGTGGCAGAAACAACAGATTAAATATAATGATTGAAAACCTGGTTTCTAGTCAATGATAGTAAAAAATATTAGAAAAAGAATAATAGAATATATTATTTCCTTTAGTGCCATATTCCAGCTCAGGAGCAACCTCTAAACTGAATGGAGCCATAAGGTGGCAATCATAAAAGTCTTTCTAGGCTCTAATCACTTCAATGCACAGATCTAGCTGTAGAAATCCAACCTAAAAAATGTTTTTAAGACGGACCCTATGTCAGGGATTCTCCATTTTTTTCTATTGATATTTCATCATTCAGTAAATTACGCTAAGTTCCATGCCAAAATTAGCTCAAATTACCTTTAAAAGAATCTTTAGAACTCTGCATTAGAAATAAGAGCTTTAGAAATTTCAATATGCCGACTCAACCAATTTTTCCCCAAATTTGAATATCAGAGAATATGCATGCATTTCAATACTGGAAAACTTATAATTACTCAGAAAAGTAAGAGAGAGAAGAGAGAGAAAGAGAACAATGCTAACCATAAGAGCTGATACTTTATAGGCCAGCGAGCGAGAGAGGATGCCACTGTCGATAAGAGTTTACACTCTACTGGAGAGAGCATGTACCCAGCTGATCATAAGAGCTTATACACTACAGGAGAGAGGATGTACCCTGCACTCTACAGGAGATAGAGCGCGAGAGGACCTTGCTGACCATAAGAGTTTACACTCTACAGGAGAGAGAGGACTATGCTGATCATAAGAACTTACACCATACAGGAGACAGAGCATGTTCACTGCTGATCATAAAAGCTTAAACTCTACAGTAGACAGAACACAAGAGCAGCTTGCTGATCTTAAGAGCTTACGCTCTCCAGGAAAGAGAGAGAGGACCCTGCTGGTCATAAGAACTTACACTTTACAGGAGAGAGAGAGTACCTGCTTGTCATAAGAACTTACACTCTACAGGAGACAGAGCACGAGAGGACCTTGCTGACCATAAGAGCTTTCACTCTATAGGAGAGAGACCTACCTAGTGTCTCTGGAGATGGAAAACAACTCTGCCGTATAAACTGTGCTCCACTGGGAATCGCTGCTCTGTGATGTCCCATGTCCTGACCAATTCTGTACAAAATGTTTGAATTTGCATGAAACCACAAATTTCAGGATCCTGGACTCAAATTCGATTCTCCAAGGATCGATCAGCTCAGCTCTACTCAACTCCATCTAAATGTACACTCAAAAGAAGTCACACGGCTGGATATGCAAAGTTTGGGCCCTAAGGACACTTTTTTTTTCAACTTCACCTTTTTAAATGCTAGAGCTTTTCTTCTTCCTGCTCTGTATTGACTATAGCATGTTAGTTTCTCTTGCATAAGACAGCAGGAGAAGCTATTGAGTTTTTTGACCCAGGCTGTTGGAACAAGGGTCCTGCTGGTGCTCAGAATATGCCTCTATGTATTTAATTAATATCTTTAACCAGATATCTGATTGGAGTTCAAGCAAGCACCTACAGTATAATATAAAAGAGAGAAATAATGAGTGTCTATGAGAGGATTTTCTCTGACTTAAAACCTATAACAATAAGGCTATGTGCGCATGTTGCGTACAGTCACTGCAGAAATTTCTGCAGCGATCTGAAGAGCACACGTGCGCTTCAAATCGCTGCAGAAAATGTCCGTAGTGAAATAAAAAAAAAGCCGATTCCATGCGCTCTGCCTGCAGCTCCTGCCATAGACAGAGCAGGGGCTGCCGGCAAAGCGCACGGAAGAAGTGATATGTCACTTCTTAGAACGCGCGCTTCGGACAACAGCCGAAGCGCTGCGCTCTAAGATGCCACGTGCGCACGGCCCCTGCACAATCTCCATAGATTATGCAGGGGACGCAGGACGCATGCAGTTATGCTGCGCTACAAACTAACTGCATGTAATTACGCAACGTGCGCACATAGTCTAATACCTATGATCGTTCTCGGAGTCTTCTGCACCCATACCTTGTATACTGAAAATCTGAACATCATAATTTCTCTCCCTTTTTACCAGTCTAGTTGTTAACTCATATTTATTGTCCTTGCTTTGTATTTTAGATATTTAAGGCCTCTTATCATGTACTGTGCCATTTAGTTGATGCTTTAAAATAAATAGCATTAGTAACTTTGATTATAACATGGTCATTCCCCTTTCAAGAGATTCAATATAATAGGCAGCCCGAGAACAGCAAGTTCATTTTAAAAATGGCAAGTTTTGTAGTGTTTGCAATAGGCAATAGTGCCTAAAAATGGTCCTGGAGAGTATAACTGGAGTCATAGGCAACAAAGGCTTATTATTGGAAGCCACGCTCTTGTTGCACAAGGCAGTGACTATAAAATAATATTTAATTATTTTATATTATCATATGTATAAAAACCTGAACAATAAATTTATAGCATCATTAGTTCATAACATAAAGTTTATTAGCTTTTGTATGTTTGTATGTTTCCCTAAATAGTTTTGTGCACCCAAAAAAAGCTTCAAATAGCTATGTTAAAAAAAATCATCATCAAAAAGGAAAAGTAAGATAAATAGTACTATAGTATTTTGAGGCAAAATTTTCCATTCATTGAAGGATTTTTTTTTAAATACGGTAATGTTCTACATTGTCTTACTAAAGCATATACAAATATAAGCTAATATTGAAGTATGCAACCAGGCTATTTGTGCGTAAACATCATATTTCTAAACTCACTTGTCAACCTAGGTAATAAAAAGCAAAAACTGTAAACATGTGGTATAAATGCATATATTTATATATTTTACTTGCTTCATATAGCACCATTCATTTCTACAGATCTTACAGACATCATAACTGTCCCCATTGGGGCTTACAACCTAAGTTCCGTATCCATTTGTCTTTGGAGTATGGGAGGAAACTGAGGTATCTGGAGGAAACCTTAACAAATACAGGTAGAACATACAAACTCCTTGCGGATGTCCTTTGTGGGATTAAAACTCAAGACAATCAAGACCCAAGGTTAGGGTTAACCCCTGAGCTGCTGTAGAGGGGAGCAAATGCCGGGACGACAGGGCTCCGCTCTACTTCACTAGAATGAACCCGTGTTTGTGATCTGCCTCGGATGGGGGGTGCCAAACTCACTTTGGTCTTCAGGGCATCATCCACCTCCCCACAGCCAGTCACCATCATAGATGTGGCAGAGCAACACATCACACAAAGAGTCTCTTTACAAAACAACATGGAATGATTTATTTATTCTTCAATCTATTCGACAGACATGGCCATTCCTATCCTATTCTGCTGCCACTGTTTCCTGGGATACTTCTTCTACCTAGCCCACACCCTGGGTATTAGCCTTCCAGCTGCCAAGCCTAAGCCTCTACTTGACCCCATTCTTGTATCTGCGGCTACCCATGTCCAAATACGGCCTCGGACGGCTACACTAAGCCCATCCTGAGGTGAGTCGTAGGCTTCGGACACACGGAGGATACCTCCAGGTTCCCCAATGGGCCCATGTTACCGACCAATATCCACACACCTGTAATCCCTCTGCAGAACTAACTTCTCCCAGATCTGTCTCATCGACCAACCCTATGGCTCTCTGTCACTCCTCCCATCCTGGCTCTCCATTACTTCGGCAACAGGGAAGTACCTACAACACTGCACATGCTAAATCCTTCACTTACTCTAATCCTTATCTAGCTAACATTACTATACTCTACATTATACTGTTAACACATTACTCACACATAATGTATTATACTTTACATTACTATAAAATACACAATATAATAAATCGCAATCTTCAATAAAGTACGACTATTAAGATGGACAAATACAAACACATTGGACACTATATGTATGAACATCGTAGGAGTGGGGTAATCTAGCCTCCTCCTATTCCACCATGCTACCCACATGTAAAATGTAGTATTAATACTATGAAGGTGACTATCAGTTTAACCAGCACCACAAATGACTTAAGATGGGCCAGTTTAAGAGACTAACATTAATCTGACCCCAAATGCAGATGAAACTATCAATATTACTGGTCCTATTATAGACTTTGTAGTGATATTGGTCAACAATCTAGTACAACAAGTTTATGTAAACCTATGTGAAAATGTTAAGTACAATTTACAGCCTTTATACTGAAAAAAAGTCTTTTATCACTAAGATGTTAATTATACAGGTGGGTCAATGTGTTACATTTTCAGTACTAAAAGTAATAAACTTATATATTAACCTTTTGACATGGCCAATCACAATTGCAATGACACATAGATAGATGAAAATGAGAATCTTTCACAGAAAATCTAGTATAAATCCAGGTGACATAAAAGTTTCAGTTTTATCATGGTCAACTCTTGGAGAAGGTTCATTATGAATAGACAAGCTTCTTCTGATTCTTGATATGAACAGTTTTTCAGACTTGATAGAGTCATAGGTTTAGAAAATTCTGTGATTGTATCTGTTCATCTTGTTTATGAATACCCTCTTCCTTTACTTTTTCATTAACTTTTGGAATTTAAACTAAGGGGTACTTTGCACACTACGACATCACAGCTGCGATGTCGGTGAGGTAAAATCAAAAGTAACGCACATCCGGCGTCGTTGTCAACATCGGAGTATGTGAATCCTTTTTAATACTATTAACAAGAGCAAATTCGAAATTGTATGATCGGTGTAGTATCGGGCGTTTCCATAATGTCGCTGCAGCAACAGGTACAATGTTGTTCCTCGTTCCTGCGGCAGCACACATCGCTGTTTATGAAACCGCAGGAGCGAGGAACATCTCTTTACCTGCGTCCTGCAATGATGAAGGAAGGAGGAGGGCGGGATGTTTACGTCCCGCTCATCTCCGCCCCTCTGCTTCTATTGGCCGCCTGCCGTGTGATGTCGCTGTGACGCCACACGAACCGCCCCCTTAGGAAGGAGGCGGTTCGCTGGCCAGAGCGACGTCGCAGGGCAGGTGAGTGCATGTGAAGCTGCCATAGCGATAATGTTCGCTACAGCAGCTATCACAAGATATCAGAAAACTATACCTCACAACCATAATCTATCACAATGTAAGGCACAATTGCCCTCAATGGGGCAAAACATGTGCCTAGCACATACTCCTATACAATATCGAAAAACAGAAGAAACATGGAGTAATAAATAGTGCAAAAATGGTAACAATTTTATTCAATTATATAAAAGTGAACAAGACACAAAAGAAAGGAGGGAAGGAAATGGCCATGTAAACACAGTAAAATACATAGAATGGGGGAGTGGGAACAGAAAGTAGCCTCAGGGGAAGCGGCAGCAGCATATATGGAAACAATCATAGGATGTCAGTTTATTGACCTAGATGGCCGTTGTTACAAACAAAACACCAATATGACGGCATATAATAAATAAATAGTCACAAAGTGCTAAGTGCTTGAGTGGATTCAGTGCAAAAGATAGCAGCATACGAAGTTTATAAAGTGCCAAGTGCAAAAATGAAATAGTAATGCTGCTATCAACACCATACATATGTGGAATCCACTATATCTTCCTGCCATCAACATAGTGCCATGTTTAACAATACGCAGAAAGCTGCTTGCAAAGTTGCTGGTTACAAACAAAGCCAAAATCCCCAGGTAGGGAGACCCCCCATGGAGGAAAGCCCCCTATAACCTCCAACGTACGTTTCGCAAGATAAATATTACCACTATGGGCACTGCTTCATCAGGGAGGAAAGGCGAGGGTGATAAGGATAGAAAGCCTCACTCATTTATAATGCCCGCTGTGTATGCGGCTTCCTGGAGTGACGCCCACCGGAAATGACGCGCACGGGAGCCGGCACCACACCTCCCCACTGAGGGAGCGCCGTCAGACCAGGGGCGCGCACGTGGGAGCAGGGACGCGTGACTCACATCCCACACACGCGCCCCCGTCCAATGAGACGGCGATCACATCAGAGAGAGGGGAGGGGCCGGCGAACCGGCGCGTGCTGGAGGGCGGCAAGCCAGGAAGTCAGGGGAAAATGTATACTATGGCAAGGAAAAGTCCGATCATGTGACCAAAAGGGGCGGAGCCAGATCGAATATACAGGCAGTACAGACATGCAGAATAAATATCATAGGAGACGCAACACCAGATAGCATAGATGGCGAACCTCCGCCACAATTAATAATCAGTCCATATAGGTGACCAGAAACGAGAATCCCATCCAGATAGCTCTGGAGTCGTTGGCATAGGTATAATTAAACTTCACTTGATGGGTCTCAAATCCAAAAAGATTCCCGGACATAAACAGGAGATGGAACCAAATATATTAACACTGAGCACCACCTATTTAGAAGTATAAAAAATGCAATAAATAACGGCAATGAGGCATAGAATTCAAGAGAAAAAGAGGAAGGGGGGGAGGGGAAAAAAAGGGGGCAAAACGTAAAAAATGATATAAAATTACATAAAAATATTTACAAAGAGGAATAACTATATATATATATAATAAAAATCAGTTAAAAAGTGGTGAAAAAATTCGTAAAAGAGGAACATGGAGAGAATCATTCAAAGAAAACATGCAAAGCTAATGACTTCATTAAGTCCTCTGGGAACAAGAGTTTCCAGAGTACTGATCCACCGAGCCTCACATTGAGCCAATTTTTTCTTTATATCTCCACCCCTGGAGCCACAACTAACTGTGTCAATTCCACGTACCTCAAGAAGTGTGGGATCACAGTTATGAAATCTCTTGAAGTGACGTGGAAGGGTTTTAAGAAGGGTGAGATCCTGTGCAGATGTTGCTGCTGAAATATCACGCACGTGCTCTCTGACCCTAACGCGGAGCTCACGCGAAGTAAGCCCCACGTAGATCAGAGAGCACGGGCAAGTGGCAAAATAAACAACATGTGTAGTACCACATGATATATATTTCCGGATCTCAAAGGTCTTTGTCTGGCCAGAGGAAAAGAATGTCCCAGTGCGGACAATGTTGCTACACGCCAAACAGTGACCGCACTTAAAACATCCGAGGGTTGGACCACGAGTGCTAAAGGGATTCTTAATATCTGGGACATAATGACTTCTCACCAACAGGTCCTTAATGTTCTTGGCACGTCTCGCTGTCACGAGTGGAGCATCCGTGAGGATCCCCGATAATATTGGATCAGATAATAAAACCGGCCAATGCCTATGAAGGATATCCCTCATGGTGCCCCACTCGTGATTATATGTACTGATGAACCTTGGTTCACCACCAGAGGACGTTTGTTTGGGCCTGTAGGTGAGGAGCTGCGCCCTGGGAGTTTTTTTAGCCCTCAAATAGCCCTTCTTCACCATCCTCCCACTGTAGCCACGCTCTCTGAAGCGGCAACTTAGGTCGGCCGACTGAGCCTCGAACTTGTCATTGGTCGAGCAGATGCGTCTCATTCTCAGGAACTGGCCGGTCGGGATAGCACGAATGGTGGCAGGTGTATGGGCTGACGAGGCATGCAGCAGAGCATTGACCGAGGTGTTCTTACGGTAGACATCAGTTTGTATTAAATGATCATCTCCAACCTCTAATTTGATGTCTAAAAAATCAATGCTGCTGCTGCTATGCCTATAAGTCAGCCTAATGCCAAAATCATTGACATTAAGTAATCCCATAAAAACATCGAATTGCTCCAACCGTGCCCTGCCAAAAAAAACAAAACGTCATCAATGTACCTTAGCCAGCACTGCACATGGGCGCTAGCCCCGACGCCTCCGTCGCCAAAGATGTTACGCTCCCAGAACCCCAGGAATAGATTGGCGTACGAAGGCGCACAGGCCGCGCCCATCGCAGTGCCACGCCCCTGAAGGTAAAATTGGTCCTTAAAAACAAAAAAATTATGTGTAAGGGCAAAGTGGAGCAACTCGAGCATAAGTGAACCCATGGTGCCATCCCGACCGTCCACCCCCAAGAAATGACGCACTGCCGCTAACCCATCTTCATGACGTATGCAAGTATAAAGACTCTCTACGTCGGCCGTGACCATGAGCATATCTTTTTCTACAAAGATCCCGTCCACCCTGTTCAGGACGTCCGTAGTGTCCTTGACGTACGAGGGGAGTGTTTCCACTAGTGGTTTTAAATAGTGATCAATAAGCTGACAAATTGGTTCGCACAACCCCTCAATACCGGACACTATCAGACGCCCCGGTGGGTTAACGGGATCTTTGTGGATTTTTGGGAGCAGATGAAATGTGGGGATCTTTGAGGACTTATTAAGCAGTCCCTCATACATTTTGGTTGTAATTATGCCCTTTTGAAGTGCCGCTTCCAAAATATGGGAGAGGTCCCTGGTAAAAGTGAGTACGGGGCTACAGGGGAGTTTAGTGTATGTCCCTTTATCCCTAAGCTGGCGCAAGGCCTCCTTCTCATACTTCTCAGTGGCCCAGACCACAACGTTCCCCCCCTTGTCTGCAGATTTAATAACTATGTCCTTATAGCCCTGTAGTTCTTCCAAGGCTCGTCTTTGTGAATGGGTAAGGTTGTCGAACTTCCTTTTATTCGAGATTTTCTTAAAATCCCCAATCACAAGACGAGTAAAAATATCAATGGCCGGACATAGAGGCAGGGGGGGGAATCGAGTGGATCTGGGTAAAAGATGTTTAGGGAACGAACCTGGGCCACCGGTATCCTGTTCAGACAGCAAATCCTCCAATGCTTGTAAAGCCTCCTGCTCCACTTGACTATCAGTCACAGAAGGTTGTTTGTGATGTAGTCGCTTCAACATCAATTTCCTCGCAAATAAATTAATATCTCTTAGAGCTGGAAAGAAACGAAAAGAATTAGTGGGCGAGAAGGTCAAGCCTAAAGAGAGAACCTCAATCTGAGCGTCAGTAAGAACACGCTGAGAGAGGTTAACAACTTTAAGTTTATCATCAACATACTTGTTAGTTTTTTTCCATGATGATTGTTTATTCCGATTGGTTTTAATTCTCCCTCCAATGCTCTGATCCCAGTCACATGTCCCTCCTGACGCCCCAGATGAGGACTCATTTCCAGAGGTGCGTGACTGTAAGGAGGAGGACCTGCTGTCCGTGGGAGGACCCACAGTAGACCGAGGGCGACTCCTATTTGTTTTGTGATGCCACTTGTAGGCCCGGTGGTTAGAGTAGTCATTGACATCCCTATTAAACTTCCTCAGCTTGTATTCTTTAATTTCCTTTTCAACCTTAGCCAACTCCTGTTCCATGTCATTATTAACTTTGGAAATGTTTTCAGTTGATAATTTTTCCTTCAATGTCCTCTCCAGATCCTCTAGTTCGGATTCCATATTGGTAAGGGTTTTGGTGTTGTGGTCTCGGAGAAGAGTAAGAAACCCCAAAGAACAAGTCTGGGCCAAGTCTTCCCATTTGTCCCGGAATTCATCCTCATCCACTCCAAAGGACGGGAAGACTTGGACCCTGAGACCACGTGGTACCAAACCCCTATCAATATATTTAATTAATAACGCCTTGTTCCAACAAATTTTGAGACGCTTTTTTAACAGCTCTTTGTAGTTATGGATCAATGCGTCGTTGGATACTATTTCACCACTTTCACTGACTGGACCACCTTGATCCTTTAATGCATCATTAAAATTAGTGAGCCACACCCGGTCACGGGCTCTGAAATCCATTGTACGGCTGAGGCCAACTGTGAAAAACACAGAGAAAATGATCAGAAAACTATACCTCACAACCATAATCTATCACAATGTAAGGCACAATTTCCCTCAATGGGGCAAAACATGTGCCTAGCACATACTCCTATACAATATCGAAAAACAGAAGAAACATGGAGTAATAAATAGTGCAAAAATGGTAACAATTTTATTCAATTATATAAAAGTGAACAAGACACAAAAGAAAGGAGGGAAGGAAATGGCCATGTAAACACAGTAGGAGGCGGTTCGCTGGCCAGAGCGACGTCGCAGGGCAGGTGAGTGCATGTGAAGCTGCCATAGCGATAATGTTCGCTACGGCAGCTATCACAAGATATCGCAGCTGCGACAGGGGCGGGGACTATCGCGCTTGGCATCGCAGCATCGGCTTGCGATGTCGTGGTGTGCAAAGTACCCTTAAGGCTTTTATTGATATGTTCAAAGTAGGATAACAGCGATCTGTATAGTTATTAATGTCTTTTTTTTGGATCGTCTTCTTTTGCAATTTACATTTTTATTCTTGATTTACCAAGTGCCAGTCTGTGTCACACATCTAGATTGCTACATCTTTTCTTCTCAGTAATTGATGTAGGTAGGCAGTAGCTGGTTTCTTCATTGCATCTACGCCTTCATTAACAACTTCAAAGTTAGCTGCATGTCTGAAATTTTATTTATTTTTTGCTGGTTCAACATCAATTCTTATTCTAAGAACCTTCCAAAAGGATAAGTTCATGGATAACATTATCAGCTGTATAACTGTTACGAAGATCAGGGAGAGCAAGGGACAGGGGCTCCTAGACTGGCCCTCAAACTAGGGGGACCCTAGCTGTGCTTTATCTCAGAGTTACCTCTGAAGGTGAGGATGTCTGATGACTAAGGAATTTGCATGATCCAACGGAGCGCTAAGGAATAGGAAGATGACTTCTAGCTTTGAAAACTTTATTTTGTTTTCATAACACAACGCGTTTCGATAGAGACTATCTTCATCAGGTAGATTTACCTTCCTGGCCCTGTTACTGACCAGCCCTGATCTTATACCCCTTTCCTCCCTACCTCAGGGGAGGGCCGGGACAGGAGTGTGATAGACACACAAAGGAAATTAAAACTCTACTTCACAGTACACTCACAAAAAAGGGATAAGGCAATAAGAGGTATAGAGGAAAATTGGAGCAGTGAAGAAACAACAAGATGACAAGAGAATTCCACAACAAGCACGACGCAATATAATCACCAACAGGACTGGAACACAACAGGACACAGACCAAGACTCTCCTTAGCCTGACCATTAGTGAGCACACAGTTGGTCGTTGCCTGTGCCTGCCTGTATAACTCAGAAACATTAGAGAAACCATAGTGTGGAGTGTCAGAATCTGTAGTGTGAACAGTCTGATGCCGACATGACACTCGGTGAGTTTTGAGCAAAACTCTGTATGATAATAGCATGAACTTTATAACTTATATTAATAATCTGGTTGATTCTTTGTCTACTTCATACAGTCTTGTTTTTCATATCTTGCCCTGATCCCCTGAATAATGCTAGTAAGTATGAAAAATGGAGTGCACGTTAGAATACATGGTTCTGTAATTTTCAGATCAATCTGTGCTAAAAATTGGCAAAGTGAATTTGCCTCAAATTTTACAAAAATTTGTATTGTCCTGAATCAGAAATTTTTTTGTTTTGATCTGTGCAAATTCAGCATAATAGCAGCCAACCACCATTCTGCTGAATGTTAAAAATCCAGGAAAGGTATTAAAAAAATATTGATTTTCGCCTTGCTGCTCATTTGTAACCTCATGTCTATTCCCCCGGGTCATCCAGATTTTATTTACTTCGATGCTGGAGATGCGCCCAAGGGGTCGGAGGTTACCAGTCACCGGGCCGCAGTTCTTCTCCTGGGTCACCGGGGTGGCCTTGCCTGGTTCCGTGACCCCGGCGGTTTCAATAAAGCTGGGGATGGGGATGATGGGGGTAGTTGTCTGTGATGCTACCTGTGGTGTGCCGCCAATTATTAGCCGCCGCTGCGGGACATTTCTCTTCTGGGGCAGATGGTGACGCAGCTCAGGTGTTGCAGCTCTCCACAGGTAGAGCTAGGCCCCAGGGAGGATGATAGTAGTAGTAGTCTATGGAGCCGGAGCGCAGTGACGACAGCGTCGGTAGAAATGGGACAACACAGAGGCTGCAATTCAAGGTCTTTACTCACTGGAAGGTCGTCACCCTTGGAGTGCCGGTCCGCGCTGTGATGGGTTTCAGCCGATCCCGGATAGGTCATAGGCCAGAACCGGTGCTGTGGATTGTGAGCCCTTCCTCTTTGCGCTGTGTTTGATGGATCCCTGTGACAAGGAGTCCTACAGAGACCCATGTCCTGGCTTTTGTTCCCGTCCCGTATAGCAGGCAGTGCAAGTCCGTTATGGTCTGGATCGTGATCATAACTCCTGGCTCTATGTGCTGCTTTGCCCCGGGCGATTGTGGTGGGCCAGGAGCCTTGAAATCCCCTGCTCTGCGGATTTGTTAGAGGGACATAAAGTTCCCCCCAACCTAGGGCTCCGCACCCTGTCTGCGCTGGTCCTGAGGGAGCTATCTGTGCCGCCCCCACGTCAGCAGCCAAGCTGCTCGGATCCGGATCCGCGGTGGCTCAAGGGGAGACCGGACCCGGGGTTCGTGCGGCCACTCAAATGAAGGGGATATTTATAGGGGACGGTGTATCTACAGTTCGTGATGCCACCCGTGGTGTGTGATGAGATGGAATACTACCGCTGCAGCTGGGAAGTACCCGGTGGCGATGGAGTGGGCAGCTAGGTGCTTAATCACTCCACGGATAGGGGGGAATGCCCCGGGACTCGGTGATGGTAACAGGGATGTGCCGCTGCGGAGGTAAGGGTCACTTGCGTACTCACTCAGTCCATAAAGCTGACACTGACAACTTAGTAAACCAACGTTCTGGACACCTCTGCCGCTGAGGGGAGCACGTTTGGGTCCGGTTCCTGCTGGTGTTGCCTGATGATCTGTGACCTTTCCCTTGGCACCTTGTTCTCTTCTTAGTTGGCCCCTATAGCTTGAAACTAGTCGGGTCCTGCTCCCCAGTGTGGCTAACTGAGGGAGCTTGCTCTCAGGGTTCACGCTTGGGATTTCCTGGACCGTTTTAGTGGAAAGTCCTATCCCCCTCGTTGCGCTAGTACCCCGATTTTGGAGCGGGTGGAGAGCGGATCTTGAAGGCTCCTTCTCGTCGGGTGAATAGTCAGGTTGCCTGAAGCTACTCCTTGACCTAGGGCCCACATACCCCGTCGTGCCCTGGTCCCAGCCCGGTGATGGTACAAGGCCACCGGCTGTCCTTAATGACAATACTGTGTCCCTTGTCACGATCCCTTGCGACTGGGGATCCAGCTCCTACTAGGCCCAGACCACCGTCTGCTACCTAGTACTTCCAAGGAGATCAGCTCCTGACCTCCTCTCTCCTTCACTTCCAACACTACACTGGCCTACTCCTGACACTCATGACCTCCTCTTACCAACCCCCCAAGTGGCCGACCCTATTCCACTCAGGCCATCCACTGGTGTGTCTGGTGGGTGTGGTGCAGAGTGTTCCCAGGATTTGGATTAGCTGGTTTTGGCAACACCGTTGGTTAGGGACCCGTAACCAAGGAGGAGGTGGATATTGTACAGAAAGGCAGATTGCACAATACCCAGTGACGACCTGATAGGCCAGGCATCACATTTCAATCTCTCCCGTCAGCAACCGTGTTCTCCTGCGTCTCACATCTTCCCTCTCTGTGTGTCTTCTGTCTAAGTGTGCGTATGTCCTTACTCCCCAGTATGTAGCTCCACCCTCCACATGCTGACCAGAGAGTGGAAAGTCCCATTTCCATGACAGCCACCTCTAGCCCAGTCCCAGTGGTTGGCTACTAAGCTGTATATTGTATGCAATGTGATAAACACCAGTGAATTAACTCCTCCTTACCCTTGAATGAATACTGCACCTTAAATGAGGTGCAGTACCCTGTGGCGACTGAAGCCTCAGGGGCGCCACACTCGCCATCCTCTTTGGGTATCATCACTCATCACTGAGTCTTCCAATGCTGACTAGGCTTCTGATGTCACAAGACCCAAAGGACAGACTACATTAAAAACCTATTCAGCATCAGGAGCCCCAACGCTGAGCGAAAATGCCCCAAAATGATGTTGCATGCCAAAGCAAAGAAGACGTTGGACAGATCAGAGGCTGCAATGGTGGCAGTACATGTGATTATTTTTTTTTCCTTTTTAAACACTATACTCAGAGCATCATAAAGAACAATTAATTTGTATAGAATAACTTTGATCTGAGTGAAATCTCTTGTCTAAATTCAATCAAACTGCTGAATTCAAATATCAGCAAATTTGATCGCTAATCTTTGCTAAACATTAATGATTTTGATTAACACAGTGATTAAAAGACATTTTCAGGGCTCAATCTACTATTCAGAATTGAAATAAAGATGTTTAGGTTTTTGTGAATTATTTCGCTTTTTCTATAAATGCGTGTAATTCAATGAAAAAAAGACATATCCTTGCCTATCCTAAATGGGGTCACTTGTGTTTGCATATTTGTGGTAAATATGATTCTTTATTATATCAGAACGTCACAGTCTTTCAGTATATACCTGTATATACCTACACCAAGGCATATCCTTAACAAGCCATAATACGTAAACCCCCCCCCAAAAAAAAACAACAGATCTAACAGCAACTGTTATGTGTCAAGATTCATATTTACACATTTTGCCATTCACTTGGCAGGAAGCTTCATTGTTTAGATTTGTCTTGAATGATGATCCGTACATATTCCCACGATACTTTATTTTTAATTCTGTGCTTTTTTTTTTACATATTCAAAAGAATCTGTGAACAGTGTCGCACCCCAGGGCTATGGGGTACTCGGTTCCGGGTCTGGGTTCACTGGGAAGTGTCATGGTTATAACGGCTGGTGCCCTGTTCCGTGACCCTGGGGGGGGGTCACTTTCAAAAAGGGGATTATTTACAGGGATTATTAATAAAGTTTTTGTCATGACGCCACTAGCGGGCTGCAGCTATATGGATGGAGCCGCCGCTGCACAGTCTCTTACTACTGGGGCTGATGTTAATGGCAGCCTGGATGTTGTGACCCTCTACAAGTAGGGCCAGGCCCCAGGGGACAGATGATGGTGATGTTGTTGTTTATGTCCGTTAGTAATGCTGGGGCGCGGAAAGAAGGTACGCCACACAAGTGATTGCAGTGTAACTGGTTCTTTACTCACTGAGATGTTGCTGGCAACCCAATGGAGGCTGGTCCTCACCACTGGTCCCCTTCGTTCCAGTGCCGGTGTGGTGACCTGATGACTTACTTACCCTGCACCTGTCTCTGGTTGGTGGGTCCCCATGGCTTGGAGCATCTGGGGGTCCCCTCCTGGTTTTCTTTCTGTCTTAGTCTGTATGGCAGGTAGCTTGAACCCTGTTGGGTCGGTTCTCTGCTCCCGTTCCCAGGTTCTCCCGTTGCTACTATGTCCCAAACTCTACAGTCGGTGAGGTCCTGGATGGTCCCTCTCACTGTGCAGATTCTATCAGGTCTGCCTGGAGCATTTTCCTGACCTAGGGCTCTGCACCCCGTCGGTGCTATGGTTTCGAGAGTACTCCACCATACTCACTTGGCAACCACATGCCTGAATCTGACAGGTCACTGCTACACTCCCTGTCAGTACCGTTATGTCCGTCTCCTTTCACCTCCACTTATTGACTGTCTGGCCCCTCCTTCCTGGTTGTCGTCTAGTGGACTGGATCGGTTCCACCACTAAGTGACCATCTATTGAGTCCAGCCCTAGCCCGTCACCAGTTTTGGCGGGAGAGGAAAACAAGGGTTGTATGAGTGTTTTGGTACTACCGGCACTGGTCTTCTGGGCCCCTGGGGGTAAGCCCTGCATCTTTGACAGGATGCAGTTACCTGTAGCTCCTGATGGCTCAGGGGCGCTACAACTGCATCTAGCAATTCATGTAAAGAAATTACAACTATTTTTCCTAGATAAACTTCATTTTCTCTAATAATTTTTTTTTTCCTAAATTGAACTGTTTTACAGTGAGGAATAGATGATTGTTGTATCTAATATAATATCACGTCAAATGACTGTTGAATGATTTATTTTGAGACAGTGCTTCAATACAATTAAATAGGTTTCTTGAAAATACATTTTATATGCCTGCTATTCAAAAAATATAAAAAAAAAAAATAACCATAGCCTAAATATGTTTGAAAAACCTTACAGTGTGAAAAGTTTACCTATACAACACAACTAGAGATGACCGGACCCATGGAAGTTCGGTTTGGCAGAGTCAGTTGAACTTTAAATTAACCCCTTCAGCCCCCAGCCTGTTTTCACCTTAAAGACCCGGCCATTTTTTGCAATTTTGACCAGTGTCACTTTGACAGGTTATAACCCTGGAACACTTCAACGGATCCTGGCGAGTCTGAGATTGTTTTTTCGTGACATATTGTACTTCATGTCAGTGGTAAATTTAGGCCAATATGTTTTGCGTTTATTTGTGAAAATTTCTGAAATTTGGCGAAAATTTTGAAAATTTTGCAATTTTCAAAATTTGAAATTTTATGCCCATAAATCTAAAAGATATGTCACACAAAATAGTTACTAAATAACATTTCCCACTTGTCTGCTTTACACCAGCGCAATTTTTGAAAAAAAAAAAATTTCCGTTAGGAAGTTAGAAGGGTTCAACGTTCATCAGCAATTTCTCATTTTTCCAACAAAATTTACAAAAAAAAAATTTTTAGGTACCACATCACATTTGGAGTGATTTGAGAAACCTAGGCGACAGAAAATACCCAAAAGTGACCCCATTCTAAAATCTGTACCCCTCACTCTGCTCAAAACCACATCCAAGAAGTTTATTAACCCTTTAAGAGCTTCACAGCAACCAAAGCAATGTGGACGAAAAAATGAAATGTTACTTTTTTAACACAAAAATGTTACTTTAGCCATAAAAATTAGTATTTTCACAAGGGTATCAGGAAAAATGCATCATAAAATGTATTGTGCATTTTCTCCTGAGTACGCAGATACCCCATATGTGGTGGAAATCAAATGTTTGGGTACACGGCAGGACTCGGAAGGCAAGGAGCGCCATTTGAATTTTTGAGTGCAAAATTAGCTGCACTCATTAGCGGACGCCATGTCGGGTTTGAAGACTCCCTGAGGTGCCTAAACAATAGAGCTCCCCCATAAGTGACCCCATTTTGGAAACTAGAGCCCTCAAATATTTTTTCTAGATGTTTGATGTGCACTTTGAACCCCTGGGGGCTTCACAGAAGTTTATAACGTTGAGCCGTGAAAAGAAAAATTTTTTTTTTTTACCACAAAACTGTTGCTTCAACCAGGTAGCTTTTTTTTATCACAAGGGTATCAGGAAAAATTGCACCATAAAATGTATTGTGCATTTTCTCCTGAGTACGCAGATACCCCATATGTGGTGGAAATCAAATGTTTGGGCACACGGCAGTGCTCGGAAGGCAAGGAGCGCCATTTCACAGCAAAATTGGTTGGAATTATTAGCGGACGCCATGTTGCGATTGGAGACCCCCCTGAAGTGCCTAAACAATGGAGCTCCCCCACAATTGACCCCATTTTGGAAACTAGACCCCTCATGGAATTTATCTAGCTGTTTAGTGAGCACTTTGAACCCCTGGAGGCTTCACAAACGTTTGTAATGTTCAGCCGTGAAAATATTTTATTCTTTTTTTTGACCAGTGTCACTTTGACAGGTTATAACTCTGGAACACTTCAACGGATCCTGGCGAGTCTGAGAATGTTTTTTCGTGACATATTGTACTTCATGTCAGTGGTAAATTTAGGCCAATATGTTTTGCGTTTATTTGTGAAAATTTCGGAAATTTGGCGAAAATTTTGAAAATTTTGCAATTTTCAAAATTTGAAATTTTATGCCCATAAATCTAAAAGATATGTCACACAAAATAGTTACTAAATAACATTTCCCACTTGTCTGCTTTACACCAGCGCAATTTTTGAAAAAAAAAAAATTTCCGTTTGGAAGTTAGAAGGGTTCAAAGTTCATCAGCAATTTCTCATTTTTCCAACAAAATTTACAAAAAAAAATTTTTTAGGTACCACATCACATTTGGAGTGATTTGAGAAACCTAGGCGACAGAAAATACCCAAAAGTGACCCCATTCCAAAATCTGTACCCCTCACTCTGCTCAAAACCACATCCAAGAAGTTTATTAACCCTTTAAGAGCTTCACAGCAACCAAAGCAATGTGGACGAAAAAATGAAAATGTTACTTTTTTAACACAAAAATGTTACTTTAGCCATAAAAATTAGTATTTTCACAAGGGTATCAGGAAAAATGCATCATAAAATATATTGTGCATTTTCTCCTGAGTACGCAGATACCCCATATGTAGTGGAAATCAAATGTTTGGGTACACGGCAGGACTCGGAAGGCAAGGAGCGCCATTTGAATTTTTGAGTGCAAAATTAGCTGCACTCATTAGCGGACGCCATGTCGGGTTTGAAGACTCCCTGAGGTGCCTAAACAATAGAGCTCCCCCATAAGTGACCCCATTTTGGAAACTAGAGCCCTCAAATATTTTTTCTAGATGTTTGATGTGCACTTTGAACCCCTGGGGGCTTCACAGAAGTTTATAACGTTGAGCCGTGAAAAGAAAAATTTTTTTTTTTACCACAAAACTGTTGCTTCAACCAGGTAGCTTTTTTTTATCACAAGGGTATCAGGAAAAATTGCACCATAAAATGTATTGTGCATTTTCTCCTGAGTACGCAGATACCCCATATGTGGTGGAAATCAAATGTTTGGGCACACGGCAGTGCTCGGAAGGCAAGGAGCGCGATTTCACAGCAAAATTGGTTGGAATTATTAGCGGACGCCATGTTGCGTTTGGAGACCCCCCTGAAGTGCCTAAACAATGGAGCTCCCCCACAATTGACCCCATTTTGGAAACTAGACCCCTCATGGAATTTATCTAGCTGTTTAGTGAGCACTTTGAACCCCTGGAGGCTTCACAAACGTTTGTAATGTTCAGCCGTGAAAATATTTTATTCTTTTTTTTTACCACAAAATTGTTTTTTCAAACAGGTAGCTTTTTTTCCACAAGGGTATCAGGAAAAAATGCACCAAAAAATGTATTGTGCAATTTCTCCTGAGTACACAGATACCTCATATGTGGTGGAAATCAATTGTTTGGGCATACGGCGGGGCTCAGAAGAGAAGGAGCGCCATTTCACAGTAAAATTGATTGGAATTATTAGCAGACGCCATGTTTCATTTGGAGACCCCCTGAGGTGCCTAAACAATGGATCTCCCCCACATGTGATCCCATTTTGGAAACTAGACCCCCCCATACAAAAAAATTAGTTTGGCAAAATAAAAAATACAGACATCAGTAAAAAAAAAAAAAAAATGAGCGTCTGCCACTAAGACCAGTGCCAAACGTGAGAGCAATGTAAAAGTCTCGCATCGCATCATCCACTGCAGTCTGGAAGCGAGCAACTGCGCTGGATAATGCGATGCGAGAGGGCGGGGCGGCAGATGAGAAAGGGCACAGCGGATGGAAAATGGGAAAGGGCGCAGCGGGTGGAGGAGCGGCAGAGGATGGAAAAGGGCGCAGCGGATGGATGATGGGAAATGGCGCAGCGGGTGGAGGAGCGGCAGAGGATGGGAAAGGGCGCAGCGGATGGATGATGGGAAATGGCTCAGTGGATGGAGGAGCGGCAGAGGATGGGGGGGAGGGAGGTGAGATGGGGATACCTACCTTACAGGATGGATCTAGGCAGCAGGATCACAGCAGACAGAAGAGGCAGCCACCCTCCCCCCACATGTGCTGCAAGCCACCCTCCCCCCACATGTGGGGGGAGGGTGGCTTGCAGCACATGATGGGATAGGACGTGTAGTGGCGATGGAGAAGGGGCAGCTGATGAAGGAGGCGGCGGCCGCCGATCGGGAACAGTGGGGGCCGATTCGGGGGCAGCAGAGGCTGAGAAAGGTGGGTGCGACGGCGGCGGGGACAGTGGCGAGCGTGGCGGCGGGGACAGCGGTGGATCAGGAGCGGCGGCAGGGACAGTGGCGAGCGTGGCGGCAGGGACAGTAAAGAGCGTGGCGACGGGGACAGCGGTGGATCAGGAGCGGCGGCGGGGACAGCGGTGGATCGGGAGCAGCGGCGGGGACAGTGGCGAGCGTGGCGGCGGGGACAGCGGTGGATCGGGGGCGGGGACAGTGGCGAGCGTGGTGGCGGGGACAGCGGTGGATCCGGAGCGGCGGCGGGGACAGTGGCGGCGGGGACAGCGGTGGATCCGGAGCAGTGGCGGGGACAGTGGCAAGCGTGGCGGCGGGGACAGCTGTGGATCCGGAGCAGCGGCGGGGACAGTGGCGAGCGTGGCGGCGGGGACAGCTGTGGATCGGGAGCGGCGGCGGGGACAGTGGCGAGCGTGGCGGCGGGGACAGCGGTGGATCCGGAGCGGCGGCGGGGACAGTGGCGCCGGGGACAGCGGTGGATCCGGAGCAGCGGCGGGGACAGTGGCGAGCGTGGCGGCGGGGACAGCTGTGGATCCGGAGCAGCGGCGGGGACAGTGGTGAGCGTGGCGGCGGGGACAGCGGTGGATCCGGAGCAGCGGTGGGGCAATCGGGGACAGCGGCGGGGCTGGCGGTGGCGATCGGAGCCGCGGCGGGGATGGCGGTGGCGGGCTGGGGTATTGGAGACAGCGGTGGGGGTGGGCGGGGCAATCGGAGACAGCGGCGGGGCTGGCAGGGTGATCGGGGACAGGGGCGGGCGATCGGGGACAGGGGCGGGTGGCACCTTACTGATGGGCACCCGCAGAGACCGCTCTCCTCGGCTTCCAGGGATGGTCACAGGCCGCAGATCCACATTGATTGGAGAGAGCGGTCACAAGACCGGTCTCTCCAATCAGAGCTGGGGGTGGGTGAAGCACCGATCACCCAGCTCCAGCCAATGGCCAGTGCTACAGCAGCACTGATCAGGGCTGGATTTAAATGTTCCAGCCATTTTCAATGGCTGGAACATTACAGTAACTGTAATTGGCTGAGCGGTGTTTGTCAGCCAATCACAGCCTCTGTAGGTTCGGGGAGGAGGCACCAGCACTCCTGAGGTCAGGCAGAGGTCCCCTCCTTCCCGAATCTACCGTTTAATCAAAGAAATTAGACTCCCCGGGGCTCCGGGACCGCGATTTTGCCATGACGTACTGGGTACGTCATGGGTCGTATAGCACCATGTCACCGTGACGTACCCAGTACGTCAAAGGTCGTTAAGGGGTTAAGATTGGTTTGGAACCCGAACTTGACCTGAACGACAATGGAAGTCACTAATTGGGCAGTCAGCCATAAACAGATCACTTATAGGGGCAGATGGGCTAGGTTTTTCCATTTTTGTTTGTTGGTACACACTACATCCGATCAGGTTGTTGTTACCCCAAGTACGAGCCATTCAAACACTGCAAGTGGCTTGCATTGGGCTGAGGAACAAGCGTACCCAAGCTCAGCGATGCTTGTGTGAGTGTTTTTCATACGTAAAGCACTTGAACTCCGAATTGAAACTTTATTTTTTGTGTAAAGTCTGTGTTTGGTACAAACACTGAACCTTGTATTCACTCATCTTTAAACACAACCAAGAGTTGTTACCCACATTTAGATATGAATATGACTAGAGATGAGCGAACCCCTGGAAGTTGGATTCAGTGGGTTCAGACAGACTTTTGTTAAAGTTTGGTTTGGGACCTGGACTTTACTTGAACCTCAATTTGGTACCAGGTCAATGGGAAAATCATAATCCTTTTGTGGGGTAATTTTTCAGATTCAGACACAGAAAATACATCAGAAAAATTTCTAAATACATTGGGTAAATGACATGCTATGGCTTTAGACAGATTCACAGAATCATAGAATGTTATGCGGGCGTCACACGAGACGAGCTGTCGCGCGATGCATCGTCGGGGGTCACAGTTTTCGTGACGCACATCCGGCGTCGCTTGCGACGTCGTTTTGTGTGACACCTCCGAGCAACGCAGAATCGCTCACAAATCGTGCGTCGTATACTCGTCGCTTATTTTTAAAAAATTGTTTATTTTTAATGGCACTGGTTGTTCATCGTACCCAGGGCAGCACACATCGCTCTGTGTGACACCCCGGAAACGATGAACACTACTTACCTGCGTCCCGTGGCTCCCGCCGGCTATGCAGAAGGATGGAGGTGGGCGGGATGTTTACGTCCCGCTCATCTCCGCCCCTCTGATTCTATTAGCCGGCCGCTGTGTGACGTTGCTGTGACGCCGAATGTCTCTCCCCCTTCAGGAAGTGGATGTTCACCGTCCACAGCGAGGTCACTCAGCAGGTAAGTACGGGTGACGGCGGTTTAACGACTTTGTACGCCACGGGCAACTAATTGCCCGTGGCGCACAAACGACGGGGGCGGGTACGATCGCTCGTGCAATCGCACGATAGATCATACCATGTGACGCCCGCATTAGAATTGGAAGGGACCTAGAGGGTCATTTGGTCCAACCCCTCGCTCAGTGCAGGATTCGCTGTATCATGCCACACAAGACTTCCATTGAAGGGGAAATCACTACCACTTGTGGGAGCCTGTTCCACTTGTTGATCTCTCTCACTGTCAAAAAATATATGATCATAAAATGTTAGAGTTGATAGGGAAGAATGTTAGAATTGGAAGGGATATATTCATTGATAGAAGACATACATTTCATAAAGCCCTGACACAACCCCAGATCCCAAAATTGAAGACTTTCCAGCTCTCAGAAGCTTCGTGACGCTAGCAAGAATTTGTTTTTTCAAAATATCAGAATTTTTTTCAACACTGATATAAAACAAAAACTATACATGTTTGGTATCTTCATAATCATACTGACCTGGAGAATCATACCACCAGGTAACATTTGTGGTAAAGTGAACGCTGTGAATAAAAAACAAAAAGCAATTGGAGAATTTAAGTTTTTTTCTTTTTTTGCCAGGCTTGGAATTTTTTTCCTTTTCTCATTAGCTCATTCATTAAAATGAATGGAGTCATTCAAAATGAGAGCTCGTTCCACAAAAAAACAAGCCCTCACTCTGCTGTATTGATGGAAATTTAAAAAAAGTTATGGCTCTTGAAATAAGGGGAGAAAAAAACGAAAGCGCAAAAGTGAAAAATTGCTCGGTCCTTAAGAGGTTAATAGGAAAACGGAGCAGCAGCATACAAATACCTACATTTCAAAATCAATTAAAAAATGAATGACTGCTATAATACGATTTAAAATGTCATTATAGCCAAATTTTGCCTTTAAGAGGTTAATAGGCAGTGTATGTATCCCACAATATTATTTTTTTATAAATATATTATGAAGACCACATAATAAGGATTTTATTTTATCTTTAGATTGTCACGCGAACAACTTTGGCATGGAGACAATGTAAAACACAAAATAATGCTTATAAAAGCTGCTATTAGCAGCAGGAAATGAATTTGTGAATTAATTGTATGGTGTAGTTATTGGCTATACAATTAGAAATGAGCAAGTACTAAGAAAAGTAATACACACTATGGGACATGTTCTTAGTCAGATTACAATTACAGGCAATAAACTGGAGACACTTTCTGTAGTCTTCACTTCATTTAATGTAATTTTTATTGCTTATATTAATCAATAAATCGTACTTACCACTTCAAGTGATTTTTCAGAATAACCTGTGTGGGCACATTAGGAATAATAATATTTTTGGATTTTATCTTACTAGCATTCTGCATTTTTAACAGTTTTCCTTTCTTCATTATAAGTATTTTCCATGGTAATGAGCTGCTATGATTAGAGATGAGCGGACCCGTTGAAGTTTGATTCAGCGGCTTCATCTGGACTTTAGATAAAGCTTGGTTTAAGACCTGGACTTGACCTATACCCCCATTGAAAATCACTAATTGAACAGTTCGAGTCTCTGTCCACATGCAGGCAGCCATAAAGAGAACAGATCTGGGGAGGATGGGCAGGGTTTTTCAATTTTTTTTTTTTTTGGTTGCACACTACATCCGATCAGCCTGTTGTTACTCCCGATGTGAGCTGGTCAAACACTGCAAGCGACTAAGTGTACCCGAGAACAGTGATGCTCGTGCAAGTGGTGTTCATACGTAAAGCATCCAAACTCCGAATTCTAGGTTTTTTTTGTAAAGTCAGGGTATGGTACGAACACCTTAGGTTCGTTTACCTCTAGCTATGATGTATACCAATCACAGTGTGCACAATAACTTGAGGAATTCCTGTTATCCTGTTTTTCAATAGCACATTCTGAAGGGCAGCAGCAGAGTGGAGGACATTGTATAGCATTGCTGAGCAGTGTAGCTGTGAATCCAGAACGGTGGTGAGATAAAGCATTTACTATAAAACAACAGTAGCATTTTATGTGCCTCTCACTCTGCTACTTCTATTCTTTTGCCCATCGCATCTGTGAAGTATTCATGATACTCCCCTGTCTTGGTTCCAGTTCTGGCCCTAGCTCTTTTCTCCCATGGATATGTCCATTTGCAGGAGTCTTTGCTAGGTTCCTCAGGTAACCTAGCAAACTCTTCCAACATCATCACTCTAAAGCGGGCTTTACACGCAACGACATCGCTAACGAGATGTTGTTGGGGGTCATGGAATTCGTGACGCACATCTGGCCTCGTTAGAGACATTGTTGCTTGTGAAACGCAAGAACGACCGTTAACGATCAAAATAACTCACCTAATCGTTGATCGTTGACACGTCGTTCTAATCCCGATTATCGTTGCTGTTGCAGGACGCAGGTTGTTTGTCGTTCCTGCGGCAGCACACATCGTTCTGTGTGACACCGCAGAAACGAGGAACATCACCGTACCTGCGGCCTCCCGCAATGAGGAAGGAAGAATGTGGGCGGAATGTTCGACCCGCTCATCTCCGCCCCTCCGCTTCTATTGGGCGGTCGCTTAGTGACGCCGCTGTGACACCGAATGAACCATCCCCTTATAAAGGAGGCAGTTCACTGGCCACAGCGACGTCGCTAAGCAGGTAAGTACGTGTGACGGGTCCTAGTAATGTTGTGCGCCACGGGCAGCGATTTGCCTGTGATGCACAACCGATGGGGGTGGGTGCTTTCACCAGTGACATTGCTAGCGATATCGCTGTGTGTAAAGCCTGCTTTAGCCTTTTAAAGTGAACCTGTCAGGTGCAATATGCACTCAGAACAACAAGCAGTTCTAGGTGTATATTGCTAATTCCTGCCTAAACATCCCTGTATACTGAGATAAAGAGATCTTTAGAAAAAGTATTTCTAAAGATCTTTTATTATTTGCTAATGAGCGAGGGGACTAGTCCCAAGGGCATTAGTTCCCCCTACTAGTCCGCCCTCTTAGCATGTTAGGGTGACACCCTAGCAAAACCAGGTAGTCACAGAAAGAGGTAATTCTCCTTGGCAGCTACACAGTCCCCACACAGACGTTCACCTGCCAATCAGGTCCTACTCACCCCCTCCCCAGGAAAAAGGGAGGGGGCAAGAGGAGTTAAGTTCAGATATGCTGTAGTCAGTGAAGTGCTGACAGGGAGAAGCTTGGAGCTCCCTGGAGAAGGTGGTAGTCTAGGTTGGAGCCCTGGACTACCGGACTAGGTGGCAGTGAGGGCCACAGGCGATGGAGATCCGGTCACGGGGATCCTGAGGCGTCCGGGACTGGGATGTAGCCCGCCGGTACCGAGAGTGGTGACTCGTTTCGGAGGCCGTTCGAGCGGACTAGTCCAGACACGGGGGAGACAGACAGAGAGAGTGGAAGGAAGGGCCCTGGCTGTACATCTGGGTGTGGGACACAAAAACACCCGCCAAAGATGACCGGCCATTTGGCAAGTTGGTTGACAAAACAGACTGTGTGTTTCCTGACCCTCCACATCAATACAGCCTTATCCAGCACCATGACTACCAACTGTAAGTGCTCTACTTCCTGCCTCCTAAAGACTGCTCCCTGCAACCTCTCACATTAACCTGGGCCCCAGGACTACACCTTCCCTACCCGTGGAGGGGATCCCACCTTGATGCCCTGCTCCATCAGCCCCGGGACCCCCAAATCTAGGCAGCGGCGGTGTCACCATCCATCACCGCAACCCACGAGTGGCGCCACAGACAATCTCCCCTGTAAATATCCCTTTTTCACTTGTGGGCGGCGGACCGCTGCTCGAGCCCGGGTCCGGTTCCCACTCAAGCCACAGTAAAGCCCCGGATCCGAGCATCCCCGAGCAGCCCCTTAGCTACAGTCTGGCCCCCACCCACAACATTAGCACCCCTACAAGGGCATACTAACATGCTATTCAATTCAGCATCACCAGCGGTACCTGTGTTCGCTGTGACCGCATTTCTGAATTCTTGACATCTGGACAGAGATGCAATCAAAGTTGGCAGCAGCAGTGGCTAATGTAGCATGCTGATAAACATCATCGTCTTGTGCTCAATATCTCTCCTTGTGAAAAAGTTTGAACTTCCACCAAAATCATCCATTTAAACACTCATTTTAGGCCTAAAACACACTTCCACATAAAAAACGTACGTGTCTCACATTCCGTTTTTCGGGTCCGTGTTCCGTTTTTATGGGCGATTCTCCGGTACGTATGACATCCATGTGATGGTGTATGCTTGCCGTGTATGCGTGTGGAATGGCTGTGTATGCGTATGTGTAATGTCCGTGTGAAATGTTCCGTGTGTGATGCACAATGTCGTTGATACATGTCGGCTGACAGCAGACAGAGTTGTGCAATGAGAATGAACTCGGGTGAACTTCACCCAACTTCATTGTCATACCGCGGCTCTGTCTGGGTGTCGCGTACTGATTATCAGTCACCTGTGAAGGACTCACCGGTGACCGCTAATCTCCTGAGTGACTGAAGTGAGCAGCGCGATTAGCGCTACTGTCACTCAGGCTACCCGCGGCCAGCTGGAGTCCTCCCCCCGAGACCGCAACTCACCTGTGACTTCATCGCTGTCACTTGTGAGACTTGCTGTCACAGGTGGAGGATCCAGCGGTGGCCATGAGTAACCTCAGTGACAGCACAGCTGATCGCATGGCTCGCGGCTCACCTCAGTTGCTGCGTGGAGCTATCAGGAGCGGCGGGGTTCTTCTGCAGCTCCTGTCACCTTCATGTAGCAGAGCTGGCAGCGACACTGGACCTCCGTGGATTACGCCGGACATGGATGGGTTTTTGGGGGTTAATAAATTGGTGAACGAGGGTATTTGTTATTGTTTTTTATTGCAAATAAAGGATTTTTCGTTGTGTGTGTTTATTACCTTTAAATTACAGGTTAATCATTGGGGGTGTCTCATAGACGCCTGCAATGATTAATCTAGGACTTAGTGGCAGCAATGGGTTGCGGCCATTAACTCCTTGTTACCCCGATTGCCAACGCACCAGGGCAAATCGGGAAGAGCCGGGTAAAGTTTAAAGTTCCAGAACTATCACATCTAATGGATACGGCAATTCTGGGCAGCTGCTGGATGATATTTTTAGGCTGCGGGGCTCCCAATAACGTGGAGCTCCCCATCCTGACAATACCAGCCTTCAACCGTATGGCTTTACCCTGGCTGGTATCAAAATTGGGGGGGACCGCACGTCGTTTTTTTTAATTAATTATTTATTTTACTGCACAGTATAGACCCGCCCACCGGCGGCTGTGATTGGTTGCAGTGAGCCAGCTGTCACTCAGCGTGTGGGCATGTCTAACTGCAACCAATCATAGGTGCCTGTGGGCGGGGGAAGCAGGGAATACGAGATTGATTAATGAGCGGCCGGCATTTTCAAATTAATTGAAGCCGCGTATCTTTGGCACACCTGTTCTTCGCCGCGCTGATGATCGGGGATCGGTGAGTATGCAACAGGGGAAGATACAGACCGAGCGCCAAAGGGATGATGACTGAGAACAGCAGAAAAAAAGGTAAGTCGACTGACATTTATCAAAAAAAAAAAACCCGACATCGTTCGTTTAACCCCTTCACGACCTTGGACGGATCTATCCGTCATAGATCGTGTCCCGTTAAGCCCCGCCCCCTGCCGCGGGCAGGCGGCGTGGATCGGCACACATATCAGCTGTTTTAAACAGCTGACATGTGTGCCTGCTAGCCGCGGGTGGAATCGCTTCCACCCGTGGCCATTAACCCCTTAAATCTTGCTGCCAAAGTCTGGCAGCAAGATTTAAATGCGCGCGGCCATGTTTGTTACTCACCGCCGCCCCCACCGGAAGTCACGTGTGTTATCACGTGACTATCGGTGGTTGCCATCGTAGCACAGGGTCATGTGATGACGCCTGCTGCTATGATCTTTCACTTTCATTTTCCCTCGGCCGAGAGCAGAGGGAAAACCAAAGTGAGTGAATCTGCTGATTACAGCGGTATTGCTGTGATCAGCAGATAGCGATCAGCGATCGGATTGCTGATTGCTATAGCCCCCTAGGGGGACTAGTAAAATAAAAAAAAAAAAGTAAAAAAAAAAGTTTTAAAAAATAAAAAAAAAAACAAAAAACCTAAAAGTTCAAATCACCCCCCTTTCCCCCCATTGAAAATTAAAGGGTTAAAAAATAAATAAATATACACATATTTGGTATCGCCGCGTTCAGAAATGCCCGATCTATCAAAATATAAAATCAATTATTCTGATTGGTAAACGGCGTAGTGGCAAAAAAATTCCAAACGCCAAAATTACGTTTTTTGGTCGCCGCAAGTTTTGCGCAAAATGCAATAACAGGCGATCAAAACGTAGCATCTGCGCAAAAATGGTACCATTATAAACATCAGCTCGAGACGCAAAAAATAAGCCATCACTGAGCCATTGATCCCAAAAAATAAGAACTCTACGTGTTTCGGAAAATGGCGCAAAACGTGCGCCACTTTTATTGGACAAACTTGTGAATTTTTTTTAACCCCTTAGATACAAGTAAACCTATACATGTTTGGTGTCTACAAACTCGCACCGACCTGAGGTATCACACCCAGACATCAGTTTTACCATATAGTGAACACCGTGAATAAAATATCCCAAAAACTATTGTACGATCCCACTTTTTTTGCAATTTTTCCGCACTTGGAATTTTTTTGCCGTTTTCCAGTACACTATATGGTAAAACTTATGTTTTCATTTAAAAGTACAACTCGTCCCGCAAAAAACAAGCCCTCATATGGCAAGATTGACGGAATAATAAAAAAGTTACGGCTCTTGGAAGAAAAGGAGCAAAAAACAAAAACGCAAAAACGGAAAGTGCCCGGGGGCTGAAGGGGTTAAAAACGTACACAGACGGTACGTGCTGAACACAGACATGCTACGTGTGCCATTCATGCAGGCACGGACCCATTGACTTTAGTGGGTCCGTGCCTGCGTGCTGACCGCCAAAAACGGACATGCCGGCTGTGTGGGAAAACGCACACACGTACTAACCACACGGACACACGTGTGATTTTATGTGTGTGTGCCATCTACCATAGGGCAACATTGGTCAACGTGTCTCCGTGTCTCCGGTACATGCAAAAACGTACCAAACATGTACTGGAGGCACGGATGTGTGTTGCAGGCCTTAAAGGAACCAACCAGCAGGATTTTCATATATAAAGTAAAGCCAGTGCTGTACTGGCACTAGGATTCTGAATGTAAGCATAGCTTTTGTTCAGAGATTGGATGCTTTATTTCAGAAATATGTGCAAGGAAAGTTCCAGAAATACACTGCTATTTGATTGACAGGTGTAACAGGAAGGGAATATGTGAGTCGAGACTTGCTATCTATTCCCGGCCCTGTCTGCATGCGCCGGAATTATTGTCTATGACAGTGACTGGAATGCCAGGCAGGCAGACAGGGGTGGGTAAAGTAAAGTTTCAGCCCACCCAACACAATGATGCTATCCCTTTATGAGATAATACTCAGCCATGTTTGTCACACGTCCAGTTGCTACATCTGGCAAGAGAGAAAGAGCCAAAGATAAGGAGGCCTCACAGGATAAGAGGTCTGGTAATATAGGGGCTTGTAAACTAGAATCATCTCCCCTATCATTGGCTGTAAACTGTGATGTCATGGGGCTGTGAGTATTTCCAGGTGTTGAAGACTCCTCCCATCTAAAAAAGTAAAGATTTCAAACCACAGGATCCTCTGTCCAAATCATCCAGATCTATATTATGCCCCAATTATTTCCCTGCTACATTGGTTCCCTTTAAAAAGCTGGCTCACAAGTTCATCAATGCATTTCAAATTATTCAACAACACAATCCAGTCATTTTCCACCTGAAATTACCTTCCAGATAAAAAAATTCCCATTGTTTTTGATATCTTCTTACTATGTCCTTTTGTTCTTTAGTATAGTCAAGACAGCTCCTTCTTCAGCCTCTGATCTTGATTTGACTATGTGGACTCTATGAGATCAACCAAATTCTAGACAGTAAGACAGGTCATTGGAATCACTCCTACATGCTAGACTGGAATGGAGAAAGTCTCGAAGAGAAATGCTGGATCCCTATAAAGAATATTAATGCTCCAATCTTACTCCTTAAATTTCAGGCTAAGCATCTTTTTTTTCTGCTGTTACAGACTAGTTCGGGATGATATCCTCTCTATATTATCTCTATATCCTAATGGGGCATATGGACAGGAGTTGATTTAATTACAACCACTTTAATACATTAAATAATTTAACTAAAAATAAATAAATATATTCAGAATTTCTACAGATCATTACAATTTCCTCTTTCATTTTTCAGCAATGCACCTTACATACTAAATATTAGCTTTATGATAGTCATGTTCCTATTCTGTCTTGTGTGCCCTGAATTTTTGGCCTTATTCCTATATATTCAGTATCCAATAATATTTTACTGGCTCCCCACTGTCATCATGCCAGGTAGAAACAGAAAGGCATAGTAATGAGCTTTTATTCAGAAATGACTTTGATGAATTAGCCAATGTTATACTTGTCAACTGTGAGAATATGAGAAAATGTTAGCATGTTGCCACTTTTATTGTGTATATCAACCTGTTAAATCTACAGGGAAAATGAAGAAAACACACTAATTAATGTTAGCAATCAAACATATCTGAAATATCTGGCTGAAAAATGTTTGTACTCGCATTGAAAATTATTATTTATCAATTACTTAGCCTAAAACGCTCAGTCAGTGGCATGCCGCTATTGGCAGAAAACCTGTGCCGCTAACTGGACCTGTAAGTTTGGGTCCCACTGCTCCACAATTCAGTCTTTTCACCTGAGTCTCAGCACAGCAGATGCAAAAAAAGCACCAGATTGTGCCTGCTGTGTGGAGCCTCAGTCCACACCATTACAGAACACAGCAGTGCATCAGGAGATCAGTGCTAGGTGACAAGTTTTCCTATTTTTAAATTACAGAGTGTGTTTGGGATGAGGCTGTGCCTGAGCGCATTATACTGTGGAGGCATCATGCTGCGTGGGGTTTTGGGCAACATGATAATGTATATGGGGAATTAATTGGGCATCATACTGTGCGGGGCTGATAGGCTATTATACTGTATAGGGGTCTGTGGTGGTGATCATACTGTGTGTGGGGAGGTATCATAAAGTGTAGATGACTGCTGAGTCCATCATAGTGTATGGGGTGTTTTGCAGGCCATCATACTATGCAGACCACTATGTAGGTTATGTGTGTGGAGGGCTGTATGGCTCACTATTACATGTGAGCGGCTATGTATGTGGGGGACTATGAGGGCATCATACTCTGTGTCTGAGAAGTGAGGGTATTATACCATGTTGGGGGTATTATACTATGTTAGCAGGACATCAAAGTGTGTGGGTGCACAATGGGAGCATCATACTTTGCTGAGGGCACTATAGAGTCATCATACTGTATATGTGTTTGTGTATGGAAGGTACTATGTGGGTAATTTGTGTGGGAGAATTCACTGTGAGGACATTATGCAGTGTGTGTGTAATACTACTGTATGTTCTGAGGATTTCGATTGCGTTAGGGCAATGACAACAGAGACGAGTTCTTGGTACAAGATGTTATATAATATGTCACCACGGTAGATACACAACGGGAATAAACACAGTAAAACAACACACAAAACGGAGCGAAGGGGATTCCCGGGGCCACGCACCGGACTCCCCCAGGGAGACCACCAGAGCGAACCCCTGTACAGGGACTGTCCGGCAATCAACCCCGGAAGGCCTAAATGTGCGGCAGCCGGTACACAAGGGGCAAGTGGTATAGTCCAGGAGTGTCCGTACGGGATGATTGTCCAGAGTGGTTACGAACCGGGCAGAGTGCTGATCAAAGACGGCAGACGGAGTCCGGGCACAGCTTGAAGAAAACCGGGTATGGTCCAGAGTCGGTCGGTAGAGTTTCAGGAGAATCCAAGGCAATCAGGAAGTAGAAACAGCAAAGCAGGAGCACACAGCAAGCAGTATACTCAGGCACTGGACTGGGCTGAGAGGCGGCCTTTTAAGCAGCTGGACAGGAAGTAGGGCAACAGAACCTTAAACTCCATGTTAACTGAGGGCAAGCTCATTCAAAAGAGAACTGGAAAACCTGGAAACCTGACATTACTCCCCCCCCCAGAGACGGCCTCAGGACGGATCAGGGCCCGGCTTGTCCGGGAACCGTCGATGAAACTGAGCGATCTTCCGGGGTGCCCGAATGTTACCCACCGGTTCCCAGGAATCGTCCTCGGGGGCGTACCCCTGCCAACGTACCAGATATTGAAGCCGACGACGATGGAGCCGGGAGTCAATAATGTCCTCAACCACGAACTGCTCCTCGCCGTCGACCATCACAGGCGGAGGAGGAGGCACAACACGACCACGAAACGTATTAGGGGAGACAGGTTTGAGGAGAGACACATGAAAGACCGGGTGTACCTTTAGATGGTGCGGCAACCGTAGCCGACAGGCCACAGGGCTCACGATCCCGGTGATCTTAAACGGACCGATGAATTTTTGTCCCAGCTTCTGCGAAGGAACACCCAATCTCAGGTTTTTGGTGGATAACCATACAGAGTCCCCTACCTTGTACATGGGTGCCGGTTTCCGGTGAGTGTCTGCCGACCTCTTGTAACGCTCCTGGGCCGTAGCCACAGTGTCCTTTAGAACCTCCAGATTCTGCTGCAAGGAGTTGATCATGGAAAAGAGCTGATCTACTCGTGTCTCAGTCATTGCCCCAGCGAAATCCTCTTATGGCCTGAGTATAATGTAATACTACTGTATGTTCTGAGGATTTCGATTGCGTTAGGGCAATGACAACAGAGACGAGTTCTTGGTACAAGATGTTATATAATATGTCACCACGGTAGATACACAATGGGAATAAACACAGTAAAACAACACACAAAACGGAGCGAAGGGGATTCCCGGGGCCACGCACCGGACTCCCCCAGGGAGACCACCAGAGCGAACCCCTGTACAGGGACTGTCCGGCAATCAACCCCGGAAGGCCTAAATGTGCGGCAGCCGGTACACAAGGGGCAAGTGGTATAGTCCAGGAGTGTCCGTACGGGATGATTGTCCAGAGTGGTTACGAACCGGGCAGAGTGCTGATCAAAGACGGCAGACGGAGTCCGGGCACAGCTTGAAGAAAACCGGGTATGGTCCAGAGTCGGTCGGTAGAGTTTCAGGAGAATCCAAGGCAATCAGGAAGTAGAAACAGCAAAGCAGGAGCACACAGCAAGCAGTATACTCAGGCACTGGACTGGGCTGAGAGGCGGCCTTTTAAGCAGCTTGACAGGAAGTAGGGCAACAGAACCTTAAACTCCATGTTAACTGAGGGCAAGCTCATTCAAAAGAGAACTGGAAAACCTGGAAACCTGACAGTGTGGTTGGAGCATTTGTAGGGCATCATACTCCATTGGGGCAATGAAAGCTATATCATAGTGAATGAAACAAGAGGCTTCAATAGGGGCAAAAACACTGTACTTGCCCCAATACAAATTTCTCTCACTGTCTTTAAAATTTGGGATGCATGTCCATTTGTGAACTGGCTTACTGCATTGAATATATATTGCGTATATTCAGATTTTGAAAGTTTTCCAATCTACAAAGAATGGAGAGATCTGTAATTTTTTATCATACGTACACCTCAGCTGTGACACACAGAATCCCCCAACGAAAAAATCCAGAAAATCACATTGTGTGATTTCTAAATAATTGATTGCATTTTATTGCCTGAGATAAGTTAGTTGATAGAATAGAAAAATAAAACTTAATATTTGGTACAGAACACTTTGTTTGCAGTTACAGAGGTCAGACGTTTCCTGTAGTTCATGAACAAGTTTGCACACACTGCAGCAGGGATTTTGGCCCACTCCTCCACACTGATCTCCAGATCTTTCAGGTTTTGGGGACGTCGCTGGGTAACATTGAGTTTCAGCTCCCACCAAAGATTTTCTATTGGGTAGGCCACTCCAAGATCTTGAAATGCTTCTTACAGAGCCACTCCCTAGTTGCCCTGGCTGTAGTTGACCCAACACACAACCCATCTTCAATGCTCTTACTGAAGGAAGGAGGTTGTTGGCCAAAATCTGGATATACATGCCCCATAAATCTTTCCTTCAATATAGTGTAGTTTGAGACTGTGGTACCAGCTCTCTTCAGGTCATTGACCAGGCCTTCCTGAAAAGTTATGGGCTGAATTGTGACATTTCTTAGAATCCTCCTTACCCCACGAGGCAAGATCTTTCATAGACAAAATAAGATTGACAGTCATCTTGTGTTTCTTCTATTTTTTCAATAATTGTGCCAACAGCTTACCAAGCTTGCTTACCTATTGTCCTGTAGCCCATCCCAGCCTTGTGCAGGTCTACAATTCTGTCCCTGGTGTTCAGTGGTGTAGAGTTTGTTGGAGCCGACATTCAGGGTACAGGATAATTACGCTGACACTCAGGACACGGGATAGTGTCACTGACACTTGGCTCTTTCACTCTGCACTCATGTTTCCCATGATCTGAAATCCATCTTTCTATCAGCACCCAGCTTTCCTATGTTCTAATACCCATCTTGTCCTCAGCGTACACCTTCCCCATGCTCTGCTATACATCTTTCCCTCAGCACGCAGATTTCCCATGCTCTGATATACATCTTTCCCTCAGCACCATAGGGATATCACAGCATGATATCAGAGCATGGGAAAGCTGGGTGCTGAGGGAAAGGTGTATAGCAGAGCATGGGAGATCTGTGTACTGAGGGAAAGAGCCTCTTTCCATCAACACAAAACTTTCCCATCCCATGCTTTTATCTAATATATAAAGCTGAATGTGTGTGTGTGTGTGTGTGTGTGTGTGTGTGTGTGTGTGTGTGTCCGGGATTGGCATCTGCACCATCGCAGCTACAGCCACAAAATTTTGCACACTCACACGTCTGGACCCCGAGAGCATCATAGGCTATGTTTTGAGGGGAAATTTTAACCCCGCGCTATACAGTTATTCGCCAAAAAATCTGCCTCCATTAAAGCGAATGGAGCTGGGAGCCACAGTGCAACCAGAACTTCAGAAGAATGCGCAGCCACGCCCTAATATGGAATGTTGGCATGTCACAATGCAGCCAGGGAAAGAGACAGACACAGACAGGGAAAGAGGCAGACACAGACAGGGTAAGAAACAGACATAGACAGGGTAAGAGACAGACACAAAGAGACAGACACAGACAAAGAGACAGAGACAGCCACAGGGAAACAGACAGACAGGGAAAGAAAGGGAAAGAGACAGACAGTGTAAGAGACAGACAAAGAAAGGTAAAGAGACAGACAAAGAGACAGACACAGGGAAAGAGACAGAGAAAAAGAGGGACAGAGACAGACAGGGAAAGAGAGGGAAAGAGACAGACAGGGAAAGAGAGGGAAAGAGACAGACAGGGAAAGTGACAGAGATAGATAGACAGACAGGGAAAGAGATAGATAGACAGGGAAAGAGATTGAGACAGATGGAGAAAAAGACAGAGACAGTCAGAGACAGACAGGGTGTAATACTTATTCTATATTCTGAGGATTTCGATAGCGTAGGGCAATGACAATCAGAGACGAGTTCCGGGTACAAGATGTTTTATAGTATGTCACCACGGTAGAAACAGAACAAACACAACAATACAATAACACATACAATACTTTCCGGAATAGACGCGCAGGGGATTCCCGGGACCACGCACCGGACTCCCCCAGGGAGACCACCGGAGCGAACCCCTATACAGGGACTGTCCGGCAATCTACCCCGGAAGGCCTAAATGCGCAGCGGCCGGGATAAGGAGCAAGCGGTAAAGTCAATGAGTGTCCGTACGGAAATGTTTATCCAGGATGGTTACGAACCAAAAGAGAACCAGGCGGAGTGCTGACCGAAGATGGTAAACGGAATCCGGGCACAGCCTTAAGAGCCGGGTACAGTCCTGAGACAATCGGTAGGTAGTCCTTTAGGGGAATCCCGAGGCAATCCGGAATAAGCAGCAAACACAGCAGGAGCACACAGCAGGCAGTATACTCAGGGACTGGACTGGGCTGGGAGGCGGCCTTTTAAGCTGCTGGACAGGAAGTAGGGCAACAGAACGGTAACCTCCATGTTAACCGAGGGCAAGTGCAGTCAAAAGAGAACTGGAAAACCTGGAAACCTGACATTACTCCCCCCCCCAGAGACGGCCTCAGGACGGATCAGGGCCAGGTTTGTCCGGGTACCGGCGATGAAACTGAGCAATCTTCCGGGGTGCCCGAATGTTACCCACCGGTTCCCAGGAATCGTCCTCGGGGGCGTACCCCTGCCAACGTACCAGATACTGAAGCCGACGACGATGGAGCCGGGAGTCAATAATGTCCTCAACCAGGAACTGCTCCTCGCCGTCGACCATCACAGGCGGAGGAGGAGGCACAATACGACCATGAAAAGTATTAGGGGAAACGGGTTTGAGGAGAGACACATGAAAGACCGGGTGTACCTTTAGATGGTGCGGTAACCGTAGCCGACAGGCCACAGGGCTCACGATCCCGGTGATTTTGAACGGACCGATGAATTTTTGTCCCAGTTTCTGCGAAGGAACACCCAATCTCAGGTTTTTGGTGGATAACCATACAGAGTCCCCTACCTTGTACATGGGTGCCGGTTTCCGGTGAGTGTCCGCCGACCTCTTGTAACGCTCCTGGGCCGTAGCTACGGTGTTCCTTAAAACCTCCAGATTTTGTCGTAGTTCTGTCACTCTGTCCTCCACCGCTGGTACCGAAACCGCAACCGGTGACCTAGGCAAAATAGTCGGATGGTAACCCAGGTTAGCGAAAAAGGGCGTTACCTTAGTGGAGCTGCTCTGAGTGTTGTTGTAGGAGAACTCCGCCAACGGAAGCATCTTCAACCAATCGTCTTGGAGATGGCTGACATAACAGCGAAGATATTGTTCCAGGGTTTGATTCGTCCGTTCGGTTTGTCCATTTGTCTGAGGATGGTATGCAGAAGACAAACAGACATCAATCTGGAGTGCCGTACAAAACCCCTTCCAGAATCTCGACGTGAACTGCACGCCCCGATCGGAGATGATCTCATCCGGTACCCCATGCAATCGGAATACGTTCTGGACAACCAAATCCACTGTCTCTGCGGCTGAGGGAAGACCGGTACACGGAATGAAGTGAGCAGCTTTAGTCAATCGATCCACCACCACTAAAATGGTATTATGCCCGCCTGAGACCGGCAACTCCACAATAAAATCCATGGAGATAGACCCCCAAGGGCGAGATGGCACGGGTAACGGTTGGAGGAGTCCCGTAGGAGCCACACGAGGGACCTTGCACCGGGCACAAACCACACATGAGTGGACATAGTCCTTCACGTCCTTTAAACAGGTAGGCCACCAGAAAAACCGGCTCAGAAATTCCTGCGTCTTCTGTACCCCCCTATGACCGGCCAACACGGAGTCATGAACCAACTTGAGAACCCGAAGTCTTACGGCCTCCGGGACATAAATGCGTCGTTCTCTTAACCACACACCATTCCGAAGAACAAGTGTTACATCATTCGGGGGGGCAGCAAGCAATACATCACCATCATAGGCCAGCTTGATGTCCTTCCACAAGTCCTGGTCCTGGATTACTCCAACGAAATTGGCATCTGTTAACACGGTCTGCGACGGGGTTCCAGGCACGGAGTCCACGGCAGGGATTCGGGACAAGGCATCGGCTTTCCCATTACGTGAACCTGGACGGTATGTAACAACAAAATTGAATTGGTTAAGAAATAGGCTCCAACGGGCTTGTCGTGGAGACAGGCACCTGGCAGACTTGAGAAATTCCAGATTACGGTGATCTGTGAGTACTATCACTTGCTGCGCGGCTCCCTGTAAGTGGTGTCTCCATTCCTTGAAGGCGGCAATAATCGCCAATAATTCCTTATCCGCAATGTCGTAGTTCCTTTCCGCAGGGGACAACCTGCGGGAGAAGAAGGCACACGGATGCAGGAGACTCTTGTCCCCGGTCCTTTGAGAAAGAATGGCCCCTAATGCGTAGTCGGAAGCGTCGACCTCCACGATGAAGGGAAGTGCGGGATTCGGATGCACTAGTATGGGTGCTGAGGTAAAACATCCCTTGAGACGATGGAACGCTTCCTGAGCCTGGGCGGACCATACAAACTTCTGTCCTTTCTTAGTCAACAGGGTGATGGGACGAACAATCTCTGAAAAGTTACGGATAAAGCGTCGGTAAAAGTTGGCAAAACCGACAAAGCGTTGTACCTCTTTGATGTTTCCCGGTTCCGGCCAGTCGAGAATGGCTTGTATCTTGCTAGATTCCATGTTCAGTCCCTGAGGAGAGATGACATAACCTAAGAATTGTATTTGTGAGCAGTGGAACTCACATTTCTCCAGTTTAATGTACAGGTGGTTGTCCCTCAGCCGGGTAAGTACGGTCTTGACGTGCTCCTGGTGTTCCTGGAGAGAATCAGAAAAGATTAGCATATCATCCAGATAGATCACCATGAATTGGTCCATGATATCCCTGAAAATATCATTAACTAGATGTTGAAATGCCGCAGGAGCGTTACAAAGTCCAAAAGGCATCACTAAATACTCAAAATGTCCGTACCGACATCGGAACGCGGTCTTCCACTCGTCTCCGGGACGTATACGAAGCAGATTATATGCCCCACGGAGGTCCAATTTGGTGAATATCTTTGCCTGTTGGACTCTCTCCAATAGCTCCGGAATCAACGGTAACGGATACCGGTTCCGGATGGTTATTTTATTCAGTTCCCGGTAGTCAATACAGGGTCTCAGAGTCCCCTCCTTCTTTTTCACAAAAAAGATGGGTGCCCCTGCGGGCGAGGTAGACGGGCGAATAAATCCCTTGGCCAGGCTTTCATCAATATACTCCTTTAGGGCTTCTAGCTCAGGTGCCGCCAACGGGTAAACATGACCAAACGGGATTTCTGCCCCTGGGAGTAAGTCTATGGGGCAATCATACGGTCTATGCGGAGGAAGCCGATCGGCCTTTCTTTTGTCGCATATGTCAGCGAAGTCACGATAAACCGAGGGTAAAACGGGTACCTGTACCGTGCCTTCTGCATGTGGTGTTACCGGAACCGGAACAGTTGGACAAATGGCCGGATCACTCTGCGGTGGGAAGGATATCTCCTTAGTTTCCCAATTGATGACCGGATTTGTAGACCGTAGCCACGGAATACCTAGAATAATCGGAAAATGTGGAGAAGAGATCATCATGAAAACAAGAGTCTCCTGCTGACCTGGTTTCATCACGCATTCTAGCGGTACTGTTTCCCGATCCACTGGTCCAGATGTTAACGGAGATCCGTCTACCGTCTCCATGGTAACCGGTAAGGATCTTTGCTGAGAACGGATACCGTGTTTACTAGCAAAAGAAAAGTCCATGAAATTTCCCCCTGCCCCAGAGTCTATCATTGCAGAGGTAGGAATTAGCTGTCCCTCCCACCGGATCTGAATGGGGAGTGAACAATGGGTATATTTCCCTTCTGAGTCCTTCGGTGAGGTAGACATTACCGTCAAGGGAAATACCGCATCCAAGTGTCCACTTGCCTCAGAGATATCAGACTCTGCGTCCGTGTTATCACACTCTGCCATGGCTGCCAATACCTTATTTGGGCGATTCGGACGTTTCGGGCAGTCGATTAAAAAATGGTCCGATTGACCGCAGTAGAAACACAAACGCTCACGGAGCCGGTGTTCACGACGTTCGTTGGTCTCTCGCTTTTGTAGAGAGTCCACTTGCATAGGAACGTCCTCAGCCTCCCGTGGCGTCCTGAAAGCCGGTTCTCTGGAAGGAAATGTATTATTATTTATACGGTTTATAGCTGCCCATTTTTCCTGTCTACGTTCCGTTAAACGGGTATCTATGCGCACACAGTGCTGGAGAAACAGGTCAAAATCCCCTGGGGATTCTGAACGGGCTAACTCGTCCTTGATGGTACCGGACAAACCCTTTCTGAAAACGGACAATAATGCATTGTTTCCCCAGTCGGTGTCTACCACTAACCTCCTGAACTCAGTGGCGTATTCAATGACAGAGCGCTTTCCCTGACGTAAGGTAAGGAGAGCAGATTCAGCGGTAGCACGGCGATTCGGATCATCAAACATCTGCGCCATTGCGTTCAGAAAGTCATCTAGGTGATTTAAACGGATGTCCCGGTTTTCTATCATCGGATTAGCCCAAGCCAGTGCTCGTGAGGTTAATAACATGATGATACATAACACCTTTGACCGGTCAGAACGGTAATATTCAGCATGTACATCGAAAAACAGTATACATTGGTTAATAAATCCACGGAACTGACTACGATCACCATTAAAACGGAATGGGGGTAACCTAGGCATACCGGCAGCTGATACGGACGTAGTGGGGACGGCTTCCTGAGCCTCCACTCTGACTTGCAAATCCTGTATAGCCGGACCCAGTACCTGGTGATCATGGCCCAGCTGCGTTTCCACATCTCTAAGCTTAGTCTGCACCACCTCCATCTCCTGCTGCAGGGAGTTAATCATGGAGAACAGCTGATCTACTCGTGTCTCAGTCATTGCCCCAGCGAAATCCTCTAAAGGCCTGAGTATAATGTAATACTTATTCTATATTCTGAGGATTTCGATAGCGTAGGGCAATGACAATCAGAGACGAGTTCCGGGTACAAGATGTTTTATAGTATGTCACCACGGTAGAAACAGAACAAACACAACAATACAATAACACATACAATACTTTCCGGAATAGACGCGCAGGGGATTCCCGGGACCACGCACCGGACTCCCCCAGGGAGACCACCGGAGCGAACCCCTATACAGGGACTGTCCGGCAATCTACCCCGGAAGGCCTAAATGCGCAGCGGCCGGGATAAGGAGCAAGCGGTAAAGTCAATGAGTGTCCGTACGGAAATGTTTATCCAGGATGGTTACGAACCAAAAGAGAACCAGGCGGAGTGCTGACCGAAGATGGTAAACGGAATCCGGGCACAGCCTTAAGAGCCGGGTACAGTCCTGAGACAATCGGTAGGTAGTCCTTTAGGGGAATCCCGAGGCAATCCGGAATAAGCAGCAAACACAGCAGGAGCACACAGCAGGCAGTATACTCAGGGACTGGACTGGGCTGGGAGGCGGCCTTTTAAGCTGCTGGACAGGAAGTAGGGCAACAGAACGGTAACCTCCATGTTAACCGAGGGCAAGTGCAGTCAAAAGAGAACTGGAAAACCTGGAAACCTGACACAGGGAAAGAGACAGACAGAGAGATAGAGAGAGTGAGACAGAGAGATATATACAGATGGGGAGACAGACAGAGAATGGGAGAGAAACAGAGAGACAGTTACTATCCCGGGCGTTAATACATTCTATTTATACATTCTAGCCCGGGAATGTTAATACATTCTATTTTGTCAACAACAGTGATTAACCCGGGCGAAGCCGGGTAGTACAGCTAGTCCTTGTATATAGCTCTCCAACTACTATAATCGCCCCCACATAGTCTTCCATATAGTATAATGGGACCCACATAACCCTTCATATATTAGAATGCACCCCCATACTCCACCATGTAATGCACCCTCATAGTTTTCCAATTATTATACTGCACCTCCCATAGTCCTCCATGTATTATAATTCACCCCATAGCCCTTTATATATTATAATGCATCCCATAGTTCTCCATATATTATACTGCACCCCATGGTCCTCCATATATTTTAATGCAGCCCCATAATCCTCCATATTATATTATACAGCCCCCATACCATTTAATGCAGCCCCAAAGTCCTCCATATTATATTATGCAGCCCCCATACAATTTAATGCAGCCCCATAGTCCTCCATGTTTTATAATGCAGTCCCATAGTTCTTCATAGTATGCAGTCCCCATACCATTTAATGCACCCCGTAGGTCTCCATGTATTATAATGCAGTCCAATAATCCATGTATAAGGTGTTTTTCATATTGTATTATGCAGCCCCATACTGTTTAATGCACCCCCATAGGTCACGGTGTAATCACTGATTAAAGAAAGCAAACAAGTCCTCACCTCTCCTCATTCCCCCACTGCTCAAGTCAGCATCTACTGCTCTGCAGTTTCAGCACAGCAGTTGTGCAGTAGTGATGTCACCACGCTCCGCTGCACTGAGACGTTGAGCGCAGGCATAGAGGGAGAATGATGAGGGACGGAGCATAGCAACTACGTTCCATCCTTAATCATTGCTGTGTGCGATGATGGGCGAGGGCCCATAGGCGAGGGAGGCCCGTGCCTCCGCTGGCCCCACTCACCACTGACTCATAGGCCCCATAGCAGCTGCGTGGTCTGCCACTGAACAGCACAGCTCCTGTCTCATAGAGAGGAGCCAGCTGCTTCTTTGCAGGGCAGACATCGGACCCCTATCTCTGCTGGGCCTGGTCACAGTGGCGATCTCTGCTACCACTATCGTTACGTCCCTGTTGGTGTCCTTAGACAGCTCTTTGGTCTTGGCCATGGTAGAGAGATTGGAGTGTGATTGAGTGTGTGAACAAGTGTCTATTACACAGGTAACATGTTCAAAAAAGCACAATTAATACAGGTAATGAGTGCAGAGTAGGAGGGCGTCTTAAAGAAAAAATAACAGGTCTGTGAGAACCAGAATTCTTGCTTGTTAGTAGGTGATCAAATACTTATTTCATCCAATAAAATGCAAATTAATTATTTCAAAATCATACAATCTGATTTTCTGGATTCTTGGGGGATTCTGTCTGTCACAGTTGAACAGTTGAAGTGTACCTACAATAAAAATTACAGACCTGTCCATTCTTTGTAGGTGGGAAGACTTGCAAAATTGGCAGTGTATCAAATACTTAGTTTCCCACTGTATGTATATGCTGTATTTCTTTTTTATTTATTAACTTTATTGTTTTGGGGGGGCCCAATTTGGATATTTCCTATTGGGCCTAATGATTATTATACTGAACAAAAATATATATTTGTGAACAATATTTGAGAGAAAAGGGCCTTTTGTGTACATAGAAAAAGTCTTAGATCTTTGAAAAATGGAAGCAAAAACAAAAGTTTTGCATTTATATTTTTGTTCAGAATATGTAAGGCCCTGCTCTCAGTTTTGCAAATGTTGTGCACCTTCAATCCTGCTTGTTTTCCATGTATCTCCCCCCCTAATGCTTTGATGACAGTTATGGCTTTATAAAGCAAGAGGAAGGTGGAGATACATGAAAAAAAGGCTGGTGGAAAGGTGTATTTCAATCACGTCATAATGCACCGAGAGCTTCTCTGATAGCCTAACTAACTAGCTATTTAGTTCATAAGGATAAGAAAGTAAAAATCATGGGTAATTGTGGCCAATTTTACTTTGTAAGGCGTCCTATAGAATGACTATTCTAGAACAGTATGACTTACCCCTAATTAAATTTCCTTAGCAGTTCTTACTTTTACAATCACTGGTCTGCCACGTACATAAATTGCTTTTTGGCCAAATTCAAACATCTGTGAAATGTGGACAGTGCTCAGATCGCAATATCCGGTCGCCTGACCTGAGCTAACAGGTTCATATTTAGACAGACGTGAGAATTCAGCCTTGGTTTCAGTCAATTTGATTTTCTTGAAGAATAATATCATGATAAATAGAATGAAGTTACGCTTACCTGAACTGCTGCAGAACTTCTTTTAAAAGAGAAAAAAAATGAGTTTCTGGTACGACATTTATTTATTGATTAATACCCAATAATTTTGGGAAACAGTGTGTTTTTCAATGCTCCTACAGGGGGCAAAGTCCTATATTGTACACATTACAGTTGCTGTAGGATCACTTTTAGGGCAGAGTCACACTGACGTATGACTCGCATGTGTGCACTGCGAGAATATCTCGCATTGCACTCGGCCTCATGTAAGACAAGGCTGCAGCTCACATCTGTGAGTTTTTCCTCAGCCCTAATCAGACTGAGGAAAAAAATCGCAGCATGCTGTGCTTGTCTGCAAGAGCCATATCACTCTCCCCCTTACACGTCTATGGGTGTGAGAGAAACATCAGACTGCGCTCGCATGTCATTCAAGTGCAGTGCAATATACGCACAAGCTGACAATGGAGGAGATGGGGAGATTAGTCCCTCCCTCTCCTCCACAGTAGTGATCCGATTGCAAGATCGGGTCACAGTGGCATGACACTCGGCTTACGCTCGCAGCAGAGCGGGAGCCGAGGGTCATTAGCATATCACATCCTCTGCTCTTGCATCAGATGCCAAACACTAATGGGACCCCAGCTTTAAAGCCGACCTATCTGCTCTACTGTCATGTCTACCTCAAAAAAATGCTGCCTCACCACATCTAATCATAATGTCATATGAAATATATAAAATAACTTAACACTGCTATGTTTATTTTCAGGTATCTTGGAATCACCCGACCCCTGACCTACCCAGTGAGGCAAAATGGGAAATGTATGGCCAAAATGATCCTGTGTGTCTGGCTCCTCTCCGCCTCAATCACATTACCTCCGCTCTTCGGTTGGGCTCAGAATGTAAACGATGACAAAGTTTGCTTGATTAGTCAGGATTTTGGCTACACCATCTATTCTACGGCTGTTGCCTTTTACATCCCAATGTCGGTCATGCTTTTCATGTATTACAGAATATTCAAAGCGGCAAAAAGGAGTGCTGCCAAACACAAGTTTGCTGGGTTTCCGCGATCAGAGGAAAGCGAAGGAATGATTGCGGCAAATGGAGTTGTAAAAATACACAAAGAATCAGAAGAATGTACAAATTTGTCAAAACTTCTGAAAAATGACAGAAAAAACATATCCATTTTTAAAAGAGAACAGAAAGCAGCTACTACCCTTGGGATTATAGTAGGGGCTTTTACTATATGCTGGCTACCTTTTTTTATACTTTCAACGGCAAGACCATTTATCTGTGGAACAGAGTGCAGCTGTATTCCTTTGTGGATGGAAAGGACATTTTTATGGCTGGGATATGCAAACTCTCTGATAAATCCTTTCATTTATGCCTTTTTTAATAGAGACCTGAGGACAACTTATCGCAATCTGTTACAATGCAGGTACAGGAATATCAACAGGAAGCTGTCAGCCGCCGGAATGCATGAGGCTTTGAAGCTTGCAGAAAGGCGCGATCACACCTTGTAAGAACACAACTGATGTTTATTCTTGTAAAGTAAACAGTGTATTAATATTTATGAAAGATCAACATTTCTAAAGTATTCTAAATGCACCAAACTTACTTTAATGCAATATTTAGCTAATTGACTTAAAGAGGTGGTTCACTATTTATTTTTCCAAGCCACATCGATATAATATTGAGAAACAAGGGTTCTCTCAAATACATTGTGTTGCCAATAGTGCCTGTGAGCAGCGCTAATGCAGTCCGCTCATCCCCTTCTCCTGATCCCCTGAGCTCTGTGATCTCTGATGTCCGGTGATGTCACATCATCTTCCAGTTGACCTGACATAACCGCGGCCTGCCTCAGTCTTCGTTTCACAACTCGTCACAGCCCAGCATAACTCTTGCTTGTGGTGCTCTGCAGGGAAGGAGAGAGAAGGGAGATACTGGGCTGTGATACTGGGCTGTGATGAGCAGGGAAACTCCACCCACAGAGCAGTGATTCAGGAAGACTGGGGTCGAATTCGGTGATGTCAGGTCAACTGGAATTTGACCTGACATCATCAGATCCCAGAGGTCAAGGAACCCAGGGGTCACGAGATGGGGATGATCAGACAGCAATAGCTCCTTTCACAGGCCCTATTGGCAACACAAGGTATTTAAGAGAAGCCTTGTTTCTCAGCATAGTAGAGAACAACCTCTTTAATGGGGAGTGTATGATTTAATTGATACAGATCTTCAATCAAAAACCTCATTTGTGAGCCACAGAAATTAGTGAATGTCTCTTGGAGGACCCATAACATTCCACAGTTCATTGATTTCAATCGAAACATAGTAAAGTTCAATTGTTTCCCCTGTGGAGGTGCGGTAAGAAAACTGAAGACTTGCTGCTCGGCTACTTGAAAAATTACATCCGAGGATTTCAGGAGTAGTTTACTCTGCAATTGACTTATTTTCAAGGGTCTCCAGCAATAAATTATTGGCCAAAATGGACAAGTGCTGAAAGATAATCCTTTCTCTTTTCTAGTCATTCCTATGTTCTTCTGAATAGTGAAATTCCTCATTTGTAAGATCCTGCTGATGATATATTTTATCACAATAGACACAGGAGCAGATTTTTTGTTGTGAGAGTACCTAAGTGTTCAAAAAAGTACTACGGTAATTTTGGTGCATTTTGCAACATATTGTCATATCTAGTTTTATAAACTGAATTTGCAAAAAGAAAATTGCCCACTTATAAAGGGTTACATATTAAGATGCACTAACATGATACAAAATGTATAGAGCTGTCTGTATATTAAACAGAGTTGTCAAATCTGCCCCTTGGTATGGTGTGTTTTGGGGGTTCCTCACCTAAACTCATAATCAGGAGGTTTCTGGTAAATCTGTATATTGGGACGTCTTTCGCGTAAAGGGCTATTTTTTTAAATTGCATAGAATGATGGATAACTTACTAATTTCAAGTGTTCTGACAGCTGAGATTCTTAGTGAGCCTGAGAAGAGAGCTCCAGAGCAAAGAGAAAGGGGTTCTGCAGAGCCCTGGCTTAAATAGAGCAGGGCTTTATTAATTCTGTGGGATTGTTAGAAATACCCAAGAGCTGTTCTCAATTTTCTCCCACAGACAGTAAATGGAGTAGAAGTCAAGAATGCACCCCTCCACTCAATTCTTAATGGCTAAAGTCTTTGCCCATGTTTCTAGAGTCTTGTACTTGGGACCATTGGGAAACAGCAGTCAGGTCCCTAATAAGTAGATTATACCCTATACTATGGATAAGAATAATTTTCTGAAGTAATCATATTCTGTAGTGAAATGTAAACGTTGCATAACAAGCTACAACATTAGATTTATTAAGTAAATTTTTGGGCTAACAAAAATATACAAAATGGGCCAATTCATCAAAACCTTTATACCACAAATTTGGTGGAAAAGGTTTGAAAAGTCACATTTTTTTTAAGCAACGTGGAGTTCTTCGTGACTTTAGGTGTTTTCACACCAGTTTGAACTGCCAATATGGGTGAAATGGGGGAGGAGCCAGAGCGGGAAAGATCCTGGCCACTCCCACCTGTCCAATTCATCATGACTGCCATCCTTTTTCACTGCAGGAATGCTACTCCAGCCTCTGACTGGAATATCAATTCTGGCGCAGCTCCAAGAGGTACAGTGCCTTGTAAAAGTATTCGGCCCCTTGAATTTTTCCACCTTTTCCCACATTTCAAGCTTCAAACAGAAAGATAAAAATTTTAATGTTATGGTGAAGAATCAACAACAAGTGGGACACAATTGTGAAGTTGAATGAAATGTATTGCTTATTTTAAACTTTTGTAAAAAAGAATAAACTGAAAATTGGGGCGTGCAATATTTTTCGGCCCCTTTACTTTCAGTGCAGCAAACTCACTCCAGAAGTTCATTGAGGATCTCTGAATGATCCAATGTTGTCCTAAATGACTGATGATGATAAATATAAGCCACCTGTGTGTAATATAGTCTCCGTATAAATGCACCTGCTCTGTGATAGTCTCAGTGTTCTGTTTAAACCACAGAGAGCATCATGAAGACCAAGGAACACAACAGGCAGGCCCGTGATACTGTTGTGGAGAAGTTTAAAACCAGGTTTGGTTACAAAAAGATTTCCACAACTTTAAAAATCCCAAGAAGCACTGTGCAAGCAATCATATTGAGATGAAAGGAGTATCATACCACTGCAAATCTACCAAGACCATGCTGTCCCTCAAAAATGTAATCTCAAACAAGGAGAAAACTGATCAGAGATGCAGCCAAGAGGTCCATGATCACTCTGGAGGAACTGCAGAGATCTACAGCTGAGGTGGGAGAGTCTGTCCATAGGACAACAATCAGTCGTACACTGCACAAATCTGGCCTTTATGGAAGAGTGGCAAAAAGAAAGCCATTTCTCAAAGATACCTAAAAAAAGTGTCATTTAAAGTTTGCCACAAGCCACCTGGGAGACACCCCAAACATGTGGAAGAAGGTGCTCTGGTCAGATGAAATCAAAACGAACTTTTTGGGCACAATGCCAAACAATATGTTTAGCGTAAAAGCAACACAGCTCATCACCCTGAACACACCACCCCCACTGTCAAACATGGTGGTGGCAGCATCATGGTTTGGGCCTGCTTTTCTTCAGCAGGGACAGGGGAGATGGTTAAAATTGATGGAAAGATGGATGGAGCCAAATACAGGACCATTCTTGAAGAAAACCTGTTGGAATCTGCAAAAGACCTGCAACTGGGACAGAGATTTGTCTTTCAACAAGACAATGATCCAAAACATAAAGCAAAGTCTACAATGGAATGGTTCACAAATAAACGTATCCAGGTGTTAGAATGGCCAAGTCAAAGTCCAGACCTGAATCCAATCGAGAATCTGTGGAAAGAGCTGAAAACTGCTGTTCACAAACGCTCTCCATCCAACCTCACTGAGCTTGAGCTGTTTGCAAAGGAAGAATGTGCAAGAATTTCAGTCTCTAATCGCAGCAAAAGTTGGCGCTACAAAATATTAACTTAAAGGGGCCGAATAATATTGCATGCCCCAATTTTCAGTTTATTATTTTTTATAAAAGTTTAAAATAAGCAATAAATTTCGTTCAACTTCACAATTGTGTCCCACTTGTTGTTGAATCTTCACCATAAAATTTAAATTTTTTATCTTTATGTTTGAAGCCTGAAATGTGGGAAAAGGTTGAAAAATTCAAAGGGGCCAAATACTTTCGCAGGGCATTGTATATGTCACTCAGAATAATTGCTGACTTCATCAGGTGGCCTGTAATTCTTAAGAAATTTGGCGCCTCTTGTATTCCATCAAGATTGGTGTAGTCTAAGCGTGAACAATACCAGTCTTGATGAATCGGGTACCATATCTTTCTCCTATGTCAATTTGGCATTTATGTCATAGAATTCAGAACCCAATAAGTAAACTCAGAGTATATGAGTGAAAGTAAAGCAGACCATATTTTCTGTAAAGTTGATTTACAGACCCACAAGATACTATTATGTTGTTTCAAATTATATGCTCAAATACATACCATAAATTAAATGCATATTTATTAAATTATACCTTTCATAGTGGTTTACAATTACTGGTGCTAAGGTTGTAATTTTTGGATTATCTAGTATTTATCTACTAGGCACACGAGCATATGAATCGGACGAGTACAATGCAAGAAAATCTCGCAGTGCACTCGGACCAACGTTAGGCAATGACGGAGAGCACATGGTCAGCTTTTTTCTTGTCCAGATTCTGGATGAGAGAAAAGCGATATCCAAGGGCAGTATGATAATCGTATGAGCTGAAAATGGAGATTTAATTCTTCCCTCTCCTCCGCAGCACCCGCCCTCTCCTCTGCAGCTGTGATCCGATCCGATTTGCTCTGAAAACTCAACAAAAACACTCTGTAGACACGTAGCTGATAATCAACCTGAAATGACATTGCTGTGCACATGTTCTATCTTATGTAGTTTCTTTTAACTGCTTCATAGTTTGGAGACCCTCAAGAGGATAAAAAAAGTTGACATGCTCATTATTTGTCTGTCTTCTTGGAAGCCACACACTTAACAGTATAGGGTGAAGAATTATGGTTAAGCCACTAGCAAAGCTGCCCCTGGAAAATGACCGCTAATGCTTTCCTGAAGTGGCTTTGCCTGGCTGAACTCAGTGGCCTCACTAGCATCTAAATGACATTGTGTGAACATACCCTTTGGGAGTTTTTGGAAATATTTTCTGAAGCAGTTTTGAAGAGTTTTTTAAGTACTTTTGGAGACGTTTTTTGTTCTGAAGCATTATTTTCAGCCTTCTGAATTGACAGTGCCTAGTTTGGACTGTATTACATATGGAGTGACATACACTTTTTTCATGAGCCTTTTTTTAAAACCTGAAGTAGGAAAAAATGCTTGAAACACTGAGCGTATGAACAGCAAAGTGGTTTCCCAATAGAGATAAATAGAAGCGGTATTTCCAGTGGTAGTTGAATAACTTTTCAGGCCTTTTTTTGGAGTGGACCAGCTTAAAAATAACTTTTCAAAAAACTCTATGTTCACATACCCTAATAGATATCCCATGTGCTGGAGTAGTGCTGCTTGTGATGCAAAAAGCATCTAGTACCCATATTAAAAAGTGGCTACATAGAGGGTTTCACACTCTGCAAGATCTTATATGTCTGGATATTATATTGACAGCCCATCGAATTTAATTCACACTGTGGAATGGTTTATTTCCCCTGTGGCGATGCTGGAGGGAATTGAATACTTGCTACCGGATTCCCAATATATTACAGAATACCAGAGGTCTCAGCAGTGAGCCACTATGGGAACACTTCTAGAAGATGAAATTCAGTGGAGTTGAGCACTTCTAAAGCTCCATTTAGATCTCTCTTTACATCCATTGATTTTATTATATTTTTGTATCTTAGAACTTTACTTTCACAATATATCCAATACAATGCATTTGCTTCTATGAGATATAAATTAAAATTACTATGTTGATACTCGTAGAGCAGGTATAAGTTAAAAAATATATATCTTCAAATTTGTCTCTAACTTGAACTATTGTTTTTCTGTAAGAGTTGATAACATTACAGAGAGAGTTAATTGTATTATATGTGTAATAATTATTAATATAGAATATCAGAGAAAATGTTTATATTGAATACATTTAGGAAATCATTTTTAATCTACAAATAAACATAAATCCAGAGGAATCCTTAATTAGTGTAAAAGTATATATTATCTGTTTAAATAATCCAAGTCATTAATGAAGTGCCTATGGCTATTATTGCTCAATTCCTAAGTCTGTATGTACAAGTGCATTCCAATAAATTAGAATACCCTCAAAAAGTTAATTTATTTTAGTAATTCAATACAAAAAGAGAAACACATATTATATAGAGTCATTACAAAGAGCGTGATCTATTTCAAGCATTTATTTCTGTTAATTTTGGTGATTATGGCTTACAGCCAATGAAAACCCAAAAGTCATTATCTCAGAAAGTTAGAATATTAGATAAGACCAACTGAAAATTGATTTTAAACTCAGAAATATTGGCGCCTCCTGAAAAGTCTGTACAGTAAATGCACTCAATACTTGGTCGGGGCTCCTTTTGCATGAATTACTCCAGCAGTAGTCCACTCCTTGTGAATCTCCCCCAAATGTTTAAATGGCCTTTTCTTAACAATCCTATCCAGGCTGCGGTTATCCCGGTTACTTGTGCACCTTTCTCTACCACACTTTTTCCTTCCTCTCAACTTTCCATTAATATGCTTGGATATAGCACTCTGGGAACAGCCAGCTTTTTTTTAGCAATAACTTTTTGTGGCTTACCCTCCTTGTGGAGTTTGTCAGTGACTGCCTTCTGGACATAAGTCAGCAGTCTTCCCGATGATTGTGTAGCCTACTGAACCAGACTAAGGGACCATTTTAAATGCTTAGGAATTATCCTGATTTTCTGAGATAATGACTTTTGGGTTTTCATTGGCTGTAAACCATAATCATCAACATTAACAGAAATAAACACTTGAAATAGATCCCTCTGTGTGTAATGACTCTATATAATATATGTGTTTACCTTTTTGTATTAAATTACTGAAAGAAATTTACTTTTTGAGGATATTCTAACTTATTGAGAAGTACCTCCTAACAAGTAAAATAATAGTAATTATTATTATTTTTTATTATTTTTTTTTAAATCCCCTCTTAATATGTTGTGTTTCTTTTTAAGCTCCTTTTCGTTTTTAGTTGAAACATTTGCGGATGTTTAATGTTCACTATTCACTAAAATAAAGCACAAAATTCATGAATTTGGGGCAAAGTAAAGAATGGCTGTTTTTTATTGTCATTAACCATTTTAGAAACTTTTTGAGCAAAACTACACAAAAACAAGGGCAAAGACAATAATAAATCTTGGCCAAAATTTGCAGCACATAGATACATGAAATCGCTCACTTGCTTATGTCAATTTCAAAAAATAGTCATAAAGATTGGATATGACTTTTCCATTAGTGGTGGGAGGGTCACCTGCCTGAACACCTAGCAATTTTATTTTAAACTGCTCCATTCAGGTTATGAAACATCCTATGTAACCATGTGCAGAAAAAAAAACCAAAAGATACATGAAAACAGATCTCATGAAAATTTTTTCTAGGTTGCACACAAACAAATACAAACCACATCTCAGCCATAATGCAGTGCTAAATAGCAGTATAAAATTACATTGTGTATAAGAATTACATAAAAGAATAGATAGTTCAAATGTAAAGTCAAAATAATAAGTGTTTTGGAAAACTAAATAAATGCAGAGGAGATCAAAAATCTGTACATCTATTCTTGACAGACTGTATCCCACAGTTTCTTAAGGTTATACTTTATATTCACGTAAAACATAATTATTCAAATAATGAAAGGAAATCTGTCAGCAGTTTATTGCTATGGAATCTGATAGCAGCATAATGTACAGACAGAGAGCTTGATTCAAGGGACTGCTTAGTGTAATTTTGATATAATCCTTGTTTTGTCTGAATTAAGACTTCTGGGCTGTGTATAGCTCCGCCCACACCACTGACTGGCAGTTTCCTGGGTGTACTGTGAGTTGTCAGCAAGCTGCCATTCAGTGAAGGGGCGGGGTTACACCAATTACAAATTAGCCTGACTGACCTGCTAGAGACTTGTAATCAGGCAGTGATATTCTCCTGCAGAAAAAAAAATGAATTGTATTGAAACTATAGAACACAACCTAATAATTTATACATCCCTATAATGAGGGTCTCTGCACTTACATCATACTATTCTCAGAATAAATAGAAAAAACCTGCTGATAGATTAACTTTAAAAATATTCTATAAGCATACAGAATTAGCAAAACTTAATGCCACCCTACCCAAAAAGGCTGGACCCCCACTGTATCAAAGGGCTTATCCTATTTTTGATCTTACCCCACATACAGACAGTGAAATGATTATTAACCCTTTCACGACCGGCCGATTTTTCGCTTTCCGTTTTTTTTTTCGCCATTCTTTTTCTGAGAGACGTAACTTTTTTATTTTTCAGTCAATATGGTCATGTGACGGCTCATTTTTTGCGGAACGAGCTGTACTTTTAAATGAAACCATCAGTTTTACCATATTGTGTACTAGAAAATGGCAAAAAAATTCCAAATGCTGAAAAATTGCAAAAAAAGTGCGATAGCACTATGGTTTTTGAGATATTTTATTCACTGTGTTCACTATATGGTAAAACTGATGTGTGGGTGTGATGCCTCAGGTCAGTGCGAGTTCGTAGACACCAAACATGTATAGGTTTACTTTTATATAAGGGGTTAAAAAAAAATCGGAAGTTTGTCCGAAAAAAGTGGCGCACGTTTTACGCCATATTCCGTGACCCGTAGCGTTCTCATTTTTCGGGATCTTAGGCTCAATGACGGCTTATTTTTTGCGTCTCGAGCTGACATTTTTAACTGTACCATTTTTGCGCAGATGCTACGTTTTGATCGCCTCTTATTGCATTTTGCGCAAAAGTTGTGGCGACAAAAAAATGTCGTTTTGGCGTTTGGAATTTTTTTGCCGCTACGCCGTTTACTGATCAGATTAATTGATTTTATATTTTGATAGATCGGGCGTTTCTGAACGCGGCGATACCAAATGTGTGTATATGTTTTATTTTTTTAACCCTTTAATTTTCAATGGGGCGAATGGGGGGTGATTTGAACTTTTAGGTTTTTTTGTTTTTTTTTAATTTTTTAAAACTTATTTTTTTACTTTTTTTTTTTATTTTACTAGTCCCCCTAGGGGGCTATTGCGATCAGCATTCCGATCGCTCTGCAGTATCTGCTGATCACAGCTGGAAGGCTGTAAACAGCAGATACGCTGTCTTTCTCTTTTGCTGTGCCCCGGGCACAGCGAAAGTGAAACCAATTCATGTGTAGTACAGGAGTCATCACATGACCCTGTACTACCATGACAACTATCGGGAGTCACGTGATCGCGTCACGTGACTTCCGGTTTCGGCGGTAAGTAAAACTTTACCGCGATTGCGCTTATAATGGCGCTGTCATGTATTGACAGCGCCATTATAAGGGGTTAATCGGCACGAGCAGATAACGATTCTGCTCGTGCCTAGCAGGCACACATCTCAGCTGTGAAAATCAGCTGAGATGTGTGCCGATCGCGGCATGCTGCCGCCGGAGGACCGCGGGCAGTAAGATTATGTCATTTAGGACGTAATTTTACGGCCCGCGGTCGTTAAGGGGTTAAACAAGTCACCAATTTTCTAAGTAAATATAATTACTTAGAAAAGCAGATTTTTATCAAGAATGTTTTAGTACATTTGTTCATTCATCAGCCCTTCAATTTTATGAAATTTGCCAGTGGTGTATGCTGAAAAACAGCCCCAACCATGATGTCCCCAGTCCCCACCTCCAAACTTCACTGTTGGTGTAGTGTTTTTGCAGTGATATGCAGTGCCTATTGGCCTCCAAACATGGTGCGTATTATAGTATCCAAAGAGTTCAGTTTTGGTCTCATTAGACCAGACTATATTCTCCCAGTATTTCAGAGGCTTGTCTAAATGTTGTTGAGGAAACGTTAAACACTCTGAAACATGCTTTTTGTTCAGCAATAGTCTAGTGTGGTAAGCGTGCATACAGGCCATGGAGGTTGAGTGCATTACTTGTTTTCTGTAAAACAAATGTACCTGCTGACTCCAGGTCTTTCTGTAGCTCTCCACAGGTGGTCCTTGACTCCTTGAAAATGATTCTGATAATTATTTTCACTCCTGTGTCTGAAATCTTGTGGGGAACATCTGGTTGTGGCCAGTTTATGGTCAAATGATGTACTTTCCACTACCGGATTATGGCCCCAAATGTGCTCACTGGAACCTTCAGTAGTTTAGAAATTCTTTGATAACTAAAACCATCAATGTGATTAGTAACAATAAAGTTTCAAATGTCTTGAGACAGCTCACTGGTTATACCCATCATGAGAGGTTTCTTGTGTGGCAACTTGGTAATGAGACAACTTTTTATGGGCGATAAGTTGAACTAGTTGATATGTTTCACTAAGTGGCAAGACTGCTTTCTAATTACTTATAGACTTCAACTGGTGTCATGACTTTCCAACGCTTTATATACCTTTCTTTTGTCATGTGTTTAATACTTTCTCCCTGTCATTTCTCAATATTACAAAACGCTAAATTTATAGACAGGTTTGATTTCTTTGCCTATGTAGAATGGATGGGTTGTTACTGACATCTGGCAAGAATTACATGTCAATAGGACCTTTAAAAATATATTTACTTAGAAAATTGGTGGGTGACGTAGTCAATACTTATTTCACTCGTTATATATAGTATACTTACAAATATAAAGTGAAAAAATATAAGGCAGGGAATCAAGGAAAAAAAGGGAAACATCCAATAATATCAAACAGCACCAAACATAAATATATATAAATGACCATATCAAAATGTCAATATTAAATACAAATTTATACATCAAGGGCTCTGACAATAGACACGCATCAAACAGTTGGCGTTACTCAAAACTAAAAGCTGTTTATTGTTGTTTCTCTATCTTCCTTTTGTGAGCAACCATGGGTCTGTAGTTTACCGATGGATAAAAGAGTTAACACCAACCCCAAAATGAATCTATGACTTGCCCGATCTGTTCAGTGCTAGTCTGCTCTCAGTCCACTTGCTGTATACAAGTAGATATTTGATTGACACTTGATTATAATCTTTGGAATTATTGAATTTGCCTCATTTTTTCATGTGCTTCTTTTCTTCGTCTTTTGCTCTTTTCCCATAGATTATATTTGTGGAGATTGTTTGGAGGCTGGTCAAAACTTTATTAAGGGCAAAGATCTAATATATCACTTTTTGGGTAGGGTAGCACTAGGGTATACTAATTTTCAAATTCTAACCAGAATTAAATATTTCTAGATTCCTGAAAAAAATAATTAAAACTTTGAATTAAAACATTTTGATTTAAGAAAAAGGTAAAAAATGTGTTGCCAAATTTAGCCCCTATTGATTTTCAGGCTTGATTGGGACTAATTTGGCAATTGGGATAGTTCTTACTTGTAGTTTCCCTTTTATATATCCATAACTTAATCTGATTTTTGTTGCTTGAATGTCTGTAGAGAAAGTTGAGAAAAAAGATATGCATGATCCTGGTCTAATGGCAAAGTTGGTAATCCATGTTCGGTCGATCAGAGTCCTTTAAATACTCTACTGCCTACCGTATTCCCCAGCTCCTGTTCTGACAGTAGGTCTCCATGATCTCATTACATTGTGTAATGATTAGAGATGAGCGAGCCTCTAGATGCTCGAGTTCGACTCGGTTCGTTGAACGTAGGTCGCGTTCGAGTTCGGTTCGGCGAGCCGTTCGACGAAGCTCTCGAACCCCATTGAAAACAATGGGAGGCAAACACAAACACATAAAACACATTATAAGTGTACACATACAGTTAATAAACATTGCCATAACACTTTCCTGTCCCCGCGATGAGTCCTGCACTCTGTCTCCCACCGCTTTTCCATTCGATAATTGCTGCATCCTCCCGGTAACCAGCACTGATGATAGGACTTATCGTGACGTCAAAATAGCATGTGACCAGTCAAGTTTCTATTATCTCATTGGCTACAGACTGGTCACATGGATAGACATCATGCTAGGTCCTGTCATTGCAACTCTCCGGTACACGTTTGTGTATCTCCGTGTACCGGAGACATGCTCTGGCACACGGTTGACTCCCCGTTCTGCTTCACCATTCCGTTATTCACCGGCTGCCACAGCCGGTCAATAACGGAGATCACCGTTGCTATAGCAACGCGCCTGTCAGCGGTGACGTCACCGCTAACAGCCAGCAGCTTCTGGTCACTCACGGAGTGAAAAGACTGCATGGGGAACAGCAGCGTCTTTCTCCCATGCAGCGCTGATGATGTAGCAGAGCTGCATGGGTTGAAGGAGAAAGAAGACAGAAGACAATGGATCGTGGAGGGATGAGAGGGAGTAATAAACATGGAGTCTCTAAGTGTGTCTGTGTATTTATTTCTATTAAAGAATTTTTTTTCTGTGTGGTGTCTTTTTTTTCAACCCTTTATTGGAGACTCTTAATGGCCGGGTCAAAGTTGCCTGACATTAAGAATCTCTGACTTAATACTAGCTAGTAAAACAAAGCTAGTATTAACTCATTATTACCCAGCGAGCCACCGGCATCATGGCAGCTGGAAGAGTTGGATACAGCGCCAGATGATGGCGCTTCAATGAGAGCACCATTTTCTGGGGCGGCTGCGGATTGCAATTCACAGCAGAGGGGCCCAGAAAGCTCAGGCTAACCTTTGCTGCGGATTCCAAACCCCAGCTGCTTAGTTGTACCTGGCTGGACACAAAAATGGGGCGAAGCCCACGTCATTTGTTTTTTAATTATTTCATGAAATTCGTGAAATAATTAAAAAAACGGGCTTCCCTATATTTTTGGTTCCCAGCCGGGTACAAATATTCAGCTGGGGGTTGGGGGCAGCCGTAGGTGCCTGCTGTACCTGGCTAGCATATAGAAATATGGCAAAGCCCACGTCATTTTTTTGGTGGGCAAAAAACTCCTGCATACAGTCCTGGATGGAGTATGCTGAGCCTTGTAGTTCTGCAGCTGCTGTCTGCTCTCCTGCATACACTAGTGAAGAGAGCATGCTAAGCCTTGTCGTTCTGCAGCTGCTGTCTGCTCTCCTCCATACAGACAGAAAGCAGCTTCAGAACTACAAGGCTCAACATACTCCATCCAGGACTGAATGCATGAGTTTTTTGCCCCCCAAAAAAATTATGTGGGCTTCGCCATGTTTTTGTATGCTAGTCAGGTACAGCAGGCAGCTACGGGCTGCCCCCAACCCCCAGCTGCCTATTTGTAACCGGCTGGGAACCAAATATATAGGAAAGCCCTTTTTTCATTAATTATTTCATGAATTTCATGAAATAATTTAAAAAAAAAAATGACGTGGGCTTCGCCCAATTTTTGTGTCCGGCCAGGTACAACTAGGCAGCTAGGGATTGGAATCCGCAGTGCAGGGTGCCCAAGCATTCTGGGCACCCATGCTGCGAATTGCAGTCCACAGCCGCCCCAGAAAAGACCGCTTTCATAGAAGCGCCATCTTCTGGCACTGTATCCAACTCTTACAGCTGCCCTGAAGCCGGGTGGCTCACTGGGTAATAATGGGGTTACGGCTAGCTGTATATTATCAACTGGCCCTAAGCCCGAAATTCATGGTGTCACGCCAATATTAGACATGGCCACCATGAATTTCTAATACCGATAAAAAGAACCACACACACAGAAAAATATTTTTATTATAAATAAAACACAACACAATTAGTGTGTAACGCCTGCCTGGATCCACAGACTAAGATGGGCTGTAAAGGGGAGGCTAGAGGGAAGCCACTCACCAAGTAGGACCCCCAGAACCCTGAAACCCTTTAACCCTATACAGGGATTTGGAATTACACAGGACAGGACCCTGGAGATCACTACCTGTGGAAGGCTGCAGTCCGATGAGAGTAGTAGTCAGGCAGGGTCAAACCAGGAATTGCAGAACAGGGACAGAATCGGCAGGCAGTGACGTAGTCAGCAAACGTAGCAGAGGTCAGATCCGGGTCGGGCAGCAAGGTACAAAAACAGTAGGCAGAAGGGTAGTCAAAAACACGCAGAAGTCAACACAGGAATCACCAACAGAATAGGACGTAACAGGAGCCAGGAAAATCAGAACTATATCTGGCAGTAATCATGTGACAGGAGGGGAAATAAGAAGGGTGTGGTGTCTTCCCATTGGCTGTAGCTGAACGCTGGCAACTTCAGCTGGAAGACAAATGCCACCCACAGTCAGCCAGTGGTACTGCAGATCCCAAGCTAACCCAGCCCAGTGGATGATCGAAGCCTGCGCCCACTGGTGTCGCTGGCATCGACTTCTCTCCCATCACCAGCACCATCCACGGCAGGAACACGGCGTCGCCTGGCGATCGGAGCAGAAGTCGCTGGAGCAGACTCCGGCGGTGACGTAACAGTAACCCCCCCTCCATGAAGGGCCTCCGGACCCTCAAAATCCGGCTTCCCAGGAAATTGGAGGTGAAACCATCGAACCAGACCCCTAGCATGAACATCGCTCACAGGGACCCATGACCTCTCCTCGGTGCCATAACCCCTCCAATGCACCAAATACTGTACCGCCCCTCTGACAATACGGGAATCAAGTATTCTCTGTACCTCATACTCAAAGTTACCTGCCACCAAAACAGGAGGAGGAGGGTCACTGACTGGGTGAATGGGGACACGATATAACTTGAGGAGGGACTTATAGAACACATTCAATATCTTGAAGGATGGGGGGAGTTGCAGGCGGAAAGCTGTGGGATTAATTACGTCGATTATCTCGTAAGGTCCAATAAATCTCGGACCCAGCTTAGCAGAAGGGACCTTGAGTTTAATATTCTGTGTGGATAACCATACCTTGTCCCCAACTCCAAGGCTAGGGCCCTTGGAACGTCTCTTATTGGCAGAGGAGGCTTGACCAACCTTTGCCTTCTTCAGGTTCTCTTTCACCTCAGACCAGATAGCCTTTAATTTGTCCACAGTTGAGTCAGCCTCAGGAGTATCCACCACAGCGGAAAAAAAAAAACCAAAACATGGATGCAACCCTAAATTGCAGAAAAAGGGGGTAGTCTTGATGGATTCCTGATACTGATTATTGATAGCGAACTCAGCTAGCGGCAGATATTCCACCCAGTCAGACTGACGGTCAGACACATAACACCGGACATATTGTTCAAGGGTTTGATTGGAACGTTCGGTCTGACCATTGGTCTCTGGGTGGTAGGCAGATGAAAAAGATAGCTCTATATGGATCTTTTTACAAAATGCCCTCCAGAATTTTGAGACGAACTGTGTTCCTCGGTCAGAAACAATATTTTCCGGAACCCCGTGTAACCGCACAATATGCCTAATAAACAACTTGCTAAGAGTTTCAGAATTGGGTAATCCGGACAGAGGAACAAAATGACACTGTTTGCGGAATCTATCCACTACTACCCAGATACAAGTCTTCTCTTCTGAGGGTGGAAGGTCAGTGATGATGATGAAGTCCATGGAGAGATGTGTCCAAGGGCTTACTGGAGTAGGTAGGTCTTCTCTCGAGCACCAGTTTCACAAGCCAGTACATATTCCTTACAATCTTTCGCTACGGTTGGCCACCAAAAATTCCTGGTTACTAATCGGAGGGTATTGCAGATACCAGGGTGACCTGCCAGCACAGAATTGTGGGATTCCTGGAGTACCCATAGGCGCAGTGAGGGGGCGACAAACCGTTTTTTGGACAGGGGTGGTTTCAGGAGCTTGGTCTTGGGTATTATGGACCTCTTCTATCAAATCTAAGGAAACCGATGACATAATAATGCCTATAGCTAAAATTTGCACTGGTTCAGAGTCTTCGGACTGAGAGGGACAGAAGCTACGGGAAAGTGCATCAGCTCTGGTGTTCTTGGTACCGGGCCGTAATGTTACCACAAAATCAAATCTGGAGAAGAACAATGCCCACCTAGCTTGCCTAGGATTGAGTCTCTTAGCAGATTCTAGATAAGTGAGGTTCTTATGGTCTGTGATGACTGTGACCTTATGTTTGGCGCCTTCGAGGAAGTGGCGCCATTCCTCGAAGGCCCATTTAATTGCCAACAGCTCACAATTACCAATGTCATAATTCCTCTCTGTGGGAGAAATCTTGCGGGAAAAGAAGGCACAAGGACGAAGCTAAGTGAGAGATGGAGTAGCTTGTGATAGCACCGCTCCCACTCCAACCTCGGATGCATCGACTTCCACAATAAATGGACACATAAGGTCAGGCTGAACCAGAATCGGGTCTGAGGAGAAACATCATTTTAATTTTAAGAAGGCATGGATCGCCTCTGGCTTCCAATTAACCACATCAGCCCCCTTTTTAGTCAAATCGGTGAGGGGTTTGGCAATTTTGGAAAAATCTCTAATGAATTTGCGATAATAATTAGCGAATCCAAGGAAACGCTGCAAGGCTTTCAGAGACTTGGGTTGCATCCGCTCCTTAATCGGTTGAAGCTTAGAGGGATCCATGCGGAAGCCTTCTGCAGACAATATATAACCCAGGAAATTAACCTCTGCCTCAAAAAAAACACATTTCTCATATTTAGCAAATAGGGAATTCTCCCTGAGTCTCTGGAATACAGTGCATACATGTTGGACATGTGACGTAGCATCAGGAGAATAAATCAGGATATCATCCAGATAGACCACCACATATTGACCACAAATATCTCTGAAAATGTCATTAACAAGGTTCTGGAACACAGCCGGCGCATTAGTTAGTCCAAAAGGCATTACTAGGTACTCATAGTGTCCCTCTGGAGTATTAAATGCAGTTTTCCACTCATCCCCTTCTCTGATACGGATGAGGTTATATGCACCCCTGAGAAACAGCTTGGTGAACCACCGGGCTTCTATGAGCTGGTTAAACAGATCGGGGATGAGTGGCAGAGGGTACTGATTCTTTACAGTAATAGCATTCAGTTCACGGTAGTCAATACAAGGTCTGAGGCCACCATCTTTCTTATCAACAAAAAAGAATCCAGCGCCGACTGGTGACCTGGATGGTCTGATGAACCCTCTCTGCAGACTGTCTGCTATATAATCTTTCATGGCCTGACGCTCCGGACCAGAAAGATTATACATTTTTCCCTTGGGGAGTCGGGAATTGGGGACCAAATCTATGGGGCAGTCATAATCTCTGTGCAGAAGTAATTTTTCAGATTCAGATACAGAAAACACATCAGCAAATTCCCTGAATGCATAAGGTATGAAGATAGGTTCAGCTCTAGTCATGTTATTAGATAAAGACATACACGTCTCCTGACACTCAGGGCTCCAGCGCACAATCTCACCCTGATGCCAGTCTAGGACGGGGTTATGTTTGCGCAGCCAAGGCATGCCTAATACCACTGCTGACATCAGATTCTCAAGAACAAAAAATGACACAGATTCTACATGCAGAGCACCAACAAGCATGGAGATCTCTGGAGTTACAAAAGTAACCACACCCTGAGTGAGAGGGGTGCTATCAATAGCAGATATTTTAATAGGTGCATTTAACTTTAGCAAAGTCAAACCTAGCTCTTTTGCTACAATAGTGTCTATAAAATTAGCAGCAGAGCCAAAATCAACAAAGGCCTGCAGCCGTACAGATTTTCCCTGGTGAGACAATGAGACAGGTAACATTAACCTCATAGGGTCTGCAGGAAGTACCTGGGCACCTGAGCAGGTATCCGCTCAGGTGGTGCTGCTGCCTTGGAAGTGATTGCCTCTCTCATCCAGGCACTCCACCACGTGATCTGCTCCCTTGCAGTCGACGGGACTCTGGACATGCTGAGGTAGGTACTGCAGCGGGGGCTTGGACCTGAGCAGACCTGAGATCCTGCACTTGCTGTGTCAGTCCATGTACAAGCCCAGAAAGGGTGTGCATCTGATTTAGCACAGCATGGAGAGAATCCATTTTTTTTTTCTCTCCTGGTTAGTGGGCCAGATATAATGTAACGCCTGCCTGGATCCACAGACTCAGATGGGCTGTAAAGGGGAGGCTAGAGGGAAGCCACTCACCAAGTAGGACCCCCAGAACCCTGAAACCCTTTAACCCCTATACAGGGATTTGGAATTACACAGGACCCTGGAGATCACTACCTGTGGAAGGCTGCAGTCCGATGAGAGTAGTAGTCAGGCAGGGTCAAACCAGGAATTGCGGAACAGGGACAGAATCGGCAGGCAGTGACGTAGTCAGCAAACGTAGCAGAGGTCAGATCCGGGTCGGGCAGCAAAGTACAAAAACAGTAGGCAGAAGGGTAGTCAAAACCACGCAGAAGTCAACACAGGAATCACCAACAGAATAGGACGTAACAGGAGCCAGGAAAATCAGAACTATATCTGGCAGTAATCATGTGACAGGAGGGGAAATAAGAAGGGTGTGGTGTCTTCCCATTGGCTGTAGCTAAACGCTGGCAACTTCAGCTGGAAGACACATGCCACCCACAGTCAGCCAGCGGTACTGCAGATCCCAAGCTAACCCAGCCTAGTGGATGACCGGAGCCTGCGCCCACTGGTGCCGCTGGCATCAACTTCTCTCCCATCACCAGCACCATCCACGGCAGGAACACGGCGTCGCCTGGCAATCGGAGCAGAAGTCGCTGGAGCAGACTCCTGCGGTGACGTAACATAGTGACTCCATCTTTATTGAAATAAAGAACCCCCCTCCGCAATAATCCTGGGTCAAGGGTCCCGCGCCATCCAATCCGGATCCAATATCATCTGATCGGTTTGCTGGAAGGCAAAGCGATCAGATGATGTGTCAGGTTCAAGGGCCTGAATCACATGACACAGCAGCTGATTGTATAAAAGCCGTTTATACAATCAGCTGATACATCAGTGCAAAAACAAAAATCAAACTACACACTTCAGTGCAGACTCCTGTCCAACAGCATCAGCTGATAGTTTAGCCGGCCGGGCGGTAAAAATCCGGCCATACCGCTCAACTTTTAGTGTCAGCTGATTCCGTCAGGTGACCGCATCAGCTGATCATCGCCAGGTCTGAGAAAGAGAGAGAAAAAGAAGAGAGAGAGAAAGAGAGAGAGAGAGAAAGAAGAGAGAGAGAGAAAGAAGAGAGAGAGAAATAAAGACAGAAGAGAGAGAAAGAAAGAGAGAGGAGGAGAAAGAAAAGAGAGAAAGAGAAAAAGAGAGAAAGAAGAGAAAGAGGAGAAAGAAGAGAAAGAGAGAAGGAAGAGAGAGAGAGAGAGAAAGAGAGAAAGAAGAGAGAGAAGAGAAAGAAAGGAGAGAGAATAGAGAAAGAGAGAGAAAGGAGAGAGAAGGGAGAAAGAGAGAGAGAGAAAGGAGAGAAAGAAAGGAGAGAGAGCAAGGAGAGAGAGAAAGGAGAGAGAGAAAGGAAAGAGAGGGAGAGAAAGAGAGAAAGAAGAGAGAGAGAAAAAGATAGAAAGAAGAAAAGAGGAGAAAGAAGAGAGAGAAAGAGAAAAAAAGAGAAAGAAGAGAAAGAGGGGAAAGAAGAGAAAGAGAGAATGAAGAGAGAGAAAGAGAGAAAGAAGAGAGAGAAAGAAGAGAGAGAGAAAGAGAGAAAGAAGAGAGAGAAGAGAAAGAGGTGAAAGAAGAGAACTTCTTTCTCTTCTTTCACCTCTTTCACCTCAGAAAGAAAGGAGAGAGAGTAAGCAGAGAAAGAAAGGAGAGAGAGAAAGGAGAGAGAAAGAGAGAGGAGAGAAAGAAAGGAGAGAGAGAAAGGAGAGAGAGAAAGGAGAGAGAAAAAAAGAGAGAGAAACGAGAGAGAGAAAGGAGAGAGAGGAAGGAGAGAGAGAAAGAAAGAAGAGAGATAGGAGAAGGGAGAGAAAGAGAGAAAGAAGAGAGAGAAAGAGAGAAAGAAGAGAGAGAGAAAGAGAGAAAGAAGAGAGAGAAAAAGAGAGAAAGAAGAGAAAGAGGAGAAAGAAGAGAAAGAGAGAAGGAAGAGAGAGAGAGAGAGAAAGAAGAGAGAGAGAAAGAAGAGAGAGAGAAAGAGAGAAAGAAAGAAATAAGAGAGAAGAGAAATAGGAGAAAGAAGAGAAAGAAGAGAGAGAAGAGAAATAGGAGAAAGAAGAGAAAGAAGAGAAAGAAAGGAAAGAGAGAAAGGAGAGAAAGAGAGAGAAAGAAAGGAGAGAGAGCTCACAGCTGATATCCGGCTCCTCCCCTGTGCATAATTAATTTATAATTATAAATATAATTTAAACATTTTTACAGGGACTAGAACTCGCAACCTAATGCTTTTTAGGTGAGCGCTCTATCCACTCAGCTACTGACTCTATTGATAATGACAGGCAGTTGGGAGCTGATCAGAGGACTCGTGTTCTGTAGCATAACTGACAGTGTTGTGTGGATTACGTCGGACCTGGAGGAGTATTGGAGGATTTTAATAAATTGCTGAAACAGGGTGTTTTTTTGTCTTTTATTGTATTTTATTGTCTTTGTGTTTATTTACGTTCACTTTATAAATAGATAATAATTATAATTTAAAAATTAAAAAAATGAAAAAGAAAAAGTTCTTTACCGAGACTAGAACTCACGACCTTGTACTTTTTAGGCGAGCGCTCTATCCACTAGTCTACTGCTTCTAATGATAAAGATGGGTGGATTTGGTAATCTTGACTTCTGCATTGCTGAAGTCTCTGCTGACCACGCAATTCACTTCATTGCTACGTGGAGCTGATAACTAAGAGCACTCGTGTTCTGTAGTAGAGCTGACAGTGTTGTGTGGATTACTTCGGACCTGGAGGGGTATTTGTGAGTTAATAAAGGGGTGAAAGAGGGTGATTTTTTGACTTTTATTCCAAATAAAGGATTTTTTGGTGTGTGTGTTTCTTTACTTTCACTTTAAGTTTAATCATGGAAGGTATCTCCGGGAGACACCTGGCATGATTAAACTCATTATTACCCCGATTGCCACCGCAACAGGGCAATTCGGGATGAGCTGGGTAGAGTCCCCCAGGACAGTCACATCTAATGGATGCGGCTATTCCGGGCGGCTGCTGGGTGATATTGTTAGGGTGGTGGGCTCCCGATAACGTGGTGCTCTCCATTCTGACAATACCAGCCTCCAGCCGTGTGACTTTATCGTGGCTGGTATCAAATATGGGGGGAACCGCATTTTTTTTTCTTTTTTTATTATTTATTTATTTTACTGCACGATTTAGACCCGCCTGCCGGCAGCTGTGTTTGGTTGCAGTGACAATGCTGTCACTCAGCATGGGAACGTGTCTGACTGCAACCAATCATAGGCACCAGTGGGCGGGGAATGCACAGAATAACTAATTGACTAATGAAGCGGCAGCCATTTTCTAAAGAGGAAAAGACACCGCAGATTTGTGACAGACGTGGAGCGAGATGCCCGTGATCGGTAAGTAGGAAAGGAAGAGGGATTGTGCTGGGGACGCAGGACGCATGCAGATAGCAACATGTGCACATAGCCTAAGGCGGGCTTTGCACACTACGATATCGCAGGTGCGATGTCGGTGGGGTAAAATTGAAAATGACGCACTTCTGGCATCGCATGCGACATCGTAGTGTGTAAAGGCTCGATGATACGATTAACGAGCTCAAAAGCGTCGTAATCGTATCATCGGTGCAGCGTCAGCGTAATCCATAATTACGCTGATGCGACAGTCCAATGTTGTTCCTCGCTCCAGCAGCAGCACACATCGCTGTGTGTGAAGCCGCAGGAACGAGGAACATCTCCTACCGGTGTCACTGCGGCTTCCGTAGGATATGCGGAAGGAAGGAGATGGTCGGGATGTTTACATCCCACTCATCTCCGCCCCTCCGCTCCGATTGGCCGCCTGCCATGTGACGTCGTAGTGGCGCCGCACGACCCGCCCCCTTAACAAGGAGGCGGGTCACCGGCCAGAGCGACGGTCGCAGGGCAGCTGAGTCCATGTGAAGCTGCCGTAGCGATAATGTTCGCTACGGCAGCTATCACAAGGATATCCCCGCTGCGACGGGGGCGGGGACTATCGCGCTCGGCATCGCAGCATCGGCCTGCGATGTCGCAGCGTGCAAAGTACCCCTTACTTTGAAAAGCCACGTTTATGGTGATCGATCCATTCTCGAACGTAACTCGAACTGTCGAGCTTTTAGCAAAAAGCTCGAGTTCGATCTCGAGCACCCCCCAAAATCACTCGAAAATGAATTGGCGAACCTCGAACATCGCTCAACTCTAGTTGTGATGCACCATCAAGATGGCCTTCTAGTCAAAAGAGGCCCCAAGGATATTGCTGATATAAGGTTCAAATGGGTTTGGTCTGGCAGCTATGGACCACATTAATGATGAGGATCTGGTAAATCTTTTCATCCTACTATGACAGAAGAATAATGTGGATACAGAGACCCTGATTCTAGCAATATATCCCTTACTTGGTATATCAATAATAGTAATAATATATAGCAATAAATAGTTGTTATTGTCAACCATATCTGAGCTCTGTATAACTCAGGCCAAACTTTTGATTGTCATCTTTCTTTGTACACTGTACATGGGCAGAGAGCTGCCAATCAGAGGTGTGGGCGAGGTTATACAGAGATCAGAATTCTGAGAACTACTAGATCTACAGCACATAATGCAATGATTTAAAGGGATTTTCCCATGACCAAAGATAATTTTAAAATAAATAAATTTTATTCAATAGATCTTGAATAATAATAGGTTATACAATTGGATGTGTTTTAAAAAAAAAATTCCTGTGCTAAGATAATCTTATACATGTGCCCCTGCTTTGTACTGTGTAATGGCCGTGTCTGACCGTACAGGAGCATGGTCTGATCATACCACATCTGCTGGGCTGGGAGGAAGTAAAAAAACTATATAAACATTAAAACACAGGATCACAAATAATTCTTACTTTGAGGTAAACATTTCCCTGTCTGTTTTTAAAAAATGTTTTACCTCAAATAATCATTTTTGATCCCATGCTTTAATGTCTGTTTACCCTCCTTTGTGTCCTCCCCAGCCCAGGATATGTAGTATATCTAACCTGCTTCTGTATGGTCAGACACGTTCATTACACAGTACATAACAGAAGGTAGGAGAGATGGGTTTTCCAAAGCCGCGCCAATGACCACGGGACGATGAAAGTATAAGATTAATGTTGCTGTATTTCATGCTCAGGTCAACGCGTTTCAGGAGACTAAGCTCCCTTCATAAGGACAAACAGGCAAAAGAACATCAAATCTGCTGTAACAGGGACTACGTTGGCATTATATACTCTTGTATTGACGTCATGACACCACCTCTTTAGAAAAAAACTCGGCGGGAATCCATACATTTAAAAGTAAACATGACGTATAGCATTGAAATTGCTGAATTTTAAAGGTTGTCTCTATTGGATTTCTTTCCTTAAGTCCAAGATATATAAAACCATGTAATAAAATTTGTTTTAAAGAAAAAATATGTAACAATTTATTGTGTCTGAAAACTCAAAAATGTATAAAAAAATATATATATAACTGTGTCAAGTCAACCTAGAACTCCATTTAGGTGTTAGAGAATATAGGTCTGGGAGATATGGCCAAAGGGATGTGCAGACTGCTGTACCACTCATATGTGTGGATAAGTTTACCAAGACGTGGTGTGTAGATGAAGAAAAAAAAAATTAATAATCTCATCTATCAGCAAGAGGGAAGGATAAGAAAAAACAAAGGAGGAAATACATGTATAAATCAGAGTGAAAAAGAAAGCGGGTGCCAGATTATAACTCCCAGCCACTCATCATGCGGGTTCACAGGAGTTTATAACAAGCCGGCAAGTGACGGGGTGAAACAGGTTCATGAGCTGGGAAAAAGTTTAAAACAAACTCTTTAAAACAAATTTTATTACATGGTTTAATATATCTTGGACTTAAGGAAAGAAATCCAATAGAGACAACCTTTAAAATTCAGCAATTTCAATGCTATACGTCATGTTTACTTTTAAATGTATGGATTCCCGCCGAGTTTTTTCCTAAGGAGGTGGTGTCATGACGTCAATACAAGAGTATATAATGCCAACGTGGTCTCTGTTACAGTAGATTTGATGTTCTTTTGCCTGTTTGTCCTGATGAAGGGAGCTGAGTCTCCTGAAACGCGTTGACCTGCGCATGAAATAAAGCAACATTAATCTTATACTTTCATCATCCCGTGGTCATTGGCGCGGCTTTGGAAAACCCATCTCTACTACCTGCTGTTATCAGCCTATGTGGGTACTGCTGCCGTCACGTGGCGTTACATGCTGTTATAGGAGTTGTGACTGTCACAACTTCCATTGGTGAGTTGAACCACTTCTTTTATAACCCCTTGTCTATTGGGGTAAGACCCTATGGCGCTTCATTTTCCACAGTACATAGAAGAGGCACATTTTTAAGATTATCTCAGCACAGGAACATTTTTTAAAGCACATGAAATCATGGAAATTATTATTATTAAAAGATCTATTGATTAAAATTTACTTTAAAATTAAATTTGTTCTCGGGAAAATCTCTTTAAACAAAATCACAGAAAACTGCTCAGCAAGTAATACATCACTGGAACCAGGGTTGCGTTGCCTACATCATGCTGCTCTCAAATGGGGGACCAAAAAAACAACCTAATGACAGATTCATTTTAAAAGGGAATTGATATTAGAAAAATATAGTAATGTCTGCTGATTTTCATTTGTTTAATGCTATTTAGATATAAACTACAACTCATGGCCTATTCATATTATCAATCACTTAGGAAAAAAAGTATACGTTTGCTATTGGTGTAAATAAATAGTACATTTTATCTATAAATATAGCTTTAAGAACCAGTGAAGTTTTAAGAGAATATACAGTCATCAAAGTTAGCGAATAAAGTCGATATCACTATCAGGGATCTTACCTCTTTCGGGTAGATTAGTACTAGAGTATGCTAGTGTGACGCCCTGGCCGAGCCAGGTAGTCACAGATAGGGCCCCGCACTACACGAGTCCCCTAACAAGGTGACAGCAGCCAAACATTTAAAACCCTAGTCACCTCCCTCAGTGCTTGATGGACACACCAGGGGGCGGAACCAGGCGGTTGGAAGATGCCCACCTAGGAGTCTCAGACAGCCTGGGGCGTGAAAGTTTAGTCTAGTCGAGAAGTTAAAGTCTAGAGGTGAAGAGGAGAGGTGTGGGCTGGAGCTGTGTGCAGCTCCAGCAAAGGAAAGACCCAAACTGAACTGGTGCCAGGGTAGGAGCCCTGGTACTGTTGGCTAGGAGGCAGACGGAGGCCTCTGTCTGCAGAAGGTGGGAAGACGGCTTGGTGGAACAGTGGTGGACCGGGACAGGGTAGTGGCCCGCCAGTACTGACCCAGGGAACCGACTCGGAAACTGGAGCACAAAGGGGGGTACTCAGACCCTGAAGCTAGGTCCAGAAGCTACTGGGGGCTAGCTAATCAACTGATTGAGGCCAGGACTAGAGGTCCTGTCCCACCCAAAGTCCCGACTGAAGGCAACAGCCCAACGAGGGGGATAGAAAGGCACTGCCACGGCAGAGAGATCCCACGGGCCAGCGTCTGCGGGCAAAGGGCTCCTCAGGCAACCACAAGCCGGGGAGCGGACTCTTGCAGTTGCAAGCGCAGGTAGTCCACCATCACAATCAGGTGCAGGAGAAAGGCAGAGACCACCAACCGGGTGGGGGACCAGACTGCATCCGGTTACAGGCACGAACCACCATCACCTTGGTTTACCAGAGACTTGTGTTTTTACTAATCATGAGTACATCAGTGCCCTCTGGCCGCCCATCTCCCTGCACCGCCAAACACCCCCAACGGGTCCCGAGGACACCATCCCTGCCCACGGAGGGGTTAACAACTTGCTGCACAACATCTCTCCTGGGTGCCCCGCAACTGCAGCGGTGGTGTCATCCTTCACCCCATCCCGTGGGTGACGGCATGAACTTAAACACGGCTCCGGCCGTACACATACGTCCCCAAACCGCAAACCACTTTTTGATCGACGTGACCGCAGGACCCCCGACTCCGGAGACCCTCGTGCCACCCACTGAAGGTCCGGATCCGAGCAGCTCGGCTGCCGAGCACGGGGTGGTACACTAGTACTAGAGTGTTTGCCCACAGTATATTTTAATATTGAAATTCTAATCAGATTTCTATATTCCTATGCTCTCATCTTTTACTCTAACAAGTGCTATGCTATCTGAAAAAAAACATACATTTTTTAAGGGAAATCTTTTTAATGTTAAGAAAATCTTTAAACTTTATTTTATGTTATAGATTAATACATAGTCAATCAGATTAGTGTATAAAACTATACATGATTGAATACATAATGTTTGCTGCTGATGAAACAGAAGCATTTCTTGGAAACTGTCATTAAAGACAACTTTTCTTGCTGAAAGGCCACTTTAACGAGAAATAAATGACAATGTCATGGGTAAATGGTTAACTTCTACTGAATAATGCATTTGACCTAACATACTTAAGCATGTGAGATTGACAGCTACCCGATCTTTCACATTTTCTGAATGTCACAGCATTTTGTAAGAATTCACCCATGATCGGAGCACTTACATCTAGTTCCAGCTATTTGGGAATAGTAGTGTATGAGCTTTGTTCTAAATGCTTGAATAAGGAAATTATGGCACTTATAAAGTTTATTGTACCAAGCAGACAATCTGGGCTAAAACACTGCAAAAAAACTACTTTCTAGGGTATTTCTGTTGGATAATGAGCTATGTAAATTAAAAGGATTAAAAGTTATTGAATATATGTCTAGAATATTTAGTGCGATAGTATAGAAAGCAATGTTTATCTCTAAGATCTTATTGTACAACTTATGAATTTACACTATATTGCCAAAAGCATATTGTCACCTTACCATGATCCCTTTATGGGCTTGATTATTATTATTATTATTTATTTATGTAGCACCATTGATTCCATGGTGCTGTACATAGGGGGTTACATACAAAATACATGTACAAGTTATAATAAACAGACTGGTACAGAAGTAAGATGACCTTGCACTTGCAAGCTTACATTCTATAGGATATTGGTGTCAGTCCGATGCCTCCTCTCTCCATTCCAGCACCTCCTCTCTACTGCGGTCTCCATCCTTCTTCTATCCAGGCCAGGCTGGGGTACTCTATTCTAAGACCATTAAAATACCGTTAACAGGAACCTGTCATACTGTATATAAGAACCCGGGCCACTCTGTATAATGTAAAAAACACTTTTATAATACTCACCTAGGGGGGGTGAGCCGGTCCCATGAGTGTCACTCCTCTCCAGTTCAGCGCTTCCTCTCTCTGGTCCAGTGCCTCCTCTCTGCTGTGATCGCTGTCCTTCTTCTTCTGAGGCCCGTGTGCATGACGCATCCTACATGATTCACACAGGCCAGCATTGAGGTCCTGCGCAGATGCACTTTAAACTGCCCTTCTCAGGGCAGATCAAAGTATTGTGTGACGCCCTAGCAAAACCAGGTAGTCACACAGTTTTAGACCCCCGCATAACATCGCTCCCACACAGGGTTAAACCAGCCGACAAAATCCTAGTCACCCTCTCAGGGAAGGACAGACACACCAGTGGGCGGGACCAGGTGGAAAGGAAACGCCCACCTAGGGGTCTGGAGAGCCCGGGGCAGGAAAACAGTTAATCAAGTTCAGAGTGGAGTCTGAGTAGAGTGGAGTGAGAAAGTGAAGCTGAGAGGTGTCAGGGTCAGAGTCTGACACATTGGCTAAGTAGAAGACAGTGGTCAGCGCCAGCAGGAGGCGGGAAGATGGCTCGGCAGATCCGAAGTGGACCAGGGCAGGGTTGTAGCCCACCGGTACCGACACCGGAGAACCAACCCGGAAACCGTGCACACAAGGGGGTACTCGGACCCTGAAGCCAGGACCGACACCGACGGCCTAGCTAATTAACCGATTGAGGGCAGGATTCTAGGTCCTATCCCAACCTAAGTCCCGAAAAGTGGACAACCACCCACAGAGAGGGATAGAGCATCCGCCAGGGCCCAGTAGATCCCACGGGTCAGCGTCTGATGGGCACGGCTCCCAACCAAAGGACTGGGAGCGGACTCCTGCGTTACACACCGGGAAGTCTACATAAGAAAACACAAAGTGCAGAGGAAAGGGGCATTGACCACCGGCCCGGGTGTGGGACCAGATACACCTGTCTGCAGCAGCTGGCCACCATCACCTTGGTTTACCAAAGGACTTGTGTGATTCATTCAACAGTGAGTAACATTCCCGGCCTGACCGGGTGTGCCGGCCCCTGCCATTATTATCCCCTGCACAGAGACATTGGGCCCCGAGGCATTCATCCCTGCCCACGGAGGGGTTAACATCCAGCTGCCAGCCCATCGCCCCTGGGAGCCCCACAGCAGCAGCGGTGGTGCTACATCTCACCACACACCGTGGGTGGCGTCACAGACAGTTTTCATCAACACCCGTACAAATATGTCCCCTTTTTATTTGAAGTGTCCGCGTGACCCCCGGGTCCGGTAGAGTCCCTCGAGGCATACCGCAGATCCGGATCCAAGCAGTACGGCTGCTGGCATGGGGGCGGCACAATTGTAGTGCGCATGCGTGGATGGTTTTTAACCTTTCTGCGTGCCTGTGCTGTACAGTACTTTAATCTGCCCTCAACTGAGCAGATTAAAGTGCTCTTGAACAAGACCGCAATGCCAGCCTGGGCTGGATAGAAAGAGGATGGAGATCACAGTAGAGAGGAGGTGCTGGACTGGAGAGAGGGTGCTGGACTGGAGAGAGGAGGCACCGGACTGACACTAGCGAGAACCATCGGACCGGACTGTCCCCCAGGTGAGCATTATAAAAGCATTATAAAAGTTTTTTTTATATTTTACAGCACGGCCTGGGCTCTTATATACAGTTTACTGGAATGCTATATATAAGAGTTCACAGGCTTATAGTCGCTACATCTGGTGATAGGTTCCCTTTAGTATGAGGATGAAGGTCAGTGAAAATGTTTCTGCAAATCCTAGGGGTAGATTAGGCTCGGCTCAACTGCTAGGTAGGAGCTCAGAAGAAAAAAAATAGTCAATAGTAGAAAAAGGATTCAATTTCGGCACACTTGTAGATGAAAAAAGGAACAAAATGGTATGTTGAATACTTGTGACTTTTTTATCAGATAAATCGTACAAAACAATAAAAAAAAATGTTCAAAGAACATTTTAACAGACGATTATAAAAGTAATCGATTACAATACTGTCTCCAAAGCAAGTAGATACATATATACAGAAGATTACATGCACATTATTGTGAGTAAATATTTATACCATAAAAAGCAGCAGGTATTACAATGAGTGTCTAAATATGATTCACCATGAACTACGAGGTAGACAAAAACAAAAAAACAACCAAGTTATAGTTCTGTTTCATATAACTTGTTGTTTTTTTGTTTTTTTTTCTTTTTTATTGCACTATTCTATGTCCTGTTGTGTATAAATATGTGACTCTTCAGATTTTGTGTTATACCATGCCTGATGAAGAGACCTGAGTAGTCTCGAAAGCTTGCTATTATTACCATCTTTTCAGTTAGCCATTAAAAAGGTATCAACCACTGAGGACTTCAGTTCTTTTAAACAATTTTTTATGTTTTGTTCCATGAGCCATTTAGTGATCACCTTTGCTTTATGGCAAGGTGCTCCATCATGCTGAAAAAGGCATTGTTGGGCGCCAAACTGCTCTTGGACAGTTGGGAGAAGTTGCTCTTGGAGGACATACTGGTACCATTCTTTATTCATGACTGTGTTTTTAGGCAAGTCTGTGAGTGAGCCGATTCCCTTGGCTGAGAAGCAATCCCACACATGAATCGTTTCAGGATGCTTAACAGTTGGCATGAGACAAGACTGGTGGTAGCGCTCACCTCTTCTTCTCCTAATAAGCTGTTTTCCAGATGTCCCAAACAATCAAAAAGGGATTCATCTGAGAAAATGACTTTACCCCAGTCCTCAGCAGTCCACTCCCTGTACCTTTTGCAGAATATCAGTCGGTCCCTGATGTTTTTTCTGGAGAGAAGTGGCTTCTTTGCTGCCCTCCTTGAAACCAGGCCTTGCTCAAGCAGTCTCCGCCTCACAGTGCGTGCAGAAGCACTCACACCAGCCTGCTGCCATTACTGAGCTAGCTCGGCACTGCTGGTAGTCCAATCCCGCAGCTGAAACAGTTTTAAGATATGGTCCTGGTTTTTGCTGGTCCTTCTTGGGCACCCTGGAGCCTTTTTGGCAACAATGGAAGCTCTCTCCTTGAAGTTCTTGATGATGCGATAGATTGTTGACTGAGGTGCAATCTTTGTAGCTGCGATACTCTTCCCTGTTAGGCCATTTTTGTGCAGAGCAATGATGGCGGCACATGTTTCTTTAGAGATAACCATCGTTAACTGAAGAGAAACAATGATACCAAGCACCAGCCTCCTTTTAAAGTGTCCAGTGGTGTCATTCTTACTTAATCATGACTGATTGATCGCCAGCCCTGTCCTCATCAACACCCACACCTGTGTTAATGGAACAATCACTAAAATAATGTTAGCTGCTCCTTTTAAGGCAGGAATGCAATGCTGTTGAAATGTGTTTTGGGGGTTAAAGTTCATTTTCTTAGCCAATATTAACTTTGCAAGTAATTGCTGTTAAGCTGATCACTCTTTATGACATTCTGGAGTATATGCAAATTGCCATTAGAAAAACTTAAGCAGTAGACTTTTGGCCATGACTGTAGATACGACTGCTAAGTCACTTGGTGATAGTCACGTAGGTCTGTAGGTTAAATTGAAAAGTCATTTTAGCCACAGTGAAGATATTGTCAATGAAGTATCTCAGAGACAATTAAGGTGGCGTTACATGAGACGATATATCGTGCGACCGCACCCACCCCCATCATTTGTGCGTCATGGGCAATTTATTGCCCGTGTCGCACAAAGACGTTAACCCCCGTCACACGTACTTACCTCCCAAACGACCTCGCTGTGGATGGTGAACATCCTCTTCCTGAAGGGGGAGGGACATTCGGCGTCACAGCGACGTCACACAGCGGCCGCCCAATAGAAGCGGAGGGGCGGAGATGAGGGGGACGTAACATCCCGCCCACCTCCTTCCTTCTGCATTGCCGCCGGCCACAGGTAAGCTGCAGTTCGTCGTTCCCGAGGTGTCACACGGAGCGAAGTGTGCTGCTTCGGGAACGATGAACAACCGGCGCGCAGAAGGAGTAACGATTTTATGAAAATGAGCGCCGTGTCAACGAGCAACGATAAGGTGAGTATTTTTGCCCGTTAACAGTCACTCGTAGCTGTCACATGCTGCGATATGTCAAACGATGCCGGATGTGCGTCACGGAATCCGTGACCCCGACGACATATCGCCCGATATATCATAGTGTGTAACACCCCCCCTTAATCTAGTTATTCCTTGCAATCCAGTATATTGGCATGAAGTGACAAAGATAGATATGTATATCCGTGTCTCATCACACTTAGAAATTGTCACTGATATAGTTATAAGGGTAATGTTTGTTTAATCTGAAACTTGGGAAGAGATAACAGTGCTATCTAATATATAAAGCTGAGTGTACGTGTGTATGTATGTATGTATGTGTGTATGTCCGCTAAAGGAATCCGCACGGTCGCATGTAAAATCACAACATTTTGCACAGACACTCCATTTGACTCAGGGAACGTCATAGACTATGTTTTGAGGGGAAATTGTAACCCCGCGCTTTACAGTTATTCTTAAAAAATCTGCCTTCATTAAAGTCAATAAAGCTGGGAGCCACAGTGCAGCCAGAACTTCAGAAGAATGCACAGCCATGCCCTTAAATGGAATGTTGGCATGTCACAATGCAGCCAGGGAAAGAGACAGACAGAGACAGACAAAGATATCTATATGGGGAGATAAGGTATGCCCACCAGTGACTATGTAAGGGGAATACATGAAATAGCAGAAACTGCTGTGTGAATACTGACTTGAAAAATCCAATAGCTATATGTAAGAGTGAAAATGTGAAAAATGGAATCTGCATTACTGCCATGAACATATGAATCAAGAGAAATTTAGCTACTGAATTGATCAATGCAATAGAGCCCCAACACTACGCCAAAGTATTTCTCTACGTTGGGGTCCCTAGCTTGTGTGTGTCCTCTCATGCAGTTAAAAAAACTTACCATGTATGGGAAGCTGAGACCCAGGCTATTTATGCATATGATATGGATTGGCAATAGGTGTGGTTGGGGAGGGTTCACAAACGAAAACTACTAACAATAAGGAATAACATTTGGAACACCATTCTAAGTCTGAACTGGGTGCAAAAACCTAAAAAAACATCATTATGGGGAGATAAGGTATGCCCACCAGTGACTATGTAAGGGGAATACATGAAATAGCAGAAACTGCTGTGTGAATACTGACTTGAAAAATCCAATAGCTATATGTAAGAGTGAAAATGTGAAAAATGGAATCTGCATTACTGCCATGAACATATGAATCAAGAGAAATTTAGCTACTGAATTGATCAATGCAATAGAGCCCCAACACTACGCCAAAGTATTTCTCTACGTTGGGGTCCCTAGCTTGTGTGTGTCCTCTCATGCAGTTAAAAAAACTTACCATGTATGGGAAGCTGAGACCCAGGCTATTTATGCATATGATATGGATAGAGACAGACAAAGAGACATACAGACACAGGTAAAGAGACAGTCAAAGACAGGGAAAGAGACAGACAGAGACAGGGAAAGAGACAGACAGAAAAAGGGAAAAAGATAGACAGACAGGGAAAGAGACAGACAGAGAGGGAAAGAGATAGGCAGACAGACATACACACACACACAAAGAGACAGACACAGGGAAAGAGACAGACAAGGAAAAAAACAGACAGGGAAAGAGTTACAGACAGGGAAAGAGATAGAGAGACAGACAGAGAAAGAGACAGACAGACAGAAGCAGACACGGAAAAACACAGACAGACAGATAGACAAGGAAAGAGACAGACAGACAAAGAGACAGAGAGAGACAGAGAGAGGCAGACAGAGACTGGGAGAGAAACAGAGAGACAGTTACTATCCTGGGCAATGCCGGATACTACAGCTAGTATATGAATATAAATCAACTTGCTATCTGAGATGGCAGAAAAAATTCTACCGCATAGTTCATGACTAATCATATTTTGACACTCGTAATTTCTGTTGCTTTTTATGTGGTATAAATGTATACTCACAATTATGTATGCATGTAATTTTCTGCATACAGTATCTGTATCTATTTGCTTTGGAGACAATATTGCAATCTGTTACTTTCATTATCTTCTGCTATACACAGTATCAATGTCCTTGATGAAGGCTTAGTTATGAGCCGAAACGTCGGATAATTTTCCTTTGAACATTTGTTTGGATTGTTTGCACGATTTATCTGATAATAAAAGTCACAAGAATTCAGCATAACATTTTGTTCCTTTTTTCATCTACCAGTGTACCCGAGTCTAAACCTTTTTCTATTTCTGCAAATCCTGATTGATTGCCTTATCATACCATAGTTTGTATAGTAATTCTGCAGAAACTCAGGTCACGAGATCAATCTGGTATAAATTTAGGTTCTCATAGTGCAGATTTGAAACAGCCAAAAACAGGAGTGGACCTTGAGTAGAGGATAGATATAAAGTTTCCATTCTTTTTGATATTCACTCTTGGATATTTTTTGCCTAAAAAGGCTACAACAACTTGCATTAAATGAAACTAGTTGTAGAAAAATGTATAATATGGCTATGTTCATGTGGCGCCACTGAGTATATCAGGGTGCCACAGGGAACTGCATCCTTTCACCCAGGGTGTAGGGCCTACCCCCCATGGTTCCAGGTTCCCAGAAACCAGTGTCCCTACCATCAGCACCACAAATCCCAATCAACCCTTCACATCATGACCTGTCAGACACACCAGTAGATTGGTCAAGCTGGAATAGGGCCACCCACCTAGGGGTCAGGCAGGCTGGTGGGAGGGAGATAGAGAGCAGAGTAGTGAGAGCCCTCAAAGAGTGAGGAGCTGGAGTAGTAGCTCCCAGGGAGCTAGTGTGACGCCCCCACGCCAGCAGCCGGTGCTGCTCAGATCCGCATCTGCAGTATGGCTCAAGGAACTCTACCGGACCTGGGGGTCACTTCGAATAAATGGGGACATATTTGTACGGGTATTGTTGAAAACTGTCTGTGACGCCACCCACGGTGTTTGGTGAAGTGTAGCACCACCGCTGTTGCTGTGTGACTCCCGGGGGCGATGGGCTAGCAGCTGGATGTTAACCCCTCCGTGGGCAGGGATGGATACCCCAGGGCCCAATGTCTCTGTGCAGGGGATGGTACAGTTAGGTCCAGAAATATTTGGACAGTGACACAAGTTTTGTTATTTTAGCTGTTTACAAAAACATGTTCAGAAATACAATTATATATATAATATGGGCTGAAAGTGCACACTCCCAGCAGCAATATGAGAGTTTTCACATCCAAATTGGAGAAAGGGTTTAGGAATCATAGCTCTGTAATGCATAGCCTCCTCTTTTTCAAGGGACCAAAAGTAATTGGACAAGGGACTCTAAGGGCTGCAATTAACTCTGAAGGCGTCTCCCTCGTTAACCTGTAATCAATGAAGTAGTTAAAAGGTCTGGGGTTGATTACAGGTGTGTGGTTTTGCATTTGGAAGCTGTTGCTGTGACCAGACAACATGCGGTCTAAGGAACTCTCAATTGAGGTGAAGCAGAACATCCTGAGGCTGAAAAAAAAAGAAAAAATCCATCAGAGAGATAGCAGACATGCTTAGAGTAGCAAAATCAACAGTCGGGTACATTCTGAGAAAAAAGGAATTCACTGGTGAGCTTGGGAACTCAAAAAGGCCTGGGCGTCCACGGATGACAACAGTGGTGGATGATCGCCGCATACTTTCTTTGGTGAAGAAGAACCCGTTCACAACATCAACTGAAGTCCAGAACACTCTCAGTGAAGTAGGTGTATCTGTCTCTAAGTCAACAGTAAAGAGAAGACTCCATGAAAGTAAATACAAAGGGTTCACATCTAGATGCAAACCATTCATCAATTCCAAAAATAGACAGGCCAGAGTTAAATTTGCTGAAAAACACCTCATGAAGCCAGCTCAGTTCTGGAAAAGTATTCTATGGACAGATGAGACAAAGATCAACCTGTACCAGAATGATGGGAAGAAAAAAGTTTGGAGAAGAAAGGGAACGGCACATGATCCAAGGCACACCACATGTAAAACATGGTGGAGGCAACGTGATGGCATGGGCATGCATGGCTTTCAATGGCACTGGGTCACTTGTGTTTATTGATGACATAACAGCAGACAAGAGTAGCCGGATGAATTCTGAAGTGTACCGGGATATACTTTCAGCCCAGATTCTGCCAAATGCCGCAAAGTTGATCGGACGGCGCTTCATAGTACAGATGGACAATGACCCCAAGCATACAGCCAAAGCTACCCAGGAGTTCATGAGTGCAAAAAAGTGGAACCTTCTGCAATGGCCAAGTCAATCACCAGATCTTAACCCAATTGAGCATGCATTTCACTTGCTCAAATCCAGACATAAGACGGAAATACCCACAAACAAGCAAGACCTGAAGGCTGCGGCTGTAAAGGCCTGGCAAAGCATTAATTAGGAGGAAACCCAGTGTTTGGTGATGTCCATGGGTTCCAGACTTAAGGCAGTGATTGCCTCCAAAGGATTCGCAACAAAATATTGAAAATAAAAATATTTTGTTTGGGTTTGGTTTATTTGTCCAATTACTTTTGACCTCCTAAAATGTGGAGTGTTTGTAAAGAAATGTGTACAATTCCTACAATTTCTATCAGATATTTTTGTTCAAACCTTCAAATTAAACGTTACAATCTGCACTTGAATTCTGTTGTAGAGGTTTCATTTCAAATCCAATGTGGTGGCATGCAGAGCCCAACTCGCGAAAATTGTGTCACTGTCCAAATATTTCTGGACCTAACTGTACGCCAGCACACTCGGTCAGACCGGGAATGTTACTCACAGTGGAATAAATCACACAAGTCTTTTGGTAAACCAAGGTGATGGTGGTCGGCTGCCGCAGACGGGTGTATCTGGTCCCACACACGGGCCGGTGGTCATTGCCCCTTTCCTCTGCACTTTGTGTTTTCTGTGATAGACTTCCCAGTGTGTAACGCAGGAGTCCGCTCCCGATCCTTTGGTTGGAAGCCGTGCCCGACAGACGCTGACCCGTGGGATCTACCGGGCCCTGGCAGATGCCCTATCCCTCTCGGTGGGTGGTTGTCTACTTTTCGGGACTTAGTTTGTGACAGGACCTAGAATCCTGCCCTCAATCGGTTAATTAGCTAGGCCGTCGGTGCCGGTCCTGGCTTCAGGGTCCGAGTACCCCCTTGTGTGCACGGTTTCCGGGTCGGTTCTCCGGTGTCGGTACCGGTGGGCTACAACCCTGCCCCGGTCCACCTCGGATCTGCCGAGCCGTCCTCCCGTCTTCTGCTGGCGGTGACCACTGCCTGCCACCTAGCCAATGTGTCAAATTAATTTTAATCTTTTTTTGTCCAAGCCATTTTTTTTAATTTGTTTTCTTTATGTTTTCTATTGAACCAAAATTCAAAAGCAATATGTGATTAGTTGAAATTCAGTAAATTTAGATTGAAGATTACATTTGTCAGTTTTACGTTGTTTCAGTGAACATTGTGGGTTTATCTTACTTTAACATAAGGGTACCAACAATTTTGACCATATGTGTAATATATGGTACTGCAGTGTGATAATGCAAGTTCCACCAAGAACTCAATTGAGTGACATGTTTTGACCCTAAACAACTCCCACTAAACCTATTGAGTATCTGCTGGATTCTGCAGTAGTATACTTTGCAATATATGCATCTCCTTCTACCACGAATTTTAAGGATTTTTTTTTATCATGTTCAAGGATGAATGAACTCGAACTGTAAAGTTCAATGTTTATATCTGACACTAGGTGCAGAGGGCTCAAACTTGGACACAGACTTTTTAAAAAAGTCAGTGTCTTAATTCAGAGTTTGGATGCTGGTGGTATGCTCATAAAGTTTGACAAAAGGCTTAATCTCCACCAATCAACAAGCTTTTCGGCATGTGAAAACTAGCCATATGCTGCTGTGAGCAAAATAAATAATTAAATAGGGTCTCCTTATTTTTGATTACTAACACAAGTAAAGCAGACAGCTGCAGGCTGCAGCCCTCAGCTGTCTGATTTACCTTGGCAGGTTATCAAAAATAGAGGAGACCCCATGTCATTTTTATTTTCATTTTATAGTTAAATAAGTTAAGAACTAGAGTGGGGTCCCTCTATGTTTGATAACCAGCCAAAGTAAAGCAGACAGTTGGGGGCTGGTATTATCAGGCTGGGAAGGCCAATGGTTATTTTGCCTTTCCCAGCCTAAAAAGAGCAGCCAGCATCTGCCCCAAATGTGGCACAACCATTAAATGCACCAATTTTGGTGCTTTGCCAAGCTCTTTCTGATTGTCCTGGTGTGGTGGCAATTGGGGTAATATTTTTGGTGTTAATGTCAGTTGTGAACTGACAGCTGGCATCAAGCCCAGGTATAATAATGGATAGGCATCTATCAGAGAACCCATTACTAACCCTATAAGTGTATAGTTACTAAACCCACACACAGGAAACAAAATAGTTTATAAATTAATAAAGGTTCCCCTTACTCCCTTACTCACCAATTTATTAATTAAAAAGAAATCCTCAAAGTTCTGATGCAGTGGTGTAATGTCAGACGATGCCCATAGAATCGTATGGACCTTCGTTCTCAGAATATTCTGAGAATGAGGCTCCATAGGTCACTCCCGGTCAGCGGCAGGCATGGAATGTTTCACAAGCCATTTTTTTATTATTTAAATAAATAATTTTAAAAAATGGCTTGGGGTCCCCTCTTTTTTATAAGCAGCCAAGGTAATGCAAACAGCTGAGGGTTGCAGCTTTCAGCTGTGTAGTTTACCTGTGTTGGTTATCAAAAATAGAGGGCACCCCACATAATTTTTTGTATTTATTCCTGATCCACATTTGTTGGCAAGGTAATTGTTCTGCTCTTATCCCCTTCTTCCTTTTGCAGCCCCCAGCCCTTAGTATGACTATTTTACAGCCATTTTACAGCACAAAAGTTTGAGTCACCAGTGACATATTTGGGGTTTAGGGACTAGAGTAAAGTTCAGATCAAGTTCTGTACTTTTAACTAAGGTCTGGCCAAACACGGCGAACCTCAATTTTCCCAGGTCCGCTCAGCCCTAATTCATTTGTGAAAAAAAGGACTTTCAATCATGTCCTAGTTTGAATTGTGGTCATTCTATCATGGAGGAAATTTTACAGTAGTATTGAGCTGTCTGGATTTAAATCAAGCTATGGGATGTCGTAAAAGACTTGTTCGAAAGCTCAGCACGATGCATTTAAGTTTCCCTCCGATAGACTGCAGATGCCATGTCACATTTGAATATCCCCTGACATGCCAAAACAGCAGAAACCCCAAAAGAAACCCCATCTTAGAAACTACACATCTCAATGAGTCCATCTAGATTTGTAGTGAGCATTTTTAACCATTAGGGGAATTACGGAATTGTATAACTTTGGGGCTGAGTAAATGAAAATTTCTTATTTTTTCAATGAAATGTTGCTATGGCCCCAAGTTTTGAATTTCCAAAAAGAGGTAATATGAGAAAATGAACTGTACAATTTGCTATGCAATTTCTCCTGAGTGTGCCTATACCCATGTGTGATAGAAAACTGCTTTTGAAGCACAGAGCAAAGCTCAGAAGGGAAGGTGCACCATTTTAGGGTGCATATTCAGTTGATATGGTTTGAGAGTTCCATGTCACATTGGCAGAGTACTTAGAGGTCCAAAAAATCAGACACCCCCATAAGTGATCCTACATTACAAATTACACCCCTCAATGAAATCATCTAGGGGGCCAGTGAGCACATAGACACATCTGCCTCACAGAATTGTTTTACCATTGGGTTGTGAACTAAGAATAATTACATTTTTCCAGTAAAATGTTGTTTTAGTCCCAAGTTATTATTTTTTTTAATGGCTAGTAAGAAAAAAATGGACTAAACAGTTTTTTATTCAATTTCTCCTGATTGCAACAATACCCTACAATGTAATCAGTAACTTTACAGGTACAATGGAAAGCTCAGAATGGAAGGAGCACAATATTATAGTGTAGATTTTGTTGTTATCTTTTGCCTGTGCCATGTCACATGCCAAAACAGCAGAAACCCCCATAAGTAACCCCATTACCAACACAACACCTCTTGCTGAATCTAAAAGAGTGTAGTGAGCATTTGCAATCATTAGGCTATTCATAGAATTGTATAGCATTGGGCTGAGTCAATGACAATTTCCATTTTTTTCCAATAAATGTTGCTTTGGCCCGAAGTTTTGAATTTTTAAAAAGGGTAATAGGAGAAAATGAACAATAAAATTTGTAATGAAATTTATTTTGAGTACATTAATATCCTATAACTGGTGGGGAACTACTTTTTGGGAACAAGGCAGAGTTCAGAAGTGAAAAATCCCTATTTTAATTTTGAAGCGCTATTTTGGCTAGATTAGATTGCAGATGCCAAGTCTCATTTGAAGGGTCTTTGACATGCAAAAACAGCAGAAACCCTAAGAAACCTCATTTTAGAGACTATACTTCTCGATGAAACCATCTAGAGCATTTTTAACTGTTAGGCGCTTCACTAATATGTATAACACTGGGCTGAGTAAATGAAAATTTCCCATTTTTTCCAATAAACTGTTGTTTGGCCCCAAGTTTTGAATTTTGAAAAAGGAGTAACAGGAGGAAATTAACAGTACAATTTGTATGCAATTTGTCCTGAATATGCTCATACCCCATATGTTGCCGAAAACTACTTTTGAAGGGAAGCAGTGCCAAACTGGAGTGCAGATTTTGCTTTAATGGTTTGAGGGTGCCCTGTCACATTGGCAGAGCCCCTGAAGTGCCAGTAAAGCAGACCCCCCATAAGTGACCCCACATTACAAACTACGCCCATCAATTAAATTATCTAGGGGTACAGTGAGCATGTTGACACCACATGTGTCTCACAGAATTTTAGACCATTGGGTGAAGAAGAAAGAATAGTTACATATTTAACACTAAAATTATGTTTTAGGCTCAAGTTTTTAATATTTATAATGGCTAATAGGAAAAAATGGACCACACAGTTTGTTGTGGAATTTCTCCTGAGTGTGTCAATATCTTACATGTAATCAGGGACTGCTTTTTAGGCACAGTGGAAAGCTCAGAAGGGAAGGAGCGCTATATTGTAGTGTAGATTTTGATGGTTTGCTGGTGCTATGTCACATTAGCAGGGTCCATGAGGTGCAAGAACAGCAGAACCCCCGTAAGTGACCTCTTTTTAGAAGCTACATCAATCAATGAATTTATAGAGAGGAGTCGTAAGCATGTCGACACCACATGTTGCTCACAGGATTTTATACCATTGGGCGGTGAAGAAAAAATAATTACATTTATACCACAGAATTTTTTTTTTAGCCCCAGATGTTACATTTTCCCATGATAGAATGGGTAAAAATGGCACCAAAAGGTGTCACACTATATTTGCTGAGTGTGGCAATACCCCACATGTAGCTGTACAGTACTGCTTAGCCAGAAGACGAAACTTGGAAGGGAAGAATAGCTATTTTGCCCTTAGAGCACAGATTTTCCTAACATAGCATAACATACCCAACTGGGCAGATTAAGCTTTGCGAAGGACTTATGAATCAAGCCGCATACAAGGGTATCCTGGAAAAACAGTTTGCTTCCTTCTGCTCAGGCAATGTTCCCCAACTCTGAGAATTGTTTTTTTCCAGCAGGACAATGCACCATGCCACATATCTAGGTCAATCAACGTGTGGATGAAGGACCACCACATCAAAATCTTGTCATGGCCAGCCCAATCTCCAGACCTGAACCCCATTGAAAACCTCTGGAATGTAATCAAGAGGAAGAAGGACAGTCACAAACCATCAAACAAAGAAGAACTGCTTATATTTTTGAGCCAGGAGTGGCATAAGGTCACCCAAAAGCAGTGTGGAAGACGCATGAAAGCTGTGATTAAAAATCATGGTTATTCCACAAAATATTGATTTCTGAACTCTTCCTGAGTTAAAACATTAATATTGTTGTTTCTAAATGATTCTGAACTTGTTTTCTTTGCATTATTTCAGGCGTCTGAAACCAATGCATTTTTTTGTTATTTTATACCATTTCTCATTTTCAGAAAATAAATAAAAAAATGTATTGCTTGGAAATTCGGAGACGTTGTCAATAGTTTATAGAATAAAATAACAATTTACGTTTCACTAAAAAGTTTACCTATTAAGAGAAAAATTAGAAAAACTGAAAATTTTGCAGTGGTCTCTTAATTTTTGCCAGAGCTGTATATTTTTTTGTTCTTTATTCTATGCTTATTTTAAATATTTTTAACATTTGTATAATCTTTTTTCACCTTTATTACTTAGTCATGCTATGGTTCTTTAATTTTTATTTGTCTGATTGCTGGTGTAATACATTGCAATGTACACACATGGTAAAGCATTACACCTGTCAGTGTGACACTGACAGAACGCCTCATAGACCATGCTCCTGGCATGATCTAATAGGCCACCATATCTGACAGATGAGCTGGTTATTATTTGACATCTTGTTCTCATGGCAACCATTGGGACCTGTGATTGCTTCACAGGGGTCCCGATCATCTTAGAGAGTGAGCCCACTTCCTCTCTCAAGCTTCTAAATGCTGCGATCACTTTTGAATGTGGCATTTAGATGGTTAAATAGCCATGGTCGTTGTGTGCACTGACACTAGCTGTGACAGCTAGATCTTGGCTATTATTTAAGCCAAGCTCCCGGTGGCGATCGCGCGTGCACAGGTTCTGTGTCTGCATGATCGCCAGGATGTACCAGTATGTCCTTTTGTGGAAATGCACTGAAAAAATAGGATATACTGGTACATATAATGTTAGGAACAGGTTAAGGACTAGTTAGTCATAATATAAATTTCCAAAAAAAGATTGAAGAGATTTACCCATCTTTGCAATGTTTAAAACATTCACAGGATTTGCCATAAATGTCTGACAGATGTGGGTCCCACTGCTGTAAATAAACTTTGCCTGACCCTATCTCCTGTCTGGCACGTAGGAGTGAATGTGCACCCCCGTTAATATATATGCAGCAGTTTCAGCACCAATCAAAATGTTGAGGTCAGTGGACCCTAACTAAAGAGATAGATGTTGGACGCAGTGGTCCCGGCATTTATTCAGACATTTATGGAAAATCCTGTGAATGTACCATAAGTATCTAATAAGAAAATACTCCTTTATCCTTTATGTAGAATAGATTATTAGACCATGTCAATGCACTCCATTTATAATTTTGCTGATGTTTTTAAATGATGAAATATTTCTTCATTAAAATCAATAGGGTAAAAATACGATTTAAGGACCACAAAAAGTGATGGATAGGACATACCACATAATTCAAAGATTTTTTCCATCTAAAAAGAAAATGGTTTGGAAAACCAATGATCACATATCTTGTTAAAGGGAACCTGTCAGGTGGAATATGCTCCTAGAACCACGAGCAGTTCTGGGTGTATATTGCTAATCCCTGCCTAACCGTCCCTGTATACACTAGCATAAATAAAGGGAGCTTTAGAAAAAGTATTTCTAAAGATCTTTTATCATATGATAATGAGGCCAGAGATTAGTCACAAGGGCGTTACTTCCCCCGACTAGTCTGCCCTCTCAGCATGATAGTACGCCCACAGGGGTGTGCTAACATGCTACTCAATGCATCATCACCAGCAGTGACGTGCGTACCTGTGCCCCCCGACTCCACTGTTCAGGAGTCCCCAGCACTTTCGGTCATGCGCACTAGACCTCGCTGAAGCCAGAACGCGTACACCCAGCTTCATACTGCGCATGACCGGAAGTGACGGGGACTTCTGAACAGTGGAGACAGCGAACACAGGTATGCATGTCACCACTGGTGATGCTGCATTGAATAGCATGTTAGCACTTCTCTTTTGGCATGCTAACATGCTAAGAGGGCGGATTAGTTGGGGGATATAACGCCCTTGCGACTAGTCCCTGTCCTCATTAGCACATGAAAAAAGATCTTTAGAAATACTTTTTCTAAAGATCTCTTTATCTATGCTAGTGTATACAGATACAGTTAGGCAGGGATTAGCAATATACACCCAGAACTGCTTGTGGTTCTGGGTGCACATTCCACCTGTCAGGTTCACTTTAAAGAATCTGCATATATAGATTGCCCTTGAATAAAGCTGTGGTGCAAAAGTATGGCCAAAAACTATGAAGGGGTGCAGAACTTAATTAGCTTTGCAGCCTGTCACGAACCACCGGGGGGTCACTCAGAAATCCCCCGCGCTGGCTACCAGTACGTCACAATCGGGGTGTAACAAGTGGGGGGTCACCCCTCCTTTATACCTCCCGACCGACAGACAGAGCACGTGATGCGCTCTCTAGCGCCCCTCTTATAGTCAGGCCAATTATGGAATTGCCCGACGATAAGCAAGGAGGCCGCTATACTACTTATGCCGATTATTGAAGGGTCCCCGGTGAGAGTAGGGTATATATTCCCCCGACCTCCGCGGGCGGAATATATAAAACCTCCCCGAATCTCACTGGCCTCCCCACAATAATCCTTGGCACAAACTCGCTGCCACCAACCGATTTACGGTAACTATTAGCCGAACACACAGACGTGGGATTCAAGATCGAGATAACAGAACAGCCCAAGATTAATTATATAATTTAATCAGCCTAAAGCACACTAGAAACTACAATATATACAATAGGGAATCTACAGAATATACAGTTATGTCAGAGTACAGTTACAAGCAAAGCATGGGTTACAAACAGGCATACACAGTTCCAGCAGTTACCTTGTGCGTCTGGCCACAGGGGGGCGCTGTAGGCCAGGTTTCTAGGATCCTTCCCACAGATGTTTCCTACACGTGACCCCCAGCGAAAGAACACTGGAAAATGGCCGAAGTAGGGTTATCAACCTGGGCAAATCCAGGTCCCCTCCTACCTTAGTGACCTCAGAGGGAGCACTGCTCCACCCCTGGCTGGAGTTATGGACAAAATCCACAACATGGAATATGGCCATAACTTGGCCTGGGAGCGTCGTAGGCGGACGCCGACGCTCTCATTGTGACAGCTATGAATTTAGCTACGGAACGAGAGGACTCATGACTTGTCTACTAGTTCCCCATTGGCTGATATCACGCCTGGGGTATTTCCCCAGGTCCTGCTCCCATAAAAAGGGTGTGCCAGCATCGTCCGCATGCGGAGACACCATTTTTATGGTTGCCATATTTATCGGAAATATGGCTTGCGAGATATGAACCATTTTTTACTGGAGTCGTTCTGTCTGGATACTTCCATAGCCTTGCTAATTAGATAGCAGCCCCTACTACAGGGTCACGGCAGGGAGTCATCCTGTGTCCATTGTTCCCACATCATCTCATCTCCATATCACAGGAGATGGCCATGGAGGTGTAACACCTTCACAGATGCTGGACATTGAGAACAAGAAGGGAGGGGGGCACTGCCAGGGAGTGATGAGCGATTATGACTGGAAGTCATAATTCATCTTCATATCCCGGGATTTGCCTCACACAGCCCCTTTATTCTAAGGATCAGAAGGGTCCCAGAGATCAAATTCTCTAATAGGATACAGAGAAAAACACTGATGAAGCACAATGGAAAAACTGAATATAGTGGAGGAACTGATGGGGTACAGAGGAAAAACTTGCAGGGGCTGCAGAGGAATTTTCTGAAATCTCCCTCACAGCATGAAATGTTATCAAATATTTTTTTCAGCACCACATGCTATGCATACAAGCTTCAGTGGTGGGGATGCTGCTGAAATAACTGGTGATTTTGTGGGGGATGGGTTTTCGCTATTTTCATACTTTTAGAGAACTTTAAATTTATTTAAGCAGGTTTCAAGGTGAGTACCAATATTTTATTTTTTACTGTTTTAGACAAGGTGCATTTAAAGATTAGTCTACAGTACCAAGTGACAAAACTGACTATGTTCGTTAACGAGAACATGCCTCATTGCTTTGGTCCCAGTTTTCTAACATATAATCTTATAATTACACCATTTTCTGCATATTTCATCCACCCACATATGATTTATTGCTTTTCATGCACAATATACACATTCCAGCACTGACTAAATATGCTTAACTCTGAATTAAATACAATTGAATATACATTAAAACGTAATTTTCTTTGTATGCCATAACACCCACTAAAGACCCACAGGAGCTTGACGGCTAATCATGTTATTTGAAACCTATCTTTTCAGCACATGAATAGACTAGAAAAATTGACAAAGCCGTCCAACTATAAATTGAGAAGTATGTGTCCATGAATTCACAATGGCATTCAATCTTTTATCAAACACTTTAGAAAGGGCAATATTTTCTAAAACCTTTGTTTTCTTGGCTTGATTTTCACTGGCCTTCATTTATCATGGAAACATTTTCTAGGACCTTCCAATAAACACAACTAAATGAAGGGAAGATATAATGAGTAGTAATGCAAAGAAAATTTTGCACCCATATATTAAAGAGGCAGGTAATGCGATGCGAAAGCTCCATTCACCTAATTTAATTGGCACCATATACTGTATATTCATCTGAAGTGAAGATGACAATGAAAATGATCAAAAATTAGCTAGAAAATGATGAGTGATTACCAGTATCCACATTTTTCTCTTACTTGTAGTCCAGGCTAATGCATTATACTCAAGAACGTACAACATTGGGTTTTCTACAATTCTGTAAAGCTGGAGTATTTGTAGAACAAAATCAAGTTTTCCATGAAAATATTAAAATGTTAATATATAAACTCTTACCCATTATGCTGCAACCAACATTATGGTATAACGGAGCTCTTTTTGTGTCCCATGTAGAACCTTTTTGAAAGAAAAAAATCCAATTTATGTCCATTTCCTTTGCTGCAGAAAATACCTGTGTGCTTTCAAAACGTTTACTAGACACATGTCCTACATTTCCTGAATAAAGCAAATCATGAAGCACAGGAGAGGTGATCAACTGAATGTGCAGCAGTATGCATGTCACAGTCAATATGCTGCACTCCAACACACCAAACGCAAAGGAAAGGACAGAAATAATTGTGAAACGTCAAAAGTCTTACTTAAAGTGGTTCTTCACTACTTGGACCACCCCTTTTCAATCAGCATGTGTGCCCTTGCGAACATAACACTTATACTCACCACTGGTGTTGGCGTTGATCCAGCCGTGTCGGTATTCGCTCTCCCAGGATGTTCTTATGTCACATGAGACCTGTGCCCAATCAACACTGGCTTCCCTCTCCCATCTTCGGACATATGAAATATCAAGAGGAAGTGAGCAACCAGCCACTGCTCTGACTACCTTTTAATGTTCGATTCATCCAAAAGTGAGAAATATAAAGTCCCAGGAGAGCGACTGCTGAAACCACTGGAATGGCGTTGTTATTTTCAGTGATGGGTGAGTATCACTAATAACATGATAAACATACAGATGTGATCTTTTAGGAAAACTTGCACTTGCAGGCAACCCAATGGCCCTTGAAGTCCCTTCGAACTCTACCATTCTATGATTCTATGAGCACTAAAAAGCTCTGGTGTTCATTATTCCAGCAAAGAAAGTCAGACTCTCTGAAAGGGTTCAACTTCGAGTAACGAATATAATGGAAGTCAATGATCAATTTGGCTCTCCGCCCACATAAAGCCAGCCATGAACTAAAGTTTTCCAGGGGGAGGGAGGGCATTTGTTTTTAGACACAGAACATCCAAAAACATTGTTTTAACACCCAGTGAGACCCATTCAGCCGAGCACCGCGAGTACCTTAGCATCCTTATGCTCGATTGAGTAATGAGTAGTGATGAGCATGCTCACCTATTAGTTAGGCTCCTTTCACATTGCGTTTTCCCTTACGTTCACAGGTCCTATTGGGGCATCCGTCCGAACCGCTCCTCCCCCACCCCGCAAAGCGTGTTTCGAACACATGCGGCGGCAGGGCCATTCACTGTAATTGAGCACACTACGTGAAAGGAGCCTTATTATTTTGGAAACAAGCTGTGGATATAAGGAGTGCAATAGGGTCTTACCAGTTTAAAAGATGGTGACTTTTTCATAGGAAAACCGCTCACCTGGAATGGTTGGATGGTTGGTGGATTTTCCTGAAGAAGAAGAGGGGATATCTCTTCAAATCGAGTAGAATAAACCATCCATATTGCGTTTATTTTTTGCAGTTTTTCTTTCTACAGCATAGCGGAGTATACCACAATTATCCTGGTTTTTGTCTTAGTTATTATTTTAATTTGGGCAAACGCTCAAATTCAGAAAGGGTTATCCGAGTGGTGAACTACCCTTTTAATTGATAGAAAACATAAAAAGAACAAGATTAAATTCATTGACAACAGCCTGGGGTTTACTTATAGAAAATATAAAAGTATCAGTCACACTCACACCTTCTTCCACATACAGTATCTAATAGTGTTAAAAGGAGCACTTAGTCGTTGAGATTTAGATACATACAGGTTTTTGTTTTCAGTCCAGAGCTTCAAATGCCAACTTTGACAACATTAAAATACAAATCAATAGAGATTTGCAATTGTCACTAAGTTGCAGAAGTTAGTGTGTTCCCCGAATGCTATAGCTTGTCTGAAATGTTATTGTATTCTAGTTATTTTATTCTTTATTTTTATGATTATTGGTGATATTTAAAAAAATGAATCTAGGGTTTTATCAGGATTTTTGTCTTCAAAGATTCTGGAATCCCTCTGTAATGGAATTTCACAGTTTCTAAGTTCGGTACTTTTCTTACAGAAATTGTCGTAGGATGTATTAAATGACTTTTTCTCTTAAACCGGAAGCTATGGTAAAATAATAACTTTTTTTAATGTCTCTGAATTTCTATCTGAATTGCTATGTCACAATAACAGTTTACATATTAAAAACATGACAAGTCACCGTGAAGACTTTTAACTAGTCATATTTTGTTTTTCAGAAAAAACTGTTCACAAGAAGATCTCCTGCAAGAGCAATTTATCAGCAGGCTGCGCTCATAATCTCTTCATATATTCTCTGCCCTTTCTGGGATGGCAGCATAATCTTTTTAATCTTTAAATTATATTTTCCATTATTTAATAATATTCCGGGGTCTGACACGTCTTTAAAAGAGGAGCCTGAAGAAACAGAACCTTATTGTGTTTAATATGTTTAACGTTATTATTTAATAAAAATGTTTTTCATTGTGGATCTCTAACTATAATGTCTCTGTACCAAATAAAGTTTTTAGATACATTCCTGGCACTGTAATTTTCTACAATATTGTCAATACTAATTTATATGTTTAAATCAGTTTTCTTAAAAACAGAGGGGCATATGTGAGTTTCAAAACCCGATGTCAGGGATGTCTCACAAAGACAAATCAGAACCGTGGATGCCCTCAAAACAAGGTCTATTACTAATCGTCCTTTGTGTATGAGAAAGGTTGCTAGCTTGTCTAAGCAAACTTTGAAATGGACATCCATTGGTTTGTAAGTCCTTAAAGGGAACCTGTCATATCCCCTATGCACCCAGAACCCAGGAGCATTTCTGGGTGCATATCTCTTATCCCTGTCTAGTAACATAAAGAGATCTTTAGAAAAAGTATTTCTAAAGATCTTTTAGGACATGCTAATGAGCGCAGGGACTAGTCGCAAGGCTGTTAGTTCCTGCGCTCATTCCTCCCTCTTAGCATGTCAGCACGCTCACAGGGGTGTGCCAATATGCTATTCAATGCAGCATCATCAGCGGTGGTGCGCGTACCTGTGTTCGCTGATCTGAATGCCCAGCACTTCTGGTCATGCGCAGTATGAAGCCAGGTATACGCGTCCCAGCTTCAGAGAGGTCTAGTGCGCATGACCGGAAGTGCCGGAACTTCTCATCAGCAGTGACAGTGGACACAGGTACACACGTCACCGCTGATGATGCTGCAATGAATAGCAAGTTAGCACACCCTTGTGGATAAATGTACCTGGGGATGGCAAAAATGGAAAGCTGGTAATTGGAGTTGGCTGTAAGCCTCCTAATACAGGTGAAAAGTAGAGGATGAAATGCTACTACAAATTAAAAAGCCAGCAAATTGTAATAGGGTCCATATGAGGGATTTTAACTATCCAGACACTCAATGGGACATAGAAACCTTTGGTTATACTAAAAGTTGCAAGTTTTTATCTACAATTCAACTCAACAACCTTTCTCAGATGGTAGATGGAGATAATTTGCTACATCGGGTCCTGGCAAGTAGACCAGATACAATTTCAGATCTACAGGTCTGGGAGCAGCTACCATAATATGGTAAGTTTGAATGTAATATTCAATAAAATATTTCAAAGGGGGAACGCAAACACCAGGAACTTTAGGAAAGCTAATTTCAACAAAATAAGGGAAGAGTTTAATCGTGTAGACTGAGACCATGTCATAGTAAGTGAAGATACAATTCAACCCAATAATCTTTCACATATGGTAGATAAACCAACCAGGGGAGATAATTTGCTGGACCTGGTCCTGCCAAATAGTCCAGATACAGTTTCAGATCTACAGGTGTGGGAGCAGCAACAATAATATGGTAAGTTTCAATGTAATATTCAATAAAACATTTCAAAGGGGAACACAAGAACCTGGAACTTTTAGAAAGCTGATTTCAACAAAAGAAAGAAAGCGCTAAATCATGTAGACTGAATGTAACTGGAGATACACAGCATAAATGGAGCATAAAAGGATATACTACTAGAATTCTGTAGAAAACATACCCTCTGGTAATAAAATATCCAGGGAAAAAAAATAAACTACCATGGATAAATAAGACAATACAAAGTATAATTAAATAAAAACAAAGGGTATTCAAAATCTTGAAGGCCGAGACTACAGAAATAGCATTTCAGGAATAAAAAGATCTCAATAGAAAATGTTAAAAATAAATCAATCTAGAAAAGTTAACTACTGAAAAACAAATCGCTTACGATATTAAAATGAATCCCAATTTTTTTCAAAATATATCAATCCCCAAAACGTGAATGGTATAGGCCCCGTAACAGATAATAACAGATAATAAGATAATTATAGAAGACAAACAAAAGACTGAGATATTCAACAGACACTTTTCATCCATGTTCACTATAAACTGATTGTTCCAGGAATTATTCAACAAGGCAAAAATCAAAGTTTGCCACCTGATATAGCTAATTTAACACAAGTAGAAGCATGTCTGCGTCTAAGCAAATTAAACATTGACAAATTCTCTTGGCCATATGGTATTCAGCCACAGATATTGAGGGAATTGAGGTCAATAATTGACAGACTGCTCTAGTTCATCTTCTTAGACTCTGTTGTAATAGGGTTGGTGCTATCGGTTTGGAGGATGACTGATGTGATACCAAGATTGAACAAGGCAATTACCGTCAGGTAAATCTAACATCAGTGGTTTGCAAAGTTTCTCAGGGCGTTTTAAGGGATGACATGCAAAAATATATTGCACAGAATAATGTAATAAATGACAATTTGCTTGTATTTCTGAAAGACAAGTTGTGTCTAACCAACATGTTGGGTTTCTATGAGGAGGTAAGTGCAAGGGCATATATTTTTTAATGTCTTTATTAATGACCTTGTGGATGGTGTTGAGAGTAGAGTCTCAGTCTTGGCTGACAACATCAAACTATGTAAGTTATTAAAAGCTGACCTTGACAGTACAATATTACAAAGCGATCTGTATAAGATATCTGAATGGGCAAACAGTTTTCAAATAAGATTTACTATTGATAAATATAATGAAATGCACCTAGGATGGAGTATTTATATTGCTGCATATACATTAAATAGAAGTATATGCAGGATTAGAGACCAGGAAAAGGACTTGGGTATTCTTGTAACAAGTAAGCTGAGCAACAGTACTCAATGTCAAGCAGCAGCTGCAAAAGGAAATAAGATTTTAGGGATTAAATCCTGTGATTCCAACGTATTGTTAACTCTCTATAAATCACTTGTAAGGCAATATCTAGAATATGGGATCCAGTTTTGAGCTCCATATTTGATATTTAGAAAATTGTTCAAAGGTGGGCAACTAGATAATTACAAGGGATGGAAGTCTGTCCATATGATGAGAGGTTGGAAAATTTGAGCTTGTTTAGCTTAGAAGAAAGTAGCCTCACAGGAGATCTTATTTATATGTATAAACACATGTCTGGTAAATAAAAAGGACTGGTACATGACTTATTTCTCATTACAGGTGGAAGAAAGGTGATTTCTGGCAGCTAAATAGTAAAGAGTTCTTTACACTTAGAGCAGTCAGTCTGTGGAATGCCCTACCATAAGAGTTAGTAATGGCAAACATTATAACCACTTTTAAAAAAAGGATGGATGATTTCCTCAGCTCACACAACATCATAAATTATGTACTAATTTGAGATATCAGATCGGTTCGGCATCGGCAAACCCATGCCGATCCAATCAGCGATCCTTGCTGAACTCACTGAATCCAATGGGAGGCAAAAAAAGGGCATAGACAATACATTTAGGGGGCCCAAAAGCTGCCAAAACAGCTAAAACCATTTGACAGTGGAGCCACATTGTTGTGGCACAGCCATTAACGTCCTAGAATATTAACATAGGAAATATTGGATGAGTGAAAGGAGTAGACCTCTTCTTCTGAGATCCCTGTCACTACAGACAAGATGAAACTTGGAGACACATCTTGGAGTCTCCACATTTCCAAATATTATTGGTAGACAGCAGGACAGTGGCATCAATTGCCCCACAGTACCCATAGTGTCTTAGTATAGCAGTTAGCCATGGGCCTTGCACCACACAGGATCTGGCCAAGCATTTTCACTTATCAAATAAGGAGGTAGGTGGATGACTGACAGGTGTAGGTCTCATGCTTTTAGTTCCCTGCCACTACAGGCAACATAGAATAAGGCCAACAATGAGGAAAAAGCAGGAATTTCTCCGCTCACCTGCTGTTTCGACTGCTGCTCCTAACGGGTGCTTGGGATCCACCGGTAAGACCTGACTGGTAAGGTACGCCAAGGAAATCCTTATGATTAAGGACTCCGCATGTTTTTAAAAATGAAGTCCGAAACGCATTAAGCCCCCCCTCTTTTGTTATCAATATCTAGGTCTTCACATTGTTACTATTTTTAAACTTTTCAAATAAAGCCTTGATGTTTTTACCTGAATAAGAAAAATCGTGCTGGATCCTCAATTTTCTTTTTCCTTGGCGAACATAGAATAAGGAGACGCGGATAAGAGTCTCCATTTTTAAAAAAAAAATAGGCTTGTCATTACTTAGGAGGAAGCAAAAGGAGGAGGAATAGTAGGTGCTTCATACGGAACAAAAAGCCAAGGAGTTAAAGTAACAGCGGTGGACACTTCGCTTCATTGTCGCATCACCAAGGCACTTGTTATTAACATTAGCAGCAGCAGTAGCAGCAGAAGCCACACCAAAGGTGTCACAGACTGTAATAACGCGATATCAGTGCAGCGCACTCTAAAGTACAACGTTGCCTATTCCGCACAATCTGCAACCTAGGGTGGAAAAGTCATTGGAGATCCATGACTTGTTAATCTTTATGAAAGTTAGATGGTCTAAAGTTTTAGGGGACAGCCAGATGCGCTTATCTGTTAGGAAACCACCAGCAGCGCTGAAGACACGTTCTGAGAAAACACTGGCTGCCTTGTATGACAAAACCTCCAAGATGTGATTGGCGAGCTCAGGCCACTGTTTCATTTTTTAAGCCAAAAATGCAAAAGGGTCTTACCCACCCCTGATGCTATTGCATGTGATTGTGTAAAAAATATGTCCCACAAGTTGCAGAAATATTTTCTGCCAGTTAAACTGTTGCTGCTGCTAATGTTTCTGCACTGATAAATGGATGTTCGCGGTGTTGGACATGAAGAACTGAGATGCACACTAGTGTCATCGCTGTCTCTCTGCATTTAGAGACTTTTGACAGGATCTGGGCCAGAGTTTCACATTGCCATCTGAGACTCCTCATATTAAACTTCTGTTCATTTCTTTTAGTGCTTCTAGGGTTATTGTCAATTTTCCTTTCCAGCAGCTTGTGATATCTGGTCTCAAGTGCTTCCAGTTGGTGACCACTCCATTCCTCTATATATGGTCATATCTCCCAATTGAGGGTACTGGTTATATTGATTCATTTTGAAGCTAGGCCTCAAGGTGGAAGGAGTTGCTGGAGTCCTTGTTGTGTGAAGCGGTGTAGGCTGCAGTCCTGGTGTCTCACTGCAGCAGTGAAGTTGGGCTTTACCCTTTTGTTGTTTTCCCTGTCTGTTATACCTTTCCTTTATGTTGTTTTAGTGCAGTGATGGGACTAGTGATTCTCACCTGCCAACTCACTAGCCAGAGTTATCGCAGGGCTTGCTAGGGTTTCAGGTATCCTGTTTGGTGACAGGTGCGCAATAGAGATGAGCAAGGCTGTTCGATAAAGGTTTGCCAATTTCAAATTCGGTACGAGCCTTAGCCTGTTGGGTTCGGGCTCGGTAACCTGAGCACTTTCCCCAAAAGTCGGCAATGTTCAGTTTTGTTTGATCACTGATCATATTTTTTAAAATATGCTTTTCTAATAACATATTATACTTTTGGATAGGAGTTTGGTGCTGTATGATGAATTGGGGATATGTTTAATGAGTGGAGGGGTGGGGACTCAGGAGAAGCCAGATGCATGCGGCGCCATTATTTTTCTTCCTAACTCTATTTGCGGATGTTCCTACTGCTAATCACAGTGTAGCAAACATTCACAAGGTTCAGACATAAGGGCTTATTTCATTGGCTGCCTAATTCACATGTCCGTCTGCATATAAAATGTGGACATGAGGCATTGGTGCCATTTTGTGAATGTGAAACATTAGGGAAGGTGCTGTTGCCAGAGCTGCTTGACAGTTAGCTTAGCTAGGGGTTTAATGATAGCTAGTTAAAATAGATAGAAGAGCGATAGTGTAGAATAGGGACATACAGTGTAGGGAAAGCTGTGTGCCACAAATCGGCATTGAATGATAGAAATAGAGATAAGTACTTGTCAGTGCCTGCTAAATCATTGACAGTGAAGGAACTAAATATAGCTACTGCTACTTATTACTGCCTGCTCCCAATTAGCCAGTGCAATACATTTCTATGTATTGCTACGTATTACGGAATGCTCCCAATTTGCTCTCAATTAGCCAATAAAACAAATTTCTAGTTATTGCTACATATTACAGCATGCTCTCAATTAGCCAGTGAAACACAATTATAGTTATTGCTACATATTACGGCATGCTCCCAATTAGCCAGTGAAACATGTTTCTAGGTATTGCTATGTGTTACGGTATGCTGCCAATTATCCAGTGAAACAAATTTATTGGTATTGTTAATTGCAACTGCCTGCTGTAAATTTGCTATTGAACTAGCTAAAAAGGTCTTAGCACTTTTCATGGCCTGCTAAAAATTCTGCAGTCAACCAAATTTCTAGGTATTGTTAGCTAGTACTGCCTGCAATAATTTTACTAGGGAACTTGATAAAAAGGTCTTAGCACTTTTCAGTGTCTGCTCAAATTATGCAGTGGACTACATTTCTAGTTATTGGTACTTTTTAGTGCCTTCACAATATTGCCAAACCAGGCAGGAAATAAATAATTTATTTGTCTGACAGGTGTGGCCGTATGGTTGCAAAACATCTGTTTGAAAGGGGAAGGGTACATCAACAATGAGTGTTCGATGAGGTTGTGGTGGAAGAGTGAATAGGTGGGGTGTTTTAGGTGTAGGTGTGGGAAGGTCTGTAAAGCGGGATTTACATGCTACATTATATCTTATGATTAGAGTTGAGCGCGGTTCGCGGTTCGAGGTTCTCCAGTTCACGGCTCGAGTGATTTTGGGGGCTGTTCTAGATCGAACTAGAACTCGAGCTTTTTGCTAAAGCTCGATAGTTCCAGATACGTTCGAGAACGGTTCTAGCAGCAAAAAGACCAGCTAATTACTAGCTGGCTTTCCGCTGTAATAGTGTAAGTCACTCTGTGACTCACACTATCATGAAATTTCAGTGTATAGTGTGCGGGAACAGCGCATTCAGATCACTGCTGTATGGATAATGGCTTTTTTTTTCATTGTCTTCCTTACCTAAGAGCGCGCGTGTAGTGGGGCGGACCAGCATGTCAGCCAATCCCAGACACACACACAGCTAAGTGGACTTTTAGCCAGAGAAGCAACGGCATGTGTGATAGGATGTCCATGTCACATGTCCCTGCATTATAAAAACGGACATTTTCCTCCAGCACGCCATTATCTCTTCTGCGTCCTTGGTGTCAGTCACCACTGGCGCAGCTCCTATCTCCGATACTGCTGTGTACGCTCTATACACAGCGCTGTACAGTATAGGGATAGAAGTTTCTATCAGACTTTTTAAGGGCTAATACCGGCAGGGTCAGAGCCATAGGTGACAGGTCCGTGAAAACAGAGGTTAACAGCTACACAAGATGACAGCGTCTGTGTAGCTAAGGGCAGGGATTTCCTCGCTGCATTTCCCCATTAGGAGGGATAGAAAGGCAGGCTTCCATTCCTCTACCCAGAGCCCCACAACCCTGCCACTGTACCGTCCTGCCTTTTGCACACTCAAACTCATTGTTACTAAGCCATTATACTAGCAAACACTGAGTGAACCTAGTGGCATCCTAAACGTGGCTATTGGACTTCTGTATAGTCCCACTAGTGCACAGATATTTGCAGCACGTCTGCCTGCATTGCAAACTCAAACTCATTGTTACTAAGCCATTATACTAGCAAACACTGAGTGAACTTAGTGGCATCCTAAACGTGGCTGTTGGACTTCTGTATTGTCACACTAGTGCAAAGATATTTGCAGCACGTCTGCCTGCATTGCACACTCAAACTCATTGTTACTAAGCCATTATACTAGCAAACACTGAGTGAACTTAGTGGCATCCTAAACGTGGCTGTTGGACTTCTGTATTGTCACACTAGTGCAAAGATATTTGCAGCACGTCTGCCTGCATTGCACACTCAAACTCATTCTTACTAAGCCATTATACTAGCAAACACTGAGTGAACTTAGTGGCATCCTAAACGTGGCTGTTGGACTTCTGTATTGTCACACTAGTGCAAAGATATTTGCAGCACCTCTGCCTGCATTGCACACTCAAACTCATTGTTACTAAGCCATTATACTAGCAAACACTGAGTGAACTTAGTGGCATCCTAAACGTGGCTGTTGGACTTCTGTATTGTCACACTAGTGCAAAGATATTTGCAGCATGTCTGCCTGCATTGCACACTCAAACTCATTGTTACTAATCCATTATACTAGCAAACACTGAGTGAACTTAGTTTCATCCTAAACGTGGCTGTTGGACTTCTGTATTGTCACACTAGTGTAAAGATATTTGCAGCACGTCTGCCTGCATTGCACACTGAAACTCATTCTTACTAAGCCATTATACTAGCAAACACTGAGTGAACTTAGTGGCATCCTAAACGTGGCTGTTGGACTTCTGTATTGTCACACTAGTGCAAAGATATTTGCAGCACGTCTGCCTGCATTGCACACTCAAACTCATTGTTACTAAGCCATTATACTAGCAAACACTGAGTGAACTTAGTGGCATCTTAAACGTGGCTGTTGGACTTCTGTATTGTCACACTAGTGCAAAGATATTTGCAGCACGTCTGCCTGCATTGCACACTCAAACTCATTCTTACTAAGCCATTATACTAGCAAACACTGAGTGAACTTAGTGGCATCCTAAACGTGGCTGTTGGACTTCTGTATTGTCACACTAGTGCAAAGATATTTGCAGCACGTCTGCCTGAATTGCACACTCAAACTCATTGTTACTAAGCCATTATACTAGCAAACACTGAGTGAACTTAGTGGCATCCTAAACGTGGCTGTTGGACTTCTGTATTGTCACACTAGTGCAAAGATATTTGCAGCACGTCTGCCTGCATTGCACACTCAAACTCATTGTTACTAAGCCATTATACTAGCAAACACTGAGTGAACTTAGTGGCATCTTAAACGTGGCTGTTGGACTTCTGTATTGTCACACTAGTGCAAAGATATTTGCAGCACGTCTGCCTGCATTGCACACTCAAACTCATTCTTACTAAGCCATTATACTAGCAAACACTGAGTGAACTTAGTGGCATCCTAAACGTGGCTGTTGGACTTCTGTATTGTCACACTAGTGCAAAGATATTTGCAGCACGTCTGCCTGCATTGCACACTCAAACTCATTGTTACTAAGCCATTATACTAGCAAACACTGAGTGAACTTAGTGGCATCCTAAACGTGGCTGTTGGACTTCTGTATTGTCCCACTAGTGCAAAGATATTTGCAGCACGTCTGCCTGCATTGCACACTCAAACTCATTCTTACTAAGCCATTATACTAGCAAACACTGAGTGAACTTAGTGGCATCCTAAACGTGGCTGTTGGACTTCTGTATTGTCCCACTAGTGCAAAGATATTTGCAGCACGTCTGCCTTTATTGCACACTCAAACTCATTCTTACTAAGCCATTATACTAGCAAACACTGAGTGAACTTAGTGGCATCCTAAACGTGGCTGTTGGACTTCTGTATTGTCCCACTAGTGCAAAGATATTTTCAGCACGTCTGCCTGCATTGCACACTCAAACTCATTCTTACTAAGCCATTATACTAGCAAACACTGAGTGAACTTAGTGGCATCCTAAACGTGGCTGTTGGACTTCTGTATTGTCACACTAGTGCAAAGATATTTGCAGCACGTCTGCCTGCATGGCACACTCAAACTCATTCTTACTAAGCCATTATACTAGCAAACACTCAGTGAACTTATTGGCATCCTAAACGTGGCTGTTGGACTTCTGTATTGTCACACTAGTGCAAAGATATTTGCAGCACGTCTGCCTGCATTGCACACTCAAGCTAATTGTTACTAAGCTATTACACTAGCAATTTATGCTGCCAGTTTAAGGGCCGTAGTTGCATTGTCAGGGATAATTATTGTTGCTTATTCTGCTGTTAATAAAACTAGACCACCGCTGCAATCTACACCACCTCTCAATTTTTACTACCACATTTTAAGTGCACAATCTTGTCGCAATAAACATGAGTGGCAAAATGACAGATGCTGGTGGAGAGGGGAAGAGGCGTGTTGGAAAAGGAAAAAAAGGGTTTGTCCGTGAGGAAGGTGGCAAAGCTCCATTAACATCTGCTGAAGATAGATCATCTTCCAGCAAAAGTAAGATGTCTACTACTTACCGTGGACAATCCGATGTGCTCCCTTTTTTACGGACACGAACAACTGGAAAAAAGGTAGATGATGGCCAAAAAAGGAAAATGCTTGAATGGATCTCAAGTGGTCCAACAAGTGCCCTCTCCACCTCAACTACCGCATCCAAAAAACACCAGTCCTCTGAGTTGTCATCCCAATCAAACTTGCTTTCTCCCAGCTCTGAAGTCTCCATCCGCCCTACACAGTATGGTGGAACTGAGATGGCTGAGTCTGCAGAGCTGTTCAGTCACACTATAGCCTGGGAATCAGAGGTCTGCTCCCAAGCTACAGTGAGTACAGACCAGGAAATGGTCTGCAGTGATGCCCAGAACCTTTGTGACTCTGATTCAGGCCGTGAGGACCAAGTTTCTGAGCATAATGTTGACGCTTTTTCACAAACTGTAACACCTGTTATAGACAATGAGGAACATACTGATGACGATGAGACGCAGATACCAGATTGGGATGACAACTTAAATATTCGGTCAGGGCAAGAAGAGGCTCGGTCTGAGGGTGAGGGGAGTGCAAACACAACAATTGATGAGGAAGTTCTAGATCCCACCTACTGTAAACCCACAGTCAGGCCCTCGAGGAAGTCAACAGAGGCGGTGGAGGAGGATACAACCGACGACGAAGTTACCTTGCGCCTTCCTGGACAGAGTCGGAGCACTGGTAGCACATGTACAACTGCATCGTCAGCCACCACTGTGCCTCTGAGCACTAGTCGGGGCGGATCAGCAGGTCGCATGCCCTCTAAGCCTAGCCTAGCCTGGTCCTTTTTTGACATAGCAAAAGATCGCCCAAATTATGTGATTTGTAAAATTTGTCGTGATTCTGTTAGTAGAGGGCAAAACCTCAGCAGTTTGACAACTTCTTCCATGAATCGTCACATGAATAAATATCATATGTCCCAGTGGGAAGCTCACCGTGCTGCAATGCGGCCTAGCGGAGCGAACCATCCACCGCCTGCCCCTTCCAGTGCATCCGCGCGCTCTTCATCTTCTAGGACTGTGGGGACAGCTGTCACACCTGGTTTTCCACGCACAACTTCCACCACTGTAACCGCAACAGGCAGTTTGCTTGGTAGGTCGTCAGTTTGTTTGGAAGGGGAAACAAGTACGTGTGTACAGCTCTCTCAGACATCGATAGCACCAACGTTGGATGAAGGCGACATCATGTCTACGCCTGCACTTTCCTCACAAAGCTGCATTTTTCCAGGGACACCCTACTCAACACCGTCTCCACACAGCAGCCAGATCTCTGTCCCTCAGATGTGGACAAATAAAAGGCCATTTCCTGTGACCCATGACAAAGCTAAGAGGTTGACTTTTTCCCTCTGTAAGCTCTTGGCTACCGAAATGCTGCCTTTCCGCCTGGTGGACACACAGGATTTTAGAGACCTTATGTCTGTCGCTGTGCCCCAGTACCAGATGCCCAGTCGCCACTACTTCTCTAAGAAAGGTGTGCCCGCGCTACACCAGCATGTCGCACACAACATCACCGCTTCCTTGAGAAACTCTGTGTGTCAACGGGTGCATTTCACCACCGATACTTGGACCAGTAAGCAGAAACTATGGTGATAGATGGTGAAGGGTCTGCTGCACAAGTCTTGCCGTCCCCACGACTTGTGTGTCAATCCTCTGTCTGTCCAAGTTCCGCCACTGCTTCTGCCTCCTCCACCTCATCTGTGTCCTCCACCTCCGCCCCAAGCCTGCCTGGTCAGGCCACCAGCGTTCTCACTGCGCAGAAGGAATCACGCACCCCTCATTACTATGCTGGCAGCAGAGCGCAACGGCATCAGGCGGTCTTTAGCTTGACATGTCTTGGGAATAGGAGTCACACAGCTGAGTAGTTGTGGTCAGCTCTGCGGTCCGAGTTTAATAAATGGTTGTCTCCACTCAACCTGCAGCCTGGTAAGGCCATGTGCGACAATGCTGCAAACCTGGGTGCGGCCCTTCGCCTGGGCAAGGTGACACACGTGCCTTGTATGGCTCACTTGTTGAACCTTGTTGTCCAGCAATTCTTAACACACTATCCCGGCCTAGATGACCTTCTGACCAGGGCACGAAAACTGTCTGCTCACTTCCGCCGTTCAACCGCCGCAGCTGAGCGACTTGCATCGCTCCAGAAGTCTTTCGGCCTGTCGATTCATCACCTGAAATGCGATGTGGCGACACGCTGGAATTCGACTCTCCGCATGTTACAGCAACTGTGGCAGCACCGCCGAGCCCTGGTGCAATACGTCATGACGTATTGCCTGGGCCAACGAGATGCAGAGGTGGGGCAGATCACCCTGATGGAGTGGTCTCAGATCAAGGACCTATGCACCTTTCTGCACAGTTTCGACATGGCGACGAATATGTTTAGAGCTGACAATGCCATTATCAGCATGACAATTCCAGTCAGTTACATGCTGGAGCACACGCTAAACACTATTCGGAGTCAGGGGGTGGGACAACAGGAAGGGGAGGAACTACAGGAGGATTCATATTCGCAAGGGACAACAACATCACCAAGGTCCAGACGTTCATCATCACCAACGCGGCAGGCATGGGACCATGGGGGACAGGGATCAACAAGGGCGCATGGTAGCAGGCGAGATGTTGAGGAAGGTGCAGGAGAACATGAAGGAATGGAGGACGAACTGTCCATGGACATGGAAGACTCAGCGGATGAGGGAGACCTTGGTCAAATTTCAGTTGAAAGAGGTTGGGGGGAGATGTCAGAGGAAGAAAGAACGGTTAGCACCTCTATGCCACAAACAAAGCGTGGACTTGGTCCGCATGGCCGCGCAAGACACATGAGCGCCTTCTTGCTGTACTACCTCCAACATGACCCTCGTATTGTCAAAATTAGAAGTGATGATGACTACTGGCTTGCCACACTATTAGATCCCCGGTACAAGTCCAAATTTTGTGACATAATTCCAGCCATAGAAAGGGACGCACGTATGTAGGAGTATCAGCAGAAGCTGTTACTCGATCTTAGCTCGGCTTTTCCACCAAACAACCGTGCAGGTGCAGGGAGTGAATCTCCCAGTTGTAACTTGACAAACATGGGACGGTCTTGTCATCTTCAACAGTCTACCCGTACCAGTAGGACTGTATCTGGTGCTGGTAACAGCAATTTTATGGAATCTTTTCATAATTTTTTTAGACCCTCCTTTGCAAGGCCACCAGAGACAACAAGTCTGACACATAGTCAACGGCTGGAGAGGATGATACAGGAGTATCTTCAAATGAACATCGATGCCATGACTTTGCAAATGGAGCCTTGCTCATTTTGGGCTTCAAATCTTGAAAAATGGCCAGAGCTCTCAACTTACGCCTTGGAGATTTTGTCGTGTCCAGCTGCCAGCGTTGTCTCTGAACGTGTCTTCAGTGCTGCTGGGTGTGTGCTGACAGATAAGCGCATGCATCTGTCCAGTGACAATGTGGACAGACTACCGTTCATCAAAATGAACAAGTCATGGATCCACAAGGAATTTACTACCCCTGTGTCATCCTGGGGAGAGTAAATGCTTGTGGATTTGGAATGTGCTTGATGTAAATTAAAACATCCTGTTTGCAACTAGGGCACAAGTGCTGCCACTGAAGGGGTGGGTGTGTGTGTGGCCCAATTTTTGGAAAAAAGAGAGACTCCGCTTGGAGTAACCCTTGCTTGCTGTGTTTTTTAAAAGGAGCCAAGATGAACAAGTCATGGTTCAGCAAAGACTTTATCTACCTACCCCAGGGTGATCCTGGGAATGGTTAAGTATGGCGTATTTTTGAATGTGCTTGATGCAAATCTAGCTGTGAAGTGTACAACTGGGGCACAAGTGATGCCACTGAAGGGGTGGGTGTGTGTGTGTGTGTGGCCCAATTTTTGGAAAAAAGGGAGAACACCGCTTGGAGTCACCTTGTGGTGTTTTACATGATTTTAGAAGGGCGTGCCATGCCTATATCTGTGTCTCCTCCTCTTTTTCCTTGTCCAGCTCTTTTGTTTTCACATGAGTATATGTCCTTGTCACTTTCCCATGTGTTTGTGTTGTGTTGTGAGTTGTTTGTCACCTTTTGGACACCTTTGACGGTGTTTTCTAGGTGTTTTTATGTGTTTGTGATTGCCTGCCATTGTTTCCTATGCGGTTCAAGTACAGTTCGTCGAACGTTCGACGAACCGAACTCGAACGAGACCTCCGTTCGGTGAACAGAACTCGAGCCGAACCGGGACCGGTTCGCTCATCTCTACTTATGATTAGAGTTGAGCGCGGTTCGCGGTTCACGGTTCTCCAGTTCGGGGCTCGAGTGATTTTTGGGGCTGTTCGAGATCGAACTAGAACTCGAGCTTTTTGCAAAAGCTCGATAGTTCTAGATACGTTCGATAACGGTTCTAGCAGCAGAAAGCAGGGCTTTTTACAGCTACAGTGTGCAGGAGCCATCGCTGGCAGCCTGCCACAAGCTGGTAACAAAGATAAACATCGGGTATCCAAGCAAAGCGCTTTGGTTAGTAACCCGATGTTTATCTTAGTTACGTGCAGGAAGCCCACACTTCCCCGCTCAGCTCGCTCCGCCCCCTCCTGCCCGCGGCATGTACACATATACACACACACACACACACACACACACACAAACCCCCCCCCCGCCCGCTCGGCTTACCTGCGGTGATGAAGTCCCGCCATCCCGACCTCAGCGCTGTCACTGTCCTCCATGGCCGCCGCTTGTCACATCACCTCTCGCTTCCGACCCGAGACTGACTAGCGGTGACGTCACGGACCTCTCGCGATACTTGAGGGGAAGGCGCCGGTCATTGAACTCAGTGACAGGGGCTGTCGGCAGTGCTGGAGATCAGCGCAGGTAATGTACCTCGCTGACAGCAGCACTTGTCACCCCCTGCAGTGACCTGGGCTGACCCATTGATGTTAGCTCAGGTCACTGCACTGCTCTCCCAGCCAATGGGGAACATCCTGCTCTTCATTGACTGGGACAGTGTGGATCGTCATGGCAACCCCTTGGATTACAGCAGACCTGGATTTGTTTTTCAATCTAATAAATTGGTTAAAGAGGGAATGTTTTGGGGAGTGTTTTTTCAAATAAAAATGTGTTTGTCGTCTATTTTTTTTTATTACTGACTGGGTTGGTGATGTCGGGTATCTGATAGACGCCTGACCTCACCAACCCCAGGGCTTGATGCCAGGTGACATTACACATCTGGTATTAACCCCATATATTACCCCGTTTGCCACCGCACCAGGGCGCGGGATGAGCTGGGGCGAAGCACCAGGATTGGCGCATCTAATGGATGCGCCACTTCTGGGGCGGCTGCGGCCTGCTATTTTTAGGCTGGGGAGATTCCAATAACCATGGACCTCCCTAAGTCTGAGAATATCAGGCCCCAGCTGTCTGCTTTACCTTGGCTGGTGATCCAATTTTGGGGGACCCCTACGTGTTTTTTTTTAAATTATTTATTTAATTTAAAATAACAGCGTGGGGTGCCCTCAGTTTTGGATTACCAGCCAAGGTGAGGTTGCCAGCTGTGGTCTGCAGGCTGCAGCCGTCTGCTTTACCCTAGCTGGCTACAAAACTAGGGGGAACCCTACGTCATTTTTTTTTCATTTTTTTGGCTAAATACAAAGCTAAGCACCCCTTAGTGCCACATGAAAAGTACCAAATGGTGTTCCACTTTTCCTCCATTTTTTTCTCCACTTTTTCTCCATTTTTTTCTCCACTTATTCTCCACTTTTTCTCCTCTTATTCTCCACTTTTTCTCCACTTTTTCTCCTCTTATTCTCCACTTTTTCTCCACTTTTTCTCCATTTTTTTCTCCACTTTTTCTCCACTTTTTCTCCACTTTTTTCTCCACTTTTTCTCCTCTTTTTCTCCACTTTTTCTCCTCTTAATCTCCACTTTTTCTCCACTTTTTCTCCACTTTTTCTCCACTTTTTCTCCACTTTTTTCTCCACTTTTTCTCCACTTTTTTCTCCACTTTTTCTCCTCTTATGCTCCACTTTTTCTCCACTTTTTCTCCACTTTTTCTCCTCTTATGCTCCACTTTTTCTCCACTTTTTCTCCACTTTTTCTCCACTTTTTTCTCCACTTTTTCTCCTCTTATGCTCCACTTTTTCTCCTCTTATGCTCCACTTTTTCTCCACTTTTTCTCCACTTTTTCTCCACTTTTTCTCCTCTTATGCTTCACTTTTTCTCCACTTTTTCTCCACTTTTTCTCCACTTTTTCTCTTCTTATGCTCCACTTTTTCTCCACTTTTTCTCCTCTTAATCTCCACTTTTTCTCCACTTTTTCTCCACTTTTTCTCCACTTTTTCTCCACTTTTTTCTCCACTTTTTCTCCACTTTTTTCTCCACTTTTTCTCCTCTTATGCTCCACTTTTTCTCCACTTTTTCTCCACTTTTTCTCCACTTTTTCTCCACTTTTTCTCCTCTTATGCTCCACTTTTTCTCCACTTTTTCTCCTCTTAATCTCCACTTTTTCTCCTCTTATGCTCCACTTTTTCTCCATTTTTTCTCCACTTTTTCTCCACTTTTTTCTCCACTTTTTCTCCTCTTATGCTCCACTTTTTCTCCACTTTTTCTCCACTTTTTCTCCACTTTTTCTCCTCTTATGCTCCACTTTTTCTCCACTTTTTCTCCTCTTAATCTCCACTTTTTCTCCTCTTATGCTCCACTTTTTCTCCACTTTTTCTCCACTTTTTCTCCACTTTTTTCTCCACTTTTTCTCCTCTTATGCTCCACTTCTTCTCCACTTTTTCTCCTCTTATGCTCCATTTTTTCTCCACTTTTTTCTCCACTTTTTCTCCTCTTATGCTCCACTTTTTCTCCACTTTTTCTCCTCTTAATCTCCACTTTTTCTCCACTTTTTCTCCACTTTTTCTCCACTTTTTCTCCACTTTTTTCTCCACTTTTTCTCCACTTTTTTCTCCACTTTTTCTCCTCTTATGCTCCACTTTTTCTCCACTTTTTCTCCACTTTTTCTCCACTTTTTCTCCTCTTATGCTCCACTTTTTCTCCACTTTTTCTCCACCTCTTCTCCACTTTTTCTCCACTTTTTTCTCCACTTTTTCTCCTCTTATGCTCCACTTTTTCGCCACTTTTTCTCCACTTTTTTCTCCACTTTTTTCTCCACTTTTTCTCCACTTTTTCTCCTCTTATGCTCCACTTTTTCTCCTCTTATGCTCCACTTTTTCTCCACTTTTTCTCCTCTTAATCTCCACTTTTTCTCCTCTTATGCTCCACTTTTTCTCCACTTTTTCTCCACTTTTTTCTCCACTTTTTCTCCACTTTTTCTCCTCTTATGCTCCCCTTTTTCTCCACTTTTTCTCCACTTTTTCTCCACTTTTTTCTCCACTTTTTCTCCTCTTATGCTCCACTTTTTCTCCACTTTTTCTCCTCTTAATCTCCACTTTTTCTCCACTTTTTCTCCACTTTTTCTCCACTTTTTTCTCCACTTTTTCTCCTCTTATGCTCCACTTTTTCTCCACTTTTTCTCCTCTTATGCTCCACTTTTTCTCCACTTTTTCTCCACTTTTTTCTCCACTTTTTCTCCACTTTTTCTCCACTTTTTCTCCACTTTTTCTCCTCTTATGCTCCACTTTTTCTCCACTTTTTCTCCTCTTAATCTCCACTTTTTCTCCACTTTTTCTCCACTTTTTCTCCACTTTTTCTCCACTTTTTTCTCCACTTTTTCTCCACTTTTTTCTCCACTTTTTCTCCTCTTATGCTCCACTTTTTCTCCACTTTTTCTCCACTTTTTCTCCTCTTATGCTCCACTTTTTCTCCACTTTTTCTCCTCTTAATCTCCACTTTTTCTCCTCTTATGCTCCACTTTTTCTCCACTTTTTCTCCACTTTTTCTCCACTTTTTTCTCCATTTTTTCTCCTCTTATGCTCCACTTTTTCTCCACTTTTTCTCCACTTTTTCTCCACTTTTTCTCCACTTTTTCTCCTCTTATGCTCCACTTTTTCTCCACTTTTTCTCCACTTTTTCTCCACTTTTTCTCCACTTTTTTCTACACTTTTTTCTCCACTTTTTCTCCACTTTTTCTCCTCTTATGCTCCACTTTTTCTCCACTTTTTCTCCACTTTTTCTCCGTTCTTTTTCTATGGTCGGTCTACATATTAGCTCTGCCATGCATACTGTAGCTCTACACCTACTGCACATGTTACTTTATGATTGACATCTCTTTCGTACCAGAGCTGTCTAAGCCTACTCTGACCCCATATTTGTCATTACTATATTGTCCTTGTACTGTATTATGACATTTGTATCATGTGTTTCATTTCTTGCTGTGTTGCAATTTTTTTGCTGCATCCCAATTGTACCTCTACATTGTTCGAGTTTATGTTATTGTTCTCTCACTCTTATGTGATACTGATTATTGTCATTTTTCATGATTACATGCAGATAAGTCCAATCTGACGAAGGCTCAGGCCGAAACGTCATTTGTAACTTGTTTTGGACAAAAACATATATGCTTATGAAAAAAAATTTTCTTAATACGGACCAATAAAGAGTGATTTTGCATTACTATCCATTGTGACTTACTGACTTAGTCTGGGAGATATAGAGTGCCGAGGTTACTCACTAATTTTATCTATTATTACCTCTGAGCACCTATATACCAGTGAGCAGAGCTTCCTCTACAGTAGTTCTCCTGATTAGTCATGCCCTTACCTCATGAGCAGGGCATTGCAGCTTTGGTAGCAACCATTACGACATGGACTCTGCTGCTGTGGACCCGGGGAGAGTGAGTGCAGATTCATTGCACCCACACTCCTCACATGAAGGGTCCGCACTCCTAGAAAATGGGGGATACGTTCCCTGAGTGTCTCCCCCCCCATATTCTAGACGGTCCAGAGTCGTCGTGGGACCCCTTTATTTTTTTTCTTACAATAAATTGGTGAAAGAGGAAATGTTTTGGGGACTGTTTTTTCAAATAAATTTCTTTTGTCGATTTTTTGTTTTTGTTAGTACTGACAGTTTATGATGTTGGGTATCTAATAGACGCCATGACATCACAAACTGCTGGGCTTGATCTCAGGTGACTTTACAGCTAGTATCAACCCGATTTATTACCCCGTTTGCCACTGCACCAGGGCACGGGATGAGCTGGGGTGAAGCGCCAGGATTGGCGCATCTAGTGGATGCGCCACGTCTGGGGTGCCTGCGGCCTGCTATTTTTAGGCTGTGAAGGCCCAATAACTATGGACCTTCCCACCCTGAGAATACCAGACCACAGCTGTCCGCTTTACCTTGGCTGGTGATCCAATTTGGGGGGGACCCTACTTTTATTGTGTAATTATTAATATTTATAAAATAATTATAAAAAAGAGCCTGAGGGGACCTCCACATTGGATCCCCAACCACGGTAAAGCTGCCAGCTGTGGTTTTCAGGCTACAGCCGTCTGCTTTACCCTAGCTGGCTATCAAAAATGGGGGGACCCAACGTCATTTTTTTTTTTTAACTATTTTTTAAATAGAAAAAATTAATGGGCTTCCCTGTATTTTGATTGACAACCAAGGTAACGGCAGGCAGATGGGGGTGGCAACCCATAGCTGTCTGCTTTATCTGCGCTGAGAATCAAAAATACCGCGGAGCGCTACGTCATTTTTTTAAAGATTTATTTTTACAGCACTGTGATGTCCAGCAATCAAAATACAGGGAAGCCCATTTTATTTTTAGTTATTTAAATAAATAATTAAAAAAAAATATATATGGGCTCCCGCTGCATTTTTTGTATTGCTAGCTAAGGGTAATCCAAGCAGCTACTGGCTGCTAACCCCCACTGCTTGGTGTTACCTTCACTGGCAATGTAAAATCCAGGGAAGCATTTTTTATTTTTTTTGCCAAAAAACTACAAAAAAAGGACGTGAGCTTCACCATATTTTTGTATGCTAGCCAGGTATAGCAGGCAGGTGCTGGAAGAGTTGGATACAGCGCCAGAAGATGGCGCTTCTATGAAAATGCCATTTTCTGAGGCGGCTGCAGACTGCAATTCGCAGCAGTGGGGCCCAGAAAGCTCAGGCCAACCTGTGGTGCGGATTCCAATCCCCAGCTGCCTAGTTGTACCTGGCTGGACACAAAAATGGGGCAAAGCCTACGTCATTTGTTTTCTAATTATTTCATGAAATTCATGAAATAATAAAAAAAGGGCTTCCCTTTATTTTTGGTTCCCAGCCGGGTACAAATAGGCAACTGGGGGTTGGGGGCAGCCGTACCTGCCTGCTGTACCTGGCTAGCATACAAAAATATGGCGAAGCCCACATAATTTTTTCAGGGGGCAAAAAACTTCTGCATACAGTCCTGGATGGAGTATGCTGAGCCTTGTATTTCTGCAGCTGCTGTCTGTCTGTATGGAGAAGAGCAGACAGCAGCTGCAGAACTACAAGGCTCAGCATACTCCATCCAGGACTGTATGCAGAAGTTTTTTGCCCACCAAAAAAATGACGTGGGCTTCGCCATATTTTTGTATGCTAGCCAGGTACAGCTGGCAGCCACGGGCTGCCTCCAACCCCCAGTTGCCTATTTGTACCCGGTTGGGAACCAAAAATATAGGGAAGCCCGTTTTTTTTAATTATTTCACTTATTTCATGAAATAATTAAAAAACAAAATGACGTGGGCTTCGCCCCATTTTTGTGTCCAGCCGGGTACAACTAGGCAGCTGGGGATTGGAATCCGCAGCACAGGTTAGCCCGAGGTTTGTGGGCGCCTCTGCTGCGGATTTCAGTCCGCAGCCATCCCAGAAAATGGCGCTCTCATAGAAGCGCCATCATCTGGCGCTGTATCCAACTCTTCCAACAGCCCTGGAGCCGGGTGGCTTGTTGGGTAATCATGAGTTAATACTGGCTTTGTTTTACCAGCCAGTATTAAGCCAGAGATTCTTAATGTCAGGCACGTTTGACCCAGCCATTAAGAATCTCCAATAAAGGGTTAAAAAAAAGACACCACACAGAGAAAAAATACTTTAATAGAAATAAATACACAGACACATTAGAGACTCCATCTTTATTACCCCCTGTCAGCCCTCCACGATCCTGCTCTTCTGTCTTCTTTCTTTCTAGTGTAGTAGTAGTGACAATTGTAGTGAGGATGAGGTTCACCAGCTCATCACTTGGGGCTGGGGAACCTCCATCCTCACTACAATCATCACTAGTGTAGTAGTAGTGACGATTGTAGTGAGGAAGGATGAGATTCACCAGCTCATCACTTGGGGCTGGGGAACCTCCATCCTCACTACAATCATCACTAGTGTAGTAGTAGTGACGATTGTAGTGAGGAAGGATGAGATTCACCAGCTCATCACTTGGGGCTGGGGAACCTCCATCCTCACTACAATCCTCACTACAATCGTGAAGCAGCGTGCAGCCTTCACTCCGTGAGTGATCACTGCTGGCTGTCAGCGATAACAGCGGTAACGCTGACAGACGCGTTACCATAGCAACGGTGCTCTCGGAGCCGCGGTTAGCGGTGACATCACCGCTAACTGCGTTGCTATGGCAACGGTGATCTCCGTTAATGACCGGCTGTGTCAGCCGGTCCCTAACGGAACGGGGAGTCGACCGTGTGCTAGAGCATGTCGCCGGTACACGGCGATACACATATGTGCACCGTGTACCGGAGAGATGCACTCGCAGGTCCTACATGACGTGTCATAGTCATGTGACCAGTCTGTAGCCAATGAGATAATAGCCACGTGACTGGTCACATGGCTATTTTGACGTCACGATAGGTCCTGCATCTCTGCTGGCAGTGCCATCACCGGGAGGATTCAGCGATCATTGGATGGAATAGCGGCAGGAGACAGAGTGCAGAAGGGATCGCGAGGACCGGTAAGTGTTATGGCAATGTTTATTAACTGTTTGTGTACATTTATAATGCATTTTTATGTGTTTGTGATTGCCTCCCATTATAGCCTATACGTTCGAGTTCGGTTCGTCGAACGTTCGACGAGCCGAACTCGAACGGGACCCCCGTTCGGCGAACCGGCCTCGAGCCGAACCGGGACCGGTTCGCTCATCTCTACTTATGATGTGTCGGCGGGGTCACGTCGTAAGTGACACACATCCAGCATCATAAGTTATATTGTAGCATGTGGCAGCTACGTGCGATTGAACGTTTTGACGTTCATCGCATGCACGTCGTTCAATTGCTAAAAATTCAACGTGAGGTTGTTCAATGTTCCCGAGGTAGCACACATCACAGTGTGTGACACCCCGGAAACGATGAACAGATCTTACCTGCGTCCCGCGGCTCCCGCCGGCAATGCGGAAGGAAGGAAGGAGGTGGGCAGGATGTTTACTTGCCGCTCATCTCCGCCCCTCCGCTTCTATTGGCCGGCTGCCGCTTGATGTCGATGTGACGCCGAACGTCCCTCCCACTCCAGGAAGTGGACGTTCGCCGCCCACATCGAGGTCGTATGGAAGTGTGAAAGCAAATAATTGTTTGTGCAACACGTTCAACAAATTGAACGTGCCACACATACGATGTGAGCGGTTACGATCGCATACGATATCTTATGCTTAACCGTAACGTGTAAAGCAGGCATTAGTCAAAGCTCTAGTGAGCAAACACTGAATCATCCTATACCAAGAGAAATCAGAACAACTTCCTTTACTGGACAGCCTACTTCACTAGATTTCTTTGACAGCCTCACAACGTTTCAACTTCCATATGAGGTTGATAAACAGCTTGTGCTAGAGTGGATGACAAGTGCTGCATCAAGTGGCCTCTCCTCTTCATCCTGCACCTCAACATCACAAACAGTTCATTCTTCAGAGGTGCCACCCCAGTTATAATTATTTCTACATTTCACAAATCTGCAACTGGCAAACTGACTGTATGGAACCACATATTGGATAGTCTGCACAATTGTTCACACATTCTATCCCATGGACATCAGAGTTTGGCTCTAAAGATTCCCAGACTCAAGAAGAGGTAATGATAATGAGACTCAGATACATGAGGCACATGCGTACTGTTATGGGATATTAGGTCATGAAGAGGACGAGTGAGACAACATAGATCCTGATAATGAAGTTGTAGATCCCACCTGGTGTGAACCCAGAGACATGCAGCTGTATAGCTCAGCAGATGCAGAATAGGAGGGGGAGAGGGAAGCCGAGGAGGTTACGTTGGCAATTCCCATGCAAACACATAGTGCTGCAACCATGAGAAGCACTGCATCCTCAGCCACATTTCTGGCTGTGGCCAGCAGCAGTCGCGGATCTGCAGTTGACATGAAGGGTTGCCTAGCCTGGGACTTTTTGCAGACCACAAAGGATGACCCAATTTTCATTATTTGCCAACATTGTAAATAGCCACTCAGTAGAGGCAAAAATTAAAATAATTTGACTACTACATGCATGAACCAGCACATGCGCAAGCAACATGCATTACTGTGGAACTCTTACTACGCTAAAATGCTCACTACCGGGCCTACTCAACCACTGGCTGCCAAATTAACCATGTCTGCTGCTTCTTCCTCCTCCTGCTTCACCGTCAAAACTATTGTCACACAGGTCTCTAACCTCTGAAGCTCCACTTGTTTCCCTGCTACAGTCAGGGTGAGTGAGAGCCCATCAGCTAATACGGAATTGACCATGGGTGGTGTTTTTGATCCATGGAAGACACTGATCCCAAATCCTGCATCTTGCATGGACTATACCTCACTACTGTGCAAACACACTATGGGGAAATGAAGGGGGTGGTGAGGGTAATTGATGCCACTGTCCTGCTCTTCTGCTGTCTGCCTGAAAGGTTTTAAATTTCAAGACTCTAGGATGGGTCTCCAAATTATCTTTTGTATTGCCAGGAATCTGGGAGCAAGAGACCTACGCCTGTCACTTATGCATCTCTTGATATTTAAAATTAAAATGCCAGCCCACATCCTGTGTGTTGCATGGACCATATTTCCCTGGTGTGCAAACACACTATGGTGAAATGGGGGGGGGATTGATGCCACAGTCCTGCTATCTTAGTGAATGTTTTTTTTAAATATAAAGACTCCAGGATGGGTCTCCAAGTTGTGTCTTGTCTGTAGTACAGTTCTGGGAGCAAGAGGCTTACACCCGTCACTCATGCATCTCTTGATTTTTAAAATCAAAATGCCAGGCCACATCATGGAAGCGTCCAACACATGAGCGTCTTCTAGATGCAATATGTGCAATATGATGTCCGTATTGTAAGTATTAGAAATAGTGTTGACTACTGGGTTGCCACTCTGTTAGATCTATGGTACAAGAATAAATTTACCAAGATGCTTCCCCCCTGGAAAGGGACGCATGGATGCTGGGGTATTGAAACAAGCTTGTAGACCATTCATAGTATCATAGTTTTTAAGGTTGAAGGGAGACTCTTAGGGGTACTTTGCACGCTGCAACATCGCAAGCCGATGTTGCGATGCCGAGCGCGATAGTCCACGCCCCCGTCGCAGCTGCGATATCTTTGTGATAGCTGCCGTAGCGAACATTATCGCTACGGCAGCTTCCCATGGACTCACCTGTCCTGGGACGTTGCTCTGGCCGGCGACCCGCCTCCTTATTAAGGGGGCGGGTCGTACGGCATCACTGCGACGTCACACGGCAGGCGGCAAATAGGAGCGGAGGGGCGGAGATGAGCGGGATGTAAACATCCCGCTCACCCTCTCCCTTCCGCATATCCTACGGGAGCCGCGGTGACGCCGGTAGGAGATGTTCCTCGCTCCTGCGGCTTCACACACAGCAATGTGTGCTGCTGCTGGAGCGAAGAACAACATCGGGCCATCACGCCAGCGTAATTATGGATTACGCCAGCGTTACACCGATGATACGATTACGGCGCTTTTGCGCTTGTTAATCGTATCATCTAGGCTTTACACACTACGATGTCGCCTGCGATGCCGGATGTGCGTCACTTTCAATTTGACCCCACCGACATCGCACCTGCGATGTCGTAGTGTGCAAAGTATCCCTAAGTCCATCTAGTTCAACCCATAGCCTAACATGTTGATCCAGAGGAAGGCAAAAAAAAAAAACAATGTGGCAAACAAGCTCCAATAGGAAAAAAATTCCTTCCTGACTCCACATATGGCAATCAGACTAGTTCCATGGATCAACACCCTGTCATAAAATCTAATATACATAACTGGTAATATTAAATTTTTCAAGAAAGGCGTCCAGGCTCTGCTTAAAGGTTAGTAGGGAATCACTCATTACAATGTCATGCGGCAGAGAGTTCCATAGTCTCACTGCTCGTACAGTAAAGAATCCTCGTCTGTGATTATGATTAAACCTTCTTTCCTCAAGACGTAGCGGACGCCCCAGTCGCAGGCCTAGGTGTAAAAAGATCTTTGGAAAGGTCTCTGTACTGTCCCCTCATATATTTATACATTGTGATTAGATCCCCCCTAAGCCTTCGTTTTTCCAAACTAAATAACCCCAAGTTTAATAACCTGTCTTGGTATTGCAGCCCTAATAATCTTGGTCGCTCTTCTCTGCACCCTCTCCAGTTCAGCTATGTCCTTCTTATATATCGGTGACCAGAATTGTACACAGTATTCTAAGTGCGGTCGCACTAGTGACTTGTACAGAGGTAGAACTATATTTTTATCATGAACACTTATACCTCTTTTAATACATCCCATTATTTTATTAGCCCTGGCAGCAGTTGCCTGACACTGTCCAATAAAGTTAAGTTTACCATCCACCCATACACCCAAGTCTTTTTCTGTGTCTTTTTTACCCAGTGTTCTACAATTAAGTACATAATTATAAATTTTATTTCCTCTACCCAAGTACATGACCTTACATTTATCTACATTAAACTTCAATTGCCACTTCTCAGCCCAATCCTCCAATTTACATAAATCTCCCTGTAATATAAAATTATCCTCCTCTGTATTGATTACCCTGCAGAGTTTAGTATCATCTGCAAATATTGAAATTCTACTCCGCATGCCCCCAACAAGGTCATTAATAAATATGTTGAAAAGAAGCGGGCCCAATACTGACCCCTGTGGTACCCCACTATGAACTGAGACCCAGTCCGAGTACGTACCATTAATAACCACCATTTGTTTCCTATCACTGAGCCAGTTTTTAACCCAGTTACACATATTTTCCCCTATCCCCATTATTCTCAATTTATTTACCAACCTTTTGTGTGGCACTGTATCAAAAGCTTTTGAAAAGTCCATATACACAACATCCACTGCATTTCCCTGGTCCAGGCTTGAACTTACCTCTTCACAGAAGCTGATCAAATTAGTATGACAGGATCGATCCCTCATAAACCCATGTTGATACTCTGTCATAAGGTTATTTTTCTTGAGATACCCCAGTATAGCATCTCTCAAGAAACCCTCAAGGATTTTACCAACCGTAGAGGTTAAACTTACCGGCCTTTAATTTCCCGGCTGTTTTTGTCCCCTTTTTGAATATTGGCACCACATTTGCTATGCGCCAGTCCTGCGGTACCGACCCTGTTATTAAGGAATCTGTGAAGATTAAAAATAATGGTCTATCTATCACATAACTCAATTCCTGTAGTACTCTGGGGTGCATGCCATCCGGGCCCGGAGATTTGTCAGCCTTAGTGATTTCGAGGCGGCGGCGTACTTCCTGCTGGGTTAAGCAGGTAATACTCAAGGGTGAATTTATGGTTTCACTGGTCATGTCATCTGCCATGGCATTTTCTTCTATAAAAACCATAGAAAAAAAGTCATTCAGCAGGTTGGCTTTACCCTCATCCCCCTCTACTATTTCACCAAGACTATTTTTAAGGGGGCCAACACTATCGCTTTTCAGTTTTTTACTGTTTATGTAGTTAAAGAATATTTTAGGATTATTTTTACTTTCTCTCGCAATGAGTCTCTCTGTCTCAAACTTAGCTAACTTAATTTGCTTTTTACATATTTTATTTAATTTTCTCTAATTATATAATGCCTCATCACTACCTACCCTCTTTAATTCTTTTAAGGCTTTCTGTTTTTATTTTATTGCTTCCCTTATTTAGCCATAGGGGTTTCCTCCTATTTCTAGCATGTTTGCATGCATGTTAGCATGTCTAGCATGTTAGCATGTCTAGCATGTTAGCATTTTAACAGTAGTTTTCCACAAGACAGCAGTGAGGCACACAGTAGGCATTCTACAATTCCAATCATGGTAACATCACGTCGTCAAAGCAGAAACATTAGTGTGACGCCCTGGACTAGTCAGGTCGTCCCAGGTAGTCCCATGCACACACACCCCCTCCCCTTAGAAAGGTGACAGCAGCCAACCTACAATCCCTTGTCACCACCCTCGAGGTTTGATGTCCACAATAGGGGGGCAGGGCCAGGCGGTTGGCTCCACCCACCGAAGCCTGGAGGTGGGAAAAACAGAGAGTTCTAGAGAGTAGTAGATTAGCTTTGACAGTGGAGGAGAGAAGTCAAGTTCAAGAGCAGACCTGTGACCAGGCCTGCCATAGTCTACTAGGTGTCTGGGTTGGAGCCCAGTCACCTCTGGCAAGGAGGCAGACGGTGGTGGCCACCTGCAGGAGCTGGGATTACAGCCGGTGGAACTGTAGGGACCAGGGTCAGGCGGTGGCCCTCCGGTACTGAACCGGGGAGCTGATTGGAAACCGGAGCACCAGGAGGGGTACTCAGACCCAGTGCGAAGCCCAGAAACCACTAGGATAAGTCGAATCAACTGATTGAGGACTGGACTTTAGGACCTTTCCCACACAAGTCCCAACTGAAGACAACAGCCCAACCATTAGGGTAAAGCCACCGTCAAGGCATAGAGACCCAAGGGGCCAGCGTCTGCGGGCAAACAGGGCTCTCCCGACATACAGCAAGCCGGGGAGCGGACTACTGTTGCTTAGGCATAGGAGTCATAAAATTTACATTAAAGAGGAGCAGGAGAAAGGCGGAAAAAACCAACCTGTAAAGGGGAAGCTGCAGCCGGCTGCGGGCACCATTCACCATCCCGTTTGGTTTACCAGAGACTCCGGTGTGTTGTGTCATAGTGAGAACACCAGTGCCTTCGGGCCGCGCGCCACTCCGCACCGCATCAGCACGCATCCATCCCCTCGCCTCAGCACCTCCCTCGGGACCCTGGGACCATCACTCCCCTACCCACGGAGGGGTCAACACCAAGCTGCGCAACATCGTCCCCGGGAGGCCTAGTCAATGGCAGCGGTGGTGTCCATCTATTCACCACAACCCGTGGGTGGCATCACGAACTTAAATCCCCTACAAACCACCGCGGCCCCGGCCATGGAACTCCCCACAGAAGCCCCTGCTTGTAGCGTCAACTCCTTTTCAGAGCGACGTGACCCCCGGGTCTCTGGAAGAGCTCGAGCCACCCACCGTACGAGCACGGATCCGAGCGGCTCGGCAGCCGGCCGAGCCCGCGGGGCGGTACATTAGCAGCAACAGCAGTTCAAGTGGCAGAAGCAATTTCTTTGAGGTTTGGCACACGTTTTAGATTAACACATGCACCAGCAGAACAGCGTAGAAATCTGACACATAGTGAATGACTGGAGAGGCGGAGATTGGATTCTTTTGCATTTTGGTCATTAAAAATGGAAGATTATCCTGAGCTCGCCAGTCACACCTTGGAAGTTTTGGCCTACTCAATAGCCTGCATTCTCTCAGAATGTGTTTTCAGCACTGCTGGCAGTGTATTGACGAATAAGCGCATCAGGCTGTCCCCTGAAAGCATAGACTGTCTAACTTTTATAAAGATGAACAAGTCATAGATGACCAATGACTTTGTCACCCCAGTCCCAGACTGTGCAGACTTGGCGATGGTGTAGTGCCAGGTTTCTGGGAGCAAGAGGCCTATGCCAGTCTGTGATCTTCTTGTCTCTGGTGAAGGTGGAAATGTTGGTTCAGGCCTTGTTACAGGGCCAGTCTCAAGCATCGAAGTTACTTTCTTAGACTATTTGTAGTCTGTAAATACTTTTTAACAACCACTCCACCATGATGATGATGACAATATAGTTACCAATTCAATTAGAAACAGGTGTGTGATATATAAGGACCCAGACAAATCGCACCAAACATGCACCCCAAAAGAAAACAGTGATAAGACATCTTGTAGATATTGTGAGGTAGCGACCACCAATGTGGTAAATGGTCGCTATATGTCGCAGTGGAGAAGGTCGCTGCGATATTAAACTGAAAAGGTTGCTCTGGGACTTGTAGTTCCACAAAGGCTTGTTTCTGCATATAAGGGTCAGGTTCCCTTTAATAATGCCTGTGTGCTGTGCAGGTCTGGAGAATCACAGACCTCCACCTGTGGGTGTGTCCAGTCTGATTTAGGAGACTCAGTGTGTGTTCTGCAGAGTGTGAGAGCAGAGCAGGGAGCTCTGGATGTATCAGCCTGTGTGGAGGCTGAACACAGGGTTCTGGAATTGAGTCTGAGGTGAGTGCAGCCAGGTTGCAGACCCGAACCACTCCTGGAGGGGAGACAGACAGGGGTCTGCAGAGGGACCTGGGTGCTGGAAGGAACCTCGGCTAGAGGTGTATGCTGGCAGGTGCCAGAGAGTGGGGAAAGTTGCTAAACTTCCACTATGGACTTGTAATGGACTGGATGCCCACGGTACGTGGATTGTTTATGTTTAAGAGCAGTTTATGTTGGGAGTGTTTTAAATAAACTGCTGGAATTTTTATAAAGAGACTGTAGATGTGTTGCTGAAGCTACCTCACCCTGCTGCAAGCGAGTTGAACCCCCAGGTTGCGGGGTGCAACCTTACAATATATAAAGATCTTTTATTATTAAATAGGTACAAGGTGTGGAAAAAACTAGTATACAAAAAGGGTGCACACTCCCGGTGGTGTCTACTCAGTAGTTACTAATAGAGGGAGATTGGCAATCCTGGAAAAATATTATACACTGTTCCAATCCAATAATATAAATATCATAATAGTTACAACCGCTATATAAATATTGGTAATATGGTTCAGATTGACAAAGTCCCTCAGCGGTGAAACAGCTGATAATATAACTACACAATAATCAATACAGAGTTCAAACCACTTACCAAAAGGCAGACCCACCGCACACACCACAATAGCGCCCACCCGATGGTCATTCATTTCAGCGACTGCCCTGACATAGACAGATAGAAAACACAAAGAAAGGTTCAGCTTACCAGTGTAGAAGCCACAGGACAAATCAGGAGGTGCACGGATCGATCCAGATGAGCCAGTTCTGGTATGAAGTACATATACACAGAGTAAACTCCCTCTACGGCAGGGGTGGGCAATTAAATTTCTCATGGGGCCGCATGAGAACTTGGGATCATTTTAGAACAGCCGGACTGATATACTTAACTCAATTCTACCCAATACTGTATATATCTTATATATATATATATATATATATATATATATATATATATATAATTGCCTTATTCTGTCTGTCTGTCTGTCTGTCTTGCTCCAAAATTGTGTCCTTACAGTGACAACCGTCGGATTAGCCGCTGGGCTCGGCCTGGCCCCGCCCCCCCCACGGATTGGCCGCTCGGCTAGGGCTGGCCCCGCCCCCCGCATGGATTAACCGTTTGGCCAGGCCCGCCCCCCGCACGCGATGCCCGCTAGGCCACGTCTCCCGCACGCGATGCCCGCTAGGCCACGCCCCGCACGCAATGCCCGCTAGGCCACCGTGATGCCCGCTAGGCCACGTCCCCCGTACGTGATGCCCGCTAGGCCACGTCCCCCGCACGCGATGCCCTCTAGGCCATACCCCGCACGCGATGCCCGCTAGGCCACGCACCCCGCACGCGATGCCCGCTAGGCCACGCCCCCGCACGCGATGCCCGCTAGGCCACGTCCCCAGCACGCGATTTTCGCTAGGCCAAGCCCCCACGCGTGATTTTACGCTAGGCCACGCCCCCCACACGCAATGCCCGCTAGGCCACGCCCCCCACACACGATGCCCACTAGGCCACGCCCCACACGCGATGCCCACTAGGTCACGCCCCCACGCGATGCCCATTCGGCCACGCCCCCCGCACACGATGCCCATTCGGCCACGCCCCACTCACACGATGCCCATTTGGCCACGCCCCCCACACACGATGCCCAATCGGCCACGCCCCCTGCACACGTTTGGCACCTGTAGACCACCCCCCAGGACTACTCCTCCCATTATACTCCTCTTTCCCCAGGACTACTCCTCCCATTATACTCCTCTTTCCCCAGGACTACTCCTCCCATTATACTCCTCCTATTATACTCCTCTCTGAGGGGTTCGCAGCATGGGGGATGGAGCACGATGGGGAGTGCAGCATGGGGGATGGAGCACGATGGGGAGTGCAGCATGGGGATGGAGCACGATGGGGGGGTGCAGCATGGGGGATGGAGCACGATTGGGGTGCCCAGAATGGGGGGATGAAACACGATGGGGGGTGCGCAGCATGGGGGATGGAGCACGATGGGGGGTTCGCAGCATGGGGGATGGAGCACGATGGGGGTGCAGCATGGGGGATGGAGCACGATGGGGGGTGTGCAGCATGGGGGATGGAGCACGATGGGGGGTGCACACCTCCTCCCAAAACACACACACACCGCCACACACGCACCGCACAACACACCACACACACACACTGGGAACCACAAACACTGCCCTACACAGACACCCACACACACACAGACAACGCCGCATACACACAACACCCAACACACAAACACCGCGGCACTCATAAATATACACAGATACCGCACAACACACACACATTGCACAAAACATACCTCCCCCCAAAACACACACACGCACCCCACAGCCACACCTACACAAACCGCGCAACACACACAGCACCAAACACACACATTGCTACAGACACACAGTGTTCCACCAACAACGCAACACACACAACGCAACACACAAACAACACCGCTCTCACCCCCCCCCGCACACCCAGACAACACCCAGAACATGTACAGCGCCCAACACAAACACTTGGCAACTACACACAACAACATCTATATTTATATATATATATATATATATATATATATATATAATGGTAAGGTAAGAAGTCCCGGTGCACCGCCTGCTCCACTAGCTATATGTTCAGCCGCTTAAACCCCTGTTAGCCTTGGAGGGGATCCTGGTGCAGACTTAAAGTGAAGACACAAATAATCCAAAGTAGAAAGAGAGTCGCACTCCATGAAGATCACCATGTCACTCCATCTTTATTCCAGAGAACACGAGGTTACAAGCAGTGGGGAGGGTGAGACATGCCACACAACGCCGGACGACGGCGTGCCGTTTCGCTAGTTCTTAGCTTCCACGGGTCCAGTGCAGACTGCCATGTAGCACCGCCCTTTTAAACACAGCTGGTGCATGTGCTACATCGGCAGAGTGAATTAAAATGCAAATGCAGAATACAATTAGTTACCGCAAAAAACAGGTGAATATTTTCAAGGGTATTAACATACGATAATATAACATACATATCTCTTTGGACAAGGGTATATCAAGGGTCAAGCAAATTCATAGTATATCAACCCAGAGATAGAACAGAGCTCAATTCATCTGGTGCAAAAAATGCATTTCTCAGGATAATATAGCTTAATACATTTTTCTTATTCAAAAGACATGATACATGACAAAATAAGCAACAACTTTTTTAGAAGAGAAAGATCATTATCAGTTATTACCACCAATATAAGGACCTTATAATCATTATGTCACATAATCGACGTATCAAAGATGAGGAGTAAAGAAAGGAGATTACTTACAGAAAAACTAATAAATCATTCCTATCATTCAGACCTAGCGGTCCCATTGCCTTTAAATCTAAGATACATCTGGATTCCTTTTGTAATAGCATGCGGTGTGTATCACCGCCTCTGCTGCTAGGGTTACCCTTAAAAAGACCAGCAAAGGACAATAAACTGGAGTTACTATTACGGCACTCCTACATATGTTTAATAAGTCTAGCCGAACCTATCCCTGACAGTAGAGACTTACAGTGCTCCCTAAAGCGAACATAAAGGGGCCGAATCGTTTTACCGATGTAATAAAAATGGCAAGGGCAAAATATTACATACACTATATAGGTGGACTTGCATGATATAAAATCATTAACCCTAAGATATTCACACCCCACCTGATACGTCGATTATGTGACATAATGATTATAAGGTCCTTATATTGGTGGTAATAACTGATCATGATCTTTCTCTTCTAATAAAGTTGTTGCTTATTTTGTTATGTATCATGTCTTTTGAATAAGACATATGTATTAAGCTATATTATCCTGAGAAATGCATTTTTTGCACCAGATGAATTGAGCTCTGTTCTATCTCTGGGTTGATATACTATGAATTTGCTTGCCCCTTGATATACCCTTGTCCAAACAGATATGTATGTTATATTATCGTTAGAGATGAGCGAACCGGCCGTGGTTCGGCTCGAGTTCGGTTCGTCGAACGGAGGTCTCGTTCGAGTTCGGTTCAGCGAACGTTCGACGAACCGAACTCGAACCGAATAGGAAACAATGGCAGGCAATCACAAACACATAAAAACACCTAGAAAACACCCTCAAAGGTGTTCAAAAGGTGACAAACAACTCACAACACAACACAAACACATGGGAAAGTGACAAGGACATATACTCATGCGAAAACAAAAGAGCTGGACAAGGAAAAAGAGGAGGAGACACAGATATAGGCATGGCACGCCCTTCTAAAATCATATAAAACACCGCAAGGTGATTCCAAGCGGAGTCTCCCTTTTTTCCAAAAATTGGGCCACACACACACCCACCCCTTCAGTGGCAGCACTTGTGTCCCAGTTGTACACTTCACAGCTAGATTTGCATCAAGCACATTCAAAAATACGCCATACTTAACCGTCCCCAGGATGACACCGGGGTAGGTAGCAAAGTCTTTCCTGATCCCAGCTCTGTGCATCTTGGATCATTTTTAAAAACAATGTAAGCAAGGGTTACCCCAAGCGGAGTCTCCCTTTTTTCCAAAAATTGGGCCACACACACACCCACCCCTTCAGTGGCAGCACTTGTGCCCCAGTTGTACACTTCACAGGTAGATTTGCATTAAGCACATTCAAAAATACGCCATAATTAACCATCCCCAGGATGACACCGGGGTAGGTAGCAAAGTCTTTGCTGAACCATGACTTGCTCATCTTGACTCCTTTTAAAAAACACAGCAAGCAAGGGTTACTCCAAGCGGAGTCTCCCATTTTTCCAAAAATTGGGCCACACACACACCCACCCCTTCAGTGGCAGCAGTTGTGCCCCAGTTGTACACTTCACAGGTAGATTTGCATCAAGCACATTCAAAAATACGCCATTCTTAACCGTCCCCAGGATGACACCGGGTGCGTGCGCTTATCTGTCAGCACACACCCAGCAGCACTGAAGACATGTTCAGAGACAACGCTGGCAGCTGGACACGACAAAATCTCCAAGGCGTAAGTGGAGAGCTCTGGCCATTTTTCAAGATTTGAAGCCCAAAATGAGCAAGGCTCCATTTGCAAAGTCATGGCATCGATGTTCATTTGGAGATACTCCTGTATCATCCTCTCCAGCCGTTGACTATGTGTCAGCCTTGTTGTCTCTGGTGGCCTTGCAAAGGACGGTCTAAAAAAATTATGAAAAGATTCCATAAAATTGCTGTTACCAGCACCAGATACGGTGCTACTGGTACGGGTAGACTGTTGAAGATGACAAGACCGTCCCATGTTTGTCAAGTTACAACTGGGAGATTCACTCCCTGAACCTGCACGGTTGTTTGGTGGAAAAGCCGAGCTAAGATCGAGTAACAGCTTCTGCTGATACTCCTGCATACGTGCGTCCCTTTTCAATGGCTGGAATTATGTCACAAAATTTGGACTTGTACCGGGGATCTAATAGTGTGGCAAGCCAGTAGTCATCATCACTTCTAATTTTGACAATTCGAGGGTCATGTTGGAGGTAGTACAGCAAGAAGGCGCTCATGTGTCTTGCGCGGCCATGCGGACCAAGTCCACGCTGTGTTTGTGGCATAGAGGTGCTAACCGTTCTTTCTTCCTCTGACATCTCCCCCCAACCTCTTTCAACTGAAATTTGACCAAGGTCTCCCTCATCCGCTGAGTCTTCCATGTCCATGGACAGTTCGTCCTCCATTTCTTCATGTTCTCCTGCACCTTCCTCAACATCTCGCCTGCTACCATGCGCCCTTGTTGATCCCTGTCCCCCATGGTCCCATGCCTGCCGCGTTGGTGATGATGAACGTCTGGACCTTGGTGATGTTGTTGTCCCTTGCGCATATGAATCCTCCTGTAGTTCCTCCCCTTCCTGTTGTCCCACCCCCTGACTCCGAATAGTGTTTAGCATGTGCTCCAGCATGTAAATGACTGGAATTGTCATACTGATAATGGCATTGTCAGCGCTAAACATATTCGTCGCCATGTCGAAACTGTGCAGAAGGGTGCATAGGTCCTTGATCTGAGACCACTCCATCAGGGTGATCTGCCCCACCTCTGCATCTCGTTGGCCCAGGCTATACGTCATGACGTATTGCACCAGGGCTCGGCGGTGCTGCCACAGTCGCTGTAACATGTGGAGAGTTGAATTCCAGCGTGTCGCCACATCGCATTTCAGGCGATGAACCGGCAGGCCGAAAGACTTCTGGAGCGATGCAAGTCGCTCAGCTGCGGCAGTTGAATGGCGGAAGTGAGCAGACAGTTTTCGTGCCCTGGTCAGAAGGCCATCTAGGCCGGGATAGTGTGTTAAAAATTGCTGGACAACAAGGTTCAACACGTGAGCCATACAAGGCACGTGTGTCACCTTGCCCAGGCGAAGGGCCGCACCCAAGTTTGCAGCATTGTCGCACACGGCCTTACCAGGCTGCAGGTTGAGTGGAGACAACCATTTATTAAACTCAGTCTCCAGAGCTGCCCACAACTCAGTCGCTGTGTGACTCCTATTTCCAAGACATGTCAAGCTAAAGACCGCCTGATGCCGTTGCGCTCTGCTGCCAGCATAGTAATGAGGGGTGCGTGATTCCTTCTGCGCAGTGAGAACGCTGGTGGCCTGACCAGGCAGGCTTGGGGTGGAGGTGGAGGACCCAGATGAGGTGGAGGAGGCAGAAGCAGTGGCGGAACTTGGACAGACAGAGGAATGACCCACAAGTCGTGGGGACGGCAAGACTTGTGCAGCAGACCCTTCACCATCTATCAATATAGTTACTGCTTACTGGTCCAAGTATCGGTGGTGAAATGCACCCGTTGACATACAGAGTTTCTCAAGGAAGCAGTGATGTTGTGTGCGACATGCTGGTGTAGCGCGGGCACACCTTTCTTAGAGAAGTAGTGGCGACTGGGCATCTGGTACTGGGGCACAGCGACAGACATAAGGTCTCTAAAATCCTGTGTGTCCACCAGGCGGAAAGGCAGCATTTCGGTAGCCAAGAGCTTACAGAGGGATAAAGTCAACCTCTTAGCTTTGTCATGGGTCGCAGGAAATGGCCTTTTATTTGTCCACATCTGAGGGACAGAGATCTGGCTGCTGTGTGTAGACGGTGTTGAGTAGGGTGTCCCTGGAAACATGATGTTGCCTTCATCCAACGTTGGTGCTATCGATGTCAGAGAGAGATGTACACACGTACTTGTTTCCCCTTCCAAACCAACTGACGACCTACCGAGCAAACTTCCTGTTGCGGGTACAGTGGTGTAAGTTGTGGGTGGAAAACCAGGTGTGACAGCTGTCCCCACAGTCCTAGAAGATGAAGAGCGCGCGGATGCACTTGAAGAGGCAGGCGATGGATGGTTCGCTCCGCTAGGCCGCATTGCAGCACGGTGAGCTTCCCACTGGGACATATATTTATTCATGTGACGATTCATGGAAGAAGTTGTCAAACTGCTGAAGTTTTGCCCTCTACTAACAGAATCACGACAAATTTTACAGATCACATAATTTGGGCGATCTTTTGCTATGTCAAAAAAGTACCAGGCTAGGCAAGGCTTAGAGGGCATGCGACCTGCTGATCCACCCCGACTAGTGCTCAGAGGCACAGTGGTGGCTGAGGATGCAGTTGTAGATGTGCTACCAGTACTCCGACTCTGTCCAGGAAGGCGCAAGGTAACTTCGTCGTCAGTTGCATCCTCCTCCACTGTCTCTGTTGACCTCCTCGAGGGCCTGACTGTGGGTTGACAGTAGGTGGGATCTAGAACTTCCTCATCAATTGTTGTGTTTCCACTCCCATCACCCTCAGACCGAGACTCTTCTTGCCCTGACCGAATATTTAAGTTGTCTTCCCAATCTGGTATCTGCGTCTCATCGTCATCAGTATGTTCCTCATTGTCTATTACCACAGGTGTTTCAGTTTGTGAATAAGGGTCAACATTATGCTCAGAAACTTGGTCATCACGGCCTGAATCTGAGTCACAAAGGTTCTGGGCATCACTGCAGGCCATTTCCTGGTCTGTACTCACTGTAGCTTGGGAGCAGACCTCTGATTCCCAGGCTATAGTGTGACTGAACAGCTCTGCAGACTCAGCCATTTCAGTTCCACCATACTGTGTAGGGCGGATGGAGACTTCAGAGATGGGAGAATGCAAGTGTGATTGGGCTGACAACTCAGAGGACTGGTGTTTTTTGGATGCGGTAGTTGAGGTGGCGGAGAGGGCACTTGTTGGACCACTTGAGATCCATTCAAGCATTTTCCTTTTTTGGCCATCATCTACCTTTGTTCCAGTTGTTCGTGTCCGTAAAAAAGGGAGCACATCGGATTGTCCACGGTAAGTAGTAGACATCTTACTTTTGCTGGAAGATGGTCTATCTTCAGCAGATGTTAATGGAGCTTTGCCACCTTCCCCACGGACAAACCCTTTTTTTCCTTCTCCAACACGCCTCTTCCCCTTTCCACCAGTATCTGTCATTTTGCCACTCATTTTGATTGCGACAAGATTGTCCACTTAAAATGTAGTAGTAAATATTGAGAGGTGGTATAGATTTCAGCGGTGGTCTAGCTTTATTAACAGCAGAATAAACAACAATAATTATCCCTGACAATGCAACTACGGCCCTTAAACTGGCAGCTGTGTTTGCTAGTATAATGGCTTAGTAATAGTGATGAGCGAGCATGCTTGTAACTACTCGGTACTCGCACGAGTATCGCTGTACTCGGGCTGCTCGGCGGGGACCGAGTAATCTCGCGATACTCGTGCTGTACTCGTGGTCTTCATTTCTGCATGTTGGCGCTCTTTTGAGAGCCAGCCCTCATGCAGGGATTGGCTGGCAGACCACTGCAATGCCACAGCCCTGTTAGTTGTGGAATTGCAGTGATTGGCCGGCCTGCACAGCGTGACCGAGCCTTTATACCGGCCGGCGCGCTGTGCTCTGCTCACAGCTATCCAGACAGTCAGTGCAGGGAGAGTGTCGCTGATTCAGGGAAAGCTTTGCGGCCCTTTATAGCTTTTTCAGTTGCAGGGCTGCAAACAGTGTGACCAAAAGCCCTTCTCAGGACTATTCTAGTTGTATACAGGCAGGCAGGGTATAGCCAGGTCGGAGTACAGTAGCAGAGTCCTTCTCAGGACTATTGTTGCTATATACAGGCAGGGTATAGCCAGGTCGGAATACAGGCTAGTGACCAGAAGAGTCCTTGTCAGGACTATTGTAGCAGTATACAGGCAGGCAGGCAGGCAGGCAGGGTATATAGCCATTCCTAGTGGTGACCGTATACCAGCCTTCATCATATCTGGGGCTGGTGTACACAGTCTAAAACAGTCCAGATAGTGTCAGACTTCTCAGTAATTGTCGCTCCTAAAAACCAGTTAGGTTCTTATTGCGTCCGTGCTTGCATTTAAAAACAGCACGTGTGTGGCAGTCGGTGGCAGGGTACAGGTGCGCGTTTTGCACAAACTATTATATAACGCACAAGTCTAGTGTATAATACACGTCAGTCAGCAGTGTCTGATAGTGTCAGACTTCTCAGTAATTGTCGCTCCTAAAAACCAGTTAGGTTCTTATTGCGTCCGTGCTTGCATTTAAAAACAGCACGTGTGTGTCTGTCGGTGGCAGCGTACAGGTGCGCGTTTTGCACAAACTATTATATAACGCACAAGTCTAGTGTATAATACACGTCAGTCAGCAGTGTCTGATAGTGTCAGACTTCTCAGTAATTGTCGCTCCTAAAAACCAGTTAGGTTCTTATTGCGTCCGTGCTTGCATTTAAAAACAGCACGTGTGTGTCTGTCGGTGGCAGCGTACAGGTGCGCGTTTTGCACAAACTATTATATAACGCACAAGTCTAGTGTATAATACACGTCAGTCAGCAGTGTCTGATAGTGTCAGACTTCTCAGTAATTGTCGCTCCTAAAAACCAGTTAGGTTCTTATTGCGTCCGTGCTTGCATTTAAAAACAGCACGTGTGTGGCAGTCGGTGGCAGCGTACAGGTGCGCGTTTTGCACAAACTATTATATAACGCACAAGTCTAGTGTATAATACACGTCAGTCTGCAGTGTCTGATAGTGTCAGACTTCTCAGTAATTGTCGCTCCTAAAAACCAGTTAGGTTCTTATTGCGTCCGTGCTTGCATTTAAAAACAGCACGTGTGTGTCTGTCGGTGGCAGCGTACAGGTGCGCGTTTTGCACAAACTATTATATAACGCACAAGTCTAGTGTATAATACACGTCAGTCAGCAGTGTCTGATAGTGTCAGACTTCTCAGTAATTGTCGCTCCTAAAAACCAGTTAGGTTCTTTTGCGTCCGTGCTTGCATTTAAAAACAGCATGTGTGTGGCAGTCGGTGGCAGCGTCAGGCTCCATATTGTCCCTGGATAGAGACGTGCATGATGGCCTGTAAACCTGAAGTGCCCATTGTAAGGAAGTGGGTCTATTGTAGTATAGCCCTTAGGCAGGGCAGCCAAAAATTTGGAGGCTCCACATTGTCCCTGGATAGAGATGTGCATGAGGGCCTCAAAACATTGTTCCCATTGCAAAGGAGCGGGTCTCCTGTCGTTGTAATGCCCATTCAGAAAGAATGGGCGAAAAAATTTACCACTGGGGGTATACCTGAAACAACGGCTTAACTATTGTAACGGTCACCATGATGGCGCATGAGGAGAAGGAGGAGCAGTCCAGCGATTAGCCAAAGTCCAGAAGTGTGTTACCATGGGTGAGTGGAGGTACATGGCAAATTCCCGTTACAAACTTTAAATTCCGCTGTAATTTGCTGTTGGTGTGTGTGGTGAAGTCTGGCCAAATCCAACCCTTGTTCATCTTGATCAGAGTCAGCCTGTCAGCATTTACAGTTGACAGGCGGGTGCGTTTATCTGTAATGATTCCACCTGCGGCACTAAAAACACGCTCTGACAAAACGCTAGCGGCAGGGCAGGCCAGGACTTCCAAGGCATAGAGAGCCAATTCATGCCACGTGTCCAGCTTGGATACACATTAATTGTAAGGCACAGAGGAATGTCGGAGTACAGTTGTTTGATCTGCAAGGTACTCCTTGAGCATCTGGCCAAACTTAGGATTTCTTGAGGCACTACCCCTCACCTCAGGGGCTGTGGTATGTGAGGGGCTGAGAAAACTGTCCCACATCTTAAAGACTGTTCCCCTACCTCTGGCGGATTGGACTTGTGCCCCTCTCGGCTGTACGCCTTGGTTGTCCACTGATTCCTGACCTATGCCGCTAGCGTTTTGTGAGGGGAATGCTTTGCCTACTTCCGTGACTATGGCCTTCTGGAACTGCTGCATTTTGCCTGACCTCTCCGCCTCGGGAATAAGAGACATAAAGTTCTCCTTTTAGCGTGGGTCTAACAGTGTTACCAACCAGTAATGATTGTCGGCCAAGATGTTCTTAACGCGAGGGTCACGAGACAGGCAGCTTACCATAAAGTCAGCCATGTGTGCCAGACTCTTAACAGCCATCACTTCAGTATCCTGACCAACACGATGACTGAACATGCTGTCCTCCTCCTCCTCATCATCTACCCTGTCCTCTGGCCAGCCACGCTGAACCGAGGATATGACTGCATGTCATATCCTCAATTTGGCCAGAGAGTTGCTCCATGTCTTCATCCTCCTCCTCGTCATAGTCCTCCACTGCACGTTGTGATGAGACGAGGCTGGGCTGTGTGTTATCATCACCCACACCCACTACTGTTTCTTGCTCAAACTCATCGCGCTCCGCCTGCAATGCATCATGGTTGTTTTTTGAGCAGAGACCATTTTAGAAGGCAGAGAAGCGGTATGGTGACGCTAATAATGTCGTCATCGCCGCTCACCATCTTGGTGGAGTCCTCAAAGTTTTGGCGGATGGTGCATAGGTCGGACATCCATCTCCACTCCTCAGGTGTTATGTGTGGAGTTTGACCCATTTCCCGACGGCTTAGGTGATGCAGGTACTCAACAACTGCCCTCTTCTGCTCACATATCCTGACCAACTTGTGCAGAGTTGAATTCCAACGCGTGGGGACATCACACACCAGTCTGTGTGCCGGAAGATGCAAACGGCGTCTTAAGCCGGCAAGGCCGGCTGAAGCAGTAGGTGACTTTCGAAAATGTGCAGATAGGCGGCGAACTTTTACCAGCAGATCAGACAGCTCTGAGTATGACTTTAGAAACCGCTGAACCACGAGGTTGAGCACATGGGCCACGCATGGAACATGTGTCAGCTGGCCTCGCCTCAAAGCCGCCACCAGGTTCCGGCCATTGTCACACAAGACCTTTCCTGGCTTTAGGTTCAGAGTTGTGAGCCAGTGATCTGCCTGCTGTTTCAGAGCTGTCCACACCTCTTCTGCATTGTGGGGTTTGTCACCTATGCAGATTAGCTTCAGCACTGCCTGTTGCCGCTTCGCCGAGGCAGTGCTGCAGTGCTTCTGTGTCGCCCTGGACAAGCCAGGGGCCACAGAGCACAACACTTAAACACCCCACACTCCCTGCAGGCATATCATAGTCAAAACACAAAATCCTTGTTGCCTTCCCCAGGGGCTGTTGTCCACACCAGGGTGTGGAGCCAGGCGGTTGGTCTCCACCCACCGAGGAGGAGGGAAAACACAGGCAGTGAGAGTTAAGCTAAGGAAGTGGAAGGAGGAAAGTAGTAGAGAGGAGAAAAGTGACAGCAAAGAGCCTGAAGTTGGTCCGGGTGTGTGGCCCGGACAGGACAGCAAGGTTGGCAGGATGTGGTGACCGTCTGCAGTGGAGGCCGATTGGAGTCTGCCGTAAGGACCGTGGACGGGTGGTGACCCGGCCGTACCGTACCGGTATACAAAGAGAAGCCAGCACCATTGGCAGAGGACTTTCGGATCCCGGCAAGCCTTGGTGTCGCCGTGAATTTGCCAAATCCGTTAGTGAAGGGAACCTCAGGGTTTCCAAACAGCCAAGTCCAGATAGAAGGCAACCGTACAACTGTGAAGGGGAGACACCGCCACCGCCAAGGGCAACCGTCTCCCAGGGCCAGCGCCTGTGGGCAAAAGGGGCTCCTCCGGCCCATATCCAGGTCGGGGAGCGGGTTACCGTTGGGAAACCATCACTACCAACACTTAACTTAGGTGCAGGGAGAGACAGTCATCACTAACCTGCAGGGAGGAACAACCGCAGCCGTCCGAGTGACCCGTCCATCCAGCCACTTGTTTTACCGTGAACTGTGTCATCATCATTGGGCTGAGTGAGTACCTCCGTGCCGTGCGGCACAGCGCTGCCCCTGCGACCCTGCACCTCATCAGGCCCCGCAACCCGCCTGTCATCCATCTCTACCCCATCACCAGGCCCCGGGACAACCAACCCCCCTACCCACGGAGGGGAGAAATAACAACAAAGCTGCTCCCTGTCACAGGCTCCCGGGATCCCCGTCCAGAGCAGCGGTGGTGTCCACACAATCACCACAACCGTGGGTGGCGTCACGGACAATATCCCCAAAACCCAAACCACCCCTTTTCACTCACGGGCGAGTAGCGCCGCTCGAGTCCCCGGGATCCGGCCATCGCTCGAGCCAACGAGCAGCAGCAGCCGTAGAGCAGCGTCAGCCGGACCCGAGCAGTGGGAGAGCGCACCGTCCCCTCCTCCGCCCGCGACACTTCCAGCTTGGGATTGGTGTGGAGGGTAAAGTGGATCAGGATGCGCAGGAGGAGGAGGAGGCTGAGGAGCATGACATTCCGGAGCTGTAGAGTGTGTGTGAAACCCTGACTGAGGTAGGGCCTGCAAAACTTGGTGTGTGAAGGACGTGTTCCGTCCCTCGCTCAGACTGGGTCCCAGCTTGCACAATATTAACCCAGTGTGACGTCAACGAGATGTAGCGGCCTTGCCCACATGCACTTGTCCACGTGTCTGTGGTTAGGTGGACTTTGGCTGAAACAGCGTTGTTCAGGGCACGTGTGATGTTTTGTGACACGTGGTTATGCAATGCGGGGACGGCACACCGGGAGAAATAGTGGCGGCTGTGGACCGAGTAACGTGGGACAGCTGCCACCATCAGGTCGCAGAATGCTTCTGTCTCAACCAGCCTAAAAGGCAACATTTCCAGCGCAAGAAGTCGCGAAATGTTAGCATTTAGAACTGTGGCATGTGGGGTGTTGGCAGTGTATTTGCACCTGCGTTCAAAGGTTTGCTGAATGGATAACTGAACGCTGCGCTGGGACAAGGACGTGCTTGATGATGGTGTTCTTTCTGCGTAGGCAACTGCAGGTGCAGGAGTGGAGGAGGCTTGTTCGCAGGCAGCATGGACAGGGGATTGGCTTGCATGCACAACCAGCGAAGACGTAGCAGTGACATCAGCAAGCACTGCTCCTCGACTCTGTTGTACTTCCCACAAAGTCGAGTGCTTGGCTGACATGTGCCTGATCATGCTGGTGGTGGTCAGGCTGCTAGTTTTGGTACCCCTGCTAATGCTGGCATGGCAGGTGTTGCAAATGGCCTTTTTAGAATCATCTGGAGCCAACTTAAAAAACTGCCAGTGTCAGAGTTCCGGGTTTTCCAGTTTTCTTTTGAAAGAGCTTGCCCTTTGTTAACATGGAGTTTTCTGTTCTGTTGCCCTACTTCCTGTCCATCTGTTTAAAAGCCGCCCCTAAAGCTTAGTCCAGTGCCTGAGTATACTGCTTCTTGTGTGCTCCTGCCCTGCTGCTTTTGGTTCCTGATTGTTATTCGGATCCTCTTGGAAAACAACCGACACCGACTCTGGACTTCATCTGGTATCATCTAGCTGTGCCCGGACTCCGTTTGCCGTCTTTGGTCGGCACTTCTGCCCGGTTCCTTCCGTTTAATACCACTCTGGACTCACATCACGTACGGACATTTTTGGACTTACCTATTGCCCTTTTGTGTCCCGGCTGCTGCGCATTTAGGGCTTCTGGGGTGATTGCCAGACAGTCCCTGTATAGGGGTTCGCTCTTGGTGGTCTCCCTGGGGGAGTCCGGTGCGCGGTCCCGGGAATTCCCTTTCGCTCCGTCCCTGGAAGGTATTTCCTGTATTTATGTTCTACTGTGTTTTTGTTCCGTTTATGTACATATTTGCTGGTTGCATATTATAAACGTCTTGCACCAAGAACTCGTCTCTGGTTGTCATTGCCCTAACGCAATCGAAATCCTCAATACATACAATAGTATTACAGCCAGACTCGGGAAGACCTAACATTTGTACAGGCACCTTGTGTCGTGTTGTTCCGGGGAACAGTTGCCTGACGTCTGCCTGTGGCCACCACTCTGCTTCTTACTGCCTGTTGGGATGCTACGCCTCCCTCCCCCTGTGCACTGCTGTCCTCGCTCTGCATATCCTCCTGCCAGGTTGCGTCAGTTACTGGATCATCCACCACGTCGTCTTCCTCTTCCGCACCCTGCTCCTCCTCCTGACTTCCTGACAATTGTGTCTCATCATCGTCCACCCCTTGTTGAGACACGTTGCCAACTTCGTGAGAACGTGGCTGCTCAAATATTTGGGCATCTGTACATACAATCTCGTCATGGCCCACTTCAACAGGAGCTGGCGAGAGGCCAGAATTTGTGAATGGAAACGTGAACGAACAGCTCTTCCGAGTGTCCAAGTGTGGGATCAGTAATGTCCGTGGACGTGTACTCGGCCTGGTGGTAGGAAGGAGGATCAGGTTCTGAAATGTGCGGTGCAGTATCACGGCTACTGACACTTGACCGTGTGGAAGACAGAGTGTTTGTGGTGGTGCCAATCTGACTGGAAGCATTATCCGCTATCCAACTAACAACCTGTTGACACTGGTCTTGGTTCAAGAGCGGTGTACTGCTGCGGTCCCCAAGAATTTGGGACAGGACGTGCGAGCGACTAGATGTGGCCCTTTGTTGTGGCGAAATTAGAGCTTGCACACAACCTCGGTCTCTGCCTGCACCACCATCACGTCCACTTCCTTGTTCGTTGACAACGCCCTTGCGCATTTTGCAATGCTGTGCTGATGTGTATTCACTAGACTTGTGCGTTATATCCAAGTTTTTGCAAAACTCACACAAATGCAGCGGAAAGCTGCCACCAACAGGCACACACGTGCGGTTTTTAAATGCAAGCACGGAGGCACTAAGAACCTAACAGGTCTCTATCCAGGGACAACGTGGAGCCTCCCAATTTTTGGCTGCCCTGCCTAAGGGCTATACTACAATAGACCCACTTCCTTCCAATGGGCACTTCAGGTTTACAGGCCCTCATGCACGTCTCTATCCAGGGACAACGTGGAGCCTCCCAATTTTTGGCTGCCCTGCCTAAGGGCTATACTACAATAGACCCACTTCCTTACAATGGGCACTTCAGGTTTACAGGCCATCATGCACGTCTCTATCCAGGGACAATGTGGAGCCTCCCAATTTTTGGCTGCCCTGCCTAAGGGCTATACTATAATACACCCACTTCCTGACAATGGGCACTTCAGGTTTACAGGCCCTCATGCACGTCTCTATCCAGGGACAACGTGGAGCCTCCCAATTTTTGGCTGCCCTGCCTAAGGGCTATACTACAATAGACCCACTTCCTTCCAATGGGCACTTCAGGTTTACAGGCCATCATGCACGTCTCTATCCAGGGACAATGTGGAGCCTCCCAATTTTTGGCTGCCCTGCCTAAGGGCTATACTATAATACACCCACTTCCTGACAATGGGCACTTCAGGTTTACAGGCCATCATGCACGTCTCTATCCAGGGACAATGTGGAGCCTCCCAATTTTTGGCTGCCCTGCCTAAGGGCTATACTACAATAGACCCACTTCCTTACAATGGGCACTTCAGGTTTACAGGCCCTCATGCACGTCTGTATGCAGGGGCATTGTTGAACCTCACAATTTTGGACTGCCTTGGCAAAGGAAAATACTACAAAGACTCACTTCCTCAAAATGGGCACATTAGACTCAAGAGGCCTTCATGTACGTCTCTTCTCAGGGACATCGGAGTGCCACACAATGTTTTCACGTAAAATCTTTCATGTATTAATCTCAAAAAGTAACATACACCAGCTCTATCTCACTATTGGGTATGTGCCCTTAACATTTCTGCCATGAAAAATCATTTTGGGGTCATTTTGGAAGGTTTTCTGGTGAGTCCGTAAAAATGGCGTGAAACGCGGACAAAATTGTTCACAGCTGTGACTTTTGAGTGATAAATGCTTCAAGGGGTCTTCCCCATGCTGTTGCCATGTCATTTGAGCACTCTTCTGAGACTTTTGTGACATTTTTAGGGTTTCTACATGCTGCCGGGGGGTCATTTCACAAAAATACTCGGGTCTCCCATAGGATAACATTGGGCTCGTTGCTCGGGCCGAGTACACGAGTATCTTGGGAGGCTCAGCCCGAGCTTCGAGCACCCGAGCTTTTTAGTACTCGCTCATCACTACTTAGTAACAATGAGTTTGAGTGTGCAATGCAGGCAGACGTGCTGCAAATATCTTTGCACTAGTGGGACAATACAGAAGTCCAACAGCCACGTTTAGGATGCCACTAAGTATCCTCAGTGTTTGCTAGTATAATGGCTTAGTAACAATGAGTTTGAGTGTGCAATGCAGGCAGACGTGCTGCAAATATCTTTGCACTAGTGGGACAATACAGAAGTCCAACAGCCACGTTTAGGATGCCACTAAGTATCCTCAGTGTTTGCTAGTATAATGGCTTAGTAACAATGAGTTTGAGTGTGCAATGCAGGCAGACGTGCTGCAAATATCTTTGCACTAGTGGGACAATACAGAAGTCCAACAGCCATGTTTAGGATGCCACTAAGTTTCCTCAGTGTTTGCTAGTATAATGGCTTAGTAACAATGAGTTTGAGTGTGCAATGCAGGCAGACGTGCTGCAAATATCTTTGCACTAGTGGGACAATACAGAAGTCCAACAGCCACGTTTAGGATGCCACTACGTTTACTCAGTGTTTGCTAGTATAATGGCTTTGTACCAATGAGTTTGAGTGTGCAATGCAGGCAGACGTGCTGCAAATATCTTTGCACTAGTGGGACAATACAGAAGTCCAACAGCCACGTTTAGGATGCCACTAAGTTTCCTCAGTGTTTGCCAGTATAATGGCTTAGTAACAATGCGTTTGAGTGTGCAATGCAGGCAGACGTGCTGCAAATATCTTTGCACTAGTGGGACAATACAGAAGTCCAACAGCCACGTTTAGGATGCCACTAAGTTTACTCAGTGTTTGCTAGTATAACGGCTTAGTAACAATGAGTTTGAGTGTGCAATGCAGGCAGACGTGCTGCAAATATCTTTGCACTAGTGGGACAATACAGAAGTCCAACAGCCACGTTTAGGATGCCACTAAGTTTACTCAGTGTTTGCTAGTATAATGGCTTAGTAACAATGAGTTTGAGTGTGCAATGCAGGCAGACGTGCAGCAAATATCCTTGCACTAGTGGGACAATACAGAAGTTCAACAGCCACGTTTAGGATGCCACTAAGTTTCCTCAGTGTTTGCTAGTATAATGGCTTAGTAACAATGAGTTTGAGTGTGCAATGCAGGCAGACGTGCTGCAAATATCTTTGCACTAGTGGGACAATACAGAAGTCCAACAGCCACGTTTAGAATGCCACTAAGTTTACTCAATGTTTGCTAGTATTATGGCTTAGTAACAATGAGTTTGAGTGTGCAAAGGGCAGGAGGGTACAGTGGCAGGGTTGTGGGTCTCTGGGTAGAGGAAAGGAAGCCTGCCTTTCTATTCCTCCTAATGGGGAAATGCAGCGAGGAAATCCCTGACCTTAGCTACACAGACGCTGTCATCTTGTGTAGCTGTTAAAATCTGTTTTCACTGCCCTGACTGTCACCTATGGCTCTGACCCTGCCGGTATTAGCCCTTAGAAAGAAACTTCTATCCCTATTCTGTATAGCGCTGTGTATAGAGCGTACACATCAGTATCGGAGACAGGAGCTACGCCAGCGGTGACTGACACCAAGACGCAGATGGCAGATAATGGCGTGCTGGAGGAAAATGTCCGTTTTTATAATGCAGGGACATGTGACATGGACATCCTATCCACATGCCGTTGCTTCTCTGGCTAAAAGTCCACTTAGCTGTGTGTGTGTCTGGGATTGGCTGACATGCTGGCCCGCCCCACTACACGCGCGCGCTTAGGGAAGGAAGACAATGAAAAAAAAAAAAATTATACAAACAGCAGTGATCTGAATGCGCTGTTCCCGCACACTATACACTGAAATTTCATAATAGTGTGAGTCACAGAGTGACTTACACTATTACAGCGGAAAGCCAGCTAGTAATTAGCTTGTCTTTTTGCTACTAGAACCGTTCTCGAACGTATCTAGAACTGTCGAGCTTTAGCAAAAAGCTCGAGTTCTAGTTCGATCTAGAACAGCCACCAAAATCACTCGAGCCGCGAACTGGAGAACCTCGAACCGCGAACCGTGCTCAACTCTAATTATCGTATGTTAATACCCTTGAAAATATTCACCTGTTTTTTGCGGTAACTAATTGTATTCTGCATTTTCATTTTAATTCACTCTGCCGATGTAGCACCTGTGTCGCGGGCGGAGGAGGGGACGCTGCGCTCTCCCACTGCTCGGCTGCTGCTGCTGCTGCTCGGTGGTGGCTCGAGCGGTAGGCTGGATCCCGGGGACTCAAGCGGCGTTCCTCACCCGTGAGTGAAAATTGGGGTTATTGATTGTGGGGATTTGATATTGTCCGTGACGCCACCCACGGTTGTGGTGAGGTTGTGACACCACCGCTGCACTGGACGGGGATCCCGGGAGCGATGACTGGGAGCAGCCTGGATGTTGATTCTTCCCTCCGTGGGTAGATTATTGGTTTTCCCGGGGCCCGGTGATGGGGTAGGGATGGTTGACAGGCGGGTCACGGGGCCTGGTGAGGTGCAGGGTCGCGGGGGCAGCGCTGTGCCGCACGGCACGGTGGTACTTACTCAGCCAATGATGAACACAGAGTCTCCGGTAAAACAAACGGCTGGATGGACGGGTCCCACAGGCGGCTGCGGTGTTTCTCCTCCCGGCAGGTTGATGGTGACTGCCTTTCCCTGCACCTGTGTAGTATGTACGGTTCCAATGGGTTCCCACCGGTAACCCGCTCCCCAGCTTGGATATGTGCTGAAGGAGCCCCTTTTGCCCGCAGACTCTGGCCCTGGGAACTTTAGCCTTGGTGGTGACTGTGTTTCCCTCTAACGGTTGGACTGTTGCCTTCTATCGGGACTTGGCTGCTGGGAAACCCAGGAGGTTCCTTTCGCTTACGGATTTGGCAAATTGCACGGCAACTCCTAGCCTTGTCGGGGTCCGTAAGCCCCTTCCGGATGGTGCTGGCTTCTCTTTGCGTACCGCTCCGGTACCGCCGGGCCACCGCCCGTCCACGGTCCTTACGGCTAGCTCCAATAAGCCTCTCCTGCAGACGGTCACCACCGTCTGCCAACCTTGCTGTTCCGTCCGGGTCACATACCCGGACCACTTTCTGTCTGCTCCTCTACCACTTCACTCCTTCCACTTTCAACTCTCAAACTCTACTCTCTGCTTTTTCCGGCCTCCAGGACTGTGAACTCCTCGGTGGGCGGGACCAACCGCCTGGCCCACCCCCTGGTGTGAACATCAGCCCCTGGAGGGAGGCAACAAGGATTTTGTGTGACTTAGGTGTGCCTGACTGGGGTGTGGGGTGTGTTGGTGTTGTTATCTGTGGCCCCTGGCTTGTCCAGGGCGCCACATTCCCCCTTAGTTAAATGCAGACCGTCCGCGGGCTGCCCGTCCATCACCGGTTTTATTTTCCCAACTGAAAAGAGATAAACGGTAAAACACATAATACAAGTATATTAACTCTTCCCACATCGGGAGGCATCTTTCTTAAATGTTGCTACCGGTAACAGCTTCCGCTCTCTTCCACCCAAGCAACCTGGCCCTGATGCTGTCCCTAAGGAAATGGGCAACACCCCTTGACCCCAGTTCAGCACAAGTTACCCGAGCGGGTTCTGCCCTTTTCAGGGGACCCACGTCCATGGGGAACCCCTGAAACCCCCCCGGAGGATCGCCACCGGTTGCGGTAGTGGCGGGCCTGGGCCATCACTTCCCTCCAGGCCCATCCTTCAAATCAGCCTCTCCGGAGGCAGTAACGGTAAGCCATAAAAACATTTTTATTTACAAACCACAAGTTCGTGGTTGCCCTGCCAGTTCTCGGGCTTGTCTGTAGCAGTTTCTACGCATAACTTGCAAACAGTCCCCACGGGGACAACAGTTGCCGGCAACGACCGGTTCAAATCAGGGTTGGTCAATCAGGTAACATCTTCGGCTTATCCTTTCTTATCATTTGCAAAACTTTAAAACGGTTCTTTGGTGGTCCCAACGGGGACAACTTGCAACGGGGCTCCGCTGCCATTACTGCCTGCTTTCATCATCCTCAGCCGGCCCCGGGTGGAGAAACACGGGGATCAGCCCCTCCAGGGCATAGCAGGCGCGACAGGGAAGGGCCGCACGGTACCTATTATTTCTGCTCCGGGGGATGTAGGTGGCCTCCATGTCACACAGGGCAACGGCCCCCTCATCTTCCTCGGAGACAGGCTCTGTATCCGGTCCCGAGTCGCTATCATCCGTCCCTGCGCCAGGCGGGTCGCCGCCAGCTGCCGCAGCCTCCGGGTTCGCCACTCTCTCGGCCACTGCCACGAAGGGGTGTACGCCAGACAGACCAGGCGCAGCGCGGTGCACGGGCAAGGAAGACAGAGGCGACCTGGGTGCCAGGGGTAGACAGGGTCCCTCAGCCGCAACGGCTGGTCCCTCGGGTACACAGGGGCGTGGGTCACTCACCAGCTCCTCCATCATTGCCTCCATTCCATACACCCGGGCGACTGCAGCCACCTCCTCCACCTCCGCGGTCCACCGTTCCATCAGTATGCATATCTGACTTCGGTAGTGTCGGCAGATCCCTGCCGTTCGGGCCCTCAGCCAGGCCGCTGTTCCGGGCACCGGCTCGGTGGCCTCCGCATAGCTGGGTGGGGCAGACAACCTTTGCAGGGCTCAGCGGATTGCGGGGTCCCGGCTTCCCTGCTCGTATAGCCGCGAGCTACATGCGGCCAGACGCCATCAGTCCCCCTTAGTCTCTTTTCGGCTCCTCCTCTACAGGGGCGGGGTTTAGGCCTTCGCGCCTCTACTGCTCGAGGAGACGCTCGAGCGGCAATTCTTCGCGCCCAAGATGGCGGCTTCTCAAATTTTTCGGCCGGACACCTCCGGCGGTCACAAGGTGCACCTCTACCAGACGGCAGAGCGGTAAGATCCTGTTCGTGACGCCAAGTTGTCGTGGGCGGAGGAGGGGATGCTGCGCTCTCCCACTGCTCAGGTCCAGCTGCTGCTGCTGCTGCTCGGTGGTGGCTCAAGCGGTAGGCCGGATCCCGGGGACTCGAGCGGTGTTCCTCGCCCGTGAGTGAAAAGGGGGGTTATTGATTGTGGGGATTTGATATTGTCCGTGACGCCACCCACGGTTGTGGTGAGGTTGTGACACCACCGCTGCTCTGGACGGGGATCCCGGGAGCGATGACTGGGAGCAGCCTGGATGTTGATTCTTCCCTCCGTGGGTAGGGAATTGGTTGTCCCGGGGCCCGGTGATGGGGTAGGGATGGTTGACAGGCGGGTTACGGGACCTGGTGAGGTGCAGGGTCGCGGGGGGCAGCGCTGTGCTGCATGGCACAGTGGTACTCACTCAGCCAATGATGAACACAGAGTCTCCGGTAAAACAAACGGCTGGATGGACGGGTCCCACAGGCGGCTGCGCTGTTTCTTCTCCCGGCAGGTTGATGGTGACTACCTTTCCCTGCACCTGTGTAGTATGTACGGTTCCAATGGGTTCCCACTGGTAACCCGCTCCCCAGCTTGGATATGTGCTGAAGGAACCCCCTTTTGCCTGCAGGCTCTGGCCCTGGGAACTTTAGCCTTGGTGGTGACTGTGTTTCCCTCTAACGGTTGGACTGTTGCCTTCTATCGGGACTTGGCTGCTGGGAAACCCAGGAGGTTCCCTTCGCTAACGGATTTGGCAAATTGCACGGCGACTCCTAGCCTTGTCGGGGTCCGTAAGCCCCTGCCGGATAGTGCTGGCTTCTTTTTGCGTACCGGTCTGGTACCGCTGGGCCACCGCCCATCCACGGTCCTTACGGCTAGCTCCAATAAGCCTCTCCTGCAGACGGTCACCACCGTCTGCCAACCTTGCTGTTCCGTCCGAGCCACACACCCGGACCACTTTCTCTCTCCTCCTTTACCACTTCAACTCCTCTCACTTTCACTTCCAAAACTAATCTGCTTCTTTTTCCCGCCTCCAGGACTATGAACTCCTCGGTGGGCGGGACCAACCGCCTGGCCCACCCCCTGGTGTGAACATCAGCCCCTGGAGGAAGGCAACAAGGGTTTTTGTCTGACTTAGGTGTGCCTGACCGGGGTGTGGGGTGTGTTGGTGTAGTTCCTGTGACGACCTGGCTTGTCCAGGGCGCCACATATATAGTGCTGTAATGCATTACAGGGGCAGTATATAGTGCTGTAATGCATTACAGGGGCAGTATATAGTGCTGTAATGCATTACAGGTGCAGTATATAGTGCTGTAATGCATTACAGGTGCAGTATATAGTGCTGTAATGCATTCCAGGGGCAGTATATATTGCTGTAATGCATTCCAGGGGCAGTATATATTGCTGTAATGCATTCCAGGGGCAGTATATAGTGCTGTAATGCATTCCAGGGGCAGTATATAGTGCTGTAATGCATTCCAGGGGCAGTATATAGTGCTGTAATGCATTCCAGGGGCAGTATATAGTGCTGTAATGTATTACAGGGGCAGTATATAGTGATGTAATGCATTACAGGGGCAGTATATAGTGCTGTAATGTATTACAGGGGCAGTATATAGTGCTGTAGTGTATTGCAGGGGCAGTATATAGTGCTGTAATGCATTCCAAGGGCAGTATATAGTGCTGTAATGCATTCCAGGGGCAGTATATAGTGCTGTAATGTATTACAGGTAAGAAAGTCCTGGAGGCGGGAAAAAGAAGCAGATTAGTTTTGGAAGTGAAAGTGAGAGGAGGTGAAGTGTTAAGGAGGAGAGAGAAAGCGGTCCGGGTGTGTGGCTCGGACGGAACAGCAAGGTTGGCAGACGGTGGTGACCGTCTGCAGGAGTGGCCTATTGGAGCTAGCCGTAAGGACCGTGGACAGGCGGTGGCCCGGCGGTACCGGAGCGGTACGCAAAGAGAAGCCAGCACCATCCGGCAGGGGCTTACGGACCCCGACAAGGCTAGGAGTCGCCGTGAATTTGCCAAATCCGTTAGCGAAGGGAACCTCCTGGGTTTCCCAGCAGCCAAGTCCCGACAGAAGGCAACAGTCTAACCGAGAGAGGGAAACACAGTTACCGCCAAGGCTAAAGTTCCCAGGGCCAGAGCCTGCGGGCAAAAAGGGCTCCTTCAGCAACCTTCAAGCTGGGGAGCGGGTTACCGGTGGGAACCCATTGGAACCATTACACTACACAGGTGCAGGGAAAGGCAGTCACCATGAACCTGCCGGGAGAAACAACACAGCAGCCGTCTATGGGACCCGTCCATCCAGCCGTTTGTTTTACCGGAGACTCTGTGTACATCATTGGCTGAGTGAGTACCACCGTGCCGTGCGGCACAGCGCTGCCCCCGCGACCCTGCACCTCACCAGGCCCCGTAACCCGCCTGCCAACCATCCCTACCCCATCACCGGGCCCCGGGACCACCAACCCCCCTACCCACGGAGGGGAGAACTAACATCCAGGCTACTCCCTGTCATCGCTCCCCGGATCCCCGTCCAGAGCAGCGGTGGTGTCACCAAGCTCACCACAACCGTGGGTGGCGTCACGGACAATACATCCCCAAAATCAACCCCCTTTTCACTCACGGGCGAGGAACGCCGCTCGAGTCCCCGGGATCCGGCCCACCGCTCGAGCCACCACCGAGCAGCAGCAGCCGGACCCAAGCAGTGGGAGAGCGCAGCGTCCCCTTCTCCGCCCGCGACAACTTGGCGTCAAGAACAGGATCTTACCGCTCTGCCGTTTGGTAGAGGTGCGCCTTGTGACCGCCGGAGGTGTCCAGCCGAAAAATTTGTGAAGCTGCCATCTTTGGCGCGAAAGATTCCCGCTCGAGCGTCTCCTCGAGCAGTAGAGGCGCGAAGGTCAAAACCCCGCCCCTGTAAAGGAGGAGCCGGAAAGAGACTAAAGGGGATGGAAACAAGATGTCTGCGCCCGACGGAGCCGCTGGAGGAGCGGCGGTCGCAGTCGCGGGGGCACCCGTAGATGGGAGGATGGGCCTGGAGGAAAGTGATGGCCCAGGCCCGCCACTACCGTAACCGGTGGCGATCCTCCGGGGGTTCAGGGGTTCCCCATGGACGCGGGTCCCCTGAAAGAGACAGAACCCGCTCGGGCAACTTGGTGCTGGACTGGGGTCAAGGGGTGTTGCCCATTTGCTTAGGGGCAGCATCAAGGCCAGGTTGCTTGGGTGGGAGAGAGCGGAAGCCGTACCGTTATGAAAATGTTATGATGTTTTATATGTGCTTTTACCGTTTTTCATCTTTTTCCAGTTTGTGAAAATAAAACCGGTGATGGACGGGCAGCCCGCGGACGGTCTGCATTTTACTAAGGGGGAATGTGGCGCCCTGGACAAGCCAGGTCGTCACAAGAACTACACCAACACACCCCACACCCCGGTCAGGCACACCTAAGTCAGACAAAAACCCTTGTTGCCTTCCTCCAGGGGCTGATGTTCACACCAGGGGGTGGGCCAGGCGGTTGGTCCCGCTCACCGAGGAGTTCACAGTCCTGGAGGCGGGAAAAAGAAGCAGATTCGTTTTGGAAGTGAAAGTGAGAGGAGGTGAAGTGGTAAAGGAGGAGAGAGAAAGCGGTCCGGGTGTGTGGCTCGGACGGAACAGCAAGGTTGGCAGACGGTGGTGACCGTCTGCAGGAGTGGCTTATTGGAGCGAGCCGTAAGGACCTTGGATGGGCGGTGGCCCGGCGGTACCGGACCGGTACGCAAAGAGAAGCCAGCACCATCCGGCAGGGGCTTACGGACCCCGGCAAGGCTAGGAGTCGCCGTGAATTTGCCAAATCCGTTAGCGAAGGGAACCTCCTGGGTTTCCCAGCAGCCAAGTCCCGACAGAAGGCAACAGTCCAACTGAGAGAGGGAAACACAGTCACCGCCAAGGCTAAAGTTCCCAGGGCCAGAGCCTGCGGGCAGAAAGGGCTCCTTCAGCAACCTTCAAGCTGGGGAGCGGGTTACCGGTGGGAACCCATTGGAACCGTTACAGTACACAGGTGCAGGGAAAGGCAGTCACCATCAACCTGTCGGGAGAAACAACACAGCAGCCGTCTGTGGGACCCGTCCATCCAGCCGTTTGTTTTACCGGAGACTCTGTGTACATCATTGGCTGAGTGAGTACCACCGTGGCGTCACGGACAATACATCCCCAAAATCAACCCCTTTTTCACTCACGGGCGAGGAACGCCGCTCGAGTCCCCGGGATCCGGCCCACCGCTCGAGCCACCACCGAGCAGCAGCAGCAGCAGCCGGACCCGAGCAGTGGGAGAGCGCAGTGTCCCCTCCTCCGCCTGCGACATATACTGCCCCTGTAATGCATTACAGCACTATATACTGCCCCTGTAATGCATTACAGCACTATATACTGCCCCTGTAATGCATTACAGCACTATATACTGCACCTGTAATACATTACAGCACTATATACTGCCTCATGAATGCATTACAGCACTATATACTGCCCCTGGAATGCATTACAGCACTATATACTGCCCCTGGAATGCATTACAGCACTATATACTGCCCCTGGAATGCATTACAGCACTATATACTGCCCCTGGAATGCATTACAGCACTATATACTGCCCCTGGATTGCATTACAGCACTATATACTGCCCGTGTAATGCATTACAGCACTATATACTGCCCCTGTAATGCATTACAGCACTACATACTGCCCCTGTAATGCATTACAGCACTATATACTACCCCTGTAAAACTACATCATTACATTCCCATATACTACATCACTACACCCAAATATTACACCAGTTACCCCCCCTCCCCATCCCCCTACCCCTCAGGTTATTAGTGACCACTCTCTTCTCCCTCCTCAGGCACCTCCGTATGGGTCCCCCGCTGAGCTGCTTCTTTCCTGGTTCGGGCCCTGGCTGCGCCGCTGTTGTTCTTGTACGGCCCCTGGCTCCGCCGCTGCTTCTCTCTGTCCATGCACTGGCTGGTGCCGCTTCTCCTGCCGGGCGGGAACTTTTCAAATGACACACACGCACTGTACTGCCGACATCAGGGCGCGCGTGTATCACAGAGAAAGCTGCCGCAGGGAACAGAGGACCGATCCTGAAGCTCTGCACAGTGTAGCAGCGGAACGCAGGAATCTGTCCTCTGTTCCCTGCACGGCAACGTTTTCTGTGACACACGCGTGCCCTGATGTCGTCAGTACAGCGCGCGTGTGTCATTTGAAAATTTCCTGCCCGGCAGGAAAAGCAGCACCACGTCTCCATCTCTGATCTAATGGGCGGGCCGGTCACAGACAGTAGGCCGCCCCTTGCCCAGGTCTGCTCTACGGTGTTCAAAAGTGAAACTACTCAGAAGTCCTTATAGGGCAAGGACATGTGACATACACAGTCAATGACACATGCCCTTTCTTGTGTGCAAGAAATGCACTTTGCTGTGTGTGTGTGTGTGTGTGTGTGTGTGTGTGTGTGTAATTGGCTGACAGCCTGCACCGCCCCACTGTATGAGCGGTTAGGAAAAAAAAAATGGAGATCGCCATTATTTCAGGATCCCTGCTCCCCCCCCCCGCACACTATACAATGAATTTGGATATTATTATTAACATTGCGCACATTGCGTAGTGTCCATGCGTATAAATCTGCAGCGATTTGGCAGAACATGTGAATGTATTGTGACTGCAGAATTGATGCAGAATGTATGCGCGCTAGATGCTTGCTCTGCCATTCAGCTCGGCTCCATGCCCGCTGACAGCAGACACAGACAGTCGCGTGATGAGAATGAACTCGGATGAACTTCACCCGACTTCATTGCCATCCTGCAGCTCTGTCTGTGTCGCAGCCTGATGTGCGATCACCGGTAAACGATGCACCGGTGACCGCAAATCCCCTGAGTGACTGAAGTGAGCCGCGATCAGCACTGCCGTCACTGCAGTTACCGGCCCCCATCATCTCCGCACACACCGGCCCCCATCATCTCCGCACACACCGGCCCCCATCATCTCCGCACACACCGGCCCCCATCATCTCCGCACACACCGGCCCCCATCATCTCCGCACACACCGGCCATCATCATCCCGCACAAACCGGCCCCCATCATCCCCGCACAAACCGGCCCCCATCATCCCTGCACAAACCGGCCCCCATCATCCCCGCACACATCGGGCCCCATCATCCCCGCACACACCGGGCCCCATCATTCCCGCACACACCGGCCCCCGTCATCCCCGCACACACCGGCCTCCATCATTCCCACACACAATGCCCCCGTCATCCCCGCAAACACCGGCCATCATCATCCCGCACAAACCGGCCCCCATCATCTCCGCACACACCGGCCCCCATCATCTCCGCACACACCGGCCATCATCATCCCGCACAAACCGGCCCCCATCATCCCCGCACAAACCGGCCCCCATCATCCCTGCACAAACCGGCCCCCATCATCCCCGCACACATCGGGCCCCATCATCCCTGCACACACCGTCCCCCATCATCCCAGCACACACCGGCCTCCATCATCCCTGCTCACAACTTTCCTGTCATCCCCGCACACACCGGCCTCCATCATCCCCGCACACACCGGCCCCCATCATCCCCGCACACAATGCCCCTGTGATTCCCTGGACTAGCCAGGTAGTCACAGGTAGTCCCTTGCACAAACACCCGCCCCTAATAAGGTGACAGCAGGCAACCTACAAAACCCTTGTCACCACCCTCAGGGTTTGATGTTCACACCAGGGGGTGGAGCCAGGCAGTTGGCCACGCCCACCGAGGAGTACACAGGCCCTGAGGCAGGAAAAACAGTTCAGTTCCCCATGGGGAGCACAGTGTTAGTTTAGTCTGTGCAGTGAAGTGGAGTGGAGTTGAAGTGCAGACCTGTGTCCAGGTCTGCCACAGTCTAACACCAGGTGTCTGAGTTGAAGCCCAAATAGAAAATAGTTCTGGCACACTCAAAGGGTATATGAAAAAAGAGACTCTTGGAATGCTTGGAAGGTTTTATTTGTGCATAAGTCAAAAAATGTTGATAATTCATCCAACGTTTCGACCATTACATTGAAGGTCTTTATCAAGGACAAAGTTTATCTAGTATAATAGAAAAATGTGTACAATTAGTGCATAGTAAAAACATAGTAATGTAGTATCTTAGACAGAAAAATAGCCTGTAATTGCAGACCCTCTGAACATATCAAATAGCACATAATAAAACCAGAGTACATATGTGCTCATCGAATCCATGCATATTCAATATAAAGAAAGCCCATCATAAGAAAACTCATACAAGTAAAGACATAGTTCAATAAATGGAATAGAAAAAGGCAGTAGTGACACGCACCTATATGAACAAATGTGCGGTGTATGTTCTATAGTATGTGGACATCATCATAGGGTCAGGACGGACAAAATTAAATCCTATACAGGAGATAGAGTCAAATGAGTATTACATACAAAACATACAGACATGCAAATGATATGAGAAAGACATTCTTTTTTTAAACTTCCGCAGAAACTGAACACAATGAAATTTACATATATTCAAATGACTTTCTCTCTAAATACCTTATGCACTGAAGAGGGTAGGTAGGTAAATGTTAGAGACCGTTTTCAATAAAATGAAAGCGTTGTGGAATGTAGGCAATTCTAGATGCAAATAGGTATAAACGTGCATATTAGAGTAATACACAGGATATCGGGGACTACACGTATTGTGACAAATGGGAATTAAAAAATCAACATAAAGGAAACAGTCTACCTGGAAAAATGAGTGGTTGTCAAAGGTAGGTACCCTAGGGATTAGGGAGGGGTCTCGTGTTTCCTTCACTGTTGGTTATTCAATTGCCTCAGAAAAAAAAGGGAATGTTCTGAGCAAAAGAGGCATATATACTTGCATCAAAGTACTATTTTAAAAAAACAAATAGAGAGAAGGAGAGGATATACAAAATGATACATGTGTACCAAATGTCATATAATGCGAAGGCAAACTACCTGGAATGCAGAAACAGTATTCTGATACTTTACTGAGAAAATTCTCAGTGACCACAGGATGACATGAGTACTATGAGCAAAGTAAACGAAAACCAGTGGTTACAGACGGGATAAGAAAACCAGTATAAGGTACAGGTGATATGATGGATAAATTATCCATATTACCTTAGTATTATTCAGGAAGAAATATATAAGTATATAAGTAGAGACTGGATCACACGAGCCTTATGGGGTTCTATAGGAGACCCTATTTGGAAAGTATATGATAAACGTTATTAGATCATATATAGGAAATATTGGTAGCAGGCTGGTATGAGCACATACCTGTAGGTATTAGAGCCTGGAAGTGGTTGACAAGCCATATGTGGTAAATCTAAATGAGATCAATGAAAGCATGAATGATCTAATCTATAGCGCCATCAAGCCCTCAGGTAAGAGTTACACATACCATTTGATGCAAGTATATATGCCTCTTTTGCTCAGAACATTCCCTTTTTTTTCTGAGGCAATTGAATAACCAACAGTGAAGGAAACACGAGACCCCTCCCTAATCCCTAGGGTACCTACCTTTGACAACCACTCATTTTTCCAGGTAGACTGTTTCCTTTATGTTGATTTTTTAATTCCCATTTGTCACAATACGTGTAGTCCCCGATATCCTGTGTATTATTCTAATATGCACGTTTATACCTATTTGCATCTAGAATTGCCTACATTCCACAACGCTTTCATTTTATTGAAAATGGTCTCTACCATTTACCTACCTACCCTCTTCAGTGCATAAGGTATTTAGAGAGAAAGTCATTTGAATATATGTAAATTTCATTGTGTTCAGTTTCTGCGGAAGTTTAAAAAAAGTATGTCTTTCTCATATCATTTGCATGTCTGTATGTTTTGTATGTAATACTCATTTGACTCTATCTCCTGTATAGGATTTAATTTTGTCCGTCCTGACCCTATGATGATGTCCACATACTATAGAACATACACCGCACATTTGTTCATATAGGTGCGTGTCACTACTGCCTTTTTCTATTCCATTTATTGAACTATGTCTTTACTTGTATGAGTTTTCTTATGATGGGCTTTCTTTATATTGAATATGCATGGATTCGATGAGCACATATGTACTCTGGTTTTATTATGTGCTATTTGATATGTTCAGAGGGTCTGTAATTACAGGCTATTTTTCTGTCTAAGATACTACATTACTATGTTTTTACTATGCACTAATTGTACACATGTTTCTATTATACTAGATAAACTTTGTCCTTGATAAAGACCTTCAATGTAATGGTCGAAACGTTGGATGAATTATCAACATTTTTTGACTTATGCACAAATAAAACCTTTCAAGCATTCCAATAGTCTCTTTTTTCATATACCCTTTGAGTGTGCCAGAACTTTTTTCTATTTGGACTACTATTATTTTTCTGAGCACCTACTATATTATTTTATGCAGTGAGCCAGGAATACTCGCTTTACATTGAGTTGAAGCCCAGTCACCTCTGGCAAGGAGGCAGACGGTGGTGGCCACCTGCAGGAGCTGGGATTACAGCCGGTGGAACCGTAAGGGACCGGGACCGGGTAGTGGCCCGCCGGTACCGAACCGGGGAACCGATTGGAACCCGGAGCACCAGGAGGGGTACTCAGACCCAGTACGAGGCTCAGAAACCACTGGACCGAGTCGAATTCACTGATTAAGGTCTGGACTGTTTGGTTTACCAGAGACTCCAGTGTGTCTGTAACAGTGCCCTCGAGCCGCGCACCGCAACAACACACCAGCACGCGTCCATTATCCATCTCCCCGCTTCAGCATCTCCCTCGGGCCCCGGGGACCATCGCCACTACCCACGGAGGGGTCAACACCAAGCTGCACAACACCGTCCCCGGGAGCCTAGTCAACGGCAGCGGTGGTGTCCATCCATTAACCACAACCAGTGGGTGGCGTCACGAACTTAACCCCCAAACAACCGCGGCCCCGGCCGTGAACCTCCCCACCAAACACTACCCCTCACATAGCGCCAGCACCCTTTCAGAGTGACGTGACCCCTGGGTCCGTGAGGAGCTCGAACCACTCACCGACGAGCACCGACGAGCAGTCGGCCGAGCCCCGGGGTGGTACACCCCCATCATCCCCGCACACACCGGCCTCCATCATCCCCGCACACACCGGCTCCCATCATCCCCGCGCACAATGCCCCCTTCATCCCCGCACACACCGGCCCCCATCATCCCCGCACACACCGGCCCCCGTCATCCCTGCACACACCGGCCCCCGTCATCCCCGCACACACCGGCCCCCGTCATCCCCGCACACACCGGCCCCCGTCATTCCCGCACACACCGGCCCCCATCATCCCCGCTCACAACGCCCCCATCATCCCCGCACACACTGGCCCCCGTCATCCCCGCACACAACGCCCTCCATCATCCCCACACACAATGCCCCCGTCATCCCTGCACACACCGGCCCCCGTCATCCCCGCACACACCGACCGCCGTCATCCCCGCACACACCGGCCCTCGTCATCCCCGCACACACCGGCCTCCATCATCCCCGCACACACCGGCCCCCATCATCCCCGCACACACCATCCCCAATCATCCCCGCCCACACCGGTACTACCTGAGTGAAGTCTCCGGTGACAGCGCGGCTCACTTCAGTTGCTGCGTGGAGCTGACACAGAGCAGTCATATTCTACGGCACTCCCTGTCAGCTTAATGTAGCAGAGCTGAAAGCGTCGTGTGGATTACTTCGGACCTGGATGGGTGTTTGGGGATTAATAAAGTGGTAAATGAGGGTTTTTTTTATCTTTTATTCCAAATAAAGGATTTTTCGTTGTGGGTGTTTATTTACTTTCACTACAGATTAATCATGGAAAGTATCTCAGGGAGACGCCTGCCATGATTAACATAGGACTTAGTGGCAGCTATAAGCTGCCATTTAACTCCTTATTACCCCAATTGCCACCACACCAGGGCAATTTGGGATGAGCCGGGTAGAGTCCCGAGACTGTCGCATCTAATGGATGCGGCAATTCCGGGCGGCTGCTGGCTGATATTGTTAGGGTGGTGGGCTCCCCATAACGTGGCGCTCCCCATCCTTACAATACCAGACTCCAGCTGTGTGGCTTTATCTTGGCTGGTATCAAAATTGGGGGGGACCGCACGTCTTTTTTTTTTAATTACTTATTTATTTATTTTACTGCACGACAAAGACCCGTCCACCGGCGGCTGTGATTGGTTGCAGTGAGACAGCTGTCACTCAGCGTGGGGGCATTTCTGACTGCAACCAATCATGGGCGCCGGTGGGTGGGGAAAGCAGGGAATACGAGATTGAATAATGAGCGGCAGCCATTTTCAAAAGAGGATAAGTTGCCGGAGCTTTGTGACAGCCGTGCAGCTGATCGGTGAGTAGGAAAGAGAGATAGGGATTGTGCTGGGGACGCAGGACGCATGCAAATACGCAACGTGCGCACATAGCCTTACTGTGAAAAGCCACTCTTTTGGTGATCTAACCATTATCGAACGTTAACTCAAACTGTCGAACGTGAAGCAAATCGTTCGAGTTCGTCAAACGACTTGAACATCGCCCAAAACAACTCGAATTTGAAATTGGCGAACGGTTCGATTCGAACACCGCTCATCTCTACTCTTTACACAGTCAGAACATTGGTTTCATATCTAAAGGGTATGATATATGTATTTCCCTTTGTTCACCAGCTATGACTCACTGGTTGTGTGTTTTATTGAAGATGAAGTAGTCCAATAACAGTTATATGCCTTTGTGTCTGAATATTATATTTATTTTATGTATAATTATGTGCTGTACTCTTACCCTTCATATACAGTATAATACAGATTATGAGTAGGAAGAATAGCATAGCCATAACCATGATATAAAGAGTAAGCATTGGATGATGTATAATAGGGACCAACTCTAATTGCTTTAATATTCATATACAGTATATCATCTCTCTTGACTAAGGTCCTGTGCAAGGGCATTGTCGTTTTTCGTTGCTCCCGAGTATAAGTCCAGAATTGTGTGCATTTTTGACTTGTTTGATTCCTACATTAAGTCAGATGACATGCGCAGAGAAGTTTTCTCCAAAATTCTTGCGCAAGCGCACTACCCATTTATCTTGGCCCTAAAGCCTGCTTTACACGGGACGACCGATTGTACCCGCCCCCGTCGTTTTTGCTTCACGGGGGAAATCGCTGCCCGTAGCGCACAACCTCGTTTAACCCCCGTCACACGCACTTTCCGTCCGGACGTTCTCGCTGTGGGCGGCGAACGTCCCCTTCCTGAAGTGGGAGAGACGTTCAGCGTCACAGCGACGTCACACGGCAGCCGGCCAATAGAAGCGGGGGGGCGGAGATGAGCGGGATGTAAACATGCCGCCCACCTCCTTCTTCCATTAAGCCGGCGGGTGCCGTGGGACGCAGGTAGGCTGTGTTCATCGTTTCTGTGGTGTCACACGGAGCAACGTGTGATGCCACGGAAACGATGAACAACCTGCACCCATGAAAATAAACGAGATTATGAAAGTTAACGCCGAGTACACGATTCACGATTTGTGAGCGATACTGCATCGCTCAGAGGTGTCACACGAGATGACGTCGTGCGCTATGCCAGATATGCGTCTCGAAAACCGTGACCCCGACGACATATCGCACAATCTATCATCTCGTGTAAAGCTCACATTAGTATATGTTTGAAGTCATGCTGTCTAGTGTTCTTTCTGGCTTCTGGTGCTATGTCCAATGACATGCGCAGTGGGTTTCTTCTGAGAGTGACATCAATTCACATTGTGACACGGCGTATAAAGTGAGCGGCTCATCTGGAAGCTTTTCTGAGCATGGCTCCCTAGCTGTTTCTATCAATGGGATAGTATCATGGTTGTGGAACATTTATCTGCACCTTTGGCTGGAGTTGTTACGTGGATATTTCTTAATCAAACAATCAGGGTTGTTGAATGACCAATATGACTACTCACAACTTTTGTCATTAATTGGTTGATTACAATAGTGATGTCATAACTAAGGCTTAAAGAGCCCTTGTGTCTGAACCCTGAGGATGTTTTCTACACCGTGATTGGCTGCAGGAACATCCGCAAATAGAGTTAAAAAGGAAAAAAAAGTCTCCGCCCCCTGGCTTCCCCTGAGTTCCCACACCCTCCACTCATTAAACACATTCCCCCATTCATCCCCACAATCCTATCCAAAAGCATAACATGTTATTAGAAAAGCATTTTTGGAAAACGCGATCAAAACTGAACTGAACTTTTGGGGAAAGTACTCATGTTACCGAGACAAAGCTGAACAGGCAGAGGCTTGTACCGAATTTGAAATTGGCGAACCTTTCTTGAACAAGTTTACTCATCTCTAATAAGGAGGCCTAGATGACTTTCTTGAAAATTTTAATAAAACAGCTTACGGGTACTCGACTCTGTGATAGCAACTAGTCTGATTTACATATGTGGAGTTTGGAAATACTTTTTCCCCTAATATGGGCAATTAGCATCTGCTTCATGGTTATTTTTGTCTTCCTCTGAACCAACATGTTAAGCAATAGGCTAAACTCGATAGACTTGCGTCTGTCTTCAACCTAAAAGACTACGAAACTATGAAATCTTATGAACTATAAAAGTTTGCATTGTACAAAAATTATGCCATAAAAGGTTTGTTAAATAGGGGTCTATAGTGCTTTCCAGATGGGTTTTCAACTTAGTTAAAGGGAGTCTGTCAGCAGATTTTTGCTACCCCATCTAAAACGAGCATGATTTAAGAAAGGAAAGTCTGAATCCAACGATGTATTACTTAGATTACTGGCTACAGCCATTCTAACACAATCTGAATTTTTAGGTTTAATCATGTCCAGAGAGCTGTCCCCATGCCCACCAGGCTCTCAATAGAGATTGTTTATTGATGTGAAGTGTAAATCACAGAAGGGGGCATGGGATTGCCCTGCAGGTGAGTTTCTTGTCCTGTAATGATGTATCCTGCATGCTTCAACAAACATAGCAAATAAACAAAAGATAACACTGTGACAAAACAGGTATGCCTGAATTTTCTGTGTTAACCCTTTCAGTGTGTTGGCTTCAGCTTACATAGCAAAAACCTGCTGACAGATTCCCATTAAATTCAGCCACATTTTAGCTTTGCATGAAATGTTTTTTTTAACCAAGCATTCTTTCAAACAAGTGGGCTAAATATTTCCCTGAGCTGGGCTTGCAAAAATATGATTTGCTGTGTCTTTTCTAGTGAGATCTAGGCCAATGCCTATAATATCTAATGAATAATGCACATTCTCAATATATAGCAAACACCTCACTCCACTGTGTTAATAATTAATATTCAAATTTGAAACATGCAGTGTGGCAAGAAAGGGTCAAGGTAAAAACCAGCACAATAAGTTTAGAAACTAGAAAAGATCCAGTTCACTCGTTCAGCCCCTTTTATGCTTAATAGAGAGCTCTGTACCTTGCAGTTGCATAGCATTTAAAGAGCCAATAAAAAAGACATTTACAGTCTAGTTCAATTCAAGGATGAAAAATCCAGCCTTTTAATAAAAATCCATTAAACTATGATAGGTTACAGTGCAATGAAGTACACCAAATGCAACAAGTGGTCAAAATCATTGTATAATAACTATGGATGAGCGAACCCGTATAGAGATGAGTGAACCTGAACAGTAAAGTTTGGTAATCATACTGAACACAGACTTTACAAAAAAATCAGTGTTCAAGTTCGGACGCTGTACGTATGCTAAACACTCAAGTTGTGCTTGGGTAGACTTGGTGCTCAACAGAGTGCGAGCTGCTTGTAGTGTTTGAATCGCTTGAACTGCAGGTAAAATCAGCCTTATTGGATGTAGTGTGTACAAAAATAAATAAATAAATAAAAAGAAGCAAAGTAAGTCCCTTCCCTACATATTGTACACTTGCACCCTTTAGTACCTGTCATGGAGCACTAAAGGGTGTTTTTGCCTTCTTTAACAAATAAGTAAATAATTTAAAAAATGACGTGGGGTACAAACCATTTTTGATAACCAGCCAAGGTAAAGCAGACAAATGAGGGACTAGTATTATCAGACTGGAAATGCCCATGGTTATTTGGGCCTTCCCAGCCCTCAACCCTCCAGAAATAGCACATCCATTATATGTGCTAATTCTGGCTCTTTGACCCGGCTCTTCCTGATTACCCTGTTTTTAGGGTTGATGTTAGCTGTGAATTGACATCTGTCATCAAACCCAGGGGTTAGTAATGGAGAAGCACTGTTACTAATCCAGTAAGTGTAAAGTAAAAAAAAAATACACAAACAGGAAAAAATAGAATAAAGACTCCCCCAAACTCCTTCGTTCACCAATTTATTATTAAAAAATATCCTTGAAATTCCGCTGTAATCCAATGGTGTAATGTCCCACAACATCCAACAAATCCTTTGGAGCCTTGTTCTCAGAACAAGGCTCCATAGGTCACTCGCGGTCAGCAGCAGGCACAGAATTTCTCATACTCAATTAATAAATTGGTGAATAAGGGTGTATAAGGGAGTCTTTATTCATTTAAACTTTTTTTCCTTTGTGTATGTGTGTTTTGGTTTTTTTACTTTACAATTACCGGGTTAATAAAGGGAGTGTTTGATAGATGTCTCTCCATTCCTAACTCCTGGGTATGATGCCTGCTGACATTACACAGCTGACATCAAGCTTATAAACAATGACCCCGATTTCCACCACACCAGTGCAATCAGGTGGAACCAGGGCAGAGTGGCATATTTGCCGTATATAATGGTTGCGCCACTTCTGGGGTGGCTGTGGGTGACTATTTTTAGGCTGAGAAGGGCCAAATAACCATGTGCCTTGCCAGCCTGATAGTACCAGTCCACAGCTGTCTGCCTTATGTTAGTTGGTTATCAAAACTAGGAGGGACCCCAATGTGTTTTATTAAATTATTTATTCCTTGTCCACATTTATTTGCAGGCCAATTGCCCTGCTCTTTCCTCCATTTTGCTTATTTTTGCAGCCCCCTTACAGTTCTGCTAGGGCCAGTGAGACACCTATCCTGGATAACACTCTAATACACATGCACATCCAGCTATGACCAAAGAGGTACAATTCTAGAACTCCAGTATTCGCAGGTTAACACAGCCAAGCTATGCTTTCATTCTTTCATTGAATAAGCTTAGAGACGCAAGGGATAAAAGTTATTACATTTTAGATTTAATATATAAAAGATACAGTTCTTAAAAAAAAATATAAAGTAATAAAATAAAAAAGGACATAGACAAAAAGACAAAACAGTACAAAACAAAAATGATAAAATAAGTGATTTTTTTACCGAATGGTGCCCTTGAGACCTGCTTCAATTAACTACATTTCTGGTTGTATCTCCTGGGTCACACCTTAGATATCTTTGGATGAAACATTTTAAAGGGTCCCAAACAGAACCCTCGCTCACTCTCCTCATTTTGAGTGTGTGTCTTTCCTTGTTGATGTCCAAAATCACATGTTTATGTATATAATGTGCATACCCCTGTTCAGACGTTGTGATGATTAAGGGCTCAAGCCTGAAACGCATAGGCCCATCTGGTTGCCGTTCACTTGTTTTTTATGTGTTTTTTCAAACGGCATGTTTAAAAATATGCTTTTACACACATAGTTTTGTTCAATTTTTGAGGGTGCTGGATACCCTTTACCTAGGATTCAATTAGTAATAAGCTCCCTTATCTTCTGTCAAGGAAGTCTGGCTGAGTGTGACAGCAGCTTCCCTTCCCCAGAGCTTCAAGATCCTGTGAAAGCTGCTTAGACTACATTGACATTTTAGGACATCAGTGCAGGGATTGGAGCGGTCTGCCCAGACAATTGAAGTCTAAAGGCAGTCTAGAAGCAGTTAAGGCTATTGATTCCTAGATAAAGATGAGCGAACCTGAACTGTACAGTTCAGAGATCTTACCAAACAAGGACTCAAAAAAATCAATGCCTGAGTTGGGAGTTCGGGTGCTATACATATGCATACCATACATACGGCAACAGGGAAGGGAAACTCTGTGTCTAGGGAAGGGGAAGATGGTGACTCCTGACCACGCTCCCATGACCACACTAGATAGATGCACCAAGCAGGATACCTGACCTTGACTGACCCTAGAACTGGGCCCTAGGTAGGGAATGGATAGACCAAGCACTTTGTCAACTTCACTAAGCTCTAAAGAAGAGACAGGGAGCACACACAGGTGGGGAAAGAACTTAAATAACTTATCTCCAGGAACACTCAGAGAGAGATGTAGCAATGAACCACAAGGTTTTCTTTAAATGGATAGAAGCCAACTGCTTGCATACTAGGACTGTATAGGTTCCTCAGTCTATTGTCAGCAAGCAGCAAGGGGAAATAGGAGTATATAAAGATACAAAGGAAGTGCCTATATTTAACAGCTGGAAGACAAGGAAATCCGCAGGGTCCGAAAGAGAAAGGGATAAACCCAAAGCAGGAAAAAGGGAAAGCCAGGGAGCCTTTTGTGAAGCCAAGCACTGCGACCTTCTACAGTGGGACACCACAGGACTGTCTGTCAAGCTTGACACACCCTTGACAGTTTATGGTTGGCTGTATATCGGTGAACTGCCCAATCAGTGACTTCCAATGTGGTTCGGGCTCTGGGATCAAGTTAATGTCTCCGGGACCTCAACTGAACTGTATCCAAAGTCCGGCTCAACCTGGCAAATTTGAACTTCCATGAGTCCACTCATCTCTATTCCTAACTAATGTGGTTATGTCCAAACTGGTAATAATGCTTACAGTTGTGAAATGTTATTGCATTTGTATTTGCTTTATCTATAAAACTACCCTGTAGTAATTTGAGATTTTGGTTTTAAAAAAAAGTTTAGGGTTTTGTAAGACACTATATGATTACGGTTGATTCTTCTTAGGTGCAGTACACTTTATATTGTGTGTTGTGGAGGGGTCTATCACATCTGCTCTCCTCACATTCAAGCTGGTTGAATACTTCTGTGAAGCCCCACAGGTGTTGTGTCGGTGCATTACCTTCAGGGACTCCACTCAGCTGGATCTGGTCACCGGTAGGAGATCTTCTTCTTGTCGTGACGCCACTCTCAGTATTGCGGCCAGTAGGGACCGCCACTGCAGGTTGAGGGTCGCCTGGGGCTGATGGTATGTGCAGTTAGTTGGAATAGCCTCCTGAGAGTGAGGCAAGACCCAGGGCCCGATGTAGGTGCGTAGTACTACAAGGCGCAGAATAACTCCACACAGACAGAATGTCTTTCAGGGTTTTTACTCACTTCAGGTGGCGGGGTGAGTAACCCGGGCGTAGCTGGGATGAACCAGGCGGGAACCAGGTGTCCTTCAGGCTGACTTGTGAGGGTGACTACTAACTCGCCTTCCTTAGCCCTTAGTGGTTTGGGGTGACCCCGACTTTGAGTCCCTATGGGGGTCACCCAGGGAAGTTGCTGAAGCCTCACTCCCCTTCGTTTGCCGTGTGCTTGTTGCCTGGGCCAGATCACTCCAGCTTCTTGCCTCCTGTGAGCTATGGGCCCTAACTGTGGCTACGTGGCTGCGGCTTTTTTGTGGTGTTGTGGCGTGGGCTTTGAGAGCCCCACACCGGCAGGTTTAGCAAAAGAAAGCTGGATCTATCTCCGCTTCGGGATCTGCCGCCCGTTTGGGCCTGGTACTCTCTAGCAGTCTCCTTACTTCCCACTCCGTGCCCTCTCTTTAGCTGAAGATGGATTTCGGGTAGCACTCCTAGTTGACCGTTCTCCCCCGTCGGTAGCCACTGCGCGGGCGCTGTTAGACAGCATCAACCCCACAGGTCTGCTCCTCACTGAGCCCTCTGGAGTTCTCCTCTAACTGACTCACTGCCCCTCCTCTCCTGTTCTTGCCTACGCCACCTAGCAACCAGACTCTCCACCACACCCCTTGAGAGGAGATGGAGGCTTTTGACCCCCTGCCACTATTCCAGTGGAGGTATAGGCTTTGCCCCCTCCTGGGATCCCCAGGGGTCCTCTCATGGGTACATGTGTGAGACCTGATCACTATGCGCCTGTGTTCCACACCCCGGTCAGCCTTCTGGATTACCTGTATTGCACTGTCCCCAGCATGGGTGCAGTACTCAGTGGTGCCTGACCAGGTCAGGGGCGCCACATTCCCCCTTAGTTATCACCAGCACGTCCTCGGGCTGCAAGACAACATTTTAAAATGCATAAAACATTAAAACATGTAAAACATTTTTAAAAGCACCAGGTACCATACATCACCACCCTCCACCCACAAGTCCGTTAACCCACCCAAAACCCTTTCACGTTGGCCGCGACTTCAGCCACTTCTGGCAGGATGTAGAGGCGGCTTACATGGGCTGGTGGTCTTCAGGGTATACCTGGCCTGGTGGATCCGCGCCTTCAGCCTCTTCTGGCAGGATGCAGAGGCGGCCTCCACAGTTGGTGCTGACCAGGTACCCTCTTTGTGGTGGTGAGCCAAGGCCCCATAAACAGGCGTGCTCTCTGGTTGCAGGTGAGCCAAGGCCCTATATACGGACGGGCTCCTCCTGGTTGCAGACGAGCCAGGCCCCTAAACAGGCTGACTCTGGTGGCGGTGGTGCCCTCTGGTGTAACTATTTACACTGCGAGAGTTTGTGGCTATAGCCAGTTCATAGCCTTAAGGTTTATGGTTTTTCTCACAATAGTTTTTGTGGGCACATGCTTGAACTTGAGAACGTTGCAAAACAAACTTTTTCAAAACTTTAACTTCTGTACTTCTTTCTTTACTTTACTTTACTCCTCTTTACCAGGGCTTGAGCCTGTATGGCTGCGGCACCTGCTGCTTTCCTGCTCTTTATCGTCGTCTGTGGTCGTTTCATCTGTAGGTTCCTTGTCTTTTCTTTCTTGATCTTCATCTGTGTCTTTATCTCTGTCTTTTCTTTCTTGTAGCATGGGGTGGCTGTAAGGTTTGCTGGAGCATAGTGCTACGTCAAGCGCGTACAGTCCTCTTTCGCCTTCATGCATAGTGAATTGTACTGAATCCCCCATCTTTAGGTTTCTGCCAGGGTGTCCTCTAGGCAGATGAGCGCTCACATCTCTTCTGTTGACAAATATCCCTTCTTTGATACCAGGGGCTACAATAAAGCCGTATCCGCTTTTCAAGTTGAAATCCTCCACAACTCCTCTGCAAAGGGGTCCTCTAACCTGGGCTTTGGACCTTCTCAGTAACCTTTTCTCCTGTAGGTCTCTGGCTGTGACTTCTCTCTGCTCTGGAGACTGTGGTGCAGGGGACAGCGTTGTTCTATTGCGACGCCTTGTCTTACGGCCTGAACTCTGCGTGGTACAGCTTGCAAACTCCCAGGTGAGACTTTTAGGCAGATCTTCGTCAGCGGACGGTGTCAGGTCTTCCTCATCCCAACGGGAATAGGGCAACATCTCCGGCTCTGAGTATAGATCCACTGCTGGTATCTCCTGAGTCAGCTCCTCAGCTTCCTGGCCTCCTCTCCCCCTTAGTTCTTCGCTGCACTCTGGTTGTGGCAGTGCTGGGGATGGGCTTTCTTCAGCTGGTCTGGGCGGTGGACTCTCTGGCGCGGCTGCAGGGGTTGCCTGAATCTCCTTGGGGGTATGCGGAGGGAGCAGATACCGATCCACCATCTCTTGCGGGAACTGGGCCTCTAGGTCAGCCTTCAGCTTCCAGTATTCGGGGTCCTCTCCTATCAGGGTCTTCCTAGCAGGGACCTCTTTGGACTGGGGAGCGGTGTCTGCTCTGGCCTTGCGGGCCGGGGAAAATGGTGATGCAATCTCTTGGCGGGCCGCGCCTGGCATGGCGGCGGCCTGGTCTTGGCGGGCCGCGCCTGGCATGGCGGCGGCCTGGTCTTGGCGGGCCGCGCCCTGGCTGGCGGCGGCCTGGTCTTGGCGGGCCGCGCCCTGGCTGGCGGCGGCCTGGATCTGGCGGGCCGCGCCTGGCATGGCGGCGGCCTGGTCTTGGCGGGCCGCGCCCTGGCTGGCGGCGGCCTGGATCGGCGTCGCTGTCGCGATGGAATCGGTGCAGGCTGGGCTGGGCGTCGCTGCAGGGACCGGGTCTTGGTGGGCCGAGCAGGGCATCGCTGCGGCGGCCGGGGCTTGGCGGGCCGCGCCTGGCGTGGCTGCGGCCTGGTTCAGCACCTCACTTGCGGCGCGGACGAGCGTTGCTGCGGCGGTGGGGTCTCGGCGGGCCGGGCCTAGCAGGGCGGCGGCCTGGGTCAGCGTTACGCCTGCGGCGCGGATGAGGGTCGCGGTGGCAGCCGGTTCTTTGCGGGCCGGACTGGGCGTTGCTGCAGGGACCGGGTCTTGGTGGGCCGAGCAGGGCATCGCTGCGGCGGCCGGGGCTTGGCGGGCCGCGCCTGGCGTGGCTGCGGCCTGCTTCAGCGTCGCCGCACCGGACGCCTCTTCGGGGACCGCGGGCGTAGCAGCAGGGGTCGGGGCACTTGCGCTGGCCGGGGCATCACTCGACTCACCCACCGGTGGCAGCATCGGGGTCTGCGTCATCGCCGTCCTGTCTGGCACTCGGCGCGCGGTTCTCCTTTCATAGGCCCGAACCGCTGCGGTCATCTCCAGCATTTCCATCCATTCTTCCCGAATCTGCTCCACAACCCGGTTCTCCAGTCGGTCGCAGAACTGGGCCAGCTCCCGATACCACCAGGCAGCGGAGCCCGGTTCTGGATTTCTGCGGTCAGACGCCATTTCTTCTGCGCCCTCTTCTGCACGACTCTCCAGCTGTGGACTCGCCGTTGCCTCTGATAGCAAGCTGTTCAGTTTCTGCTCTGCCTCTTTCAGCAGCTCCTCTCCCAGCAGCAGGCTTCTGGCTCCCTTTCCTTCCCGCCGTCTCCGGACGCTTCCACTCTCATAGCTGGCAAGGTCAGAACTCTGCAGGGGATCTCTGGGTAGCCACACCTCTTCGTGGGCGGTAACTTCTCCCAGCGCGGGCTGCTGTTGTTTTTCAGCGCGCTTTTCATGGTGGCAATATGGCGGCGCTTCCAATTTTTCAAGCGGACCGCCCAGGCACATGGTCACCTGTCTGAACAGGTCTAGTCCTTATCCTGTTCGTGACGCCAGATGTGAAGCCCCACAGGTGTTGTGTCCGTGCATTACCTTCAGGGACTCCACTCAGCTGGATCTGGTCACCGGTAGGAGATCTTCTTCTTGTCGTGACGCCACTCTCAGTATTGCGGCCAGTAGGGACCGCCACTGCAGGTTGAGGGTCGCCTGGGGCTGATGGTATGTGCAGTTAGTTGGAATAGCCTCCTGAGAGTGAGGCAAGACCCAGGGCCCGATGTAGGTGCGTAGTACTACAAGGCGCAGAATAACTCCACACAGACAGAATGTCTTTCAGGGTTTTTACTCACTTCAGGTGGCGGGGTGAGTAACCCGGGCGTAGCTGGGATGAACCAGGCGGGAACCAGGTGTCCTTCAGGCTGACTTGTGAGGGTGACTACTAACTCGCCTTCCTTAGCCCTTAGTGGTTTGGGGTGACCCCGACTTTGAGTCCCTATGGGGGTCACCCAGGGAAGTTGCTGAAGCCTCACTCCCCTTCGTTTGCCGTGTGCTTGTTGCCTGGGCCAGATCACTCCAGCTTCTTGCCTCCTGTGAGCTATGGGCCCTAACTGTGGCTACGTGGCTGCGGCTTTTTTGTGGTGTTGTGGCGTGGGCTTTGAGAGCCCCACACCGGCAGGTTTAGCAAAAGAAAGCTGGATCTATCTCCGCTTCGGGATCTGCCGCCCGTTTGGGCCTGGTACTCTCTAGCAGTCTCCTTACTTCCCACTCCGTGCCCTCTCTTTAGCTGAAGATGGATTTCGGGTAGCACTCCTAGTTGACCGTTCTCCCCCGTCGGTAGCCACTGCGCGGGCGCTGTTAGACAGCATCAACCCCACAGGTCTGCTCCTCACTGAGCCCTCTGGAGTTCTCCTCTAACTGACTCACTGCCCCTCCTCTCCTGTTCTTGCCTACGCCACCTAGCAACCAGACTCTCCACCACACCCCTTGAGAGGAGATGGAGGCTTTTGACCCCCTGCCACTATTCCAGTGGAGGTATAGGCTTTGCCCCCTCCTGGGATCCCCAGGGGTCCTCTCATGGGTACATGTGTGAGACCTGATCACTATGCGCCTGTGTTCCACACCCCGGTCAGCCTTCTGGATTACCTGTATTGCACTGTCCCCAGCATGGGTGCAGTACTCAGTGGTGCCTGACCAGGTCAGGGGCGCCACACTTCCATACAGCTATAGTTTGTCTATGTTAGTCTGTGAAGTGTGGTGTCACAGGGGAAAGTTGGGCTCATTGCTTGCTGCGGTTGTGGAGTTTAACTCTATTGTTTTGTAGCTTCCTTAGTGCTCTTGTTTTTCCTCTTGAATCTGTTTTTCTCTTAACCTGTGTGTGTGTGTGTGTGTGTGTGTGTGTATGCTGTATGACAAAGTTTTGGTTTTCCCTTGTCTGTCTTTTTCTGTGGCCTTCATTGCAATCCTGTCCCATCCCTCCCTGAGGGGAGGGGGAATCAGATCAGGACTGGTTATGAGCAGGGACAGGAAGGAGACACAGGCATCTCCACCATTAGGAGTGTCCCTGAGGTTAAGGAGAGCATAGGGGTCCCTATTTGGGGGCAGCATATGAGCCCCAGTTCCCCACTATCCCATAGTCATCATGACACAATAGTAGACATGAATATCAGAAACTTTCTAATATATTTTATTAGAGACATCTACTTCTTTCTCCCCCTGGACTGATAATTAATTTTCAAAGACTATAGATTTTTACATTACTAAGAGAGGAGACTTCTACAATTGATAAGATTTTATATAGATGGGAGGGGCATGGAGAGGGAGGAGCTCTGCTTCCAGATTCTCTCTCTGTCTCTAGCTCCTCCCTCTGGCTCTAGCTCCTCCCATTTCTTTTCTCCATAGAATCTAATCAGTAGCAACTGTCATCTCTTATTAATAATGTAATATCTGCATTTACTAAATACGAGGCCATGTTTAGTTGACAGATACAGAGATGTCCGTGGAACTGGTGTAAATGTATTTGAATGGTCAGGATGTACATGGAATATTTACTTTTGGAGTAACTACTATGAAAATATATGTCCGTGCCACTCAGTTGATCACTGGGGCAGCTTCGCTTTAAATGGAAGCTGACAGTGGAGCTGTAAATTGTAAAAAACAAAAACACCCCAAAAAAATAAATAAAAAACAAATAAGTAAACCTTAAGCAATTTCCTGATTTTTCTTTTCTATGTGAAGTTTCTTTTACAATCCTTATTGTTCAGCTAAGATATTTTCATAGAATTAAGAAAGCATAGAAGTGAAAACACGGACAACGTAATTGTGCCGTCAAGCTTCAAAGCCTCACCTTGTGGAGCTATCTGTTATGTTCCCATCATTTAGTTCTCAATAGGCCGAATACCGCGCATAAATAGAAGTGAGACAAGCTCTTTCAATATTTTATCAAACTTTTCATTACTAGTCCAAAAGGTCATCTCTATCCCTTCTATGATAATGGCAGATGTATTGAAATATTTAGTAATTAAATACTTCATGGAAGCCCTGAATAAAAAAATGTTATTTGAACGCAAAACTAATTTCATGATAATAGAAAAAAAACCTATTTGTGTGAAGTCATTCTTTATCTGCAATGCAGGTTAACAGAACAAAAAAAAAGATATGCAACAATAAAATACAGTTAATGCAATCCGAGCCGCGTATATGAATGCCAGTATTATTCATCCACATATTGTCCTCATCACTTTCTAAAACACCTCATAGTTATTTATCACATCGAAGAACCCGTAAACGTAAATGGTTTTAGAAGTATTTTTTCTAAAGAACAACCTTGAAATAACAGGTAATACACAATTAATGCACAATTCGTACACCTTAGGGTACTTTCACACTTGCGTTTATTTCCTTCCGTTACAATCCGCCCTTTTGGAAAACAGCGGAATCCGTTAACGGATTCCGCTGTTTCCCATAGACTTGTATGGGTGGCGGATTGTACCAAAAGGACCTGCGTTGCTTCCGCTGGGCGACGCTCCGTTGCTTCCGCCCAGCAGGAGGAACGCAGCATGTAACGTTATTTTGAGCAGCGGAATCCTCTGGATTCCACTGCGCATGCTCTTTTTTTTTTTTTAAATCAAACTTTATTTTGGCTCGCGGTGGCCGAACGTTCAGCTGAGCGCCCGGCCGTCGGCAAGCGACAGCGCTCAGCTGAGCGACCGGCCACCGGCATGCCCGGCCGCCGGCAAGTCACAGCGCTCAGCTGAGCGCCCGCCCGCTGGCATGCCCGGCCGCTGGCATGCCCGGCCGCCGGCAAGTGACAGCGCTCAGCTGAGCGCCCGCCCGCCGGCATGCCCGGGCGCCGGCAAGTGACAGCGCTCAGCTGATCACCCGGCGGCCGGCTGCAGGGAGCGATCAGCTGATCACCCGGCGGCCGGCTGCAGGGAGCGATCAGCTGATCACCCGGCGGCCGGCTGCAGGGAGCGATCAGCTGATCATCCGGCGGCCGGCTACTGGGAGCGATCAGCTGATCACCCGGCGGCCGGCTGCAGGGAGCGATCAGCTGATCACCAGGCGGTCGGCTGCAGGGAGCGATCAGCTGATCACCCGGCGGCCGGCTACTGGGAGCGATCAGCTGATCGTTTACAATAGTCTGCCGCTGGTAAAACTGTAAAAAAAAATAAAAAAAAATCAAAACGAATTGCGTTGTTTTGCAGCATCCGTTGCATCCGTTGTGCCACTATATGCAACACATCCGTTGCATCCGTTACACAACGCAATGCAACGGATACCGTTCAACGCAAGTGTGAAAGTACCCTTAGAAAACCACAATTTTACCATATGAATCAATATACATGTAGATAGTGAAAAACAAGTGACTGAGAGCAAAATCCTTTTTCACATCGAGGAATATACAGTACAGACCAAAAGTTTGGACACACCTTCTCATTCAAAGAGTTTTCTTTCTTTTCATGACTCTAAAAATTGTAGATTCATATTGAAGACATCAAAACTATGAATTAACACATGTGGAATAAAATACTTAAAAAAGTGTGAAACAACTGAAAATATGTCTGATATTCTAGGTTCTTCAAAGTAGCCACCTTTTGCTTTGATTACTGCTTTGCACACTCTTGGCATTCTCTTGATGAGCTTCAAGAGGTAGTCACCGGAAATGGTCTTCTAACAGTCTTGAAGGAGTTGCCAGAAATGCTTAGCACTTGTTGGCCCTTTTGCCTTCACTCTGCGGTCCAGCTCACCACAAACCATCTCGATTGGGTTCAGGTCTGGTGACTGTGGAGGCCACGTCATCTGGCGTAGCACCCCATCACTCTCCTTCTTAGTCAAAAAGCCCTTACACAGCCTGGAAGTGTGTTTGGGGTCATTGTCCTGCTGAAAAATAAATGATGGTTCAACTAAATGCAAACCGGATGGAATAGCATGCTGCTGCAAGATGCTGTGGTAGCCATGCTGGTTCAGTATGCCTTTAATTTTGAATAAATCCCCAACAGTGTCACCAGCAAAGCACCCCCACACCATCACACCTTCTCCTCCATGCTTCACGGTGGGAACCAGCCATATAGAGTCCATCCATTCATCTTTTTTCTATTCATCAGACCAAAGCACAGATTTCCACTGGTATAATGTCCATTCCTTGTGTTCTTTAGTCCATATAAGTCTCTTCTGCTTGTTGCCTGCCCTTAACAGTGGTGTGTCCAAACTTTTGGTCTGCACTGTATATAACGGGAAGAAGAGTCTATATACCAGTACATCTCAATAAATTAGATTTTAATCTAAAAATTTATTTATTTCAGTAATTTCATACAAAAAGGGAAACCCATATATTATATAGAGTCATTATACACAGAGTGATCTATTTCAAGTGTTTATTTCTGGTAATGTTGATGATTATGGCTTAAGGTCAATGAAAACCCAAAAGTCATTATCTCAGAAAATTAGAATATTATATAAGACCAACAGAAAACATTATTTTAACTGTTGGCCTACTGAAAAGTCTGTACAGTAAATGCACTCAGTACTTGGTCGAGGCTCCTTTTGCATGAATTATTGCATCAGTGCGGCGTGGCATGGAGGCGATCAGCCTGTGGCATTGCTGAGGTGTTATGGAATCCCAGGTTGGTTTGATAGCAGCCTTCAACTTGTCTGCATTGTTGTGTACTGAAAGTTTCTGCTTTATTACATCTTGTGACCAGTTTATATAGTATCCCAAACAAAGAAATAACTTCTCAGAACTATAACTAATAAGAGCCACATGGGGTATGTGTAGAAATGTGAAACTTCACCACACATCAGTATTACCTGAGCCCTATGACATCATTCAGTTATAAGACAAGATGGTTTCTATAAGAACAAAATGGCTTGTATTCTCTCACAATCATATCCTAATATGTAGTAGGTGTAGTAATAATAATACGAGCAAATACCTCCAATTAGAAATGTAGTATAGCTCTCCTGATTCACTATGTCACATACCTCATGTTCAGATCATTACAGAGCCTTAGGTATCCCTGGGTATGACCACATATATAAGGCAGTTATTTAGATAGTTGCTGGTGGTCATAACCATGGGTACCTAAGCTGCAATGCCCTGCACATGAGGTAAGAGACATGGCTATATCAGGAGAACTATACTACATTCCTAAGTGAAGGTGTTTGCTAATATTATTATTATTATACCTACTACATATTGGGATAGGATCTTGGAGATAGGAATACTCCTTTAATGCAAATGCTGGAATAAACAACTATCATTCAAAGCTATACAAGTTCAAACCAAGTAGGACAAGTAAAAATGTAACCACCGATGGGTCTAGCAAGGTATAATAAGCAAAAAAGCATGAAACAAACAAAGGATAAATGAAAACCCTTAATACAGACCTGTGTTCCAACTGAATGGCTATTTTCTGTTCCCCCGTAACGCACCCCAAAGAGCATTTCACAAATTGCTTCCTCAGGGAGGGTTTTCATTTATCTTTGATTTGTTTCACAATTATATGTTTGATACAGTATATTTTGTTAGACTTATCAGTGGTTAAATTCTTATCTGTCATGCTTGGTTTGCACTTGCCTTCTTCTAATGAAATTATATTAACTATTTCATTCCATGTATATAACATTCAATAAATTAATATATATTTTTTAATCATAATATATATGTACTCTATATGTAATTAACATATTTTTTTCTGCAAAATTCACACTGATGGGCTCCTTTTTTCTATTTATTTACTTAATTATATTTAGTTTAACGTTTTCATTTTTCTTTGATGCATTGGCAACTATTAATCTATTTTTAATAATGTTATTGTTTTCTGTTTTCATTTTGCATTAATAATGTTATAATTACTATTTCATATTGTGTATTTATTTAACTATTATACTGGAGTATTTTGTATTTCTGCTATATATACTATCCTCTGATTCTTTAACCCACACAAAATCTTAAAGGGAATCTGTCACCAGGTTTTTGCTACTTCACCTGAGAGCAGCATAATTTAGGCAAAGAGATTATGAAAAGTAATCATATTTATCTTAGATCACTGTGTGCAGTGGTTCTGACTTTATCTCAGAATTGAGTGTAGCAGAGCTGGGAGCTGTACCTGCCCACACCAGCCTCTCTATAGAGATTGTGCAATGACTGTGAGGTGTCACTCACTGCAGGTGGTGTGGTGGACTGCTCTATATATGCAGAGGAGTCACACAAATGTTAATCACAGAACAATAAACTCTTTAGTATCAGTTAACAATAGCTCAGACACAAATAAGAGAAGCACGGATGTTTATACATCTTTAACCCTCGCAGCATGCTGTCCTCAGTTTAGATTGCAAAATCCTGGTGAGAGATTCCTTTTAATCATGAGGCTTGAATTATGGTTCATGTGGCAGCAGTCTGTATATTTTGTGTTACAAAAATTACGCAAATTTAAACTTTATTTTGTGCCCTGCATTATCAGTAAGGAAATCCATACATTAGGAAGTCCCCAAATCTCTGATTCTAATCCTAATCTTGGATTATTGGGAATCGTTTAGTCAAAAGTTGCTACATGCAACAACTGGCTACACTAAGGGCGGCTTTGCACACTACGACATCGCAGGTGCGATGTCGGTGGGGTCAAATCGAAAGTGACGCACATCCAGCGTCCCTTGCGATGTCGTAGTGTGTAAATCCTAGATGATACGATAAACAAGCGCAAAAGCGTCGTTATCGTATCATCGGTGCAGGCTCTGACATTTCCATAATGCCGGTGCTGCGACAGGTACGATGTTGTTCCTCGTTCCTGCAGCAGCACACATCGCTGTGTGTGAAGCCGCAGGAGCGAGGAACATCTCCTTACCTGCCGCCGGCGGCACTACGGAAGGAAGGAGGTGGGCGGGATGTTTACATCCTGCTCATCTCCGCCCCTCCGCCGCTATTGGCCGCCTGCCGTGTGACGTCGCTATGACGCCGCATGACCCGCCCTGTTAGGAAGGAGGCGGGTCGCTGGCCAGAGCGACGGTCGCAGGGCAGGTGAGTGCATGTGAAGCTGGCGTAGCGATAATTTTCGCTACGCCAGCTATCACACGATATCGTACCTGCGACGGGGGCGGGGACTATCGCGTGCGACATCGCAGCATCGGCTTGCGATGTTGCAACGTGCAAAGCCCGCCTAAGAGCACGCTCGCAATGCGCACTAAATGATCTGCTAGGCCTTGTGCACACACCGCGTTTTTTGCTGCATTTTTGTGCGTTTTTTAGGTGCAGTTTTGGACCCAAAACTGCATGCATTTCCTTCCTCAGCAAAGTCTATGAGATTTCAGTTTTGCTGTGCGCACATTGTAGCTTTTTTTTTGGCTGCGTCTTTGTGGTTACCACAAAGATGCAGCATGTCAATTGTTTCTGCATTTTTGCCAGTGTTTGTGAGCCCTTCCAGTCAATAGATTTGACTTAAAAAACGTGCTGGGCAAAAAAGCGGTAAAATCACAGTAAAATGTGGCAAAAAATGCATGCAAAGGGAGCGTTTTCTTTGGCCCAAAAACATGCATCTTTGTGGTCACCACAAAGATGCAGCGTGTGCACATAGCCTCATAGATTCTTCAATGCACAGAGGCTGTCTCTGTTCTTCGCAGTATAAATCCTGTTTAGGCCGGTGTCACACTTGCAATTGCCTCGCGTGTATCTCGCGGTGCATCACCCGGCACGGACTCACACTCTGCTCACAGGAGCGGGTCGGTTGCATGCATCTCTATGCAGCTGAGACGCTCATGTGAGGAGAGTGTGAGTCCATCACTGGTGATGCACCGTGAGACTCATGCGAGATATACGTGAGGCAATCGCAAGTGTGACACCGGTCTTACTCAGGACATTGCGCTGCTGAAAAATATGATTTTTTTTCATTCATTACAAAAGATCTTTTCACCTGATGAGAGGTTTGCTCGTTCATCAGATGATCGGCAGCCTGTTTACAATGCAATATTATTGTGAAACAAGAGTTCCCAGAAGCTTTAGTTCACTCTAATCTTTCAGCATTAATGTACCTTAACCCCTTAGTGACCGATTCAATTTTGACCTTAATGACTAAGCCAAATTTTGGAAATCTGATCAGTGTAATATTATGTGGTAATACTGTGTTTCCTCAAAAATAAGCCCTACCCCAGAAATAAGCCCTAGCAGGAATTTTTGGCTTTTTTGGAGTATGCCTTAAATAAACCCCCCAAACTAAGTCCTAGTTGTGGTTCAATACTGAAGTATCCATGCAGCTAAAAAACAGTTAAAGAATACTGCAGGATGCTTCATTAAGGAAAGCAGACACCCCCAAAAGAGAGAAGACAGCCCTCAAAGAGAGAAGACAGCCCTCAAAGAGAGAAGACAGCCCCAAAAGAGAGAAGACAGACCCCACAATCACATTTTCCAGACTCCAGACTCCCTGATGAAGAAAGCCTTTAGGCTTTTGAAACGTATTGGTTTGTGCCCTTGTGCTTCCCGTACAGGCATCCTCAGTCTGTCAGCAAGTGATGTCACTGTACTTCCCCTTGCGCGTGTGATTCAGCTAACAGAACAGTCTCCATCCGGGACTTCTGTTACTTGAGCTACCGCTGCTTATTGCTGCTCTGCAAACACTGCAATTCATGTGACAGTACATCCACGGACAGGATCATCAGTCCCACAGTGCCACCCCAGCTATTAAGGCAAGTTTATCATCCTTGTATTGAGCAGCTCCTTGTACATCTGCATGGGTTCATTACTCATTGCCTGAATGTATACTTCGAGCCCAATGCTTTATTTGCGCTGGTTATCACAAATAGTTGGGACCCCACATCATTTTTTTTAATTTCATTTATTGCTTACAGTAGCATACAGACATCTTCAGCATTCAACAAAACTTGTTCATTGGCTGGGCTGCAACCTTTCAACAAACTTTATTAGCATACGAACAGCACCCAGACTCTGAATATAGCAGGAGTTTAGCTGCCCAGCCAAGGAGGTTTTTAACTCAGATAGTAGCATTTAAAGTCAGGTTCTCGGTATACAGAGATATACCTTGCCATGGTGACCGGGCTCACATGCATTGGCCAATACATAAGCTAAATATCTCTTTTTTTTCAAATATTTCTATAGCAGTAATGCAGTACCAGAGTTCCCTTATTCATTGTTAGCATTTTAGAGTGCAGCTGTATGTGTTTTGTAATCATCAAGATCGGCATCAGAAGCAATGAATTTGGGCCAATGTGTTAGACTATATTCAGACCATATCTGTGACTTCATACACTTGTCCAAAGTTTCAGTTTGAACCTTCAAAAAATGTGATTCAAATGTGCCCGGATATAGTGACTTACCTCAGTTAGACAAATAGACTGAAAAACATAACATAGTTGACCTTTTTTGGCACTGTCCGTCTTTTCAACAGCATAGTCTACAATGCTATTAGGTTAATTTGGGTCCATATGGTCTTCTGTATAATCCATGCCTCGATATAAAGCCACTCACACTGTTGCATCAATCCAGTAAGTTTCACATTGTGAAGAGCTCCCCTAGGTTGACATCTTTGCACTCTACCGGTAACATGACAAACAATGATGAAAGCTGACTCTTGGTGGAGTGGAGGAAAAAAACAGTCAGTAGTAAAACCTGCTGAGTAGACATGGAAACATTTATTCAGATAGAATTGAATTATTGAATTTAACAAAAATTTGTATTTTCTTTAATAGTTATTTTTTGGAATTTGCTCGATTTGAAAACAGCAAAGTGGTGACCAATTGTGGTTGCCATTTTGCTAAACTATAGCAGGCCAGTAAAATGGTTAAAAAAATAATAATACCACACCGTTTACGTGACCTTCTGCCGTCCATCCACGGTCCAGACAGCTCCTCTTCTTTTTACTGATTGTTGTACATTTATGCAAAAATTTTACGACTTTTTAAAAAGCCGCAACTGAAAATAATAATAAAGCCCAAACTGCGTCCACAATGGTAAATAGAAAGGAAACAGGTGAGAAAATAAAATAGACTGTAAATCGCTAACTTCATCTTTTACAAGAAACATGGTTAATGCCCTTGAAGATGGGAATATTAGAGACATAAATTTATGATGCATCAGATCCCAAGTCGATTTTCTAGAAAGTCTCTATTGAAATCCGCACCATTACACCCATATATTTACAATGAAATACAAACTGCATTTTGGTTATGTCCTAAAGAAGCTCTCAGTACTGGATGCAGCATATAAATCAAATGTTTTTTTGTATTTTATCTAGATAAAGAGCTGCATGCTAAATAAAATAGCAAGAAGATCATTTTGAAAGATAAAATAACATTTTTTCAGTATTCTTTTGCAAAACAAATATTGTGGGATTCACGGGGTGACAGGAAATAAAAGTGGCTAATGGATGCGGCAGTCAAGAATATGACTTTGCCGGAACATTTACTGTCAAATTTCAGTGCACAATGTACTCGGTGCCCATCTTCTTTTTATTCACAGGGCTTAAATATTTACAGAGAATAAAGATCCCTTTTATAGCCTTTACTTTTCTTTTTTTTCCCTAAATGAAGATAAATCAGAATATAAAACAAATACCGCACTCTGTAAATACAAATTCAAAATGCTATGTATTAACAATGTAGCAACTATTCAAAAGAAGTTTTCATATTAAGAAGTTAATCTATAACTTTTTAACTGTTTCTGCACCAAACACAATTTTAATCTGCTCTGGCTATTGCATTTTTGGTGCATTTTTTAAAGGTTTTTCCCTGTTTTGGTAGAGTTTTAGAGCAGTGTTTTTTTTATATGATATTTGTTCAGAAATTATGCGATTCTGCACTTTTCAGGTCCCCTATAGAATCCTCTACAGAAAACAGTCAGCAATGTTCAATAGATTTGCTTGAACTGTAAAATGCGGCAGATTTCTTGCAAAAAAATGCAGTGTTTATATTACAAGGGGAACATGGCTTTTGAAAGAGAGTAATTAGGGTTTGCTCACATCTGAGTTTATATAAAAAATCAGATTGCACTCACCAATGGTAAACAATGAGGCAGTGCAGATCTACAATTTTTTCCTGCGCTGTTCTCGGTTTGATGAAACAATCGCAGCATGCTGAGTATAGTCATGTAAAATGAATGCTATACTAAGGGTGGGAAAAGAAAAACAGATGGATACATTAACATTATGTACCGTAGAACCCTTTAAATGGTCCTGTAAATGATTGTAGAATAATAGCTGTTGAGAAAATAAACGCATTGCATAGGGATGGCATACGTATGTCATACGGACACTAGTAGAGAAAATAATCACACGCTCGCATAGCACTCGCAAGATATATGGAACACCAAACGAATTTCACTCATACAATTTTTCTGGATGAAAATCGGACCGTTTTTTACATGTAGATGTGATTGATCACTCAACCCAAAGTGTCTATGTGTTTCCCATGTATAGTCACAGTACCTGGTGCCCTCTTTTCTGAAGCTGCTGCCTTTCTCTATTAGTTTGGCTACTCATTATCTTCTCCAAAGTGGACACTGCAGACACATGTGAAGTATTGTGGAAAGTCTGATTCATATATGTTTTCTGCAGACGGACACCTGAACGTAGTTGACTATGTTCAGGTGTCCGTCTGCAGAAAATATATATGTGCAAAAATGGTACAAAACAGAGCACACGCTAACATAGTGTGCTCCATTACAGTCAATGGCCCTGTGGGCGCATGCATCCGAAACACGCTTTGCGGGGTGGGGGAGGGGTGGTTCGGACGGATGCCTCGACGGGACCTGTGAACGTAAGGCAAAACGCAGTCTGAAAGGAGCCTAATACTTAGTGAGTCTCTCACATGGTTGTAACACTACTTTTGGGTCCACTCATTAACCCTCCAACATATTCACTGCCTCCCCCACCCACCTCAGTCCTGGTGCCTGTGATTGGTTGCTGTCAGACCGAACCCCCACCATGTGTGACACTTTACCCGACTCATCCTGATTGCCCTGGTGTGGTGGTAATTGGGGTAATAAGGGATTGATGACAGCTCATAGCTACCACTAAGCCCGAGATTAGTAATGGGAGACATCTATGAGATCCCCCATTACTAATTTATAAGTGAAAAGAAATAAACACAAAACACTGAAAAAATCCTCTATTTAAACTATAATACAAAAGAACCCTTTTTCACCCCTATATTAACCCCAAACACCCATTTCTGATGTAATCAACATGAGGTCTCACATCGATATTGGCTCTGCTCCATACTGAAGGCACAGAACATGTCCGGATGCTATGGCTTCAGGCAAAGACTGACGGAGTAGCAGCAATAAGCGGTGACGTCATTCCCACAGACCCACCTGTGTCAGCAGGTAAACTGACCTCAGGTTACCTCACTGAGTTCACAGACCTGAATTTACTGGAAGAAAACTGTGTTTGCCAAGATATGTACATTTGATGCTGAAATCTGTACACCATATTCCTGCACCAAACCTGCATGTTCTGGCAAAAAATGTCTCAAACCACGATACAGTTTTGATGTGATAGTGATGCAATTTTTTTGCCAGTAGATACAGATTTGATGCAGGAACATGGTGTATAAATTTCATCAGCAAATCAGCATATCTTGGCAAAAAAAAAGCACGGTTTTGCCTCCGTTTTGGTGCAGTTTTCTGCCAGGAGATGTAAATTTGGTGCAAAAATCTGGAACAGACAATTGAGCACAGAATTTGCATCTCCTGGCAGAAAGCTGCACCAAAACAACGCCAAAACGATTTTTCTGTGTTTTTTTTGCAGATGCAGATTTGATGCTGAAATTTATACAACATATTCCTACACTATTGTATATCTGCATCTCCTGGCAGAAAAATCACATCAAAACTGCATCATAACGCATGTGGTTTTGATGCAATTTTTTGTCCAGGATATGCAGATTTGGAGCATAAATATGGTATAGAAATTTCAGCACCAAATCTGCATCTCTTGGCAAAAAAAAAAAAAAAAGTTTCCTGCCAAGAGATGCAGGTCTGTGAACTCTGTGACCTCATATAAGTTGAGGTGACTGAGTTTAATGAGGTCACCTGAGATCAGTTTACCCGCAATCACAGGTAGGGTACTGTGGGAACCTTCAACTGTGACCACAAATAAACTGAGTGACATCACTGCTCATCGCTGCGGCTAAGTCAGTCTCTGCCTGAAGCCCACAGTGTGCGGACATGTATGTTAGTATGTAGCAGAGCCGGAATCGTTGTGGGACCTCGTGTGGATTACTAAGGAACTAGGAGTTTGGGGTAAAAAAATGAGATGAAAGAGGGCATTTTTTGTATTTTATTTCAAATAAAGGATTTTTTTGGTGTTTGTGTTTATTTCTTTTCAATTACAGATTAGTAATGGGGGGTCTCATAGACATCTCCCATTACTAATCTAAAGCTTAGTGGAAGCAGTGAGCTGTCATTAACATCTTATTACCCCAATTGCCACTGCACCAGGGCAAACGGGATGAGCTGAGTAAAGTGCTGGGATTGTCACATCTAATGGATGCAACAATTCTGGGAGGCAGCAGGCTGCTATTTTTAGGCTGAGAATACAGCCACAAGCTGTCCACTTTATCATGGCCGTGTGTAAAAATTTGGGGGGACCGCACAACATTTTTTAAAACTCTTTTAATAATTTTTAAAAATGCCACATGGGTTCCCTCTTATTTTGATACACAGCCAAGATAAGCACACGGCTGGAGGCTGCAGCCTATACCCGTACGCTTTATCTGTGCTGGGTATCATAATATGGTGGTACCTTATGCCAATTTTTTTATTTATTTATTTTTACAGCAGTATAGGGACACACCCAGCGATTGTAAGACAGAGTGGGGGCACTGTCTGACTGCAACCAATCACAGATGCTGGGACTGCCAGTGGGCTCAGGAAGTAGTGCATATACATGAGGTCAATGAGCTGCATTAACAGCCATGCAGAGACTGGTAAGTATAACGCGCCTGCTCTAATCCCCCTAGTCCTATCACAATTTTAAAACACATGATTCAGGCCTCCATAGACTTATATGGGGACTGGTATATGGCCTGATATCTGGAATTAATCCTATGCCCTATCCGGGTTTCCTTCTTAAAAAATAAATCTGGTTGGACCCGCCAATTCCGGTTATTGGCGGGTTTGCTCATCACTAGCTAAGAGATAAATAAAAGAAAATTAATTTTTATATCATTTTTGCACTGTAAACTATCATAATATGAAGTCATGAAAGAAGGTGGCTCTTTTCTATTTGATTTTGTTCACAGTTTGCTATCTTTGACTCATCTATAAGAAATATTTGGGATATGATGAGTTTTCTTTTACTGAAGAAAAGGATGATGGCATTGATTTGGTTCTTGTTGAGTGCAAGTCATCAGGGGCAGTATTGACCCTTCAGTAATGAAGAGGGAGACGCTATTCAGCTCTGCAATCAAGACTCTTTTACGATATGACTTCTGTGATCACCACAACATGACAAACATGAATGGAAAGAGCAGCACAGCTGTACAAATGTTTTACAGGGTCCTGCTATATTTTCCTATGTCTGAGACTGCTTTTACAATTCTTTGCCAATTCTTCCATCCATAGAGAATCTATAAGCAATTCCTCAGGAGTAAAAGGTATAATGACGAACTGAATGTCTTTCATTTTTGCCAAAGTGATTGGCAGCTCCTTGGTGTCTATAGCAACCAACAGTCTCCTTTGGTCCACTCTTTCTACTACCCGAATGACACAATGTACCAATCCTTAAAAATGAAAATAAGATATAGCTGCCAAAACAATATTCCACTGGAATACAATGCCAGCGAGGTAGAGTGCTACAATGAAAAATAATATCCTGTAATAGCGGTTTCATTAAATCATGACAAGCAGATTTATTCCTTCCAGCAATAGACTGTATCACAATGCAATAAAATATTAAAATGAGCCCAGCAGGTACATGTTATTTAAAGACATTTGATATTATATAATTTCCAAGTTTGTTTTTATTATCAAGATGACTCACAACTTAAAGTCAAGACTACATAAAGAAAGTTTATAGACAAACAAATCTATTTGTCCTCCTGACAATAAAGCTGTCTCCTTACCTAGAATAATTCCGAAACTTGTGTTCTGCACCAAAAGCAATATAAAGTAAAGGAAGAGTCTATCACTATTACACTCTTTTGCAATATTATGCTTTCTACTATAGTTTGCCTTAGCCTATGAAAACCAAATGTAATACGCTCAGCTGGTGAGATGGATTCTTTAAGCTGAAGGTCAGGATGAGCAGCATTGACCAAAGGGGATGGAGCAGCAGCATGGACCTTTCCCTTTGGGATGTGGATCAGAAAAGACCCGGACAGCTGGGCATGCAGGATGGAAAACAGACAAGCAGAGCAGTAAGCACCAGTGTACATACAAATGGGGATCGGAGATGTGTAGAAATCTGATATCTTTCAGCAGGAATGTAGGCAAATCATTTTTTAACAGAGCAGAATATGCAGTCTAGTATCTTGCAGAAAAGGATTCAGGATAGCAATAATGTAACGACAACTGAATTGTGCTTGTGGTGGTGTGGTACCATGCAGGAGCAATAAACAAATAGACAATCTGGTGAATGCAGAGTAATGGTTTATGGCATACATGTGTGCATACAGGAACTTATGGCTAGGAAGTGGTTAACCAAAGGAGAGCAGAGCAATTGTCACTGGTGCTCAGGGAGTAAAGGGTAACCAGGGCCTCAAGGCTGAGACCCCTGAGCTCACCCTCACATTCGGAGGTACCCTTGAAGGTAGGGCGGTCCGGGCCACTAACCTGGCCCTATCTTCTGTTTTTGTCCCTGATGGTAAGACCCCCCTCCTCAACCCACCAAGGGCAAGATCAGAAGTCAACCACCCCACCAACAAATAAAAGACTAACACAGGTAACAATCACAACTTCTAAACACGGCAACTACACATAAAGGAGCCACTAAAAGTGCACAAGGGCAAAAAACATAAAAAGGGGGAAGAAAATAGAATAAAGGGTAACTTCCAAACAAGATAACCAGCACACCATGAACTGCTGCAGCCAACAATACAAAACAGACAGAGGGTTTCTCCAGCTCCTTACTCCTTCTGGCCAAGCTTCCAAATGAATGAAAATAACTGGCACCCTCTGCTGGAAGTAGAGGGTATATATAGGACCTGGGAGTGGTCCAAACTGGAAATGTCTGACCAGGAGTCAGGAGCTCTGAAAGGTAAACTGACATTAACCCTATCCTCCTCAAAGGAAAGGGAATGCATTAAATCAGCAGAGTCTCACAAGGTAAAGTGAGACTTTGACCCAGAGCATGTCATTAAACTCTGCAACAAATAGAAGACCATGACAGCAATAATGGAAACTGGTGGTTCTTACTTTCAGATGTGAGATTAATAAATAAATCACAGGCAAACTAAAAACTATTTTGATGTGTTAACTTGATTGCAGAGGCAGAGGTGTAAAAGTGCAGTGATAGCCATTAGTAACCTGGAAACTTGATTGACAGAAAAAGGTATGGACTACACCAATGTAATCTGTACTGGGCCTCAAAATAATGCTGGTAGTTGAATGTAAGCCAGGAATAACAGAAGATAATGAGACACCTGGATGGAGCTTGAGCTAAGGGAAAGACAAAACAATGCCAGCCAAGCACATGGTTGCAGAAAACTATGCAATTTCAATACTCACACAGCTGACATCTGTCTGTGCCAGACTTAAAAGGCCTTGAGTGATTATTATATCAGAGGTGTTTACCAGAAAAGTTAGGGTGGAGTGCAACAGAGGAGAACAACCATAGGAGAAGGGAGCAAGGCAAGGCACCAGAGTAATTCGGGCGAGTAACATTATTAAACACATTTTTAAAGTAAGGATACAATATATGTGATATTGTTTCACAAATACCCTATCTGTATCTTTTTTTTTCATTTTTTAACCTCTTCCTGTCTCTAAGGCCCCCTTCACACGTCAGCGATTCTGGTACGTATATGCTTTTTTTTGTACGTACCAGAATCACTGACATATGCAGACCCATTATAATCAATGAGTCTGCTCACACATCAGTGATTTTTCACTGAAAGTGTCTCCATGCAGCATACACGCGTGTCGTGATTCTGCACGGAGACAAGTTAGTTTTTTTTCTGGCATCACTGATGACCCACGGACCACACTATGGTGTGATCCGTGTGTGATCCGTGAAACACGTAGCAGAAAAACACTGACATATTAAATAATAAACATTTTCAACTCACCTTTCCAGCAATTAGCTGTGAAGCCTGCGCTCTCTGAAGCTCCTATCCGGCTCATGAATATTCATGATAGCAGGAACAGCCGACTCGGAAAAAGCTGCAGAGAGCGGTGGGCGGATGCTGCAGAGCCGAGGAGTTCAGCACCATGGACAGCAGGAGCGAAGGCAGGTGAGTAATGTCCATTTACAATCAAGGATCACGGATCACGGATTGCACATGGACAACCCACGTGTGCCGTGAATCACGGAACACAGAGGGACATGTGCGTGTTTTACACGTCAGTGAAGAACATCAGTGTTTTTCACTGACGTGTGAAGGTGTCCTAAGATACATGTAAAAGTAATTGGATGCCAGGGAGGTTACTCGAGGCACTCAGATCCGGGATCGTGGCTGCAGCTCGAGTGGTGACCGGATTCGGGGCTCGTGCAGCAGCCCGCTGCCCACAACAATAATAAAAAGGGGATATTTACAGGGGAGACAGTCTGACAGTGATGCCAACCGTGGGTCGCGGTGATGGTTGGTGGCACCACCGCTGCATTGGTATGGGACACCCGGGGCTGATGGATGTGGGCAGTAAGATGGTATCCCCTCCACGGGTAGGGGAGGTATTGTCCCGGGGCCCGGGGTGCGCTGGGAAGGGAAATGCTGCGGAGCGTGTTCTGCAGGGCTGGACCCGGTGATGGTTGTGTACTCACAGTTCCAGAGAAATCCACACAGAGTCCAATGGTAAACCAAATTGCCAGTGACCGGTAACCTCTGGCAGGTGTATTCGGGTCCCACACCCTGGTACAGCAAACAGGGGTCCATTTCTACTGCACTTAAAGTTTGTGTTCTTGGTTTGACTACTCCGCTTGAAACGGGGAAGTCCACTCCCGGTGATTCTATGTGTTGGGAGCTGTGACCCGCAAGATCTGACCCTTGGGATTTCTGAAGGCGGTTGCGGACGCCCTATCCCCCACGTTGGGCTTCCGTCTTGCTCTCTGGGCTTACTAGTGGAACAAGGCCTGGAACCTTGTCCTCGGCTGGCTAATTAACCAGGGGTTTGAAGCTGTCCTCGCCCTAGGGTCCAGGCAACCCAACTGTGCACGGCCTCCGGACCGAATTCCCGCTGTCGGCACCGGCGGGCTACAACCCTGCCCTGGTCCAATTTAGGTCTCCCGCGACCGGATCTCCATTGCCTGTTGTCCAGTTTGCCGTCTGCTACCTAGTCACTAGTCCAGCAGTCCAGGGGCCCCAACCCCTGACTCCACTGTCACTCCACACTCCTCTCACTTCAACTGTCAGTACTGTTCTTCTCCTCTCCACTTCACTAACTCTCGTGTTCCCTCCCCTGACACCTCAGGACCCCTAGGTGGGCGTTCTCATCCACCTGATCCCACCCACTGGTATGTCCCTATTGTCATGGGGGGGTGACTAGGCTTTACTGGCTGGTGTTATGTACCATGGATGTAGGTTTGTGTTGGTTTGCCAAGGAGGATGGAGTCCTGCACCTGATAGATTTGTGCATCCTCTGTGACAACCTGGTTTTGCCAGGGCGTCACACTAGCAAGTACAGTCTAGCAGTTAGTTGTATCATTGGTGCAACAGGGTGCAACAGGGGCACAAGAGGTGACAGGGCCCATTTCTACCTCCAAAGCAGAAGGAATTGTGCAGTATGATGAGTAGAGTTGAGCGCGGTTCGTGGTTCTCCAGTTCGCAGTTCGAGTGATTTTGGGGGCTGTTCTAGATTGAACTAGAACTCGAGCTTTTTGCTAAAACCTCAATAGTTCTAGTTACGTTCGAGAACGGTTCTAGCAGCAAAAAGACAAGCTAATTACTAGCTGGCTTTTTGCTGTAATAGTGTAAGTCACTCTGTGACTCACACTGTTATGAAATTTCAGCGTATAGTGTGCGGGGACTGCGCATTCAGATCACTGCTGCGGGGATAATGGCCATTTTTTTTTCGTTGTCTTCCTTCCCTAAGCGCGCATGTAGTGGGGTGGGCCAGCATGTCAGCCAATCCCAGACACACACACAGCTAAGTGGACTTTTAGCCAGAGAAGCAACGGCATGTGTGATAGGATGTCCATGTCACATCTCCCTGTATTATAAATACGGGCATCTGCCAGTCTGGACGCCATTATCTGCCTTCTGCGTCTGGGTGTCAGTCACCGCAGGGAGAGTTCCTGTCTCCGATACTGCTGTGTACGCTCTACACACAGCGCTATACAGAATAGGGATAGAAGTTTCTTTCAGCTCTTGTAAGGGCTAATAACAGGAGGCTCAGAGCCATAGGTGACAGTCAGGTCCGTGGAAAGAGGTTTTTACAGCTACAGATAAGAGCGTCTGTGTAGCTAAGGTCAGGGAGTTCCTTGCTGCATTTCACCATTAGGAGGGATAGAAAGTGAGGCTTCCTTTCCTCTACACTGACCCACAACCCGGCCACTGTACGCTCCTGCCCTTTGCACACTCAAGCTCATATTTACTAAGCTATTATACTAGCAAACACTGAGGAAACTTAGTGGCATCCTAAAAGTGGCTGTTGGACTTCATTGTTGTCCCACTGGTGCAAAGATATTTGCGGCACCTCTGTATTGCACACTGAAACTCGTTTTTACTAAGCCATTATACTAGCAAACACTGAGGAAACTTAGTGGCATCCTAAAGTGGCTGTTGGACTTCCATTAGTGTCCCACTAGTGCAAATCTATTTGCAGAACCTCTGCATTGCACACTCAAGCTCATTGTTACTAAGCCATTCTAATAGCAAACTGTGCTGCCAGTTTAAGGGCCGTAGTTGCATTGTCAGGGATAGTTATTGTTGTTTATTCTGCTGTCAATAAAGCTAGATCACCGCTGCAATCTACACCACCTCTCAATTTTTACTACCCCATTTTAAGTGCACAATCTTGTCGCAATCAAAATGAGTGGCAAAATGACAGATGCTGGTGGAAAGGGGAACAGGCGTGTTGGAAAAGGAAAAAAAGGGTTTGTCCGTGGGGGAAGTTGGCAAAGCTCCATTAACATCTGCTGAAGATAGACCATCTTCCAGCAAAAGTAAGATGTCTACTACTTACCGTGGACAATCCGATGTGCTCCCTTTTTTGCGGACACAAACAACTGGAACAAAGGTAGATGATGGCCAAAAAAAGAAAATGCTTGAATGGATCTCAAGTGGTCCAACAAGTGCCCTCTCCGCCACCTCAACTACCGCATCCAAAAAACACCAGTCCTCTGAGTTGTCATCCCAATCACACTTGCTTTCTCCCAGCTCTCAAGTCTCCATCCGCCCTGCACAGTATGGTGCACACAGAGATGGCTGAGTCTGAAGAGCTGTTCAGTCACACTATAGCCTGGGAATCAGAGGTCTGCTGCCAAGCTACAGTGAGTACAGACCAGGAAATGGTCTGCAGTGATGCCAAAAACCTTTGTGACTCAGATTCAGTGATGACCAAGTTCATGAGCATAATGTTGACCCTTATTCACAAACTGAAACACCTCTTGTAATAGACAATGAGGAACATACTGATGATGATGAGACGCAGATACCAGATTGGGATGACAACTTAAATATTCGTTCAGGGCAGGAAGAGGCTCGGTCTGAGGGGGAGGAGAGTGCAAACACAACGCTTGATGAGGAACTTCTAGATCCCACCTACTGTCAACCCACAGTCAGGCACTCAAGAGGTCAACAGAGGCGGTGGAGGAGGATGCTACTGACAGCAAAGTTACCTTGCACCTTCCTGGACAGAGGAGGAGTACTGGTAGCACGTCTACAACTGCATCTCAGCCACCACTCTGCCTCTGAGCACCAGTTGGGGTGGCTCAGCAGGTCGCATGCCCTCTAAGCCTTGCCTAGCCTGGACATAGCAAAAGATCGACCAAATCATGTGATATGTAAAATTTGTCGTGATTCTGGTAGTAGAGGGCAAAACCTCTGCAGTTTGACAACTTCTTCCATGAATCGTCACATGAATAAATATCATATGTCCCAGTAGGAAGCTCACCGTGCTGAAATGCGGCCTAGCGGAGCGGACCATCCACCACCTGCCCCTTCCAGTGCATCCGTGCTCTCTTCCTCTTCTAGGACTGTGGGGACAGCTGTCACACCTGGTTTTCCACGCACAAATTCCACCAGTGTAACCGCAACAGGCAGATTGCTTGGTAGGTCGTCAGTTGGTTTGGAAGGGGAAACAAGTGCGTGTGTACAGCTCTCTCAGACATCGATAGCATCAACGTTGGATGAAGGCAACATCATGTCTACGCCTGCACTTTCCTCACAAACCTGCATTTTTCAGGGACACCCTACTCACCACCATCTACACACAGCAGCCAGATCTCTGTCCCTCAGATGTGGACAAATAAAAGGGAATTTCCTGCGACCCATGACAAAGCTAAGAGGTTGACTTTATCCCTCTGTAAGCTCTTTGCTACCGAAATGCTGCCTTTCCGCCTGGTGGACACACAGGATTTTAGAGACCTTATGTCTGTCGCTGTGCCCCAGTACCAGATGCCCAGTCGCCACTACTTCTCTAAGAAAGGTGTGCCTGCTCTACAGCAGGATATCGCACACAACATCACCGCTTCCTTGAGAAACTCTATGTGTGAACGGGTGCATTTCACCACCGATACTTGGACCAGTAAGCATGGACAGGGACGTTACGTGTCGCTGACTGGGCACTGGGTAACTATGGTGATAGATGGTGAAGGGTCTGCTGCACAAGTCTTGCCGTCCCCACGACTTGTGTGTCAATCCTCTGTCTGTCCAAGTTCCTCCACTGATTCTGCCTTCTCCACCTCGTCTGGGTCCTCCACCTCCGCCCCAAGCCTGTCTGGTCAGGCCACCAGCATTCTAACTGCGCAGAAGGAATCACGCACCCCTCATTACTATGCTAGCAGCAGAGCACAATGGCATCAGGCGGTCTTTAGCTTGAAATGTCTTGGAAATAAGAGTCACACAGCGGCTGAGTTGTGGGCAGCTCTGGAAACTGAGTTTGGTAAATGGTTGTCTCCACTCAACCTGCAGCCTGGTAAGGCCGTGTGCGACAATGCTGCAAACCTGGGTGTGGCCCTTCGCCTGGGCAAGGTGACACATGTGCCTTGTTTGGCTCACGTGTTGAACCTTGTTGTCCAGCAATTTTTAACACACTATCCCGGCCTAGATGGCCTTCTGAACAGGGCACGAAAACTGTCTGCTCACTTCCGCCATTCAATCACCGCAGCTGAGCGACTTGCATCGCTCCAGAAGTCTTTCGGCCTGCCGGTTCATCGCCTGAAATGCGATGTGCCGACATGCTGGAATTCGACTCTCCACATGTTACAGCGATTGTGGCAGCACCATCGAGCCCTGGTGCAATACGTCATGACGTATAGCCTGGGCCAACGAGATGCAGAGGTGGGGCAGATCACCCTCATGGAGTGGTCTCAGATCAAGGACCTATGCACCCTTCTGCACAGTTTCGACATGGCGACGAATATGTTTAGCGCTGACAATGCCATTATCAGCATGACAATTCCAGTCATTTACATGCTGGAGCACACGCTAAACAACAGGAGGATTCATATGCGCAAGAGACAACAACATCACCAAGGTCCAGACGTTCATCATCACCAACGCGGCAGGCATTGGACCATGGGGGACAGGGATCAACAAGGGTGCATGGTAGCAGGCAAAATGTTGAGGAAGGTGCAGGAGAACATGAAGAAATGGAGGACGAACTGTCCATGGACATGGAAGACTCAGCGGATGAGGGAGACCTTGGTAAAATTTCTGTTGAAAGAGGTTGGGGGGAGATGTCAGAGGAAGAAAGAACGTTTAGCACCTCTATGCCACAAACACAGCGTGGACTTGGTCGGCATGGATGCGCAAAACACATGAGCGCCTTCTTGCTGCACTGCCTCCAACATGACCCTCGTATTGTCAAAATTAGAAGTGATGATGAGTACTGGCTTGCCACACTATTAGTTCCCAAGTCCAAATTTTGTGACATAATTCCAGCCATAGAAAGGGACGCACGTATGCAGGAGTATCAGCAGAAGCTGTTACTCGATCTTAGCTCGGCTTATCCACCAAACAACCGTGGTGCAGGGAGTGAATCTCCCAGTTGTAACTTGACAAACATGGGACGGTCTTGTCATCTTTAACAGTCTACCCGTACCAGTAGCACTGTATCTGGTGCTGGTAACAGCAATTTTATTGAATCTTTTCATAATGTTTTTAGACCATCCTTTGCAAGGCCACCAGAGACAAGTCTGACAAATAGTCAACGGCTGGAGAGGATGATACAGAAGTATCTCCAAATGAACATCGATGCCATGACTTTGCAAATGGAGCCTTGCTCATTTTGGGCTCCAAATCTTGAAAAATGGCCAGAGCTCTACACTTACGCCTTGGAGATATTGTTGTGTCCAGCTGCCAGCGTTGTCTCTGAACATGTCTTCAGTGCTGCTGGGTGTGTGCTGACAGATAAGCGCACGCGTCTCTCCAGTGACAATGTGGACAGACTAACGTTCATCAAAATGAACAAGTTATGGATCCAGAAGGAATTTACTATTCCTGTGTCATCCTGGGGAGAGTAAATGCTTGTGGATTTGGAATGTGCTTGATGCAAATCTACCTGTGAAATGTACAACTGGGGCACAAGTGCTGCCACTGATGGGGTGTCTGTGTGGCCCAATATTTGGAAAAAAGGGAGACTCCGCTTGGAGTCACCTTGCAGTGTTTTACATGATTTTAGAAGGGCATGCCATGCCTATATCTGTGTCTCATCCTCTTTTCCTTGTAACGCTTTTTTGTTTAAGCATGAGAATTTGTTCTTGTCACTTTCCCATGTGTTTGTGTTGTGTTGTGAGTTGTTTGTCACCTTTTGGACACCTTTGAGGGTGTTTTCTAGGTGTTTTTATGTGTTTTTGATTGCCTCCTATTGTTTCCTATGCGGTTCGAGCGGTTCGCCGAACCGGTTCGCCGAACCAAACTCGAATGAGACCTCCGTTCGGCGAACCGAACTCGATCCGAACCACGACCGGTTCGCTCATCTCTAATGATGAGCTATTGGACTGCAAATGGCCCATATACTGTCCTTGCACAGTGGCCTCTATTTGTCTGTGTCCACCAGTGGCTAGACTGCTAAAAGATTTGTGGCTAGTAGGTGCAATTTCACTACTGGACTAATGAAGCATGTCTTTCTAGCTGTCAATGGAATAAAGCCATGCACAGCAGTCAAGGATTCGGTGTGTAACCTGACAGTAGCAGAGGGGAGCTGTATTAGACTTGCAGGAGGAGGAGGATGCAAGCAACATAAAGAGCAGCTTTTTTCAACAAAACAACTTAACATTTTAATATTTAATTTAAGAATCTTTGCGCTTTTTTATATTTCACTGCTATGCAACATTATATATATACAGTATATATATATGTGTGTGTGTTTGTATACATATATACACTGTGTTTATCCAAAAATAGGACCTCCCCCAAAATTAAGCCCTAGCAGGGAATTTCAGCATTTTCAGAGCAAGGCTTAAATATAACACCTACCCCGAAAATAGTCGCGGTTTAATAATGAAGTGTCCATGCAGCTAAAAAAGTTAAAGAATACTGCAGGACACTTGATTATAAAACAGCAGACACCCCCAAAAGAGAAAAGAATGAAGACCCCGCAATCACACTCACCAGATGCCAAGCGGGAGGCCCTGCAGTGGATTGCACACCCGCACCTATCAGCTCACACACACAATCACCCATCAGATCGCGCACACACACTCACCACATCCAGCTATATTGATTTCCTAAGTTGCAGTGCGGTGGAGTGCAATGACCTGCGGCTGCGGATAAAATGCTTACAGGACCTGTGATGTGTCACTTCCTCCCATTTTCCCTGCAGCTGGAGGCATTCTGTACTACTGGATGTGGTGAGATGAGTGAGGGTGCGTGATCTGCTTGGTGATTGTGTGTGCGATCTGATGTATGTGACTGTTGGCCAGAAGCAGGAGAGGACAGCGTGCAGCATTCCTGCTGGGAGCGCCCACCAAGGATCGCAGGAGGACCTGATAGTCACGGAGATGCCTGGGGTCTGATAAGTATCAGTCCCCTGGGAAGGGGGTCTGCTTTTTGAGGGGTAAATGTACCCCCAACCATGTTTATCCAAGAATAAGACCCACTACAAAAATAAGCCCTAGCGCTTTTTGGGGGGCAAATAAATTATAAGTCAGTGTCTTACTGATTTTTACAGAAACACGGTATATATATATATATATATATATATATATATATATATATATAAATGTAGGAGAATTAGGATCCAGCAAAAGGATGAAATTTCACCAGAATTTTAAAAACTTCTTCTTTATTTATTCCTTTGAGTGGTAGATAGGTGTAATAGGATGGTCACAATACAAAGCTTCACTCAATTTCTCTGAAATAGCTCCTGTAAATACACCTTCCTGCAATAGTTTTTTCATTTCCTCATTGAAAGGGAGGGTGGGATTTTCATTTAGTTCCCTGTACACACTGGAGTTTTCCAATGCGGTTAAATTGAGTTTTTTATATAAGCCAACATCCAGAATGGTAATTGATCCACCCTTATCTGACTGAACAATTTTTAGATCTTTGTTCTTGCTCAATTCCTGAAGAGCTTTATGTTCATGAAATGTCAGATTATGATGGGTCAATTCCACTCTGTTATTTAATTCCACCAAATCTCTTTCCACCGCTTCTTGAAAAACATCCAACATAGGAGGTCTGGATTTGAGTGGGTAAAATTTAGTATTTTTTACATGAAAGGAATTGTTTAAATTGACCTGGTATTCTTTGGAACTTTCAGATTCTAGTTGTCTCAGATTAAACAAACCCACCTGTTCCTTAAACGTAAGTAACTTTTCAACATCCCTGTTTTCTGTAGAACAAAAATTATCAGTACCAACATTATCCTCGAAATGACATTTTAGAGTTAAACAACGTGCTAGACGATTAACATCCAACACTGTGTCATACACATTGAATTTACATGCCGGGGAAAAACTGAGTCCTTTTGACAAAAGTGAAAGTTGCGGTGCTGAAAGTATATAACTGGAAAGGTTGTAGACTGGTACAGTTATTTTTTCCGTTTCCGGAGTTTGTCCTGGTAAGCCTGTCCTCTTATGTCGTCTTTCTCCTCTCCTTTTATTCCGTTTTTTGGCTTGGCTCCCTCTTTATTGAAATTTCTTTGGTAAGATTTTTTTCTTTCTGTACCATTATTGGTTGCACAAGCCACAGATGAATCCAAATAATCATCTGAAGTATCGCCAAAAGTAGTATCCATATTTTCTTGAGTTTTTTGAAAAGTCACTTTATGTTTGCTAAACCAGGGTTTCCGTTTTTTCAATATTGAAGACGGATTCCTACTCCAGTTATATACACATTTGTTGTTATTATAATCCTCCATATCTCGTGTGTATTTTCTTTTTTTGGTTGATTATGGGTGCTCGGCTAATACTCCCAAAAAGCAATAATCAAACAATGTAGAAAACATATAGCCAGCTCACCATAAAGGAGTTCCTCTTGATGCAGTGGTCGGTGTTCACCTTATATTCTGCAGGGATCCAGGCAGGGAGTGTGCCCAAACAAATAGAAATGTAGGAGAATTAGGATCCAACAAAAGGATGAAATTTCACCAGTATTTTAAAAACTTCTTCTTTATTTATTCCTTTGAGTCATATAAAAGTATGAGGAACTCCAATCAATTAATAGCACTCCAGCAAGGGACTACATGTTTCAGCACTGACAATATGTCCTCCTTTATGGAACATATTCAAATAACCCTTAATTAAAAGCAGTGGTTTGGTTTTTTTTTGTTTTTTTTTTGTCATTGATATACAGATCTTGATATACAGATATACAGGTCTTGCTTGCTGCAGGATGTATTTTTCATATATATATATATATATATATATATATATATATATATATATATATATATATATATGTATAACTATCTTGTTGCGGTTATCCTATATCATTGTTTATTTATTATCAAATGTATATATTATTTGTCTATGTATAAAACATGTTCAATATATGTATTTTTCTAGCAATATTCTTGAACTGAGTCTCAACCATCTACTCAGATGTTTTTAATTGTCTTGCTCCACTGCTTTTAATTAAGGGTTATTTGAATATGTTCTATGCTGGCTATATGTTTTCTACATTGTTTGAGATATATACATATATATATATATATATATACAGTCATATGAAAAAGTTTGGGCAACCCTATTAATTTTAACCTTTTTTCTTTATAACAATATGGGTTTTTGCAACAGCTATTTCTGTTTCATATATCTAATAACTGATGGACTGAGTAATATTTCTGGATTGAAATGAGGTTTATTGTACTAACAGAAAATGTGCGATCCACATTTAAACAAAATTTGACCAGTGCAAAAGTAAGGGCACCCTTATCAATTTCTTGATTTGAAGACTCCTAACTAGAGTTGAGCGCGGTTCGCGGTTCGAGGTTCTCCAGTTCGCGGTTCGAGTGATTTTGGGGCCTGTTCTAGATCGAACTAGAACTCGAGCTTTTTTGCAAAAGCTCGATAGTTCTAGATACGTTCGAGAACGGTTCTAGCAGCAAAAAAACAGCTAATTCCCAGCTGGCTTTCCGCTGTAATAGTGTAAGTCACTCTGTGACTCACACTATTATGAAATTTCAGTGTATAGTGTGCGGGAACAGCGCCTTCAGATCACTGCTGTATGGATAATGGCGATCGCCATTTTTTTTTTTTTCCTTGTCTTCCTTCCCTAAGCGCGCGCGTGTAGTGGGGAGGGCCAGCATGTCAGCCAATCCCAGACACACACACAGCTAAGTGGACTTTTAGCCAGAGAAGCAACGGCATGTGTGATAGGATGTCCATGTCACATGTCCCTGCATTATGAAAACGAGTATCTGCCCGTCCGGACGCCATTATCTCTTCTGCGTCCTTGGTGTCAGACATCACTGGCGCAGCTCCGTCCAGAGTCCTATCGCCGATACTGCTGTATGCGCTCCATACACAGCGCTGGACAGCTTAGGGAGAGCACTTTCTATCAGTCCTTTTAAGGGCTCGTACCGGCAGGGACAGAGCCATAGGTGACAGGTCCTGAAAACAGAGACAGCGTCTGTGTAGCCAAGGTCAGGGATTTCCTCACTGCATTTCCCCATTAGGAGGGAATAGAAAAGCAGGCTTCCATTCCTCTACCCAGAGCCCCACAATCCTGGCACTGTACCCTCCTGTCCTCTGCACACTCCAACTCATTATAACTAAGCCATTATACTAGCAATCACTGAGTGTACCTAGTGTCATCCTAAACGTGGCTATTGGACTTCTGTATAGTCCCAGTGGTGCACAGATATTTGCAGCACGTCTGCCTGCATTGCACACTCAAACTCATTATAACTAAGCCATTATACTAGCAAACACTGAGTGTACCTAGTGGCATCCTAAACGTGGCTGTTGGACTTCTGTATAGTCCCAGTAGTGCACAGATATTTGCAGCACCTCTGCCTGCATTGCACACTCAAAGTGATAGTTAATAAGCCATTATACTAGCAAACACTAAGTGTACCTAGTGTCATCCTAAACGTGGCTGTTGGACTTCTGTATAGTCCCAGTAGTGCACAGATATTTGCAGCACGTCTGCCTGCATTGCACACTCAAACTGATAGTTACTAAGCCATTATACTAGCAAACACTGAGTGTACCTAGTGGCATCCTAAACGTGGCTGTTGGACTTCTGTATAGTCCCACTAGTGCACAGATATTTGCAGCACCTCGGCCTGCACTGCACACTCCAACTGATAGTTACTAAGCCATTATACTAGCAAACACTGAGTGTACCTAGTGGCATCCTAAACGTGGCTGTTGGACTTCTGTATAGTCCCAGTAGTGCACAGATATTTGCAGCACCTCTGCCTGCATTGCACACTCAAACTCATTGTAACTAAGCCATTATACTAGCAAACACTGAGTGTACCTAGTGTAATCCTAAACGTGGCTATTGGACTTCTGTATAGTCCCAGTAGTGCACAGATATTTGCAGCACCTCTGCCTGCATTGCACACTCCAACTGATAGTTACTAAGCCATTATACTAGCAAACACTGAGTGTACATAGTGGCATCCTAAACGTGGCTGTTGGACTTCTGTATAGTCCCAGTAGTGCACAGATATTTGCAGCACGTCTGCCTGCATTGCACACTCAAACTCAATGTAACTAAGCCATTATACTAGCAAACACTGAGTGTACCTAGTGGCATCCTAAACGTGGCTGTTGGACTTCTGTATAGTCCCAGTAGTGCACAGATATTTGCAGCACGTCTGCCTGCATTGCACACTCAAACTCATTGTAACTAAGCCATTATACTAGCAAACACTGAGTGTACCTAGTGGCATCCTAAACGTGGCTGTTGGACTTCTCTATAGTCCCACTAGTGCACAGATATTTGCAGCACCTCTGCCTGCATTGCACACTCCAACTCATTATAACAAAGCAATTATACTAGCAAACACTGAGTGTACCTAGTGTCATCCTAAACGTGGCTATTGGACTTCTGTATAGTCCCACTAGTACACAGATATTTGCAGCACGTCTGCCTGCATTGCACACTCCAACTGATAGTTACTAAGCCATTATACTAGCAAACACTGAGTGTACCTGGTGGCATCCTAAACGTGGCTGTTGGACTTCTGTATAGTCCCAGTAGTGCACAGATATTTGCAGCACGTCTGCCTGCATTGCACACTCAAACTGATAGTTACTAAGCCATTATACTAGCAAACACTGAGTGTACCTAGTGGCATCCTAAACGTGGCTGTTGGACTTCTGTATAGTCCCACTAGTGCACAGATATTTGCAGCACCTCGGCCTGCACTGCACACTCCAACTGATAGTTACTAAGCCATTATACTAGCAAACACTGAGTGTACCTAGTGGCATCCTAAACGTGGCTGTTGGACTTCTGTATAGTCCCAGTAGTGCACAGATATTTGCAGCACGTCTGCCTGCATTGCACACTCCAACTCATTATAACTAAGCCATTATACTAGCAATTTATGATGCCAGTTTAAGGGCCGTAGTTGCATTATCAGGGATATTTATTCTTTATTATTCTGCTGGTAATAAAGCTAGACCACCGCTGCAATCTACACCACCTCTCAATTTTTACTACCACATTTTCAGTGCACAATCTTGTCGCAATCAACATGAGTGGCAAAATGACAGATGCTGGAAAAGGGAAGAGGCGTGCTGGAAAAGGAAAAAAAGGGTTTGTCCGTGGGGAAGGTGGCAAAGCTCCATTAACATCTGCTGAAGATAGACCATCTACCAGCAAAAGTAAGATGTCTACTACTTACCATGGACAATCTGATGTGCTCCCTTTTTTACGGACAAGAACAACAGGAACAAAGGTAGATGATGGCCAAAAAAGGAAAATGCTTGAATGGATCTCAAGTGGTCCAACAAGTGCCCTCTCAGCCACTTCAAGTACCGCATCCAAAAAACACCAGTCCTCTGAGTTGTCATCCCAATCAAACTTGCTTTCTCCCAGCTCTGAAGTCTCCATCAGCCCTGCACAGTATGGTGGAACTGAGATGGCTGAGTCTGCAGAGCTGTTCAGTCACACTATAGCCTGGGAATCAGAGGTCTGCTCCCAAGCTACAGTGAGTACAGACCAGGAAATGGTCTGCAGTGATGCCCAGAACCTTTGTGACTCTGATTCAGGCCGTGAGGACCAAGTTTCTGAGCATAATGTTGACCCTTTGTCACAAACTGTAACACCTGTGGTTATAGACAATGAGGAAAATACTGATGAAGATGAGACGCAGATACCCGATTGGGATGACAACTTAAATATTCGGTCAGGGCAAGAAGAGGCTCAGTCTGAGGGGGAGGGGAGTGCAAACACAACAATTTATGATGAAGTTCTAGATCCCACCTACTGTCAACACCCAGTCAGGCACTCGAGGAGGTCAACAGAGGCGGTGGAGGAGGATGCAACCGACGACGAAGTTACCTTGCGCCGTTCTGGACAGAGTCGGAGCACTGGTAGCACGTCTACAACTGTATCCTCAGCCACCACTCTGCCTCTGAGCACTAGTCGGGGGGGCTCAGCAGGTCGCATGCCCTCTAAGCCTTGCCTAGCCTGGTCATTTTTTGACATAGAAAAAGATCGCCCAAATTATGTGATGTGTAAAATTTGTCATGATTCTGTTAGTAGAGGTCAAAACCTCAGCAGTTTGACAACTTCTTCCATGAATCATCACATGAATAAATATCATAGGTCCCGGTGGGAAGCTCACCGTGCTGCAATGCGGCCTAGCGGAGCAAACCATCCACGGCCTGCCCCTTCCAGTGCATCCGCGCGTTCTTCATCTTCTAGGACTGTGGGGACAGCTGTCACACCTGGTTTTCCACGCACAACTTCCACCACTGTAACCGCAACAGGCAGTTTGCTTGGTAGGTCGTCAGTTGGTTTGGAAGGGGAAACAAGTACGTGTGTACAGCTCTCTCAGACATCGATAGCACCAACTTTGGATGAAGGCAACATCATGTCTCCGCCTGCACTTTCCTCACAATCCTGCATTTTTCCAGGGACACCCTACTCAACACCGTCTACACACAGCAGCCAGATCTCTGTCCCTCAGATGTGGTCAAATAAAAGGCCATTTCCTGCAACCCATGACAAAGCTAAGAGGTTGACTCTATCCCTCTGTAAGCTCTTGGCTACCGAAATGCTGCCTTTCTGCCTAGTGGACACACAGGATTTTAGAGACCTTATGTCTGTCGCTGTGCCCCAGTACCAGATGACTAGTCGCCACTACTTCTCTAAGAAAGGTGTGCCCGCGCTACACTAGCATGTCGCACACAACATCACCGCTTCCTTGAGAAACTCTGTGTGTGAACGGGTGCATTTCACCACCGATACTTGGACCAGTAAGCATGGACAGGGACGTTACATGTCGCTGACTGGGCACTGGGTAACTACGGTGATAGATGGTGAAGGGTCTGCTGCACAAGTCTTGCCATCCCCACGACTTGTGTGTCAATCCTCTGTCTGTCCAAGTTCCGCCACTGCTTCTGCCACCTCCACCTCATCTGGGTCCTCCAGCTCCGCCCCAAGCCTGCCTGGTAAGGCCACCAGCGTTCTCACTGCGCAGAAGGAATCACGCACCCCTCATTACTATGCTGGCAGCAGAGCGCAACGGCATCAGGCAGTCTTTAGCTTGACATGTCTTGGGAATAGGAGTCACACAGCTGAGGAGTTGTGGTCAGCTCTGCAGTCAGAGTTTAATAAATGGCTGTCTCCACTCAACCTGCAGCCTGGTAAGGCCGTGTGCGACAATGCTGTAAACCTGGGTGCGGCCCTTCGCCTGGGCAAGGTGACACACGTGCCTTGTATGGCTCATGTGTTGAACCTTGTCGTCCAGCAATTCTTAACACACTATCCTGGCCTAGATGGCCTTCTGACCAGGGCACGAAAACTGTCTGCTCACTTCCGCCGTTCAACCGCCGCAGCTGAGCGACTTGCATCTCTCCAGAATTCTTTCGGCCTGCCGGTTCATCGCCTGAAATGCGATGTGGCGACACGCTGAAATTCGACTCTCCACATGTTACAGCGACTGTGGCAGCACCGCCGAGCCCTGTTGCAATACGTCATGACGTATAGCCTGGGCCAACGAGATGCAGAGGTGGGGCAGATCACCCTGATGGAGTGGTCTCAGATCAAGGACCTATGCACCCTTCTGCACAGTTTCGACATGGCGACGAATATGTTTAGCGCTGACAATGCCATTATCAGCATGACAATTCCAGTCATTTACATGCTGGAGCACACGCTAAACACTATTCGGAGTCAGGGGGAGAGACAACAGGAAGGGGAGGAACTACAGGAGGATTCATATGCGCAAGGGACAACAACATCACCAAGGTCCAGACGTTCATCATCACCAACGCAGCAGGCATGGGACCATGGGGGACAGGGATCAACAAGGGCGCATAGTAGCAGGCGAAATATTGAGGAAGGTGCAGGAGAACATGAAGAAGTGGAGGACGAACTGTCCATGGACATGGAAGACTCAGCAGATGAGGGAGACCTTGGTCAAATTTCAGTTGAAAGAGGTTGGGGGGAGATGTCAGAGGAAGAAAGAACGGGTAGCACCTCTATGCCACAAACACAGCGTGGACTTGGTCCGCATGGCTGCGCAAGACACATGAGTGCCTTCTTGTTGCACTACCTCCAACATGACCCTCGTATTGTCAAAATTAGAAGTGATGATGACTACTGGATTGCCACACTATTAGATCCCCGGTACAAGTCCAAATTTTGTGACATAATTCCAGCCATAGAAAGGGACGCACGTATGCAGGAGTATCAGCAGAAGCTGTTACTCGATCTTAGCTCGGCTTTTCCACCAAACAACCGTGCAGGTGCAGGGAGTGATTCTCCCAGTTGTAACTTGACAAACATGGGACGGTCTCGTCATCTTCAACAGTCTACCCGTACCAGTAGGGGGAGATAAGGTATGCACACCAGTGACTATGGAAGGGGAATACATGGAATAGCAGAAACTGATGTGTGAATACTGACATGAAAAATTCAATAGCCATTTGTAAGAATGAAATGTGAAAAATGGAACCTGCATTACTGCCATGAATATATGAATAAAGAGAAATTTAGCTACTGAATTGATCAATGCAGAAGAGCCCCAGCGTAGTGTTGGGGCTCTTCTGCATTGATCAATTCAGTAGCTAAATTTCTCTTTATTCATATATTCATGGCAGTAATGCAGGTTCCATTTTTCACATTTCATTCTTACAAATGGCTATTGAATTTTTCATGTCAGTATTCACACAGCAGTTTCTGCTATTCCATGTATTCCCCTTCCATAGTCACTGGTGTGCATACCTTATCTCCCCATAGTGATGTTTTTTTAGGTTTTTTGCACCCAGTTCAGACATAGAATGGAGTTCCAAACGTTATTCCTTAATGTTAGTAGTTTTTCGTTTGTGAACCCTCCCCATACACACCTATTGCCAATCCACATTATACGTATATATAGCCTGGGTCTCAGCGTCCCATACACGGTAAGTTTTTTAACTGCATGAGAGGACACACACAAGCTAGGGACCCCAACGTAGAGAAATACTTTGGCGTAGTGTTGGGGCTCTTCTGCATTGATCAATTCAGTAGCTAAATTTCTCTTTATTCATATATTCATGGCAGTAATGCAGGTTCCATTTTTCACATTTCATTCTTACAAATGGCTATTGAATTTTTCATGTCAGTATTCACACAGCAGTTTCTGCTATTCCATGTATTCCCCTTCCATAGTCACTGGTGTGCATACCTTATCTCCCCATAGTGATGTTTTTTTAGGTTTTTTGCACCCAGTTCAGACATAGAATGGAGTTCCAAACGTTATTCCTTAATGTTAGTAGTTTTTCGTTTGTGAACCCTCCCCATACACACCTATTGCCAATCCACATTATACGTATATATAGCCTGGGTCTCAGCGTCCCATACACGGTAAGTTTTTTAACTGCATGAGAGGACACACACAAGCTAGGGACCCCAACGTAGAGAAATACTTTGGCGTAGTGTTGGGGCTCTTCTGCATTGATCAATTCAGTAGCTAAATTTCTCTTTATTCATATATTCATGGCAGTAATGCAGGTTCCATTTTTCACATTTCATTCTTACAAATGGCTATTGAATTTTTCATGTCAGTATTCACACAGCAGTTTCTGCTATTCCATGTATTCCCCTTCCATAGTCACTGGTGTGCATACCTTATCTCCCCATAGTGATGTTTTTTTAGGTTTTTTGCACCCAGTTCAGACATAGAATGGAGTTCCAAACGTTATTCCTTAATGTTAGTAGTTTTTCGTTTGTGAACCCTCCCCATACACACCTATTGCCAATCCACATTATACGTATATATAGCCTGGGTCTCAGCGTCCCATACACGGTAAGTTTTTTAACTGCATGAGAGGACACACACAAGCTAGGGACCCCAACGTAGAGAAATACTTTGGCGTAGTGTTGGGGCTCTTCTGCATTGATCAATTCAGTAGCTAAATTTCTCTTTATTCATATATTCATGGCAGTAATGCAGGTTCCATTTTTCACATTTCATTCTTACAAATGGCTATTGAATTTTTCATGTCAGTATTCACACAGCAGTTTCTGCTATTCCATGTATTCCCCTTCCATAGTCACTGGTGTGCATACCTTATCTCCCCATAGTGATGTTTTTTTAGGTTTTTTGCACCCAGTTCAGACATAGAATGGAGTTCCAAACGTTATTCCTTAATGTTAGTAGTTTTTCGTTTGTGAACCCTCCCCATACACACCTATTGCCAATCCACATTATACGTATATATAGCCTGGGTCTCAGCGTCCCATACACGGTAAGTTTTTTAACTGCATGAGAGGACACACACAAGCTAGGGACCCCAACGTAGAGAAATACTTTGGCGTAGTGTTGGGGCTCTTCTGCATTGATCAATTCAGTAGCTAAATTTCTCTTTATTCATATATTCATGGCAGTAATGCAGGTTCCATTTTTCACATTTCATTCTTACAAATGGCTATTGAATTTTTCATGTCAGTATTCACACAGCAGTTTCTGCTATTCCATGTATTCCCCTTCCATAGTCACTGGTGTGCATACCTTATCTCCCCATAGTGATGTTTTTTTAGGTTTTTTGCACCCAGTTCAGACATAGAATGGAGTTCCAAACGTTATTCCTTAATGTTAGTAGTTTTTCGTTTGTGAACCCTCCCCATACACACCTATTGCCAATCCACATTATACGTATATATAGCCTGGGTCTCAGCGTCCCATACACGGTAAGTTTTTTAACTGCATGAGAGGACACACACAAGCTAGGGACCCCAACGTAGAGAAATACTTTGGCGTAGTGTTGGGGCTCTTCTGCATTGATCAATTCAGTAGCTAAATTTCTCTTTATTCATATATTCATGGCAGTAATGCAGGTTCCATTTTTCACATTTCATTCTTACAAATGGCTATTGAATTTTTCATGTCAGTATTCACACAGCAGTTTCTGCTATTCCATGTATTCCCCTTCCATAGTCACTGGTGTGCATACCTTATCTCCCCATAGTGATGTTTTTTTAGGTTTTTTGCACCCAGTTCAGACATAGAATGGAGTTCCAAACGTTATTCCTTAATACCCGTACCAGTAGGACTGTATCTGGTGCTGGTAACAGCAATTTTATGGAATCTTTTCATAATTTTTTTAGACCCTCCTTTGCAAGGCCACTAGAGACAACAAGTCTGACACATAGTCAACGGCTGGAGAGGATGATACAGGAGTATCTCCAAATGAACATCGATGCCATGACTTTGCAAATGGAGCCTTGCTCCTTTTGGGCTTCAAATCTAGAAAAATGGCCAGAGCTCTCCAGTGACGCCTTGGAGATTTTGTCGTGTCCAGCTGCCAGCGTTGTCTCTGAACGTGTGTTCAGTGCTGCTGGGTGTGTGCTGACAGATAAGCGCACGCGTCTGTCCAGTGACAATGTGGACAGACTAACGTTCATCAAAATGAACAAGTCATGGATCCACCAGGAATTTACTACCCCTGTGTCATCCTGGGGAGAGTAAATGCTTGTGGATTTGGAATGTGCTTGACGCAAATCAAAACATCCTGTTTGCAACTAGGGCACAAGTGCTGCCACTGATAAGGTGTCTGTGTGGCCCAATTTTTGGAAAAAAAGGGAGACTCCGCTTGGAGTAACCTTTGCTTGCTGTGTTTTTTAAAAATGATCCAAGATGAACAGAGCTGGTATCAGGAAATACTTTGCTACCTAGCCCGGTGTCATCCTGGGGACGGTTAAGAATAGCGTAGTTTTGAATGTGCTTGATGCAAATCTAGCTGTGAAGTGTACAACTAGGGCACAAGTGCTGCCACTGAATGGGTGGGTGTGTGTGGGGCCCAATTTTTGGAAAAAAAGGGAGACTCCGCTTGGAGTAACCCTTGCTTGCTGTGTTTTTTAAAAATGATCCAAGATGAACAGAGCTGGGATCAGGAAAGACTTTGCTACCTACCCCGGTGTCATCCTGGGGACGGTTAAGTATGGCGTATTTTTTAATGTGCTTGATGCAAATCAAAACTTCCTGTTTGCAACTAGGGCACAAGTGCTGCCACTGATAAGGTGTCTGTGTGGCCCAATATTTGGAAAAAAGGGAGACTCCGCTTGGAGTCACCTTGCGGTGTTTTACATGATTTTAGAAGGGCATGCCATGCCTATATCTGTGTCTCACCCCCTTTTTCCTCGTAACGCTGTTTTGTTTTCACATGAGAATTTGTCCTTGTCACTTTCCCATGTGTTTGTGTTGTGTTGTGAGTTGTTTGTCACCTTTTGGACACCTTTGAGGGTGTTTTCTAGGTGTTTTTATGTGTCTGTGATTGCCTGCCATTGTTTCCTATGCAGTTCGAGATCGGTTCGTCGAACCGACCTCGAGCCGAACCGCGACCGGTTCGCTCATCTCTACTCCTAACTACTTTTTACTGACTTACTTAAGCACTAAATTGGTTTTGTAACCTCATTGAGCTTTGAACTTCATAGGCAGGTGAATCCAATCATGAGAAAAGGTATTTAAGGTGTCCACTTGCAAGTTGTTCTCCTATTTGAATCTCCTATGAAGAGTGGCATCATGGGCTCCTCAAAACAACTCACAAATGATCTGAAAACAAAGATTATTCAACATAGTTGTTCAGGGGAAGGATACAAAAAGTTGTCTCAGAGATTTAAACTGTCAGTTTCCACTGTGAGGAACATAGTAAGGAAACGGAAGAACACAGGTACAGTTCTTATTAAGCCAAGAAGTGGCAGGCCAAGAAAAATATCAGAAAGGCAGAGAAGAATGGTGAGAACAGTCAAGGACAATCCACAGACCACCTCCAAAGACCTGCAGCTTCATCTTGTTGCAGATGGTGTCAATGTGCATCGGTCAACAATACAGCGCACGTTACACAAGGAGAAGCTGCATGGGAGAGTGATGCGAAAGAAGCTGTTTCTGCAAGCACGCCACAAACAGAGTCTCCTGAGGTACAATAAACCTCATTTCAATCCAGAAATATTACTCAGTCCATCAGTTATTAGATATATGAAACTTAAATAGCTGTTGCAAAAACCCAAATTGTTATAAAGAAAAAAGGTTAACATTAATAGGGGTGCTCAAAGTTTTTCATATGACTGTGTATATATATATATATGTGTGTGTGCAGGTACCCTTTAGAAGTGTTGCAATTTACCATTGCAGAAGTTAAGAGGGTGATAATTACTCTAAGATATCAACCTAAAGCCAAGATGATATTTCATTAGTTTACAGAGTGAGATTTTGATTGGAATAACCTTCTTTTAGCTCCAGATGAGCAGATCTTTTGAAATTCGAGTTTGATGATTTTTTTTTCAAGAAAATTAAATATGCGGCAAATAAATTTGTATGAATCTGGATACTGGAAATCTTGTAAGTACTGAGAAAATACACTAGGGGAGATGAGAGAGAACCTCACCGACCATAAGAGGCAAGATAGATGACCCTGTTGACCATAAAAGTTTACACTCTACATAAGAGAAAGAGTAAACCCCTCTGATCGTAAGAACTTACATGCTAAAGAAAGACAGAGGTCCCTAATAACCATAAGAGCTTACGCTCTCCAGAAGAGAGAGACTTACGGTACCCAGTGACTCTGGAGATAGTCAATGACTCTGCTGTACAAACTGTTCTCCAATGAAAATCTCAGATGGCCACCACTGTACAAGGTATGAAAATCCACTTAACATTATAGCTGCGGGCATTATGGGAGGCCTTTGACATAAGCCTGGTCTCTGATGCTTGTGAAATGGTGCTGGGCAAGGCTTTGTTTTGTGAACTGCAAATAAAAATCTCAAAATTTTCGACTTTGTGTAACCGCAAATTTCAAGAAATTCAACTTGAAATTGATCCTTCTTGCATTGATCTCCTCAACCTTACCAATGATTATTTTGGAAAGGGTTTTCTACATGGGAAGTCACCACTAGGGGGAGTTGCAACACTGGAGTAAGTAACAGCACTATGGAACTACAAGGTGTCACAGGAGTAATCACAGATAGATTATGAGAAGTCGTACAACCAGGGTCAGGGCCGGTAGGTCACACAGTAAAAGGGAATAGGCAGTGTCAGTGTCAGGAGCGAGCTAGAGCTTGGAAACCGGGAGAGCAAGCCAAAGAAGGGTATGCGCAGGGATGGAACAGCAAACAGGGAGCAGGAGAGGTAGACTGGAAGGTAAGACAAAAATGGAAGGGTTTGGACTCAGGGAGGTCGGAAGGTCAGACGAGGTAGCGTGTAGAATCAAGAACACTTACATGGACTAGGCATGCATGCTGCAGAGCAGAACTATAACCGGCATCGCACCGATGGAGGAGACCTCCTGATAAAGTGGCGTGGCACGATAGGCTCCACCCACCAGCCGAGGACTGGAAAACACCGACCACAGGACAGGGTGACAAATACAACTCTGCCACAGCAGAGTCCAGACTGATTCATGACACTACATGCTTGGAGTGGTGGTTACTATAATATGGCGATATACAGTCAACTTTTTCAATAACTGGGCTAATGTGGCCAGAAGTACTTGATGTATCATGATGAGTACTATATCATTGTGTTCTACTAGCATAAGATATTTTTCTTGCTGTCAAGTTTTTTACTTGAGTGATATTTTTTAAGTGACTTGATTTAGCTACATCATGAATGCCTTTGTGAGATATTCAGATTAATGTATTCATCAGTCTACATAACTAGGCATGGCATTCGTAATAATGTGGTGACAACTTAAATTGAAGAATGAAGCTTATCGCATTGACTCATTTAATAAAACTGTTTTCATTTTAGCTCCTCTCCTGAATATCTTCCTTGTATGTTTCGAAGGTGGTATGATTTCATATGAAGTCAGATTTTTTTTGATTTGTGTCTGAAAGCTTTAAATAACTGTAATTCACCTTTGGGAATGACACCAAATAATATATAATATGTTCAGTTTTCCATAATAATGTAATGGACATACCCACAAATGGAAGGTACTTCTACGAATCAATTTGGCCATGAAAGTAACATTTTATTGGTCTGACATATATATCACAATTGTAGATAAAACCACTATCATTACATTATATCTCACTAGAGAGGGTTTATAGCAATCCTGTTACCAACTAGAACTATACTGTTCATGTTATTGCGGACCATTTAAATATCAGGGAAATTGACTATTACATCTGCAGTATATGTGGACATTTATCACATTAGAAGAATTGCATAGAACATTCACTTACTTTTCAGAACAGGTTTCTGCTCTACATGGGATGTTAAAACTTTTATTCCAGTGTCATCAAGCATATATTAAGGCATTATAAAATCTTTACTTTGATTTTATATGACAGCACATAACATGCATTCAATTATATAGTAAGGAGCCTTAAGGTCTCTGTGCAGCTCAACACAGGCTCTGCACAAAGCTCTGATGTCTTACGTTGATGAATTTTCCAACTCATAATTAGTATTTGCATTTTCTTGAAAGATGGTGAATTACATAGTAAAAAGATTGTATGATACAGCTCTGACAAAAATGAGGAGACCACTGTAAAATTGTCCGTTTTTCTGATTTTTCTATTTATAGGTATATTTTGTTCTTTCATTCTATAAACTACTGACAATGTCTCCAAATTTCCAAGCAATACATTTTGTATTTATTTTCTGAAAATGAGAAATGGTCAAAATAACAAAAACAATGCATTGCTTTCAGACACCTCAAATAATGCAAAGAAAACAAGTTCATAATCATTTAGAAACAACAATACTAATGTTTTAACTCAGGAAGAGTTCAGAAATCAATATTTTGTGGAATAACCATAATTTTTAAACACTGCTTTCATGTGTCTTGGCATGCTTTCCCCAGTATTTCACACTGCTTTTAGGTGACATTATGCCACTCCTGGTGCAAAAAGCTTTTGCTGAAGCATCCCTAGATCATCACCGATCCTCCACCAAATTTCACAGTTGGTGCAAGACACTAAAGGGGGCTTTACACGCTGCGACATCGCTAATGCGGAGTCGTTGGGGTCACGGAATTTGTGATGCACATCCGGCCGCATTAGCGATGCCGTTGCGTGTGACACCGATAAGCGATTTTGCATCGTTGCAAAAACATGCAAAATCGCTAATCAGCGACATGGGGGTCAATTCTTAAAAATCGTTACTGCAGCAGTAATGAAGTTGTTCCTCGTTCCTGCGGCAGCACACATCGCTGCGTGTGACGCCGCAGGAACGAGGAAGCTCCCCTTACCTGCCTCCCGGCCGCTATGAGGAAGGAAGGAGGTGGGCGGGATGTTACGTCCCACTCATCTCCGCCCCTCCGCTGCTATTGGGCGGCGGTTCAGTGACGCTTCAGTGACGTCGTTGTGACGCCGCACAGACCGTCCCCCTTAGAAAGGAGGCGGTTCGCCCGTCACAGCGACGTCGCCGGACAGGTAAGTATGTGTGACGGCTGTTGTGCGGCACGGGCAGCGATTTGCCCGTGTCGCGCAACAGATGGGGGCGGGTACCCACACTAGCGATATCGGGACCGATATCGCAGTGTGTAAAGTAGCCTTAAGACTTGTACGCCTCTCCAGGTCTCTATCTAATCATTAGACGACTAGGTGTTGAGCAAGGCTGACAATTAGGTAAAGATAATTCCACAAACGGACGAATGACGCATGAATTAAGCAGCATACAAGGTTATCCTGGAAAAACAGTTGCTTCCTTATGCTCAGGCAATGTTCCCCAACTCTGAGGACTGTTTTTTCCAGCAGGACAATGCACCATGCCACATAGCTAGATAATATGTATAAGGGGTGCACAGCCACCTAGTAATATTTTACCCAGAGTGCAGCATCTTGTGTGAAACCATGAAAATCAAAAAGGGATAAAAAGATAGAGTGCCACACAGCTAGGTCAATCAATGTGTGGATGAAGGACCACCACATCAAAACCCTGTCATGACCAGCCCAATCTCCAGACCTAAACCCCATTAAAAACCTCTGGAATGTAATCAAGAGGAAGATGGATAGTCACAAGCCATCAAACAAAGAACTGCTTAAATTTGAAAGCTGTGATTAAAAATCATTGTTATTCTAAAAAACATTGATTTCTGAACTCTTCCTGAGTTAAAACATTATTAGTATTGTTGTTTTTAAATGATTATGAACTTGTTATTTGAGGTCTGAAAGCAAAGCATTTTTTTGTTATTTTGACCATTTCTCATTTTCAGAAAATAAATACAAAATTTATAGCTTGGAAATTCGAAGACATGTTGTTAGTAGTTTATAGAATAAAAGAACAATTTATATCTTACTCAAAAATATACCTGCAGTGGGGAAAAAAGTATTTAGTCTGCCACCAATTGTGCAAGTTCTCCCACTTAAAAAGATGAGAGAGGCTTGTAATTGACATCATAGGTAGACCACAACTATGAGTGAAAAAATGAGAAAACAAATCCAGAAAATCACCTTGTCTGATTTGACAAGATTTTTTGTTAAAATTATGGTGGAAAATAAGTAATTGGTCAATAACAAAAATTAATCTCAATATTTTGTTATATATCCTTTGTTGGCAATGACAGAGATCAAACGTTTTTTGTAAGCCTTCGTGAGGTTGGCACACACTGTTGGTGGTATGTTGGCCCATTCCTCCATGCAGATCTCCTCTAGAGCAGTGATGTTTTGGGCCTGTCACTGGGCAACATGAACTTTCAACTCCATCCAAAGGTTTTCTATGGGGTTGAGATCTGGAGACTGGCTAGGCCACTCCAGGTCTTTCATATGCTTCTTACAAAGCCACTCCATTGTCCTGGCGGTGTGCTTGTGATCATTATCATGCTAAACGACCCAGCCAGGTTTCATCTTCAATGCCCTTGCTGATAGAAATAGATTTGCATTCAAAATGATACATGGCCCCATTCATTCTTTCATGTACACGGATCAGTCGTCCTGGTCCCTTTGCAGAGAAACAGCCCCAAAGCATTATGTTGCCACCCCCATGCTTCACATTAGGTATGGTGTTCTTTGGATGCAACTCAGCATTTTGTCTCCTTCAAACACGAGTTCTGCTTCTAATGAAACAGTTCTACTTTGGTTTGATGAGACCATATGACATTCTCCCAATACTCTTCAGGATAATCCAAATGCTCTCTAGCAAACTTCATACGGGCCTGAACATGTACTGGCTTAAGGTAGGGCACTGCAGGATCTGAGTCCCTGGTGGCATAGTGTGTTACTGATGGTAGCCTTTGTTACGGTGGTCCCAGCTCTATATGTGGCACCCCTGACCTGGTCAGGCACCACTAAGCACTGCACCCATGCTGGAGCAGTACTTGCAGGTAATCCTAAAGGCTGGAATAGGGTGTGTACACACAGACACATAACAACCAGGTGTCCCACACCTTGAGAGGGGACCCTTGGGTAGACTCAAGAGTGGGCTTGTCTCCACATCTCATCAAGGGGTGTAGTGGAGGGGCTGGGAGTTGCAGAGGCAGAAAGGAAAGGAGTGGAGCAAGCCAGTCTGGTAGTGGTGAGCGGCGGTTGCTAGGAGACGCAGACGCGCACTCCCACGAGTCAGACCCTGCACGTGGAGTAGCCGTTAGCGGGGGAGAATGGTTACCAGTCAGTCAGAAAGACAGAGAGAGAGTCAGTCAAGTACGGGGACTCCTGGTGACTAGGCACGTACGGGATACAGGTTCCCAGAGCAGGCTCAAGTTTAACTACCTGCTAAACCTGCCGGTGAGGGTACTATAAGTACCTCACCAACCATCTAGAGTCCAAGCCTCAGCAGCAACGAGGGGGCCCATAAGGGGGATCTAGCCTGGAGCCATCTCACGTGGTCCATGCTGCCGGCAAACGGGCCAAAAAGGGGAGAAAAAGCAGTAGCGACTTCCCTGTCTCAACCCCACAGTACTTCAAGTCAGGAGTTATCCGAAACAAGAAGTGCAAGGAAGGCAATTTAATGGTTACCCTTAGACCGGCCTAAAGGATTCCTGGTTCCACCTGGTTTAATCTCAGCATCGCCTGGGTACCTCATAAAACATCTAAAAGTGAGTAAAGATCAGTTGAAAGACTTTCCGGACTGAGACTGAGTTATTCTGGGACCTGTTGTTCTACACACCTGAGCCCCTGGGGCCAGCCTCACTCACGGGAGGCCACACCATCCGACTGCAGACTCCATCAGCCCCAGACGCTCATTAAACCTGCAGTGGCGGTCACCCATATCCCAGACCGCAAACCGTGAGTGGCGTCACGACACATACAAACAAAAACTACATACCTGTTACCTTGCCATATACTAAAGACCCTGTGGCGTCCCTGAAGGTGGATCGATATCCCTGGGACGACCGGGCTTCACATATGCAGGTCGTTCACTAGGTCCCCCTGTGTGGTTCTGAGATGTTTACTCCCCGTTCTTGTGATAATTTTGACCCCACAGGGTGAGATCTTGCATGGAGCCCGAGATCAAGGAAGATTATCAGTGATCTTGTATGTCTTTAATTTTCTAATTATTGCTCCCACAGTTTATTTCATGACACCAAGCTGCTTGGCTATTGCAGATTCAGTCTTCCCAGCCTCGTGCAGGGCTAAAATTTTGTTTCTGGTGTCTTTTGACAGCTCTTTGGTCTTCACCATAGTGGATTTTGGAGTGTGACTGTTTCAGAGTGTGGACAGGTGTCTTTTATACTGATATCAAGTTCAAACAGGGGCCATTACTACAGGTAATGAGTGGAGGACAGAGGAGACTCTTAAAGAAGAAGTTACAGGTCTGTGAGAGCCAGAAATCTTGCATGTTTTTAGGTCACTAAATACATATTTTCCACCATAATTTGCCAAAATCATCTTGCCAAACAGGGTAATTTTTTGGATTTGTTTTCTCATTTTATCTCTCATAGTTGTGGTCTACCTATGATATCAATTACAGGCCTCTCTCATCTTTTTAAGTGGGAGAACTTGCACAATTGGTGGCTGACTAAATACTTTTTTCCCCACTGCATAAAGAGAAAAATCAGAAAAACTGAAGATTTTGCAGTGATATCTTCATTTTTGCCAGAGTTGTATGTTTATGGATAAGGTTTTTACATAAGCGGATTATAATGAGAGCAATATGGGCTACCGCCTAGGGCACAGGGCTGCAGGTTGGCCCCTAGTCAGATTACCGTCATTAGAATGTTTTCTTCAACACTATGGGCTTTCCTGGAGCTCTACAGCCAAGAAGACAGCAAACCAATGTAACTCCAGGGGAGCTCCCATTGCCTCTTCTCAGCTGGCTCCAGCGCAATGACGTCATCAACAGACACCAGCATGTATTCACCGGCCACCAGAAAAAGTGGAGATGCAGTAGATTGTATGGAGAGGTAAGTATTAAAAACCTTTTTTTTTCATAAAATGAATGAAATGGGTTTGGGAGAGAGGAAAGTAAAATTAATAGTGGGTGAAGGGTGGGTGGGAAAGAGGATATTATAATGACTTGAGACTGGGGGTGGGAGAGTGGACATTATGTTATAATTAATTGAGGCAGGGTGTAGAAAAGGGGGCACATAAATATAATGAACTGGAGGGGTATGTAATTTTAGTGAATTGGAGAGTGGGAGGTGCACAGTGGGGTGTGTTGAGAATGCAGGAGAGTGACTGAATTGGGAGAAAGAGTACAGTGGTTAATTAAATTATATATTTCTTAAGTGAAAAAAAGTGGCTTATTATAGTTAGTGATAGGCACAGTAGTGGATTACCAATTTACATTTGTAATGGTGGGTTGTATAATGGCTAATGATATATAATAGCTAATGGTATATCTTTGGTGTGTGCACATCTATATTCAGATGTGCTGTGTTGGAGGATTTCTTATTTAGGAAACATATGTGTACATATTTGTGCTCTTTTTGATTTTCAGGGAGGCAGTGATTGCTGTGGCAAACTCTGCAGGTCATTGACATGAAAGTTTGACAAGAGGAAGACTGTATTCAGACAAGACATCAGCTGAAAATTACGGAATGTAACTATTTATTCTCTACAGGGCTACTGTATGTTGGAACGTTTACATGGGCCAAGCAGTGGCATTAGACAACCACCATTTGGTAAACCATTACCGATCAGCAGTTGTTTACTGCATTGTGTATATATATAAATAGCTTATTTATAACTCAAAATTTCCCATCCGTTTGAATTTATAATTTTAATTTCCTGTCTGTTTTTCATTAGCTAACTGCTTTATTTTATTTTCTACTACCTTCTCTTTGATGATGTTTCATTTGTGAATCCCAGTACTCAAACAAAGCATTATCGGGTGGCAGAGGTTGCAGTCACTGCTGCATCCTCTATCTCCTCCCTGAAACAAAGCATCATCAGTGACCTCTGTTTCAGAAGCTGGGCTAGTCCTTGCTCTTCTGAGCATGAGTTGGTTGTCAATTCCAACTCATGCTCAGTAGATTTTTGTCACTGTGCACTTTTCTTCTAAGTGAACAATGACAGTGCACTCACTCCCCACCTCTGATCAGAAGTAACAAGCAGGGAACAAAGCGCATTGTCAGTGCACAATGTAAATAAAGAATGAGTGTGCAGAGACCAGAGCCACCCTCACAAGTGACGTCACTTGTGGGGGTGAAGCAGATGTGCACCAAAGCATCTGTGTTAATGATGTGACCTATTACATGATCTTTCAAAGGGGATCATGTAACATGTCTCAAAATGCATGGGGGGTATGCACTGTAAACTGCCATAGCCACTCTTAATCAACCCCCCAGGTGCGTATCTCGAGAACTACATTTCTCAACCTGCTCATAGAAGAAACATAACGCAGTGTATCTTCTTACGCCACTTTTCCTAAAGGAGGTATGTCAAGCCTAATCTGTTCTGAATTGTGAATATTATCATGTAAGGTGGCCTGTCCGCACATATTTATATATGGAATTAGTCATGATGGGATCAATCCCCAATGAGTCAAGTTTGAGTCAAAGTTCTCAAAATTTGGAGGTCATTGCAAGTTTGAACAAGTTGTAATTTCATACACATGAATGCTCTTTGCCATTTCACACAATGCTGAAAAGTCACAAAGCAAACAAATGATGACATGCGTGGCAAAGCGGACTCCCCCATAATTCCCTGCAGCTTTTACATCACATGGTCTAGCACAACCAATCAAAGGGGAATATCACAGCCAGTATCAAAGATAAGAGCCGTCCAAGCAGCGCCATTGTATGCTTTCATACTGTAGGAATAGAAAGTCTGAATGCACAACTCATTACATAACATGACAGCAAAAAGGCTCTAGTGATTGAGAACATTTATCTGCTTCAATAGGCAGAGAGCAAGAGTGAGAGGGCAATCTGCAGCAGCAGTGCCAGTGTAATTGATTAAAGGGAACCTGTCAGCAGAAATTTCGCCCAAAACCTAAAAGATCCCCCCTCTGCAGCTCCTGGGCTGCATTCTAGAAAGGTCCCTGTTATGATTGTGCCCCATGTGAGACCAAAATAAAGACTTTATAAAGTGGTACCTTTTTGTATTCAGATACTGTAAATGTGACACTGGGCTGGCTCTCTGCCGTCCGTTATTCTTCCTCCTGGTCCTGTATGCCGCCCCCATCGCTCCTTTCCATAGCTGATGCACCGCCCACTGCTCCAGCCATCCCCGCGCATGCCCAGTGCCAGTCTCACGGGACTGAGCAGTGTGACCGCTGGTGACGTGTGCGCAGGCAAGTGATTATGGGCGGGGCTGTGATTGTTATCAGCAAGTACCCGCCCATAATCTCGTGAGCGCGCAAACCTCACCAGCGGTCACACTGCTCAGGGTAGTGCTAGACTGTATGGGCTGCTTCCAGGGATGACGTCCCTTTTGTCACGTGATAGTATTTTGAACACGCCCCTATCACGTGACAAAAGGGACATCATCCCTGGAAGCAGCCCATACAGTCTAGCACTACCCGGAGCACAGTGTTACTGCTGGTGAGGTTTGCGCGATTCGATTCGAATACTAAATAGATACATTTCTAGAATATCATTATTATTAGTAAATTGCTTGATGTCTCTCTCATTTATACACATGGATTCACCAAGATAAATAATAAAACTGTTTTTTGTTTGTTTTTTTTAAATATGAGTGAAATTTTAAGTTTTAAAACTAATTGTGAAGTTGTGAAATGCTCTGGAATATGTATATTATTTATTAAATGTGAAGATACAATTTTCATGCATCTCATACATTGGATTTAATAATTAACTTTATTTTGTTGACAAATTATTTGTTTGGTTGAGTTAGTTTTAATCATATGCATAAATAAATGCTAAATCTATGCACACCTGCTTGGAGTAATACATTTAGTTCACTTTTTTACAGATGCAATCAACATTTGAGCTCGACCTGATCCTTCACTTAGAAGCAGACATCTACACCATTAATATAATTATCAGTATTTATTTTCCCTCTTGCAAGTACGCAGATATCTGAGTTAATAAATTCTGAATCCATAAAATGCACTTAGAAGTGTTATTAGCATAATTTATTGCTATGCTAGTTAAACGCATTCTGGTTATTTTTATATAAATGCCACCAACGAGACTCCTATCCTCTTAGCAGAAGCCAATTACATTTTTTTGTTGCATTTCTAGTACACAAGAAACCCAGGAAGAAAGGAGTCTTTAAATTTTGCCAAGAGTAGACATAATATCCTAATAAGGAACACCATAATATTATTATTATTACTATTATTACTATTATTATTATTATTATTATTATTATTATTACTATTATTTATTTAATTTTTTTCTACAGGATACAAATAATTAAATAGAATAGGGATGGGGTATAGTGCAAAAGGGGAAAGAACCCCACGTGCCCCTGGAATACAAGGACCAGTAAATATGATGTATAAATTCAGTAATGGGATACAGTGGGAACTAACATTAGATGGTGCCAAGCAATTGTGACTAAAAGGATTACATCATAATGAGTGTAGCTGACTACAATCCATGAATAATCACACATAAGGGCAACCAATATCACACCCATAAACTAGCAGCTCAGTCAACGTCTGGTACCAGGGTTACAAGTGGAGACCGACATCCCAACACGTGTTTCACGTCACTACGCTTCGTCGGTGGACTATAGTGGCGTGAAACACATGTTGGGACATCGGTTCCCACGTGTAACCCGTTACTGGACTTTGACTGAGCTTCTAGTTTATGGCTGAGTGATATTGGTTGCCCTTATGTGTAATTATTCATGGATGGTAGTGAGCTACAATCATTATGATGTAATCCTTTTAGTCACAATTCTAATCTATGTTTTTGGGAGTTGTTGCCCATTTGTTTAATATGAGATCCATGGGTGGTCCTTGTCTTTTTCATTATTTCTAGTACACAGGCTTTTTAGGGCAATATTTTTTTTTTACTAGTGCCAAGTGAAAAAAAGGAAATAAAAAAACCTCTCTGAAACTTAATGCATTCTTATGTGTTACACAGACTTTGGTAATCAATTCCTAATTTTCATTAAAATTGTAAAATTCACGTGGGTTCACAAGTACCTGTGCACTGACCATGGGCCCAGAGTTCTCAGGGAACTCCCGGTGCCTATCCGGATCTGGCAACTCGGGTAATTAAAAAAAAAGAAATGAAAAAGAAAGTAAATAGGAAAAACAGGCGTGTTATACTTACCAGTCTCCAGCGCAGCTGTAGCACTACTTCAGGGCCGCTCATTATCATTCATACTGCACTGACCATGGGCCCAGAGTTCTCAGGGAACTCCCGGTACCTATCCGGATCTGGCAACTCGGGTAATTAAAAAAAAAAGAAATGAAAAAGAAAGTAAATAGGAAAAACAGGCGTGTTATACTTACCAGTCTCCAGCGCAGCTGTAGCACTACTTCAGGGCCGCTCATTGTCATTCATACATATGCATTGCTTCTCCCACCCATCGGCAGAATCAGAGACTCTCATTGGTTAAATCCTATATTTCAAATAAAGGATTTTTCTGTTTGTGTTTCTTTCTTTTCACTTAGAGATTAGTAATGGGAGGGGGGCTCATAGATGCCACCCATTACTAATATAGGGCTTATTATGCCAATTGCCTTCACACAAGGGAAATCAGGATAAGCCGAGTAAAGTTCCAGGATTGTCGCACCTAATGGATGTGACAATTCTAGGCAGCTGCAGGCTGCTACTTTTAGGCTGGGGAGCCCAACAAGCATGGGTCTCCCCAGTCTGAGAATACTAGCCCCCAGCTGTCAGCTTTATAATGACTGGATATCTAAGTGGGGGGGAACCGCATGCTGTTTTTTTAAAAATTATTTATTTAAATATTTTGGAAAAAGAGCCACCTGGGGTCCCTCTTATTTTGATACACAGCCAAGATAAGCACACAGGGTTGCAGCCTGTAGCTGAATGCTTTATCTGGGCTGGATATCATAATATGAGAGCACCCTATGCCAAGTTTTTTATTTACTTATTTAGTTATTTATTTATTGTTACACCAATTTGAGATTGTAAGCAGTCAGACATGCTGTCACAAAATGTGGTGGTGTGGTTTAACTGCAACCAATCACAGATGCCAGGACTGCTGGTGGGAGGGGGAAAAGTCATGTATAAATATAGGAAAACGGGTTTTAGCCGCGCTGAAAAACCACTGGTGCAGGATTAATGAAGAAGTTTCTTTTTTATTACAGCATTTCAAACGCGTTTCAGAGACTGGAACCGTCTCCTTCCTCAGGGAAAAAAGAAATCATGCAGCTGTCTAACAGTCAAGTGTTATAAAGGAGGATAAAGACTGCCACGTTGACAGCCATGACGTCATCCACCCACTCTGTTTGCAGGGCAATGACTCATAGACACGTGGATAACATACAAAAAAAACAATTAAATACAACAAATTATTATAAAACACAAATTACTGCATGCGATAAAAATAAACATTATTAAAAGTTTTTAAAAACAAGTTTTTCGTGGTCCATTTTTAACATATAAAATTTGAGATTTGCAGGCAAAATTCATAAACAAAGGGGGGTTAAAATGGAAATGGAGAGGTGCGAACCTATGGACAAGTACTGGTATGTAAAGGGATTAAACCACCAAACCATTCTTCCAAATACATCTAGTGGGCTTGGTGGAAATGGGGATGGAATGTCATAAAGTAGCACAGAAAGATCAGTTAATAAAGGCAAACGCCCTTAAAAAATGTGAAAATTTAATAAGTTTCTATATATATATGAACTGTGCAAGTACATGAACGTGATAAATGTTAGATCCATTTAATACATCAAGCTTTCCTGCTTGGAAGGATCAAAGTGAAAAAATTTTGAAACAAGGAGGGACTAATGTGAAAGAGTCTGACATAAGATGGAAAGAAACCGCATCTGTAAAAGGAAGCAAGTGCCAGTGATGACGGGGTGAAATGAGTTCAGACCGTGGGAAAAAAACAAACTGCGCAAGCGCATGGGAAGGATATAACCTTGCCGGGGTGACGAAAGTTCAGACCGCATGGAAATGTGCTCAGTGACACAGAGTAGAGGGTGAAGGTCGCCCTTGGGTATTTGCGACCCATGCCTATGGGTAGGATCTTTTATATATTATATTTTTTAAAAATTTGTTATTGTGCAGTTTTTTGAATGGCTATGTCATAATGTAAAAAGAGACAAACATCCTTTCTTATGAATAAAGGGGACTTCATCCTCTACAGTGTTTTTGGCACGTTTTTTATAATTTTTACATTTTTTTAACACATTTTTATGATTCGTTAGTTTCATTTTTTCCAGCGTGCTTCCACTCCAAATTTAAAATATTAATTAATTAATATTGAATATTTTCCCTTTCTAATAAATTTAAAAGATAATAATAATTGGTATTAATGGATGCCTTGTTATTGTCAATAATTTTTATCTTTATATTTAATACATTCTAATATTTATAAACACATTCGGTCCCCCTTTTTTTCCTGGTTCCTCTCCTCTATAGACATGCCGGTTTTACCGCTAGCTCCATGCACTCCTCATCCCCGTATGATGTACATTTTTATATTGTCATTATCTTGGTGTAATAGCCTTCTTTGGAGTGTTTTTTCACAAGTATTTTTCCCCCGTTTGGTATCCATCAGTCATCCCGATAATTATATCAGTATAATCATTAGCTCCGAACACCCTTCATCCTTGCACAGTGCACTTTCACTTGTGTATTCACCCTCTACTCTGTGTCACTGAGCACATTTCCATGCGGTCTGAACTTTCGTCACCCCGGCAAGGTTATATCCTTCCCATGCGCTTGCGCAGTTTGTTTTTTTCCCACGGTCTGAACTCATTTCACCCCGTCATCACTGGCACTTGCTTCCTTTTACAGATGCGGTTTCTTTCCATCTTATGTCAGACTCTTTCACATTAGTCCCTCCTTGTTTCAAAATTTTTTCACTTTGATCCTTCCAAGCAGGAAAGCTTGATGTATTAAATGGATCTAACATTTATCACGTTCATGTACTTGCACAGTTCATATATATATAGAAACTTATTAAATTTTCACATTTTTTAAGGGCGTTTGCCTTTATTAACTGATCTTTCTGTGCTACTTTATGACATTCCATCCCCATTTCCACCAAGCCCACTAGATGTATTTGGAAGAATGGTTTGGTGGTTTAATCCCTTTACATACCAGTACTTGTCCATAGGTTCGCACCTCTCCATTTCCATTTTAACCCCCCTTTGTTTATGAATTTTGCCTGCAAATCTCAAATTTTATATGTTAAAAATGGACCACGAAAAACTTGTTTTTAAAAACTTTTAATAATGTTTATTTTTATCGCATGCAGTAATTTGTGTTTTATAATAATTTGTTGTATTTAATTGTTTTTTTTGTATGTTCTCCACGTGTCTATGAGTCATTGCCCTGCAAACAGAGTGGGTGGATGACGTCATGGCTGTCAACGTGGCAGTCTTTATCCTCCTTTATAACACTTGACTGTTAGACAGCTGCATGATTTCTTTTTTCCCTGAGGAAGGAGACGGTTCCAGTCTCTGAAACGCGTTGGAAATGCTGTAATAAAAAAGAAACTTCTTCATTAATCCTGCACCAGTGGTTTTTCAGCGCGGCTAAAACCCGTTTTCCTATATTTATACATGACTTTTGCTGTTTCACGGGGCCGCTGCTTTTTAACCAAGCTGACACTCATATGCGATTTCAGGAGTTGTGACTGGCACAACCTGATCAGGTGAGTGTTATCATAACTTTCCGTCATTTCTGGTTATACCGGGTAAGACCCTATTTGCGCCTTCTGTCTCCCCACCTCTAGCACCTGTATAGTTCTCGGTGGGAGGGGGAAGCAGTGCATATGCATGAGGGTAAGGAGCGGCCCTGGAACTAGCATTTCAGCTGTGTGGAGAGTGGCATGTATAACGCGTCTGCTCTAATCCCCCTATCCCGTCAACTACCATTTTCAAGCACATGATTCAGATCCCCATAGACTTATATCGGGACCAGCATCCGATGAGATATCTGGGATTATATCATTTCTTTAAACACGGTTGGACCTGGCGATCCTGGGTATCTGCGGGTCCACCCATCACTAACCTGGACCATAGAAAGAAATAGACAGGATCTGACTTTTAGTCTTGTTTTCTAGGCATGCTTTATGACATGCAAAGGTCATTGGGCTGATTGGGGGACAAGGTGAGGTGTAACCTGGAATGAGCATGTTTATTCAAGTGGAATTGACTTCTACCCAAGTTTGGCAAAAATCAACATTCTGGAGAATACACATTTTTTTAATCAGGCCATGACTTCTGTCCGAAACTACCAAAGGATACCGCATATGAGTAGTTAACTCCATGGGCCACGCATGATCAGAAGCCATGGCCTGGATTGAACATTAGACCATAGATGCAACGTAACAGAGGTGTGGAAGACTGGACAGCAGGCAGTGAGCAATGGAAGAGTCCAGAGAAGTTAGTGGTGATGTGAGAATGAAGTTTTTTTTTATTTTTACATCTTCCGTTTATTATGCTCCTTGGTCTGGAGGTTTGTCTTTTAAATTTACATTTTTATTATTTTATTAGTATTTTGTAAATCTGCTTTTGCCTTTCATCACTGCATGAGACCTTCTGGGTATGCTCTACATCAGATTCAAGCATGTCATAATCAAAATCTAATCCGGGGTGTCTTCCACACGTTTCTAATATTGGTGCATACTGGTCGACTCATTTGGGTATGTATACAGCTTTTAGTTCAACTCTACCCACAAGCGTTCAATTGGGTTGAGGTCTGGGGACTGTGGGGGCCAACACAGCACCTCTACTTCATTGTCATTGAACTGATTTTTCACCAATTTCGAACTATACTTTGGGTCATTGTCCTTCTGGAACACTATGTCATCCTTTTCATACCCATATTACTCGAGTTTATGAAGAAACTCATCTTGCTGGATTATCACATGTAGCTCAGCATTGAGGCCACCATCAATCCTGGTCAAGTATCCAACGTTTTTGGCTGAGAAACAGCCACATGTCATCAGGCTTCTTCCCCCGAACTTGACAGTTCTTTCAATTTCTCGATCTGTTAGCCCCTTTTTCCCTTCTTTGTTCCAGACTCATTCGCACCCAGCAGAGACTAGTCTATTGACTTTTGTCTCATTGCTTCAAATTATCTGTTTCCAATCTTCTACTTTACACTTTTTGTACTTCTTTATAAACTCGAGCCAATGTGTGACGCCCTGGCAAAACCAGGTAGTCACAAAAAGGTGTACATCCTCCTTGTTACCATCAGAAACCCACACTTAGGCATAACACACAGCCATTAAACCCTAGCCACCCCTCATGATAATAAGGGCACACTAGTGGGTGGGATCAGGTGGATGAGAACACCCACCTAGGGGTCCTGAGGTGTCAGGGGCGGGAACACATCAGATCAGTAGAGATTGTGTAGTGAAGTGGAAGTGAAGTCTGGGACAGACAACAGTCAAGTTCTAATTGAAGAATGTACGTCTGGAACACCTATGGTGTGAACAAGGTGCAAGACTCAAAAATTTACAACTAAACAATAGGATAAAGAGTTGCACACCAGTCACAATGTATAGGGAAATAATGAAAAGCAGATCTGCTATGGGAATGCTAGACTGAAAAATACAGTGGACTATCTGAAAAAAGTGAAAAACATGAAAATGATATATATCCTATTGTTTAACAGTCAAGTTCTGACAGGAGCGAAGTGTGCATTGTAGTCAGGGTCGTAGCCCTTGGACTACCCGACTAGGTGGCATATGGTAAACAGGGCCACAGGCGACGGAGATCTGGTCGCGGGAGACCTAAAGTGGACTGGGGCAGGGTTGGAGCCCGCCGGTGCCAACAGTGGGAATCCGGTCAGGAAGCCGTGCACAGTCGAGGTGCCTGGACCCTAGGGCGAGGAAGGTTGCAAGCCCCTCTCCAATTAACAAGCTGGGGACAAGGTTCCAGACTTTGTCCCATTAACTGCCCAGATAGAGCAAAACGGAAGCCCAACACGGGGGATAGGGTGTCCATCAGAACCCACTGAGATCCCAAGGGTCAGCTTTCACGGGCCACAGCTCCCAACACATACAGAACCGGGAGTGGACTTCTCCGTTCCATGCAAAATCGTCCAAAAGGAAAGACAAACACAAAGTGCAGGAGGAAGGGATACCTGTTCATTAACCTGGGTGTGGGACCCGAATGCACCCTCCTAAGGCAGCCGGCCACTGGCAACTTGGTTTACTACTGGACTTGTGTGAAATTTTTGAGCTGTGAGTACACCATTGACCCCCGGTCCAGCCGGGCGTGGCACCTCCAGCAGCCATCACTCCCGTGTACCGACACAGGGCCCCGGGACTACACCTTCCCTACTCGTGGATGGGATCCCATCTTGCTGCCCCGCTCCATCGGCCCCGGGCACCCCCATGACCAGGCAGCGGCAGTGTCACCATCTCTTACCGCAACCCACGAAGAAAAAATCCCCTGTAAATACCCCCCTTTCTGACAGTTGTGAGGATGGGTGGCAGTGCGAGCCTGGGTCCGTTCACTACTCGAGCCGCAGCAGCGAATCCGGATCCGAGCAGGCCCCTGCGCCCGCAACAGAAGCTTCTCATAAAGTTGAGGCTTCTTCACCTTTTTTCAGGCCATCATTCCAGACTCTTGTAATGTGCTTCACACAATACTTGCATGCACATCTGTGATCTCACTATTATAAAGAATATGAGCTACCTCCACTACTGTGTTTGTTGGGCCGGAACTGGTAGACATAGTGATGAGCCGACTTGTTGATTTTTATACTTTGCCAGTAAATCCACCTCTTGGCTTTTGAAAGGATGGACTTCATTTCACATTCTTCCAACAGTCATAGCACTCACATTTTGCAGTTTCCCAATTTTCTTGGCTGAAAGACCACTATTGATGAGCTGAATGATGCTGTTTCTCTTTTCTTGAGAAATCTTCTTCACGGCTGCTCCTCCACTCCAAGTAGTCCTCTAATACTATTATATTGCTGATTTAACAGTGATTTTATAAAAATCACACTAAGCAGCCTAGTAAGTGAAATATTGCTGGAATCAGGATCTGTGCCCCTACATTATGCTGCTCTCAGATTAGGTGGCAACAACCTGGTGAAAGATTCCCTGTAAGTAGAAGTAGCAGGTAGTAGCAGTAGTTGCAGCAGTCGTAGTATTACTTGTAGTAGGTATTAGCAGTAGTAGGAATACTACTACTAGTAGTAGGAATAGTAGTAGTAGTAGTAGTAGGTAGTAGCAGTAGTAGTAGGTAGTAGTGGTTGTAGTAGGTAGTAGCAGCAGTAGTTGTAATAGTAGTAGTAGTAGGTAGTAGCAGTAGCAGTTGTAATTCTAGTAGTAGTAGGTAGCAGTAGTAGTTGTAATACTAGTAGTAGCAGCTGTAGTAGCAGTAGTAGTAGTGGTAGTAGTAGGTAGTAGCAGTAGTAGTAGTAATAATACTAGCAGTAGTAGGTAGTGGCAGTAGTAGTAGTAGTAGAAGGTAGTAGCAGTAGTAGTAGTAGGTAGTAGTAGTAGAAGGTACTAGCAGTAGTAGTAGTAGTAGGTAGTAGCAGTAGTAGTAGTAGGTAGTAGCAGTAGTAGTAGGTAGTAGCAGTGGTAGTAGTAGGTAGTAGTAGTAGTAGTAGTAGGTAGCAGGTAGTAGCAGTAGTAGTAGGTACTAGCAGTAGTAGCAGTAGTAGTAGGTACTAGCAGTAGTAGTATTAGAAGGTAGTAGTGGTAGGTAGTAGCAGTAGTAGTGGTAGGTAGTAGCAGTAGTAGTGGTAGTAGTAGGTAGTAGCAGTAGTAATAGTAGTAACATTAGTAGATAGTAGTAGTAATAAAAGTAGTATATACTAGTAGTAGTTGTAGTAGCAGTAGTAATAGTAGTAGAAGTAGTAGTAGTGGTAGTAGTAGTAAAAGTTGTAATATTAGTAGTAGGAACAGGGGTAGTGAGGAAACACTGTGGAAGCGCTGTAAATCTTCATATTACTATAAGGCCCAGAGAAATTGCAGTTTCTCTTCTGGGAAAATCACCCCTGATCATGAGTTTATATGTCAGAGATTGGAAGTCATCAGGGTTGCCACTATAACACTTATAGCTAACCTGATCTTTGGCACAAAAGAAATATTAATTTCATTGCAATTGTCTAGAAGACTATAGGCTAAAATTTTACGTAAACACTTATCATCTTCGTTTTCTAAATGTGTTGTTTTCAGTAACCTATTTGCAGTATGTCATTTCAAAGTACAGCAAGCTGTCAGATGGATCACTGAAGTGTGAAACAGACAGCGCAGTATTTCAGCAGGTAGCAATTTTTTTAGCAGGTCAAAATTTCAATCATCAGAGGTTCTGAGATGTCTGGAATTTTGTTACCCAAGTGATGAATGTGTCACAAAAAAAATCAAAGGAACTTTTTGAATAGAAAGAAAAGGAATTTACCAACATGATATTGGCTTGTTGTAATAGCTTAGTTTCAGAGTAATTTGTTTAAAAACGTTTGCTTTGGGAAAATCTACAATTACTTGAATGACCAACCTATAGGTTTTAAACCATCCTTGAAGACACAAATAAAACCAAAAGTCCTCCAGTTCTGTTGTATTTCAGTATATTTATTACTGGCACCTGCTGTAAATTCCCTCTGGTATCATAAAAAAAAAATCACAGGTGCTATTCAATCTGCTGGAGAGTCAGATGGTTTCAAGGCATTTTAAAATAGGTGCAAAAATTACTTTTTAAAGCAAAGAAGCTTCAGTAATTTTCATTTACTGACACAAAAAAATGTATTTTTCCATACAGAATCATCGTTGAACATAGTCTCTACTTTGAAATTAAATAAACAGAAATCTTCTATAAAACCATGTAGTCTTTAACTATAGATAGACACACCATGTAATAAATGACAGCAAAACACACACGCATATACTGTGTATATATATATTTTTATAGATATTTAGATATTTCCTTTTTTTTTTTAAAGAAAAGCAAATTTTTTTTCAATGAAACTAACTTTAAATTACACATAAATACACTCTATACATTGCTAATGTGGTAAAGGACTATTCTAGCTGCAAACAGCTGGTTTTTAATGCAATATGTACATAGGTATATATGTGTCGCCCACCTGCAGCGGTCGCCTGAGGGACTTCCCTCCACCCTCGGGGACGCCACAGGGTCTTCACCTAGGTACTTCTGGCAACAGGTAAGTCAGGTCTATTTACATGGGAGTTGTGACGCCACTCACAGTTTGCGGTCAGGGTTATGGGTGACCGCCACTGCAAATTTAATGAGCATCTGGGGATGATGGGATCTGTAGTCTGATGCTATGGCCTCCTGTGAGGGAGGCTGGCCCCAGGGGCTCGGGTGTGTGGAACAACAGGTCCCAAAATAACTCAGGCACAGTCCAAGATGTCTTTCAACTTGTTTACTCACTTTCAGTTGTTTTTGTGAGGTAACACGTTCCTCACTTGGCGGCTGGGGCGCTGTGACCACCTCTGGTCGGGCAACTGGGACAGGAGGCGTTGCGGCCTGGTCTGGTCTGGCCGGGACAGGAGGCGTTGCGGCCTGGTCTGGTCTGGCCGGGACAGGAGGCGTTGCGGCCTGGTCTGGTCTGGCCGGGACAGGAGGCATTGCGGCCTGGTCTGGTCTGGCCGGGACAGGACGAGTGTCTGGTGCTGATGGGATCTGCAGTCTGATGGTGTGGCCTCCCATTTTCAGGCCCCAGGGGCTCAGGTGTGTTGAACAACAGGTCCCAGAATAACTGAGGCACAGTCCAAGACGTCTTTCAACTTGTTTACTCACTTTCAGTTGTTTTTGTGAGGTAACACGGGCGGTGCTGAGATAAACCAGGTGGAACCAGGTATCCTTTAGGCTGGTCTAAGGGTAACCGTTAACTTGTCTTCTTAGCACTTCTTGTTTCGGATAACCCTGACTTGAAGTACCGTGGGATTCTTCCAGGGAAGCCTCTACTGCCTTTTCTCCCCTTTTTGGCCCGTTTGCTGGCAGCGTGGACCAAGGTAAATGGCTCCAGGCTCGATCCTCCTTATGGGCCCCCTTGTTGCTGCAGAGGCTCGGACTCTAGTTAGTTGGTGTGGGACTTGGGGTTCCCCTCACCGGCAGGTTTAGCAGACCAATTAAATGGATGTCTACTCTAGGGACCTGTTCCACGTGTGTGCCTAGCCACCAGGAGTCTCCGTACTCGACCAGCTGACTTCCTCAGTATCTGACCGACTTGCTGGTAACCGTTCTCCCCCACTAACGGCTACTACACATGCAGGGTCTGACTAGCATGTCCGCGCGCCTGCTCGCTCTTTCTTTCTCTGTGCTCCCCACTTCAGACTGGCTCTTGTACTACTTTCCTGACAGCCACTGCTACTTTAGCTTCCAGCCCCTCCCCTACACCCCTCACTGAGATGTGGAGGCACGCCCCCTCTTGGGTCTGCCCAAGGGTCCCCTCTAAGGTGTGGGAGACCTGGCTGCTATGTGTCTGTGCGTACACACCCTATTTCAGCCTTTAGAATTACCTAGAAGTATTGACCCAGCTTGGGTGCAGTACTCAGTGGTGCCTGATCAGGTCAGGGGCGCCACATATAGAGGCCTATTTACAACAAACAACACTCCAGTATTCTAATGGTACATTGTGTTTGCTAACTGTGTTAGACGGCTAATGAATGTTTAGAAATCCCTTGAAAACCCTTGTGCAACTATGTTAGCACAGCTGAAAACAGTTTGCTGATTAGAGAAGCTATCAAACTGACCTTCCTTTGAGCTAGTTGAGATTCTGGAGCATTACATTTGTTGGTTCTATTAAACTCTCAAAATGGCCAGAAAAAGAGAACTTTCATGTGAAACTCGACAGTCTATTCTTGTTTTTAGAAATGAAGGTTATTCAATGTGAGAAATTGCCAAGAAACTGAATATTTCCTACAACGGTGTGTTCTACTCCCTTCAGAGGAGAGCACAAACAGGCTCTAACCAAAGTAGAAAGAGAAGTGGTAGGCCCCGCTGCACGACTGAGCAACAAGACAAGTACATTAGAGTCTCTAGTTTGAGAAATTCACGCCTCACAGGTCCTCAACTGGCAGCTTCATTAAATAGTACCCACAAAATGCCAGTGTCAACATCTATAGTGAAGAGGCGACTCCGGGATGCAGGTCTTCAGGGCAGAGTGGCAAAGAAAAAGCCATATCTGAGACTGGCTAATAAAAAAAAAAAAAAGATTATTTTGGGCAAAAGAACACAGACATTGGACAGAGGAAAATTGGAAACAAGTGTTATGGACAGACAAATCGAAGTTTGAGGTGTTTGGATCACACAGAAGAACATTTGTGAGATGCAGAACAACTGAAAAGATGCTGGAAGAGTGCCTGAAACCATCTGTCAAGCATGGTGGAGGTAATGTCATGGTCTTGGGTTGCTTTAGTGCTGGTAAAGTGGGAGATTTGTACAATGTAAAAGGGATTTTGAATAAGGAAGGAAATCACTCTATTTGGCAACGCCATGCCATGCCCAGTGGACAGCGCTTGATTGGAGCCAATTTTATCCTATAACAGGACAATGACCCAAAGCACACCTCTAAAATTATGCATGAACTATTTAGAGAAGAAGCAGGCAGCTGATATTCTATCTGTAATGGAGTGGCCAGCCCAGTCACTAGATCTCAACCCTATTGAGCTGTTGTGGGAGCAGTCTGACCGTATGGTAAGCAAAAAGTGCCCATCAACCCAATCCAACTTGTGGGAGGGGCTTCTGGAAGCATGGGGTGAAATTACCCCAGCAAATTAACAGCTAGAATGCCAAAGGTCTGCAAAGCTGGAATTGCTGCAAAGGGAGCATTTTTTCACGAAAGCAAAGTTTGAAGGAGAAAATTATTACTTCAAGTAAAAATCATTATTTCTAACCTCGACAATGTCTGGACTATATTTTCTATTCATTATGCAACTCATTTGATAAATAAAAGTATGATTTTTCATGGAAAAGACAAAATTGTCTGGGTGACCCCAAACTTTTGAACTGTAATGTATATATATGTTGTAAGGTTACACCCCGCAACCTGGGGGTTCAACTCGCTTGCAGCAGGGTGAGGTAGCTTCAGCAACACATCTACAGTCTCTTTATAAAAATTCCAGCAGTTTATTTAAAACACTCCCAGCATAAACTGCTCTTAAATATAAACAATCCACGTACCGTGAGCATCCAGTCGATTACAAGTCCATAGTGGAAGTTTAGCAACTTTCCCCACTCTCTGGCACCTGCCAGCATACACCTCTAGCCGAGGTTCCTTCCAGCACCCAGGTCCCTCTGCAGATCCCTGTCTGTCTCTCCTCCAGGAGTGGTTCGGGCCTGCAGCCTGGCTGCACTCACCTCAGACTCAATTCCAGAACCCTGTGTATATATATATGTTACGAGGGGGACCCGGGGAAGCGTGCCAAGATGGGAAATGGACTGCTTCCGCCGGTCAAGGTCCACTGTGCGGTGTAAGGGACCGCCGCTATGGTGGGTGAAGAGTGAGCGGGTTGCTGCTAGCGATCGTCTGGAATGTCACAGACGATCTATGTACACCGATCTGCCCTAACCCGTGAGGGTTGTATGGCACAGATCTCACGGCTCGGTGTACCTGTTGCACGGGGAAGCACAGAGGTGCCCACGCACGTGTGCCAGTGGAAGTCACGAGAATATGGCACGAGGGTAGCACAGAGGTGCCCACGCACGTGTGCTTTCAATAACCAGGTGAGTCCAATGGAGACTTGAGGAGCTCACCTGGGACAGGAACACGGCCTGTTGACGGGGGTACTGCCGGAGCAGCAAGGCAGGAACACGGCCTGCAAACGAGGTACTGCCGGAGCAGCAAGGGCCAAGCCCACAAGAGACAGTAATGCCTGAGCAGTGGCGTGGCAGCACGCTGCCAGACATCCAAACATAGAAGGACGGTCGCGCGCCGCCATGATGGCAGGGGGAGCTTTTAAGGAGGTGCAGCTCCACCCGAGGGCGGGCGCGAGGCGGAGATGACGGACTTGACCCAATCAGGGTCCACGACGTCCCAGCCTGGCCAGTCAGGATTCACCACGTCACCAGCCTTGTCATCAAGCCGTGTGACGTCAGTGAGCGAATCAGGACCCACCACGCATTGCACATGCTCACCCTCCTGCCTCTGGGAAATAGAGGCGGGATCCTCGGTCTCACAATGTGGAGAGATAACGGGAATCTCACTGCTTCCCTGAGCAGTAAACCTCTGCACATTGCGCAGCCTCGCAGACCTTCGGGGCCGCTGAGCAGGAGAGTCTGCGGCAGGCCAGGAATGGGAGACCGCTTCACTCCTTGTAACAGGAGAACCACTAGGTGTCACCCTTCTGCTGCCTCTCTGAGAAGGTATCTCCTGCACACTGCGCAGTCTGGCAGACCTTCGGCGCTGCTGAGTAGGAGTGCTCGTGGCAGGCAAGGAATGGGAGACTGCCTCAGTCCTTGCCTCAGGAGAGCCATGAGATGTAACATATATATATATATAGTCATGGCAGAAAGTGTTGACACTACTGATGGGTGAATGCAAAAATGCACAGGTGCTTGTTACTTGAATTGAGCAATTTTTAATGCTTGAGTCAGTGCTCATCTCAAGTATTGAGCAAATTGGAAGTCAATGGGAAACTCAAGCATTGTACCTGTTACTATGAGGTCTGGGGGTGCCTGAAAATCACTGAGATGGAAGGAAGTGTCGCGGGTGGAGGAGGGGACGCTGCGCTCACCAACTGCTCGGGTCCGGCTGCTGCTGCTGCTCGGTGGTGGCTCGAGCGGTGGGCCGGATCCCGGGGACTCGAGCGGCGTTCCTCGCCCGTGAGTGAAAGGGGGTGGTGTGGTTTGGGGATATTGTCCGTGACGCCACCCACGATTGTGGTGAGGTTGTGACACCACTGCTGCTCTGGACGGGGATCCCAGGAGCGATGACAGGGAGCAGCTTGGATGTTGGTTCTCCCCTCCGTGGGTAGGGGATTGGTTGTCCCGGGGCCCCGGTGAGGGTTTCAGGGATGGCAGGCGGGTTACGGGGCCTGGTGAGGTGCAGGGTCGCGGGGGCAGCGCTGTGCCGCACGGCACGGTGGTACTCACTCAGCCAGTAATTCACACAGAGTCTCTGGTCAAACAAACGGCTGGATGGACGGGTCCCACAGGTGGCTGTGATTGTTCTCCTCCCGGCAGGTTGATGGTGACTGCCTTTCCCTGCACCTGTGTTGTGTTTACGGTTCCAATGGGTTCCCACCGGTAACCCGCTCCCCAGCTTGGATGGATGCTGAGGGAGCCCCTTTTGCCCGCAGGCTCTGGCCCTGGGAACTGTAGCCTTGGCGGTGACTGTGTTTCCCTCTACGGTGTGAGCTGTTGCCTTCAATCGGGTCTTGGCTGCTGGGAAACCCCGGAGGTTCCCTTCGCTAACGGATTTGACCAGTTTTACGGCGACTCCTAGCCTGGTCGGGGTCCGGAAGACCTGCCGAATGGTGCTGGCTTCTCTTCACTCCCCGATCCGGTACCGGTGGGCCACCGCCCGTCCCCGGTCCTTACGGTTCACTCCAATCAGCCTCTCCTGCAGACGGTCACCACCGTCTGCCAACCTTGCTGAGTGCCCGGGCCACACACCCGGACACGGTCAGTCTCCTCTCCTACCACTTCATTCTCCAAAACTCATCTCTAAACTGATCCCTTTTCCCGCCTCCAGGACTGTGAACTCCTCGGTGGGCGGGACCAACCGCCTGGCCCACCCCCTGGTGTGGACATCAGCCCCTGGAGGAAGGCAACAAGGATTTGTGTTTGGCTTAAGTGTGCCTAGCCGGGGTGTAGGGTGTGTTGGTGTAGTACCTGTGACGACCTGGCTTGTCCAGGGCGCCACAGAAGCACTACTGAAATAGAATGGAGATAACATGGGGAAGATGTGTGGACACATCTCTGACTCCTAGATTTAAAATAGAAATTCCCTAAAACTAAAATATCAATAAACCTTTAAATAATGCTGAACAAATAGTAAATTGTTATGTGCATGACATTTACTTAATCGGGTTTTCCCATGAAAGTTCATTTTAATCAATCTTTGAACAATTGGATGTGTTAAAAAAATGTTCCTGTGCTGAGATAATCTTATATATCTGTCCCTGCTATGTACTGTGTAATGGCTGTGTCTGACCGTACAGGAGCATGGTCTGATCATACCACATCTCCTAGGTAGGGTAGAATGCAAAAGAGAGAATATAGACAGGACGGCATGGGACCATAGATGATTCTTTTTGTGAGGCAAACATTTTCTTGCTTCTTTTTAAAAAAAAATGGTTTATCTTAAAGAAAGAATCAGCTGTGATCCTGTGCTGTAATTAGAGTTGAGCGCTGTTCGCGGTTCGAGGTTCTCCAGTTCGCGGCTCGAGTGATTTTGGGGGCTGTTCTAGATCGAACTAGAACTCGAGCTTTTTGCTAAAGCTCGATAGTTCTAGATACGTTCGAGAACGGTTCTAGCAGCAAAAAGACAAGCTAATTACTAGCTGGCTTTCCGCTGTAATAGTGTAAGTCACTCTGTGACTCACACTATTATGAAATTTCAGCGTATAGTGTGCGGGAACAGCGCATTCAGATCACTGCTGTTTGGATAATGGCGATCGACATTTTTTAATTTTTTTTTTCCTTGTCTTCCTTCCCTAAGCGCGCGCGTGTAGTGGGGCGGGCCAGCATGTCGGCCAATCCCAGACACACACACAGCTAAGTGGACTTTTAGCCAGAGAAGCAACGGCATGTGTGATAGGATGTCCATGTCACATGTCCATGCATTATAAAAACGGACATTTTCCTCCAGCACGCCATTATCTGCCTTCTGCGTCTTGGTGTCAGTCACCGCTGGCGTCGCTCCTGTCTCCGATACTGCTCTGTACGCTCTATACACAGCGCTATACAGAATAGGGATAGAAGTTTCTATTAGTCCTTTTAAGGGCTAATACCGGCAGGGTCAGAGCCATAGGTGACAGTCAGGTCCGTGAAAACAGATTTTAACAGCTACACAAGATGACAGCGTCTGTGTAGCTAAGGTCAGGGATTTCCTCGTTGCATTTCCCCATTAGGAGGGATAGAAAGGCAGGCTTCCTTTCCTCTACCCAGAGACCCACAACCCTGGCACTGTACCCTCCTGCCCTTTGCACACTCTAGCTCATTGTTACTAAGCCATTATATTAGCAAACACTGAGTAAACTTAGTGGCATCCCAAAAGTGGCTGTTGGACTTCCATTAGTGTCCCACTGGTGCAAATCTATGTGCATCACCTCTGCATTGCACACTCAAACTCATTGTTACTAAGCCATTATACTAGCAAACACTGAGTAAACTTAGTGGCATCCTAACGGTGGCTGTTGGACTTCCATTAGTGTCCCACTGGTCCAAATCTATGTGCAGCACCTCTGCATTGCACACTCAAACTCATTGTTACTAAGCCATTATACTAGCAAACACTGAGTAAACTTAGTGGCATCCTAAAAGTGGCTGTTGGACTTCCATTAGTGTCCCACTGGTGCAAATCTATGTGCATCACCTCTGCATTGCAAACTCCAACTCATTGCTACTAAGCCATTATACTAGCAAACACTGAGTAAACTTAGTGGCATCCTAAAAGTGGCTGTTGGACTTCCATTAGTGCCCCACTGGTACAAATCTATGTGCATCACCCCTGCATTGCACACTCAAACTCATTGTTAATAAGCCATTATACTAGCAAACACTGAGTAAACTTAGTGGCATCCTAAAAGTGGCTGTTGGACTTCCATTAGTGTCCCACTGGTGCAAATCTATGTGCATCACCTCTGCATTGCACACTCAAACTCATTGTTACTAAGCCATTATACTAGGAAACACTGAGTAAACTTAGTAGCATCCTAAAAGTGGCTGTTGGACTTCCATTAGTGTCCCACTGGTGCAAATCTATGTGCATCACCTCTGCATTGCACACTCAAACTCATTGTTACTAAGCCATTATACTAGCAAACACTGAGTAAACTTAGTGGCATCCTAAAAGTGGCTGTTGGACTTCCATAAGTGTCCCACTGGTGCAAATCTATGTGCATCACCTCTGCATTGCACACTCAAACTCATTGTTACTAAGCCATTATACTAGCAAACACTGAGTAAACATAGTGGCCTCCTAAAAGTGGCTGTTGGACTTCCATTAGTTTTCCACTGGTGCAAATCTATGTGCAGCACCTCTGCATTGCACACTCAAACTCATTGTTACTAAGCCATTATACTAGCAAACACTGAGTAAACTTAGTGGCATCCTAAAAGTGGCTGTTGGACTTCCATAAGTGTCCCACTGGTGCAAATCTATGTGCATCACCTCTGCATTGCACACTCAAACTCATTGTTACTAAGCCATTATACTAGCAAACACTGAGTAAACTTAGTGGCATCCTAAAAGTGGCTGTTGGACTTCCATTAGTGTCCCACTGGTGCAAATCTATGTGCATCACCTCTGCATTGCACACTCAAACTCATTGTTACTAAGCCATTATACTAGCAAATACTGAGTAAACTTAGTGGCATCCTAAAAGTGGCTGTTGGACTTCCATTAGTGTCCCACTGGTGCAAACCTATGTGCATCACCTCTGCATTGCACACTCAAACTCATTGTTACTAAGCCATTATACTAGCAAACACTGAGTAAACTTAGTGGCATCCTAAAAGTGGCTGTTGGACTTCCATTAGTGTCCCACTGGTGCAAATCTATGTGCATCACCTCTGCATTGCACACTCAAACTCATTGTTACTAAGCCATTATACTAGCAAACACTGAGTAAACTTAGTGGCATCCTAAAAGTGGCTGTTGGACTTCCATTAGTGTCCCACTGGTGCAAATCTATGTGCATCACCTCTGCATTGCACACTCAAACTCATTGTTACTAAGCCATTATACTAGCAAACACTGAGTAAACTTAGTGGCATCCTAAAAGTGGCTGTTGGACTTCCATTAGTGTCCCACTGGCGCAAATCTATGTGCAGCACCTCTGCATTGCACACTCAAACTCATTGTTACTAAGCCATTATACTAGCAAACACTGAGTAAACTTAGTGGCATCCTAAAAGTGGATGTTGGACTTCCATTAGTGTCCCACTGGTGCAAATCTATGTGCATCACCTCTGCATTGCACGCTCAAACTCATTGTTACTAAGCCATTATACTAGCAAACACTGAGTAAACTTAGTGGCATCCTAACGGTGGCTGTTGGACTTCCATTAGTGTCCCACTGGTCCAAATCTATGTGCAGCACCTCTGCATTGCACACTCAAACTCATTGTTACTAAGCCATTATACTAGCAAACACTGAGTAAACTTAGTGGCATCCTAAAAGTGGCTGTTGGACTTCCATTAGTGTCCCACTGCCAGTTTAAGGGCCATAGTTGCATTGTCAGGGATAGTTATTGTTGTTTATTCTGCTGGTAATAAAGATAGACCATCGCTTCAATGTACACCACCTCTCAATTTTTACTACCACATTTTAAGTGCACAATCTTGTCGCAATCAAAATGAGTGTCAAAATGACAGATGCTGGTGGAAAGGGGAAGAAGCGCGTTGGAAAGGAAAAAAAGGGTTTGTCTGTGGGGAAGGTGGCAAAGCTCCATTAACATCTGCTGAAGATAGACCATCTTCCAGCAATAGAAAGTTGTCTTCTACTTACCGTGGACAATCCGATGTGCTCCCTTTTTTACGGACACGAACAACTGGAACAAAGGTAGATGATGGCCAAAAAAGGAAAATGCTTGAATGGATCTCAAGTGGTCCAACAAGTGCCCTCTCCGCCACCTCAACTACCGCATCCAAAAAACACCAGTCCTCTGAGTTGTCATCCCAATAAAACTTGCTTTCTCCCAGCTCTGAAGTCTCTATCCGCCCTGCACAGTATGGTGGAACTGAGATGGCTGAGTCTGCAGAGCTGTTCAGTCACACTATAGCCTGGGGATCAGAGGTCTGCTGCCAAGCTACAGTGAGTACAGACCAGGAAATGGTCTGCAGTGATGCCCAGAACCTTTGTGACTCTGATTCAGGCCGTGAGGACCAAGTTTCTGAGCATAATCTTGACCCTTTTTCACAAACTGTAACACCTGTTGTTATAGACAATGAGGAACATACTGATGACGATGAGACGCAGATACCAGATTGGGATGAAAACTTAAATATTCGGTCAGGGCAAGAAGAGGCTCGGTCTGAGGGTGAGGGGAGTGCAAACACAACAATTGATGAGGAAGTTCTAGATCCCACCTACTGTCAACCCACAGTCAGGCCCTCGAGGAGGTCAACAGAGACAGTGGAGGAGGATGCAACTGATGATGAAGTTACCTTGCGCCTTCCTGGACAGAGTCGGAGTACTTGTAGCACGTCTACAACTGCATCCTCAGCCACCACTGTGCCTCTGAAGCAGGTTGCATGTCCTCTAAGCCTTGCCTAGCCTGGTCCTTTTTTGACATAGCAAAAGATCGCCCAAATTATGTGATCTGTAAAATTTGTCGTGATTCTGTTAGCAGAGGGCAAAACCTCAGCAGTTTGACAACTTCTTCCATGAATCGGCACATGAATAAATATCATATGTCCCAGTGGGAAGCTCACCGTGCTGCAATGCGGCCTAGTGGAGCGAACCATCCACCGCCTGCCCCTTCCAGTGCATCCGCGCGCTCTTCATCTTCTAGGACTGTGGGGACAGCTGTCACACCTGGTTTTCCACGCACAACTTCCACCACTGTAACCGCAACAGGCAGTTTGCTTGGTAGGTCGTCAGTTGGTTTGGAAGGGGAAACAAGTGCGTGTGCCCGCGCTACACCAGCATGTCGCACACAACATCACTGCTTCCTTGAGAAACTCTGTGTGTGAACGGGTGCATTTCACCACCGATACTTGGACCAGCAAGCATGGACAGGGACGTTACATGTCGCTGACAGGGCACTGGGTAACTATGGTGATAGATGGTGAAGGGTCTGCTGCACAATTCTTGCCGTCCCCACGACTTGTGTGTCAATCCTCTGTCTGTCCAAGTTCCGCCACTGCTTCTGCCTCCTCCACCTCATCTGGGTCCTCCACCTCCATCCCAAGCCTGCCTGGTCAGGCCACCAGCGTTCTCACTGCGCAGAAGGAATCACGCACCCCTCATTACTATGCTGGCAGCCGAGTGCAATGGCATCAGGTGGTCTTTAGCTTGACATGTCTTGGAAATAGGAGTCACACAGCGGCTGAGTTGTGGGCAGCTCTGGAGACTGAGTTTAATAAATGGTTGACTCCATTCAACCTGCAGCCTGGTAAGGCCGTGTGCGACAATGCTGCAAACCTGGGTGCGGCCCTTCGCCTGGGCAAGGTGACACACGTGCCTTGTATGGCTCACGTGTTGAACCTTGTTGTCCAGCAATTTTTAACACACTATCCCGGCCTAGATGGCCTTCTGACCAGGGCACGAAAACTGTCTGCTCACTTCCGCCGTTCAACCGCCGCAGCTGAGCGACTTGCATCACTCCAGAAGTCTTTCGGCCTGCTGGTTCATCGCCTGAAATGCGATGTGGCGACACGCTGGAATTCGACTCTCCACGTGTTACAGCAACTTTGGCAGCACCGCCGAGCCCTGGTGCAATACGACATGACGTATAGCCTGGGCCAACGAGATGCAGAGGTGGGGCAGATCACCCTGATGGAGTGGTCTCAGATCAAGGACCTATGCACCCTTCTGCACAGTTTCGACATGGCGACGAATATGTTTAGCACTGACAATGCCATTATCAGCATGACAATTCCAGTCATTTACCTGCTGGAGCACACGCTAACACTATTCGGATTCAGGGGGTGGGACAACAGGAAGGGGAGGAACTACAGGAGGATTCTTATGCGCAAGACACAACAACATCACCAAGGTCCAGACGTTCATCATCACCAACGCGGCAGGCATGGGACCATGGGGGACAGAGATCAACAAGGGCGCATGGTAGCAGGCAAAATGTTGAGGAAGGTGCAGGAGAACATGAAGAAATGGAGGACGAACTGTCCATGGACATGGAAGACTCATCGGATGAGGGAGACCTTGGTCAAATTTCAGTTGAAAGAGGTTGGGGGGAGATGTCAGAGGAAGAAAGAACGGTTAGCACCTCTATGCCACAAACACAGCGTGGACTTGGTCCGCATGGCTGCGCAGGACACATGAGTGCCTTCTTGCTGCACTACCTCCAACATGACCCTCGTATTGTCAAAATTAGAAGTGATGATGACTACTGGCTTGCCACACTATTAGATCCCTGGTACAAGTCCAAATTTTGTGACATAATTCCAGCCATAGAAAGGGACGCACGTATGCAGGAGTATCAGCAGAAGCTGTTACTCGATCTTAGCTCGGCTTTTCCACCAAACAACCGTGCAGGTGCAGGGAGTGAATCTCCCAGTTGTAACTTGACAAACATGGGACGGTCTCGTCATCTTCAACAGTCTACCCGTACCAGTAGCACCGTATCTGGTGCTGGTAACAGCAATTTTATTGAATCTTTTCATAATTTTTTTAGACCCTCCTTTGCAAGGCCACCAGAGACAACAAGTCTGACACATAGTCAACGGCTGGAGAGGATGATACAGGAGTATCTCCAAATGAACATCGATGCCATGACTTTGCAAATGGAGCCTTGCTCATTTTGGGCTTCAAATCTTGAAAAATGGCCAGTGCTCTCCACTTACGCCTTGGAAATTTTGTCGTGTCCAGCTGCCAGCGTTGTCTCTGAACGTGTCTTCAGTGCTGCTGGGTGTGTGCTGACAGATAAGCTCACGCGTCTGTCCAGTGACAATGTGGACAGACTAACGTTCATCAAAATGAACAAGTTATGGACCCACAAGGAACTTACTACCCCTGTGTCATCCTGGGGAGAGTAAATGCTTGTGTATTTTGAATGTGCTTGATGCAAATCTAGATGTGAAGTGTACAACTGGGGCACAACTGCTGCCACTGAAGGGGTGGGTGTGTGTGTGGCCCAATTTTTGGAAAAAAGGGAGACTCCTCTTGGAGTAACCCTTGCTTGCTGTGTTTTTTAAAAGGAGCCAAGATGAACAAGTCATGGTTCAGCAAAGACTTTGCTACCTACCCCAGTGTCATCCTGGGGACGGTTAAGTATGGCGTATTTTTGATTGTGCTTGATGCAAATCTACCTGTGAAGAGTACAACTAGGGCACAAGTGATGCCACTGAAGGAGTTAGTGTCTGTGTGGCCCAATTTTCGGAAAAAAAGGGAAACTCCGCTTGGAGTAACCCTTGCTTACATTGTTTTTAAAAATGATCCAAGATGCACAGAGCTGGGATCAGTAAAGACTTTGCTACCTACCCCGGGGTCATCCTGGGGACGGTTAAGTATGGCGTATTTTTGAATGTGCTTGATGCAAATCTAGCTGTGAAGTGTACAACTGGGGCACAAGTGCTGCCACTGAAGGGGTGGGTGTGTGTGGCGCCCAATTTTTGGAAAAAAGGGAGACTCCGCTTGGAGTAACCCTTGCTTACATTGTTTTTAAAAATGATCCAAGATGCACAGAGCTGGGATCAGTAAAGACTTTGCTACCTACCCCGGGGTCATCCTGGGGACGGTTAAGTATGGCGTATTTTTGAATGTGCTTGACGCAAATCTAGCTGTGAAGTGTACAACTGGGGCACAAGTGCTGCCACTGAATGGGTGGGTGTGTGTGTGTCCCAATTTTTGGAAAAAAGGAAGACTCCGCTTTTAGTAACCCTTGCTTACATTGTTTTTAAAAATGATTAATGATGCACAGAGCTGGGATCAGGAAAGACTTTGCTACCTACCCCGGGGTCATCCTGGGGACTGTTAAGTATGGCGTATTTTTGAATGTGCTTGATGGAAATCTAGCTGTGAAATGTACAACTGGGGCACAACTGCTGCCACTGAATGGGTGGGTGTGTGTGGGGCCCAAATTTTGGAAAAAAGGGAGACTCCGCTTGGAGTAACCCTTGCTTAACATTGTTTTTAAAAATGATTCAAGATGCACAGAGCTGGGATCAGGAAACACTTTGCTACCTACCCCGGGGTCATCCTGGGGACGGTTAAGTATGGCGTATTTTTGAATGTGCTTGATGTAAATCTAGCTGTGAAGTGTACAACTGGGGCACAAGTGCTGCCACTGAATGGGTGGGTGTATGTGTGGCCCAATTTTTGGAAAAAAGGGAGACTCCGCTTGGAGTAACCTTTGCTTGCTGTGTTTTTTAAAAGGAGCCAAGATGAACAAGTCATGGTTCAGCAACGACTAGAGTTGAGCGAGGTTCGCGGTTCGAGGTTCTCCAGTTCGTGGCTCGAGTGATTTTGGGGGCTGTTCTAGATAGAACTAGAACTCGAGCTTTTTGCTAAAGCTCGATAGTTTTAGATACGTTCGAGAACGGTTCTAGCAGCAAAAAACGGGGCTTTTTACAGCTACAGTGTGCAGCAGCCATCGCTGGCAGCCTGCCAGAAGCTGGTAACCAAGATAAACATCGGGTATCCAAGCAAAGCGCTTTGGTTAGTAACCCGATGTTTATCCTAGTTACGTGCAGGAAGCCCACACTTCCCCGCTCAGCTCGCTCCGCCCCTCCCTGCACGCGACATGTACACATACATACACACACACACACACACGCACACACACACACACGTTCCCAGCCATGCAGTCCACGACACTGACGTCCTCCTGGCACTCTGCACACATGGTCCCGCTCGGCTTACCTGCGGTGATGAAGTCCCGACCTCAGCGCTGTCACTGTCCTCCATGGCCGCCACTTGTCACATCACCTTCTCTCGCTTCCGACCCGAGACTGACTAGCGGTGACGTCACGGGCCTCTCGCGATACTTGGCTGTGAAGGTGGCGGTCATTGAACTCAGTGACAGGTGCTCTTGGCAGTGCAGGAGATCAGCGCAGGTAATGTACCTCGCTGACAGCAGCACTTGTCATGCCCTGCAGTGACCTGGGCTGACCCATTGATGTTAGCTCAGGTCACTGCACTGATCTCCCAGCCAATGGGGAACATCCTGCTCTTCATTGACTGGGACAGTGTGGATCGTCATGGCAACCCCTTGGATTACACCAGACCTGGATTTGTTTTTCTTTCTAATAAATAGGTTAAAGAGGGAATGTATTGGGGAGTATTTTTTGAAATAAAAATGTGTTTGTCGTCTATTTTCTTTTATTACTGACTGGGTTGGTGATGTCGGGTATTGTCACGCTCCCGGTGTCCCGACAGCCCTCCTTACCCACTGTGCCGGTCCCTGCATCGCACCACCGCTCCGTACTCACTGATCCAGCATCGCCAGCACACCACCGCTCCTTACCCACTGAGCCGGTCTCACCATCCAGGCACCGCTCCTTACCCACTGATCCAGTATCGCCATCGCACCACCGCTCCTTGCTCACTGATCCAGCCCACGTGTCCACTGGTCATGGCTGCCGCTCCCGCTCGTGCTTTCCTGTGTCCTGCTCCTGGTCTTATGAGTCTGACTCTGAGTCTTAGCCACATGGTTCTGTATAGGACCGGGCCGCGCCCACTCTCCTGGTCTTATATGCCCAGCACACCTGCAGCAGGAAATGACATGAGGCTGTGCTGGGTATATAAGACTGGCCTTTCCATGTGGGCGGCGCCTGATCAACGTGTCTTGAAGCTTTGTCTTGTGAGCTAGGTGCTCAGGTCCCCTTGTGCCATGTCCTGTACTACAGCCTATCTTTACTACCCGGCACCTGTACCAGTGTCCTGCACTGTCTCAAGGAACTCTGTGACCCCGGTGACTTTGTTCTACCCGTCCCCAGAAGGACGCTGGCCCCCTAGTACCGTGTAACTTTGTTCGACCTGTTCCCGGAGGGACCCATCCCTGCTATGCCAGTGCTCCGGCTGCCGTGTACCCTGCCCTCCGGTGGGGTTCTCGGTCCAGTGGATCCACCTCCTGGGCCTACCAGTCCTCTCGGCCCTGACAGGTATCTGATAGACGCCTGACCTCACCAACCCCAGGGCTTGATGCCAGGTGACATTACACATCTGGTATTAGCCCCATATATTACCCCGTTTGCCACCGCACCAGGGCGCGGGATGAGCTGGGGCGAAGCACCAGGATTGGCACATCTAATGGATGCGCCACTTCTGGGGCGGCTGCGGCCTGCTATTTTTAGGCTGGGGAGAGTCCAATAACCATGGACCTCTCTAGTCTGAGAATATCAGACCCCAGCTGTCTGCTTTACCTTGGCTGGTGATCCAATTTTGGGGGGACCCCTACATGTTGTTTTTTAATTATTTATTTAATTTAAAATAACAGCGTGGGGTGCCCTCAGTTTTGGATTATCAGCCAAGGTGAGGTTGCCAGCTGTGGTCTGCAGGCTGCAGCCGTCTGCTTTACCCTAGCTGGCTACAAAAATAGGGGGAACCCTACGTCATTTTTTTTTTTTCATTTTTTTGGCTAAATACAAAGCTAAGCACCCCTTAGTGCCACATGAAAGGCACCAAAGGGTGCAAAATTACAAAATGCAGGAGAGTGGGACATTATGTGTCTTTCTGCCATTATTATGACAGAAAAGACTGATATGAAGTGCACAAGCACAAGAAAATCACCAGAGCGCTCTACGCTTTGAAAAGCAGTAGAAAATGGCACTGGAGTGAACATGTGACCGCCTCATGTAGGATGAAGCTATGGATCCTGGGTAAATTTATGCATTTACCCTCCTTCAGTTTTTTTGCAGTACACAAAAAAAACGGAAGGCGCACGGATGACAAACAGATGACATACGGACCGTCTACGGAACGGAAACGGATGCCACACGGATGCACCCGTGAAAAAAAACGGACTGTTTTTTGCAGACCACAAAAATGGATCGGTCGTGTTAATGTAGCCTTATTCTGATCTGCCATTTATAAACAGCAGGCAGAAATAAGTGAATAACGCCCCCCAGCGTCAGAAAATCTCCGGGGTTTCAGGGCTAGCTGAGACCCTGGAGTTCATGATTCAGGACGTTTTTTCCGGTCCCCGCTCACATGATCACAGGTACACACCGTACACCGATGATCACGTTACAGTAAATGACAGCGCCGGTAAAAAATTATTTATCTCCCATCTGGCATGAACAAACACTTCTCCACTTCTCCACTTTTTCTCCACTTTTTCTCCATTTTTTCTCCACTTTTTCTCCACTTTTTCTACATTTTTTCTCCATTTTCTCTCCACTTTTTCTCCATTTTTTCTCCACTTTTTCTCCACTTTTTCTCCACTTTTTCTCCATTTTTTCTCCACTTTTTCTCCACTTTTTCTCCATTTTTTCTCCACTTTTTCTCCATTTTTTCTCCACTTTTTCTCCACTTTTTCTCCACTTTTTCTCCACTATTTCTACATTTTTTCTCCACTTTTTCTCCAGTTTTTCTCCATTTTTTCTCCACTTTTTCTCCACTTTTTCTCCATTTTTTCTCCACTTTTTCTACATTTTTTCTCCACTTTTTCTCCACTTTTTCTCCACTTTTTCTCCACTTTTTCTCCATTTTTCTCCACTTTTTCACAGAAATAAGTGAATAACGCCCCCCAGCGTCAGAAAATCTCCGGGGTTTCAGGGCTAGCTGAGACCCTGGAGATCATGATTCAGGACGGTTTTTCCGGTCCCCGCTCACGTGATCACAGTCCGGTCCCCCGGTGTCGCCAAAGTGCCCCCCTGATGCCCTCCCAGAAATCCAAGATGGCCGCGTGCACAGCAGCGCGCCGGCCGCATTCACCCTACTCCTCTGATTTCTGTTGCATGTGCCATGACACATGCGACAGAAAACTCTTCCCCAGTCCGTGCCAGGTCACCCCCTATAACACCACCGGTGTTCCCCAGTGTCCCACGGTACCTGTGCAGCGTTGATCCCCCCACGGCCCTCTTCTTCACAATAGACGCTGCCGCATGCACAGAGCGGCTGTCAGCTCAGCTTCCTGTGTTCAGGCACAGTGAGTGGTGGTTATGCATCTGTAAGCTAAAGGGGCGGCACGGTGGCTCAGTGGTTAGCACTGCAGTCTTGCAGCGCTGTGGTCCTGGATTCAATTCTCACCAAGGACACCATCTGCAAGGAGTTTGTATGTTGTCCCCGTGTTTGCGTGGGTTTCCTCCGGGTACTCCGGTTTCCTCCCACACTCCAAAGACATACAGCGCTATGGAATTAATAACGCTATATAAATGAATAAATTATTATTATTACTGCAATGCCCTGCTTATGAGGTAAGGAACATAATTGATCAGGAGAGCTATATACTACATTTCCAAATGAAGGGATTTGCTTTTATAGTTTCCCTGCTGAACGACTACCAAACATGAGAGTCCGTTATACGCCACAAGAAAACACATCTAAATAGCGAACTCTGTTGTTAAGTAATCATTCAGGTGGATAACTGGACTTAAAGGGGTATTCCATCTCCAAGATCCTATCCCCAATATATAGTAGGTGGAATAGCAATAATATCAGCAAATACCAATATTTGGAAATGTAGAATAGTTCTCCTGAATAGGCATGCCCTTACCTTATGAGCAGGGCATTGCAGCTTTGGTAGCAACCATTACGACATGGACTCTGCTGCTGTGGACCCGGGGAGAGTGAGTGCAGATTCATTGCACCCACACTCCTCACATGAAGGTTCTGCACTCCTAGAAAATGGGGGATACGTTCCCTGAGTGTCTCCCCCCCATATTCTAGACGGTCCAGAGTCGTCCTGGAACCCCTTTATTTTTTTTCTTACAATAAATTGGTGAAAGAGGAAATGTTTTGGGGACTGTTTTTTCAAATAAATTTCTTTTGTCGATTTTTTTTTTGTTAGTACTGACAGTTTATGATGTTGGGTATCTAATAGACGCCATGACATCACAAACTGCTGGGCTTGATCTCAGGTGACTTTACAGCTAGTATCAACCCGATTTTTTACCCCGTTTGCCACTGCACCAGGGCACGGGATGAGCTGGGGTGAAGCGCCAGGATTGGCGCATCTAGTGGATGCGCCACGTCTGGGGTGCCTGCGGCCTGCTATTTTTAGGCTGTGACGGCCCAATAACTATGGACCTTCCCACCCTGAGAATACCAGACCACAGCTGTCCGCTTTACCTTGGCTGGTGATCCAATTTGGGGGGGACCCTACTTTTTTTGTGTAATTATTAATATTTATAAAATAATTATAAAAAAGAGCCTGGGGTGACCTCCACATTGGATCCCCAACCACGGTAAAGCTGCCAGCTGTGGTTTTCAGGCTACAGCCGTCTGCTTTACCCTAGCTGGCTTTCAAAAATGGGGGGACCCAACGTCATTTTTTTTTTAGCTATTTTTTAAATAGAAAAAATTAATGGGCTTCCCTGTATTTTGATTGCCAACCAAGGTAACGGCAGCCAGATGGGGGTGGCAACCCAAAGCTGTCTGCTTTGTCTGCGCTGAGAATCAAAAATACCGCGGAGCGCTACGTCATTTTTTTTAAAGATTTATTTTTACAGCACTGTGATGTCCAGCAATCAAAATACAGGGAAGCCCATTTTGTTTTTAGTTATTTAAATAAATAATTAAAAAAAATATATATGGGCTCCCGCTGCATTTTTTGGATTGCTAGCTAAGGGTAATCCAAGCAGCTACTGGCTGCTAACCCCCACTGCTTGGTGTTACCTTCACTGGCAATGGAAAATCCAGGGAAGCATTTTTTATTTTTTTTGCCAAAAAACTACAAAAAAAGGATGTGAGCTTCGCCACATTTTTGTATACTAGCCAGGTATAGCAGGCAGGTGCTGGAAGAGTTGGATACAGCGCCAGAAGATGGCGCTTCTATGAAAGTGCCATTTTCTGAGGCGGCTGCAGACTGCAATTCGCAGCAGTGGGGCCCAGAAAGCTCAGGCCAACCTGTGCTGCGGATTCCAATCCCCAGCTGCCTAGTTGTACCTGGCTGGACACAAAAATGGGGCGAAGCCTACGTCATTTGTTTTCTAATTATTTCATGAAATTCATGAAATAATAAAAAAAGGGCTTCCCTTTATTTTTGGTTCCCAGCCGGGTACAAATAGGCAACTGGGGGTTGGGGGCAGCCGTACCTGCCTGCTGTACCTGGCTAGCATACAAAAATATGGTGAAGCCCACATAATTTTTTCAGGGGGCAAAAAACTTCTGCATACAGTCCTGGATGGAGTATGCTGAGCCTTGTAGTTCTGCAGCTGCTGTCTGTCTGTATGGAGAAGAGCAGACAGCAGCTGCAGAACTACAAGGCTCAGCATACTCCATCCAGGACTGTATGCAGAAGTTTTTTGCCCGCCAAAAAAATGACGTGGGCTTCGCCATATTTTTGTATGCTAGCCAGGTACAGCAGGCAGCCACGGGCTGCCTCCAACCCCCAGTTGCCTATTTGTACGCGGCTGGGAACCAAAAATACAGGGAAGCCCGTTTTTTTAATTATTTCACTTATTTCATGAAATAATTAAAAAACAAATGACGTGGGCTTCGCCCCATTTTTGTGTCCAGCCAGGTACAACTAGGCAGCTGGGGATTGGAATCCGCAGCACAGGTTAGCCCGAGGTTTCTGGGCGCCTCTGCTGCAAATTGCAGTCCGCAGCCGTCCCAGAAAATGGCGCTTTCATAGAAGCGCCATCATCTGGCGCTGTATCCAACTCTTCCAACAGCCCTGAAGCCGGGTGGCTTGTTGGGTAATAATGAGTTAATACTAGCTTTGTTTTACTAGCTAGTATTAAGCCAGAGATTCTTAATGTCAGGCACGTTTGACCCGGCCATTAAGAATCTCCAATAAAGGGTTAAAAAAAAGACACCACACAGAGAAAAAATACTTTAATAGAAATAAATACACAGACACATTAAAGACTCCATCTTTATTACCCCCTGTCAGCCCTCAACGATCCATGGTCTTCTGTCTTTCTCGTTCAACAAATGCAGCTCTGCTCCATCACTGCTGCATGGGGGAAGACGCTGCTGCTCCCCGTGCAGCCTTCACTCGGTGAAGGCTGCACGGGAAGCAGCGGGCAGCCTTCACTCCGTGAGTGATCAGTGCTGCTGGCTGTCAGCGGTAATGCTGACAGACGCGTTACCATAGCAACGGTGCTCCCGGAGCCGCGGTTAGCGGTGACGTCACAGCTAACTGCGTTGCTATGGCAACGGTGATCTCTGTTAATGACCGGCTGTGTCAGCCGGTCCCTAACGGAACGGGGAGTCGACCGTGTGCTAGAGCATGTCGCCGGTACACGGCGATACACAAATGTGCACCGTGTACCGGAGAGATGCACTCGCAGGTCCTACATGATGCGTCATAGTCATATGACCAGTCTGTAGCCAATGAGATAATAGCCACGTGACTGCTCACATGGCTATTTTGACGTCACGATAGGTCCTGCATCACTGCTGGCAGTGCTGGTCACCGGGAGGATTCAGCGATCATCGGATGGAATAGCGGCAGGAGACAGAGTGCAGGAGGGATCGCGGGAACCGGTAAGTGTTATGTCAATGTTTATTAACTGTTTGTGTACATTTATCATGCATTTTTATGTGTTTGTGATTGCCACCCATTATATCCTATAGGTTCGAGTTTGGTTCGTCGAGCATTCGACGAACCGAACTCGAACGAGACCTCCGTTCGGTGAACCGAACTCGAGCCGAACCACGGCCAGTTCGCTCATGTCTAGCAAAGACTTTCCTACTTACCCCGGTGTCATCCTGGGGACGGTTAAGTATGGCGTATTTTTGATTGTGCTTGATGCAAATCTACCTGTGATATGTACAACTAGGGCACAAGTGCTGCCACTGAAGGGGTTAGTGTCTGTGTGGCCCAATTTTTGGAAAAAAAGGGAGACTCCGCTTGGAGTAACCCTGGCTTACATTGTTTTTAAAAATGATCCAAGATGAACAGAGCTGGGATCAGGAAAGACTTTGCTACCTACCCCGGGGTCATCCTGGGGACGGTTAAGTATGGCATATTTTTTAATGTGCTTGATGCAAATCTACCTGTGAAGTGTACAACTAGGGCACAAGTGCTGCCACTGAAGGGGTTAGTGTCTGTGTGGCCCAATTTTTGGAAAAAAAGGGAGACTCCGCTTGGAGTAACCCTTGCTTACATTGTTTTTAAAAATGATCCAGGATGAACAGAGCTGGGATCAGGAAAGACTTTGCTACCTACCCCGGGGTCATCCTGGGGACGGTTAAGTATGGCGTATTTTTGAATGTGCTTGATGCAAATCTAGCTGTGAAGTGTACAACTGGGGCACAAGTGCTGCCACTGAAGGGGTGGGTGTGTGTGGGGCCCAATTTTTGGAAAAAAAGGGAGACTCCACTTGGCGTTACCCTTGCTTGCTGTGTTTTTAAAAATGATCCAAAATGAACAAGTCATGGTTCAGCAAAGATTTTGCTACCTACCCCGGTGTCATCCTGGGGACGGTTAAGTATGGCTTATTTTTTAATGTGCTCGATGCAAATCTACCTGTGAAGTGTACAACTAGGGCACAAGTGCTGCCACTGAAGGGGTTAGTGTCTGTGTGGCCCAATTTTTTGAAAAAAAGGGAGACTCCGCTTGGAGTAACCCTTGCTTACATTGTTTTTAAAAATGATCCAAGATGAACAGAGCTGGGATCAGGAAAGACTTTGCTACCTACCCCGGTGTCATCCTGGGGACGGTTAAGTATGGCATATTTTTGAATGTGCTTGATGCAAATCTAGCTGTGAAGTGTACAACTGGGACACAAGTGCTGCCACTGAAGGGGTGAGTGTCTGTGTGGCCCAATTTTTGGAAAAAAGGGAGACTCCGCTTGGGGTAACCCTTGCTTACATTGTTTTTAAAAATGATCCAAGATGCACAGAGCTGGGATCAGGAAAGACTTTGCTACCTACCCCGGGGTCATCCTGGGGACGGTTAAGTATGGCGTATTTTTGAATGTGCTTGTGTGACGCCTTAGGCAAGCCAGGGGTCACAGGTCATCACACCACCACACCCTACACCCTAGTTAGGCACATCTAAGCTAACCCAAAAATACTCGTTGCCTTCCTCCAGGGGCTGATGTTCACACCAGGGGGTGGGTCAGGCTGTTGGCTCCGCCCACCGAGGAGTTCACAGCCCTGGAGGCAGGAAGAACCAGGCAGATGAGTGTGAGAGCTTGAAGTAGAAGGAGTTGAAGTCTAGCTGAGTGCTAGAGTGGAGGAGTAAACAGTGGAGTGAGGAAAGTGAAGTGAAGTGGAAGAAATTGGTAGCAAAGCTAAAGAGAAGAGCTGAAGTGACAGTAGTAAAGCCTGAAGTTGGTCCGGCTGTGTGCCAGGACAGTGTCAGCAAGGTCAGCAGACGGCGGTGACAGTCCGCAGGGGTGACTGCTCGGAGGTTGCTGGAAGAATCGCGGATGGATAGTGGCCCGGCGGTCTGGAGCAGTATACGAAGAACAGTCAGCACCAGGGCAGGGGCCTCTCGGACCCCGGCAAGGCTAGGAGTCGCCGTGAATTTGCGAAATCCGTCAGTGAAGGGGACGTCTGTCTCCAAACAACCAAGTCCCGATTGAAGGCAACAGTCCAACCATTGAGGAGAGACACCGCCACCGCCAGGGCACCAGTTTCTCAGGGCCAGCGCCTGCGGGCAAAGTAGGGCTCCTCCGGCCCATATCCAATCCGGGGAGCGGGTTACCGGTGGGAACCCATCGCTACTAACACAGAAACATTAGGTGCAGGAAAAGGGACATCACCGTCACCTACTGGGGAAAGCAAGTGCAGCCGTCCGTGGGAACCGTCTTTCTAGCCGTGTGTTTTACCGAAAACTGTGTCAACGTCTCAGGCTGAGTGAGTACCACAGTGCCGCAAGGCACAGTGCTGCCCCCGCGTCCCTGCACCCCACCAAGCCCTGCATCACCCACCTAATCACTGGGCCCCGGGATCACCAACCCCTACCCACGGAGGGGCAACACAACAACTGGCTGCTCCATACCATCCTTCCCGGGATCCCCATACGGAGCAGCGGTGGTGTCAACCAAATCACCACAACCGTGGGTGGCGTCACGGACAATAAACAATCCCCACACCCAAAAACCCCCTTTCACTCACGGGCCAGGAGCGCCGCTAGAGTCCTCGGGATCCGGTCCATCGCTCAAGCCACCGAGCAGCAGCAGGCCGCAGCAGCCGCGGCAGCCGGACCCGAGCAGCAGTGGGAGAGCGCGGCGTCCCCTCCTCCGCCCGCGACACTTGATGCAAATCTAGCTGTGAAGTGTACAACTGGGGCACAAGTACTGTCACTGAAGGGGTGGGTGTGTGTGTGGCCCAATTTTTGGGAAAAAGGGAGACTCCGCTTGGAGTCACCTTGCGGTGTTTTATATGATTTTAGAAGGGCGTGCCATGCCTATATCTGTGTCTCCTCCTCTTTTTTCTTGTCCAGCTCTTTTGTTTTCGCATGAGTATATGTCCTTGTCACTTTCCCATGTGTTTGTGTTGTGTTGTGAGTTGTTTGTCACCTTTTGGACACCTTTGAGGGTGTTTTCTAGGTGTTTTTATGTGTTTGTGATTGCCTGCCATTGTTTCCTATGCGGTTCGAGTTCGGTTCGTCGAACGTTCTACGAACCGAACTCAAACGAGACCTCCGTTCGGCGAACCGAACTCGAGCCGAACCGCGACCATTTCGCTCATCTCTAGCTGTAATGCGTTTATACTTTTTTCCTTCCACCCCTGTCCAGGAGATGTGGTATGATCAGGCCATGTCCCTGTACTGTCAGACACGGCCATTACACAGTACATAGCAGTGACACATATATACGATTATCTCAGCACAGGATCTTTTATTTTTTAAGCATCCTATTGCAGAATTTATTCTAATTCTAAAATCTATTAATTAAAATTAACTTGTGGTAAAACCGCTTTAAGGCCTTGTGCGCACTGGAAAATGGAATTTTCTCAAGAAAATTCCGCAGGTATTCAAAGATTACCGCACCCGCGGTAAAAAACCACGGCAAACCGCACCCGAAAACCGCATGCGGTTTACCGCTGTTTGCTGCGGTTTTACCGCGGTATTGTTCGCGGTATTGCCGCGGTTTTGCCGCGTGCGGGTTGGTATGTGCTTTATTGCATTCAATGCAATAAAGCACATTGGAAAAAAAAAAAAAAAAAGTCATTTCATTCTGAGAGAGAAATAGACAGAAGAATAGATAGAAGAATAGATAGATAGACAGACAGAGGGATAGATAGAAGGATGACAGATAGATAGGTAGATAGATAGATACATGGATAGATAGATAGATAGAGTCCCTGTGAGCACACGCTGCATTTCTCCCGAGCGGTAGTGAGTTCACATTACCGGCCGTGGGAAATGCCCTGTGGTTACCTCTGCTGTCTCGCTGCGAGGCTGCATTCAGCGCTGTGTGTCAGTCGCGGCTGGATGCAAGCATCGCAGGACGCCGGAGCTGTGGATTACGTCAGAGCTTTGTTTCGGGAGGGGTTAATAAAAGGGTGAAAGAGGCTTATTTGTGTTTTATTTAAAATAAAGAATTTTTCGGTGTGTGTTTTTTCACTTTACTTACGGGTTGATCATGTCAGCTGTCTCATAGACGCTGCCATGATCAAGCCTGGAGTTAATGGCGGTGATCCGCCACCATTAACTCCTTGTATTACCTTGACTGCCACTGCATCACGGTAGCAGGAAGAGCCGGGGACACTCCGGTACTGCCGCATAATGCATGCGACAGTGCCGGGGCAGCTGCGGCTGATATTCTCGTCTGCAGGAGGGGGAGTGAGGCGGGGGACATTAACCCTGTCCCTCGCCCTCCCCAGCCTGAGAATACCGGGCCGCCGTTGTGTGTTTACCTCGGCTGGACGGTAAATATACAGCGGAGCCCACGTTTTCTGTTTTCTATATTTCCGTTTGATTTCTATGTGTGTTCTATGTGTCTGTGTCTGTGTTCTATGTCTGTGATGTCTGTGTGTGTCTGTGATGTGTGTTTACTCTCTGCTCCGCTTCCTCTTCCTGTCATAATGATATCACTTCCCTGCAAACCGCAGGCAAGCGATGTACATTACCGGAGGTAAACCGCGAAATACCGCAGGGAATAATGCAGGAAAACGCAGTGCACCGCACAGAATTTGCTGCCTGCGTTATTCCCTGCGGGATTTCCCGATTACATTGGAGTCAATGGAGTGAAATCCCGCAGCGATGTGCGGAAAAGAATTGATATGCACTTGTTTTTGCTGCGGGAATCCCACAGCAAAACATGCAGCTGTCAAAATCCGCCTAGTGCGCACAGGATTTTTTTTCCCATAGGTTTTGCTGGTGATTCCCTGCAGAGATGTTATGAATAGTGATGAGCGAGTATGCTTGTTACTACTCGGTACTCGCATGAGTATCACTGTACTCGGGCTACTCGGCGGGGACTGAGTAATCTCGCGATACTCGTGCTGTACTCGTGGTCTTCATCCCTGCATGTTGGCGCTCTTTTGAGAGCCAGCCCTCATGCAGGGATTGGCTGGCAGACCACTGCAATGCCACAGCCCTGTTAGTTGTGGAATTGCAGTGATTGCTTGCACAGCGTGACCGAGCCTTTATACCGGCGGGCGCGCTGTGCTCTGCACACAGCCATCCAGACAGTCAGTGCAGGGAGAGTGTTGCTGCTTCAGGGAAAGGTTTGCGGCCCTTTATAGTTAGTTCCGGAGCAGGGCTGCAAACAGTGTGACCAGAAGTCCTTCTCAGGACTATTATAGTTGTATACAGGCAGGCAAGGTATAGCCAGGTCGGCAGGGCTGTATTTTGCCTTCGTGCTGCCCTAGGCACTTTGAGTGGTTGCGCCCCTTAGTGACAACGTAAAACTGAGTTTTCGCACACGACATCTGTTCAAGGCAGATCTACTCTGTAGCACACTTTAAAAAGTATCAAGAAACGAAGGGTACTAACCCCCACCCCCAATGGGGATCACCACGGGCACATCAAAACATAGCATGAGTATAAAAAAAATATTCCCACCACACCGTCCCCACTTATATACTGTGACTGTCACACTGCCCCTAATAAACACCACACTGCCCTCCCTTATAAATTATACCCACCACACCTTGCTCAATTATGAAATATGATCTGCACGTTGTGAGGAGGGAGCAGCATGATGTGAGGACAATGTCCCATGCATGCTGCCCCCTCCTCACAATGTCCCATGCATGCTGCCCCCTCCTCACAATGTCCCATGCATGCTGCCCCCTCCTCACAATGTCCCATGCATGCTGCCCCCTCCTCACAATGTCCCATGCATGCTGCCCCCTCCTCACAATGTCCCATGCATGCTGCTCCCTCCTCACAGTGTCCTATGCATGCTGCCCCTTCCTCACAGTGTCCTATGCATGCTGCCCCTTCCTCACAATGTCCCATGCATGCTGCCCCCTCCTCATAATGTCCCATGCATGCTGCCCCCTCATCACAATGTCCCATGCATGCTGCCCCCTCCTCACAATGTCCCATGCATGCTGCTCCCTCCTCACAATGTCCCATGCATGCTGCTCCCTCCTCACAGTGTCCCATGCATGCTGCTCCCTCCTCACAATGTCCCATGCATGCTGCTCCCTCCTCACAGTGTCCCATGCATGCTGCTCCCTCCTCACAATGTCCCATGCATGCTGCTCCCTCCTCAGTGTCCCATGCATGCTGCTCCCTCCTCAGTGTCCCATGCATGCTGCTCCCTCCTCACAGTGTCCCATGCATGATGCTCCCTCCTCACAGTGTCCCATGCATGCTGCTCCCTCCTCACAGTGTCCCATGCATGCTGCTCCCTCCTCACAGTGTCCCATGCATGCTGTCCCCTCCTCACAGTGTCCCATGCATGCTGTCCCCTCCTCACAGTGTCCCATGCATGCTGTCCCCTCCTCACAATGTCCCATGCATGCTGCTCCCTCCTCACAATGTCCCATGCATGCTGCCCCCTCCTCACAGTGTCCCATGCATGCTGCCCCCTCCTCAGTGTCCCATGCATGCTGCTCCATCCTCACAGTGTCCCATGCATGCTGCCCCCTCCTCACAGTGTCCCATGCATGCTGCCCCCTCCTATGCATGCTGCCCCCTTCTCACAATGTCCCATGCATGCTGCCCCTCTCCATGAGCTCCTAATGCTGCCTTCCTCTTTTCCATAATGAGACCTTCATGTTGCCCCACTCATGCTAAGACCACCACACTAGAGCTTATGCTGAGACCCCCCCACACACACTACCCCACTCTTGATATTGACTCCCCTACATTGCTCCACTCCAAACTGATCCCACACATGCCGCCCCTTCTCCATAATGAGCTCCCAATGCTGCCCCCCTCTTATTCTGAGTCCTTACACTCCCCCCACCCAATCGATTTTGTCATTGCACTATCCCTCATCCCTTGTCCTCTGTCTCTAGCATTGGCCCCTCTCTCCCACTCCCCCCCAGCATCAGCCTCTCTCCCCCAGCATCAGCCTCTATCTTCCCTCAGCATCAGCCTCTCTCCCCCAGTCTCAGCCTTTGCCTCCCCCCAGCCTCAGCCTGCCCCAGTCTCCGCCTCAGCCTCCCCCCAGCCTCAGCCTGCCCCAGTCTCCGCCTCAGCCTCCCCCCAGTCTCCCCCCAGTCTCCACCTCAGCCTCCCTCCAGCCTCCCCCAGTCTCCGCCTCAGCCTCCCTCAAGTCTCATTCTCCCTCCAGCCTCCCTCCAGTCTCAGCCTCAGTTTCCCTCCAGCCTCCCCCCAGTCTCAGCCTCCCTCCAGCCTTCCCCCAGTCCCAGCCTCCCTCTAGCCTCCCCCCAGTCTCAGCCTCCCTCCAGTCCCAGCCTCTGCCTCCTCCCAGCCTCCCTCAGTCTCAGCCTCTGCTTCCCTCCAGCCTCCCCCAAGTCTCAGCCTCCCTCCAGCCTCCCCCCAGTCTCAGCCTCCCTCCAGCCTCCCCCGTCTCAGCCTCTCTCCAGTCTCAGCCTCCCTCCAGCCTCCCCCCAGTCCCAGCCTCTGCCTCCTCCCAGCCTCCCTCAGTCTCAGCCTCTGCCTCCCTCCAGCCTCCCCCAAGTCTCAGCCTCCCTCCAGCCTCCCCCCAGTCTCAGTCTCCCTCCAGCCTCCCCCGTCTCAGCCTCCCTCCAGCCTCACCCCAGTCTCAGCCTCCCTCCAGCCTCCCCCAGTCTCAGCCTCAGCCTCCCTCTAGTCTCAGGCTCCCTCCAGCCTCCCCCCAGTCTCAGCCTCAGTTTCCCTCTAGCCTACCCCCAGTCTTAGCCTCTGCCTCCCTCCAGCCTCCCCCCAGTCTCAGCCTCTGCCTCCCCCCAGTCTCAGCCTCTGCCTCCCCCCAGTCTCAGTCTCTGCCTCCCTCCAGCCTCCCCCCAGTCTCAGCCTCCCTCCAGCCTCACCCCAGTCTCAGCCTCCCTCCAGCCTCACCCCAGTCTCAGCCTCCCTCCAGCCTCCCCCCAGTCTCAGCCTCCCTCCAGCCTCCCCCCAGTCTCAGCCTCCCTCCAGCCTCCCCCCAGTCCCAGCCTCTGCCTTCCTCCAGCCTCCCTCCAGCCTCAGCCTCTGCCTCCCTCCAGCCTCCCCCCAGTCTCAGCCTCCCCCCAGTCTCAGCCTCCCTCCAGCCTCCCCCCAGTCTCAACCTCCCTCCAGCCTCCCCCCAGTCCCAGCCTCCCTCCAGTCTCAGCCTCCCTCCAGTCCCAGCCTCTGCCTCCTCCCAGCCTCCCTCAGTCTCAGCCTCTGCCTCCCTCCAGCCTCCCCCCAGTCTCAGCCTCCCTCCAGCCTCCCCGTCTCAGCCTCCCTCCAGCCTCACCCCAGTCTCAGCCTCCCTCCAGCCTCACCCCAGTCTCAGCCTCCCTCCAGCCTCCCTCCAGCCTCAGCCTCTGCCTCCCTCCAGCCTCCCCCCAGTCTCAGCCTCCCTCCAGCCTCCCCCCAGTCTCAGCCTCCCTCCAGCCTCCCCCGTCTCAGCCTCCCTCCAGCCTCCCCCCAGTCTCAGCCTCCCTCCAGCCTCCCCCCAGTCCCAGCCTCTGCCTCCTTCAAGCCTCCCTCAGTCTCAGCCTCTGCCTCCCTCCAGCCTCCCCCAAGTCTCAGCCTCCCTCCAGCCTCCCCCCAGTCTCAGCCTCCCTCCAGCCTCCCTCCAGTCTCAGCCTCTGCCTCCCCCCAGTCTCAGCCTCTGCCTCCCTCCTGTCTCAGCCTCTGCCTCCCTCCAGCCTCCCCCCAGTCTCAGCCTCCTCCCAGTCTCAGCCTCTGCCTCCCTCCAGCCTCCCCCCAGTCTCAGCCTCTGCCTCCCCCCAGTCTCAGCCTCTGCCTCCCTCCAGCCTCCCCCCAGTCTCAGCCTCTGCTTCCCTCCAGTCTCAGCCTCTGCCTCTCCCAGCCTCAGCCTCCCTCCTCCCAGCCTCCCCCAGCATCAGCCTCCCTCCTCCCAACAACCCTCAGCATCAGCCTCCCTTCTCCCAACCTCCCCCAGCATCAGCCTCCCTCCTCCCAACCTCCCCCAGCATCAGCCTCCCTCCTCCCAACCTCCCCCAGCATCAGCCTCCCTCCTCCCAACCTCCCCCAGCATCAGCCTCCCTACTCCCACCCTCCCCCAGCATCAGCCTCCCTCTTCCTAGCTTCCCTCAGCATCAGCCTCCCTCCTCCTAGCCTCCCCCAGCATCAGCCTCCCTCCTCCTAGCCTCCCCCAGCATCAGCCTCCCTCCTCCCAGCCTCCCCCAGCATCAGCCTCCCTCAGCATCAGCCTCACTTCTCCCTCAGCCTCCCTCAGCATTAGCTTCCCTCCTCCAAGCCTCACCCTCCCCCTCCCAGCCTCCCCCAGCATCAGCCTCCCTCAGCATCAGCCTCCCTCAGCATCAGCCTCTCCCAGAATCAGCCTCTCTCCTCCCAACCTCAGCCTCTCTCTCCCCCCAACCTCCCCCCCAGCTTCAGCCTCTCTCTTCCCAGCCTCCCCCCCAGCTTCAGCCTCAGCCTCCCTCTTCCCAGCCTCCCCCCAGCCTCAGCCTCCCTCTTCCCAGCCTCCCCCCAGCCTCAGCCTCTCTCTTCCCAGCCTCCCCCCAGCCTCAGCCTCTCTCTTCCCAGCCTCCCCCCAGCCTCTCTCTTCCCAGCCTCCCCCCAGCCTCTCTCTTCCCAGCCTCCCCCCAGCCTCTCTCTTCCCAGCCTCCCCCCAGCCTCTCTCTTCCCAGCCTCCCCCCCAGCCTCCCCCCAGCCTCTCTCTTCCCAGCCTCCCCCCAGCCTCTCTCTTCCCAGCCTCCCCCCAGCCTCTCTCTTCCCAGCCTCCCCCCAGCCTCTCTCTTCCCAGCCTCCCCCCAGCCTCAGCCTCTCTCTCTTCCCAGCCTCCCCCCAGCCTCTCTCTCTCTCTTCCCAGCCTCCCTCTCTTCCCAGCCTCCCCCAGCCTCAGCCTCTCTCCCCCCAGCCTCCCCTTGCATGATTATAGTGGACAAAAAGAGGCATCGCAACCATCATCAACTAACCTGTAAGGTGCCCATACATTCTAGGCTCTGCCTTATCTGCTCAGCTGCCGGCTGCCCTGCTCTGGTGATTATCCTCTTCTGACGGCTGGCTCCAGCTTCAGACGCGTCCTCCTCCGCGGCGTGTGTTGTTTGCAGCATTGGACGCTGCAGCACGGGGCAGTGAGCTGATTGTCGCGCCCGCGCGCCTCTGACCCCGGAAGTGCAGGCGATGGAACTTAGCTCACTATGCCTGGCGCCCGCCGTGTATTTAAGTAGACAGAACTGCGCCTCTCCTCCCTCCCAAAGCACCCCCAAACCCCCCCCTCGAACACAGCCGAGTGTAACGGAGGGAGGGACGGGGGGCGGGGATGTAAAAAAAAAAAAAAAAAAATTTATATATATATTTTTTTTTATTGCTGCCAGAAAGTGCCGCCCCCCGCAACGTACCGCCCTAGGCACGGGACCACGGGTGCCTAGTGGCAAATACGGCCCTGCAGGTCGGAGTACAGTAGCAGAGTCCTTCTCAGGACTATTGTTGCTGTATACAGGCAGGGTATAGCCAGGTCGGAATACAGGCTAGTGACCAGAAGAGTCCTTGTCAGGACTATTGTAGCAGTATACAGGCAGGCAGGCAGGGTATATAGCCATTCCTAGTGGTGACCGTATACCAGCCTTCATCATATCTGGGGCTGGTGTACACAGTCTAAAACAGTCCAGATAGTGTCAGACTTCTCAGTAATTGTCGCTCCTAAAAACCTGTTAGGTTCTTAGTGCGTCCGTGCTTGCATTTAAAAACCGCACGTGTGTGCCTGTCGGTGGCAGCGTACAGGTGCACGTTTTGCACAAACTATTATATAACGCACAAGTCTAGTGAATAATACATGTCAGCAGTGTCTGATAGTGTCAAACTTCTCAGTAATTGTCGCTCCTAAAAACCTGTTAGGTTCTTAGTGCGTCCGTGCTTGCATTTAAAAACCGCACGTGTGTGACTGTCGGTGGCAGCGTACAGGTGCACGTTTTGCACAAACTATTATATAACGCACAAGTCTAGTGAATAATACACGTCAGTCAGCAGTGTCTGATAGTGTCAGACTTCTCAGTAATTGTCGCTCCTAAAAACCTGTTAGGTTCTTAGTGCGTCCATGCTTGCATTTAAAAACCGCACGTGTGTGGCAGTCGGTGGCAGCGTCAGGCTCCATATTGTCCCTGGATAGAGACGTGCATGATGGCCTGTAAACCTGAAGTGCCCATTGTAAGGAAGTGGGTCTATTCTAGTATAGCCCTTAGGCAGGGCAGCCAAAAATTTGGAGGCTCCACATTGTCCCTGGATAGAAATGTGCATGAGGGCCTCAAAACATTCTTCCCATTGCAAAGGAGTGGGTCTCTTGTCGTTGTAATGCCCATTCTGAAAGAATGGGCGAAAAAATTTACCACTGGGGGTATACCTGAAACAACGGCCTAACTATTGTAACGGTCATCATGATGGCGCATGAGGAGAAGGAGGAGCAGTCCAGCGATTAGCCAAAGTCCATAAGTGTGTTACCATGGGTGAGTGGAGGTACATGGCAAATTCCCGTTACAAACTTTAAATTCCGCTGTCATTTGCTGGTGGTGTGGTGAAGTCTGGCCCAAACCAACCCTTGTTCATCTTGATCAGAGTCAGCCTGTCAGCATTTACAGTTGACAGGCGGGTGCGTTTATCTGTAATGATTCCACCTGCGGCACTAAAAACACGCTGTGACAAAACGCTAGCGGCAGGGCAGGCCAGGACTTCAAAGGCGTAGAGAGCCAATTCATGCCACGTGTCCAGCTTGGATACCCATTAATTGTAAGGCACAGAGGAATGTCGGAGTACAGTTGTTTGATCTGCAAGGTACTCCTTGAGCATCTGGGCAAACTTGGGATTTCTTGTGGCACTAACCCGCACCTCAGGGGCTGTGGTATGTGAGGGGCTGAGAAAACTGTCCCACATCTTGAACACTGTTCCTCTACCTCTGGCGGATTGGACTTGTGCCCCTCTCGGCTGTACGCCTTGGTTGTCCACTGATTCCTGACCTATGCCACTAGCGTTTTGTGAGGGGAATGCTTTGCCTACTTCCGTGACTATGGCCTTCTGGAACTGCTGCATTTTGCCTGACCTCTCCGCCTCGGGAATAAGAGACATAAAGTTCTCCTTTTAGCGTGGGTCTAACAGTGTTACCAACCAGTAATGATTGTTGGCCAAGATGTTCTTAACGCAAGGGTCACGAGACAGGCAGCTTACCATAAAGTCAGCCATGTGTGCCAGACTCTTAACAGCCATCACTTCAGTATCCTGACCAACACGATGACTGAACATGCTGTCCTCCTCCTCCTCCTCCTCATCATCATCTACCCTGTCCTCTGGCCAGCCACGCTGAACCGAGGATATGACTGCATGTCATATCCTCAATTTGGCCGGAGAGTTGCTCATGTCTTCATCCTCCTCCTCGTCATAGTCCTCCACTGCACGTTGTGATGAGACGAGGCTGGGCTGTGTGTTATCACCCACACCCACTACTGTTTCTTGCTCAAACTCATCGCGCTCCGCCTGCAATGCATCATGGTTGTTTTTTGAGCACAGACCATTTTAGAAGGCAGAGAAGCGGTATGGTGATGCTAATAATGTCGTCATCGCCGCTCACCATCTTGGTGGAGTTCTTAAAGTTTTGGCGGATGGTACATAGGTCGGACATCCATCTCCACTCCTCAGGTGTTATGTGTGGAGTTTGACCCATTTCCCTACGGCTTAGGTGATGCAGGTACTCAACAACTGCCCTCTTCTGCTCACATATCCTGACCAACATGTGCAGAGTTGAATTCCAACGCGTGGGGACATCACACACCAGTCTGTGAGCCGGAAGATGCAAATGGCGCTGAAAGCCGGCAAGGCCGGCTGAAGCAGTTGGTGACTTTCGAAAATGTGCAGACAGGCGGCGAACTTTTACCAGCAGATCAGACAGCTCTGGGTATGACTTTAGAAACCGCTGAACCACGAGGTTGAGCACATGGGCCACGCATGGACCACGTGTCAGCTGGCCTCGCCTCAAAGCCGCCACCAGGTTTGGCCATTGTCACGCAAAACCTTTCCTGGCTTTAGGTTCAGAGGTGTGAGCCAGTGATCTGCCTGCTGTTTCAGAGCTGTCCACACCTCTTCTGCATTGTGGGGTTTGTCACCTATGCAGATTAGCTTCAGCACAGCCTGTTGCCGCTTCGCCGCTTCGCTTCTGTGTCGCCCTGGACAAGCCAGGGGCCACAGAGCACAACACTTACACACCCCACACTCCCTGCAGGCACATCATAGTCAAAACACAAAATCCTTGTTGCCTTCCCCAGGGGCTGTTGTCCACACCAGGGGGTGGAGCCAGGCGGTTAGTCTCCACCCACCAAGGAGTTCACAGTCCTGGAGGAGGGAAAACACAGGCAGTGAGAGTTAAGCTAAGGAAGTGGAAGGAGGAAACTAGTAGAGAGGAGAAAAGTGACAGCAAAGAGCCTGAAGTTGGTCTGGGTGTGTGGCCCGGACAGGACAGCAAGGTTGGCAGGATGTGGTGACCGTCTGCAGTGGAGGCCAATTGGAGTCTGCCGTAAGGACCGTGGACGGGTGGTGACCCGGCCGTACCGGACCGGTATACAAAGAGAAGCCAGCACCATTGGCAGGGGCCTTTCGGATCCCGGCAAGGCTTGGTGTCGCCGTGAATTTGCCAAATCCGTTAGTGAAGGGGACCTACAGGTTTCCAAACAGCCAAGTCCCGATAGAAGGCAAGCGTCCAACCGTGAAGGGGAGACAACGCCACCGCCAAGGGCAACCGTCTCCCAGGGCCAGCGCCTGTGGGCAAAAAGGGCTCCTCCGGCCCATATCCAGGTCGTGGAGCGGGTTACCGGTGGGAAACCATCACTACCAACACTGAACTTAGGTGCAGGGAGAGACAGTCATCACTAACCTTCAGGGAGGAACAACCGCAGCCGTCCGAGGGACCCATCCATCCAGCCACTTGTTTTACCGTGAACTGTGTCATCATCATTGGGCTGAGTGAGTACCTCCGTGCCGTGCGGCACAGCGCTGACCCTGCGACCCTGCACCTCATCAGGCCCCGCAACCCGCCTGTCATCCATCTCTACCCCATCACCGGGCCCCGGGACAACCAACCCCCCTACCCACGAAGGGGAGAAATAACAACAAAGATGCTCCCTGTCACAGGCTCCCGGGATCCCCGTACAGAGCAGCGGTGGTGTCCACACAATCACCACAACCGTGGGTGGCGTCACGGACAATATCCCCAAAACCCAAACCACCCCTTTTCACTCACGGGCGAGGAGCGCCGCTCGAGTCCCCGGGATCCGGCCATCGCTCAGACTGGGTCCCAGCTTCCACAATATTAACCCAGTGTGCCGTCAACGAGATGTAGCGGCCTTGCCCACAAGCACTTGTCCACGTGTCTGTGGTTAGGTGGACTTTGGCTGAAACAGCGTTGTTCAGGGCACGTGTGATGTTTTGTGACACGTGGTTATGCAATGCGGGGACGGCACACCGGGAGAAATAGTGGCGGCTGGGGACCGAGTAACGTGGGACAGCTGCCACCATCAGGTCGCGGAATGCTTCTGTCTCAACTAGCCTAAAAGGCAACATTTCCAGCGCAAGCAGTCGCGAAATGTTAGCATTTAGAACTGTGGCATGTGGGGCGTTGGCAGTGTATTTGCGCCTGCGTTCAAAGGTTTGCTGAATGGATAACTGAACGCTGCGCTGGGACAAGGACGTGCTTGATGATGGTGTTATTTCTGCGTGGGCAACTGCAGGGCCGGAGGAGGCTTGTTCGCGGGCAGCATGGACAGGGGATTGGCTCGCATGCACAACAAGCGAAGACGTAGAAGTGACATCAGCAAGCACTGCTCCTCGACTCTGTTGTACATCCCACAAAGTCGGGTGCTTGGCTGACATGTGCCTGATCATGCTGGTGGTGGTCAGGCTGCTAGTTTTGGTACCCCTGCTGATGCTGGCATGGCAGGTGTTGCAAATGGCCTTTTTAGAATCATCTGGAGCCAACTTAAAAAACTGCCAGACTCGGGAAGACCTAACATTTGTACAGGCACCTTGTGTCGTGTTGTTGTTCTGGGGAACGGTTGCCTGACGTCTGCCTGGGGCCACCACCCTGCTTCTTACTGCCTGTTGGGATGCTACGCCTCCCTCCCCCTGTGCACTGCTGTCCTCGCTCTGCATATCCTCCTGCCAGGTTGGGTCAGTTACTGGATCATCCACCACGTCGTCTTCCTCTTCCGCACCCTGCTCCTCCTCCTGACTTCCTGACAATTGTGTCTCATCATCGTCCACCCCTTGTTGAGACACGTTGCCAACTTCGTGAGAACGTGGCTTCTCAAATATTTGGGCATCTGTACATACAATCTCGTCATGGCCCACTTCAACAGGAGCTGGCGAGAGGCCAGAATGTGTGAATGGAAACCTTAACAGCTCTTCCGAGTGTCCAAGTGTGGGATCAGTAATGTCCATGGACGTGTACTCGGCCTGGTGGTAGGAAGGAGGATCAGGTTCTGAAATGTGCGGTGCAGTATCACGGCTACTGACACTGGACCGTGTGGAAGACAGAGTGTTTGTGGTGGTGCCAATCTGACTGGAAGCATTATCCGCTATCCAACTAACAACCTGTTGACACTGGTCTTGGTTCAAGAGCGGTGTACTGCTGCGGTCCCCAAGAAATTGGGACAGGACGTGCGAGCGAGTAGATGTGGCCCTTTGTTGTGGCGAAATTAGAGCTTGCACACGACCTCGGTCTCTGCCTGCACCACCATCACGTCCACTTCCTTGTTCGTTGCCAACACCCTTGCGCATTTTGCAATGCTGTGCTGATGTGTATTCACTAGACTTGTGCGTTATATCCAAGTTTTTGCAAAACGCACACAAGTGCACCTTAACGCTGCCACCAACAGGCACACACATGCGGTTTTTAAATGCAAGCACGGAGGCACTAAGAACCTAACAGGTCTATCCAGGGACAACGTGGAGTCTCCCAATTTTTGGCTGCCCTGACAAAGGGCTATACTACAATACACCCACTTCCTGACAATGGACACTTCAGGTTTACAGGCCCTCATGCACATCTCTATCCAGGGACAACGTGGAGCCTCCCAATTTTTGGCTGCCCTGCCAAAGGGCTATACTACAATAGACCCACTTCCTTACAATGGGCACTTCAGGTTTACAGGCCCTCATGCACGTCTCTATCCAGGGACAACGTGGAGCCTCCCAATTTTTGGCTGCCCTGCCAAAGGGCTATACTACAATAGACCCACTTCCTGACAATGGACACTTCAGGTTTACAGGCCCTCATGCACATCTCTATCCAGGGACAACGTGGAGCCTCCCAATTTTTGGCTGCCCTGCCAAAGGGCTATACTACAATACACCCACTTCCTGACAATGGACACTTCAGGTTTACAGGCCCTCATGCACGTCTCTATCCAGGGACAACGTGGAGCCTCCCAATTTTTGGCTGCCCTGCCAAAGGGCTATACTACAATAGACCCACTTCCTGACAATGGACACTTCAGGTTTACAGGCCCTCATGCACATCTCTATCCAGGGACAACGTGGAGCCTCCCAATTTTTGGCTGCCCTGCCAAAGGGCTATACTACAATACACCCACTTCCTGACAATGGACACTTCAGGTTTACAGGCCCTCATGCACGTCTCTATCCAGGGACAACGTGGAGCCTCCCAATTTTTGGCTGCCCTGCCAAAGGGCTATACTACAATAGACCCACTTCCTTACAATGGGAACTTCAGGTTTACAGGCCCTCATGCACGTCTCTATCCAGGGACAACGTGGAGCCTCCCAATTTTTGGCTGCCCTGCCAAAGGGCTATACTACAATACACCCACTTCCTGACAATGGACACTTCAGGTTTACAGGCCCTCATGCACATCTCTATCCAGGGACAACGTGGAGCCTCCCAATTTTTGGCTGCCCTGCCAAAGGGCTATACTACAATACACCCACTTCCTGACAATGGACACTTCAGGTTTACAGGCCCTCATGCACGTCTCTATCCAGGGACAACGTGGAGCCTCCCAATTTTTGGCTGCCCTGCCAAAGGGCTATACTACAATAGACCCACTTCCTTACAATGGGCACTTCAGGTTTACAGGCCCTCATGCACGTCTCTATCCAGGGACAATGTGGAACCTCCCAATTTTTGGCTGCCCTGCCAAAGGGCTATACTACAATAGACCCACTTCCTTACAATGGGCACTTCAGGTTTACAGGCCCTCATGCACGTCTCTATCCAGGGACAACGTGGAGCCTCCCAATTTTTGGCTGCCCTGTCTAAGGGCTATACTACAATAGACTCACTTCCTGACAATGGACACTTCAGGTTTACAGGCCATCATGCACGTCTCTATCCAGGGACAATGTGGAGCCTCCCAATTTTTGGCTGCCCTGCCTAAGGGCTATACTACAATAGACCCACTTCCTGACAATATACACTTCAGGTTTACAGGCCCTCATGCACGTCTCTATCCAGGGACAACGTGGAGCCTCCCAATTTTTGGCTGCCCTGCCAAAGGGCTATACTACAATAGACCCACTTCCTTACAATGGGCACTTCAGGTTTACAGGCCCTCATGCACGTCTCTATCCAGGGACAACGTGGAGCCTCCCAATTTTTGGCTGCCCTGCCTAAGGGCTATACTACAATAGACCCACTTCCTGACAATGGACACTTCAGGTTTACAGGCCCTCATGCACGTCTCTATCCAGGGACAATGTGGAGCCTCCCAATTTTTGGCTGCCCTGCCTAAGGGCTATACTACAATAGACCCACTTCCTTACAATGGGCACTTCAGGTTTACAGGCCCTCATGCACGTCTCTATCCAGGGACAACGTTGAGCCTCCCAATTTTTGGCTGCCCTGCCAAAGGGCTATACTACAATAGACCCACTTCCTTACAATGGGCACTTCAGGTTTACAGGCCCTCATGCATGTCTCTATCCAGGGACAATGTGGAGCCTCCCAATTTTTGGCTGCCCTGCCAAAGGGCTATACTACAATAGACCCACTTCCTTACAATGGGCACTTCAGGTTTACAGGCCCTCATGCACGTCTGTATGCAGGGGCATTGGTGAACCTCACAATTTTGGACTGCCCTGGCAAAGGAAAATACTACAAAGACTCACTTCCTCAAAATGGGCACATTAGACTCAAGAGGCCTTCATGTACGTCTCTTCTCAGGGACATCGGAGTGCCACACAATGTTTTACGTAAAATCTTTCATGTATTAATCTCAAAAAGTAACATACACCAGCTCTATCTCACTATTGGGTATGTGCCCTTAACATTTCTGCCATGAAAATTCATTTTGGTGTCATTTTTGAAGGTTTTCTGGTGAGTCCGTAAAAATGGCGTAAAACGCGGACAAAATTGTTCACAGCTGTGACTTTTCAGTGATAAATGCTTCAAGGGGTCTTCCCCATGCTGTTGCCATGTCATTTGAGCACTCTTCTGAGACTTTTGTGACATTTTTAGGGTTTCTACATGCTGCCGGGGGTCATTTCATAAAAATACTCGGGTCTCCCATAGTATAACATTGGGCTCGGTGCTCAGGCCGAGTACACGAGTATCTTGGGATGCTCGGCCCGAGCCTTGAGCACCCGAGCTTTTTAGTACTCGCTCATCACTAGTTATTGACATTTTCTGCAGCGAAACATGCAGCAAATCCGCAGAAAATCCGCGGCAAAATCCGGTAAGGGCGCACAGGGCCTAAGCATTTACCATATGGAATTAAACTAGGTATGCTCTTATAAATTATATTACTTCACACCTATGGTATATCTAACAAAGAAAGTCCATTACTCATTTTTTTCCTAAAACTTAGCTTTTGAAATTTGTTTACTTGAACTTGACGCTAGAAGGGGGTTGAATGTACAACATAATAAAAATGACAAAAATACATCCAAAGGTTTACTGCAATGAGAATATGATTTATCAGACATGAAGTTTATTAGGCTGCAATCTAAAATAAAAAAATGCATAAATAGAACTTGAATAAAACAACACGTGCTGGAAAATTAAGTTAAGGAATGAACACGTCTTATATTTTTCTTCTGTATACACTTATTGCTTGTAATAAGATGGTATAACATTGTAGAATGACTACTGAATTTTGGGGAAAATAAATTTCTCTTTGGAACCAAGGTTTTTTTTCAGATCAATAGCTTTCTCCTGCCCAGTATGTGCTAAGACTAAAATATTTACTGTTTTGTTTTTGGAGAACTCGTGCATTTTACGACGGAGATATTTTGTATTTTAATCAACTTACGAGTCAAAGTACACCAATAAAATGAGATGCACTAAAAATATGTGATAAATATTAATGTTGTGCTAACTTTACTTAAAGAAACACTCCAGACAAAACTAATACATCAGACAGTCTACCTTTACTGAAGCTGTCAAATAGTCAGATAACATAAACTCAGTCTAGGTGAAATGAGTCACATTAAATCCCAATAATTGATGCTGTGTGATAGAATCGCTAGAAGTCAGACACCTTCTGTAACTTATTCTTATTCTTTTTCTATGCATCTTTTATAGTATTTGGTGAGACACATATCATCTGTTCTTTTGGGCACAAATTCATAGTATATTTTTCCAAAATTGATGAAACACTAATAGTAAATATGGTCCATTTCATTATCCATAATGCAGGGCATAAAGGGGGCTTTACACGCAGCAACTAGCGATGTCGCTCGTGAAAGCACCCGCCCCCCGTCGTTTGTGCGTCACGGGCAAATCGTTGCCTGTAGCGCACAATATCGCTAGAACCCGTCACACTACTTACCTTCCTAGCGACGTCGCTGTGGGTGGCTAACAGCCTCCTTTCTAAGGGGGCGGTTCGTGCGACGTCACAGTGACGTCACATGGCAGGCATCCATTAGAAGCGGAGGGGCAGAGAGCAGCCGCATGTAAGTCACGCCCACCTCGTTGCTGGCCGGACACAGGTATATTGCTGTTCGTCGTTCCTTGGGTGTCACACGTAGCGATGTGTGCTGCCTCAGAAACGACGAACAATGTGCGTCCAGAATCAGCAGCGATTTTATGGAAATGAACGACGTGTCAACGATCAACGATAAGGTGAGTATTTTTGATCGTTAGCAGTTGCTCGTACGTGTCACACGCAACGACGTCGCTAACGATGCTGGATGTGCGTCACAAATTCCGTGACCCCCAACGACATCTCATTAGCGATGTCGTTGCATGTAATGGGGCCTTAAGGCTTCATATGACTCAATGATTTTTTTCCTACAGTTTTTCCTTAAATTCTTTTTCATTAAACCCTTCCCCAATGGCTACACATATTACATAACACAGGGAAATAATTTTTGATATTTTTTTTTCATTAAAATAACATATTGTGGAGCCAATTTTAGTTGGAGGTGAGTGAATTTGAAGAAATTTGATTTGGCCTGGAATTTTGATCCAAAGTTATTCAATGCAAATCAGACTAGTAAAAGCTGTTTATTATGTTCTGAGGTCTGTTAAGACATTAATACTAGAGATAAGCGAGCATGCTCGGCACTGCTCGTTACTCGATAGAGCATTTGGGTGCTTGATTGAGTAACAAGCAGTGCTGAGTATCACGTGGGGCTCGAGTACTCGGGTTTCTGTGAAACAGCATCTTTCAATGGTTGGAGCTGCCACAATGAAGTCTAGGATTCCCCCAGCTGAGTGCAAGGACTCCTTGCTCAGCTGGACTCTTTTAGAGCTGAAGACCTCCAGGGTTAGTTCTCTCTTTCTCTCTCTGTCTATATCTCTCTTTGTCTCTCTTACATCTGACTTTGTGCTCTGCTTCATCTCACTCAGTTGCAGCAGAACTATCAGAGAAGCTACATTTGTCTCTCCTCTGCTACATCTGACCTTTCATACTCAGTTATAGCAGAGCTGAGAAGGTCAGATAAAGCAGAGTAAAGATAGACAGAGACACTACATCAGATGAAGCTTTTCTTACAGTCTTTGCTCTGTGCTTTCCTACATTTGACCCCATCTTAGTTCTGCTACATCTGGAATATATATGTAAGACCTGGCTCGACTATTTGAAGAGAGGGTGCCGGGAAGCAAAAATAGTACTAGAAAATAGAATAGCTTCGGCACAGCAATATTGAAAAAGGAAATAGTCTGTGATCGGCAACTCTCGTTATTTATTGGTCAGGTATATATAACAAAGAAAAAATGTCCATTGGACCTAGCCATTGACACATGGTATATAAGGTTTAACATTTACCTCTGTGACGCCCTGGGCAAGCCAGGGGTCACAGGTCATAACACCACCACACCCTACACCCCAGATAGGAACACTAAGGCTAACCTAAAATCCTTGTTGCCTTCCTCCAGGGGCTGATGTCCACACCAGGGGGGTGGGCCAGGCGGTTGGCTCCACCCACCAAGGAGTTCACAGCCCTGGAGGCGGGAGAACCAGGCAGTCAAGCTAGGGAAGTGAAAGTGAGAGGAAGCAAGATAAGAAAAGATAGAGGAAGTGGAAGGAGGTGATGTGGTCGAGGAGCTGAAGAAAGGGAAAGTGACAGTTAAGACAGCCTGAAGCTGGTCCGGGTGTGTGCCCCGGACTGAGACAGCAAGGTCAGCAGACGGCGGTGACTGTCCGCAGGAGCGGCTGACCGGAGGTTGCCGAAAGGACCGCGGACGGGTGGTGGCCCGGCGGTACCGGAGCGGCATACAAAGTGAAGCCAGCACCAGTGGCAGGGGCCTTTCGGATCCCGGCAAGGCTAGGAGTCGCCGTGAATTTGCCAAATCCGTTAGTGAAGGGGACCTCTGGGTCTCCCAACAACCAAGTCCCGATTGAAGGCAACAGTCCAACCGTTGGAGAAAGACACCGCCAGGGCGCCAGTTTCTCAGGGCCAGCGCCTGCGGGCAAAGTAGGGCTCCTCCGGCCCATATCCAAGCCGGGGAGCGGGTTACCGGTGGGAACCCATCGAAACCATCATCATCTTAGGTGCAGGAAAAGGGACCGTTACCGTCACCTACTGGGGAAAAGCAAGTGCAGCCGTCCGTGGGAACCGTCTTTCCAGCCGTGTGTTTTACCGAGAACTGTGTCCCTGTCTCAGGCTGAGTACCACAGTGCCGCAAGGCACAGCGCTGCCCCCGTGTCCCTGCACCCCACCAAGCTCTGCACCGGCCCCGCCATCCCTCATCATCCACATCATCACTGGACAACCAACCCCCTACCCACGGAGGGGAGGACTAACATCTAGCTGCTCCATACCATCACTCCTGGGATCCCCATACAGAGCAGTGGTGGTGTCAACAAATCACCACAACCATGGGTGGCGTCACAGACAATAAACTATTCCAAAAACCAATCCCCTTTCACTCACGGGCGAGGAGCGCCGCTCGAATCCCCGGGATCCGGCCCATCGCTCGAGCCACCGAGCAGCAGCAGCAGGCCGCAGCAGCCGCAGCGGCAGCTGGACCCGAGCAGTGGGAGAGCGCGGCGTCCCCTCCTCCGCCCGCGACAACTTGGCGTCACGAACAGGATCTTACCGCTCTGCCGTTGGGTAGAGGTGTGCCTTGTGACCGCCGGAGGTATCCGGCCGGAAAATTTCAGATGTCGCCATCTTTGGCGCGAAAAGTTCCCGCTCAAGCGTCTTCTCGAGTAGTAGAGGCGCGAAGGCCAAAACCCCGCCCCGATAGAGGAGGGGCCGGAAGGAGGCTGAAGGAGACGGAATGGCGGCTGGCCGCATGTGAGCGCGGCTATAAAAGCAGGGACGCCAGGACCCTGCAGCCATCTTGTTCCTGGGAGAGGCCGCCAGAAACATGATCATGCCGTCCCGCAGCACCGTAGCCCCCGTGCCTGGAACCGCAGCATGGGTGGAGATCCGGACCGCGCAGCTCTACCAAAGGCTGCAGGTCAAGATGCAGCTCCTCATGGAGGAGTGGGAGACCGACATGGCGGACGTCATAGCGACCGTGCGGAGACGCGAGGAGGAAGCGGAGGAAGGGAGGGTGAGTGACCCACACCCCGATGCCCTTGAAGGGCCGGTCATCGCGGCTGCGGGACCCGGTCCAAACCCTCTCCCCCTGCTGTTCCCTCACCACCCGTCTCGGAAGCCGTGACCCCGCCACTAGGCCCGCTACCACCGCAACCGGTAGCGATACCCAGCATGCCCGCCCAGGCGGGCCGACCTGTAGCCGGAGCCCGTAGTCGACCGGAGGTGCTGCCCTGGAAAGCCCCGAAAACTGAACCGGAGGCGTCCCCCGAGAAAGTCCCCGAGCCGGAGCCGATGACCCGCTCCGTGCCGAAGGCCCAACCGTGGAAAGCCCCTGTGCCCATCCCCCACACCTCGGCTGAGGTTGCGCCGGGTTGCCGATGCAAGGCAGCGTCTAAGGCCAAGTCACCGCGGGACCTGTCGCCCAGAGTACCAGCAGTGGGCAATGTCCAACAGGTCTTGCGGGGCCCGACCCGTGCGCCGGAGCTCGCAGCAGCGCAGTACTGGGACAGGGAGCCGGTACCGTTGGGCCTGGAAATCGGTGAACGAGAAAGGAAGAAGGAGGAGTTGGTGGCCCGTGCAATCCGGGAAAAAGAGAGCCTCCGTCAGGCAACTTTCCGTGTCCGGGGCCCGCTGTACGAAGGGCAGGTGAGGCGGTTTGATGTCCGCCGGGGCTATGGATTTATATATGAACCGGGCCTGGAGGCCGAAGTGTTTATAGCCCGGCGGGATGTGAATGCTCATCTGCCAGAGGAGCACCCCGGTCGTAACCTGATGCCGGGCGACATAGTGCAGGACACCCGGCACTGTGGGGAGAGGGGGTGGTTCGCGCTGGATGCTAAGTTGAGGGGCAGCCAGGAGTCCCGTGTGAGCACCGCGCCCCCTCCCTCAGGTGAAATCGAGGAATCTGAATGATGGCAGCGGAGCACCGTTGCACCGTCCCCGTTGGGACCACCAGTCAGTGTGTTTGAAAGTTTTAAAAAAAAGTTTTGCAAAAATGAAAAATGATTACCGAACAGTAACCTGATTGTCTACCGTGATTGGAAACCGGCCGTTGCCGGCACCGTTGTCCCCGTGGGGACCATTGAGCTGCATAGAAACTTCTATGAACAGGCCCGAGAACTCGCAGGGCAACCACAAACATTAAGTGGGTTGTAAATAAATATGTTGTGCAGCTACCGTAACCGCCTCCGGAGAGGCAGGTTGGAGGGAGGGCCCGCAGTGGAGCAGGCTGGGGCCCAGCCACCACAGGAACCGGTGGCTACCCTCTGGAGGGGAAGGACAGATCCCGCTCGGGTAACTTGTGCTGGACTGGGGTCAAGGGATGCTGCCTGGGCTTTCAGGGCAGCATCAGGGCCAGGTTACTTGGGTGGGAGAGAGTGGCAGCCGCAACCGTTTTAATGTTACCGTTTGCAACGTTTAAGTACCGAACCTCCCGATGTGGGATGATGTCATAAGTTGTATTATGTTTACCTTTCTTTTTATATATTTTCAGAAAATAAAACCGGTGTTGGACGGGCAGCCCGCGGACGGTCTGCATTTTGCTAAGGGGGAATGTGACGCCCTGGGCAAGCCAGGGGTCACAGGTCATAACACCACCACACCCTACACCCCAGATAGGAACACTAAGGCTAACCTAAAATCCTTGTTGCCTTCCTCCAGGGGCTGATGTCCACACCAGGGGGGTGGGCCAGGCGGTTGGCTCCACCCACCGAGGAGTTCACTGCCCTGGAGGCGGGAAAACCAGGCAGTCAAACTAGGGAAGTGAAAGTGAGAGGAAGCAAGATAAGAAAAGTTAGAGGAAGTGGTCGAAGGAGCTGAAGAAAGGGAAAGTGACAGTTAAGACAGCCTGAAGCTGGTCCGGGTGTGTGCCCCGGACTGAGACAGCAAGGTCAGCAGACGGCGGTGACTGTCCGCAGGAGCGGCTGACCGGAGGTTGCCGAAAGGACCGCGGACGGGTGGTGGCCCGGCGGTACCGGAGCGGTATACAAAGTGAAGCCAGCACCAGTGGCAGGGGCCTTTCGGATCCCGGCAAGGCTAGGAGTCGCCGTGAATTTGCCAAATCCGTTAGTGAAGGGGACCTCTGGGTCTCCCAACAACCAAGTCCCGATTGAAGGCAACAGTCCAACCGTTGGAGAGAGACACCGCCACCGCCAGGGCACCAGTTTCTCAGGGCCAGCGCCTGCGGGCAAAGTAGGGCTCCTCCGGCCCATATCCAAGCCGGGGAGCGGGTTACCGGTGGGAACCCATCGAAACCATCATCATCTTAGGTGCAGGAAAAGGGACCGTTACCGTCACCTACTGGGGAAAAGCAAGTGCAGCCGTCCATGGGAACCGTCTTTCCAGCCGTGTGTTTTACCGAGAACTGTGTCCCTGTCTCAGGCTGAGTGAGTACCACAGTGCCGCAAGGCACAGCGCTGCCCCCGTGTCCCTGCACCCCACCAAGCCCTGCATCGGCCCCGCCATCCCTCATCACCCACATCATCACTGGGCCCCGGGACAACCAACCCCCTACCCACGGAGGAGAGGACTAACATCTAGCTGCTCCATACCATCACTCCCGGGATCCCCATACAGAGCAGCGGTGGTGTCAACAAATCACCACAACCGTGGGTGGCGTCACGGACAATAAACTATTCCAAAAACCAATCCCCTTTTACTCACGGGCGAGGAGCGCCGCTCGAGTCCCCGGGATCCGGCCCATCGCTCGAGCCACCGAGCAGCAGCAGCAGGCCGCAGCAGCCGCAGCGGCAGCTGGACCCGAGCAGTGGGAGAGCGCGGCGTCCCCTCCTCCGCCCGAGACACCTCCTGTGGAGAATATAAGTGGACACGTACCTCTATAGACCGATTGTCCTTGAGAAAGACCCCTGAAGGGTCGATATGTTGGACATTTTTTTTTTTGTTATATATACCTGACCAATAAATAATGAGAGTTGACGATCACAGAGTATTTCCTTTTTCATTATTGGTGTGCCGAAGCTATTATATTTTCTAGCTCTGCTACATCTGACTGAGGCGGTCAGATGTAGCAGAGCAGAGACAGATATAGTGCCTCTGATGGTCTCTAGTTTGTAATGACAGTATGACTGTATCTGCTCTGCTGCATCTGAGTGAGAAAGTCTGATTTTGCAGCGCAAAGACTGTTGGATTGTCTCTGAATGTCTCTGCTCTGCTAAATCTCACTGTCTCAGTTCTGCTACATCTGAGTGTGACAGTAAGATGTAGCAGTGCAGAGATGGTCAGAGACATTCCATCAGTCTTTGCTCCAGAACATTTGACTGTCTCACTCAGATGTAGCAGAGCAAAGATGGTAAGATATAGCAGAGCAAAGACAGTCAACTATAGCAGAGCAGGGATGGTCAGAGACACGATTTCAGATGACTGTCTTTGCTTTGCACAGCAGTGACAGATGTACCATCTCACTCAGATGTAGCAGAGCTGAGTCGGTTAGATATAGCAGAGCAGATGTAGCGTGTCTGACCAGCTCTGCTGTGCTACATTCAAGTAGATGGTCAGATATAGCAGAGCAGAGACAGATATACAGTACAGACCAAACGTTTGGACACACCTTCTCATTCAAAGAGTTTTCTTTATTTTCATAACTCTGAAAATTGTAGATTCACATTGAAGGCATCAAAACTATGAATTAACACATGTAAAATGAAATACTTAACAAAAAAGTTGTGAAACAACTGAACATATGTCTTATATTCTAGGTTCTTCAAAGTAGCCACCTTTTGCTTTGATTACTGTTTTGCACACTCTTGGCATTCCCTTGATGAGCTTCAAGAGGTAGTCACCGGAAATGGTTTTCACTTCACAGGTGTGCCCTGTCAGGTTTAATAAGTGGGATTTCTTGCCTTATAAATGGGGTTGGGACCATCAGTTGTGTTGTGCAGAAGTCTGGTGGATACACAGCTGATAGTCCTACTGAATAGACTGTTAGAATTTGTATTATGGCAAGAAAAAAGCAGCTAAGTAAAGAAAAATGAGTGGCCATCATTACTTTAAGAAATGAAGGTCAGTCAGTCCGAAAAATTGGGAAAACTTTGAAAGTGTCCCCAAGTGCAGTGGCAAAAACCATCAAATGCTACAAAGAAACTGGCTCACATGAGGACAGCCCCAGGAAAGGAAGACCAAGAGTCACCTCTGCTGCGGAGGATGAGTTTATCCAAGTCACCAGCCTCAGAAATCGCAGGTTAACAGCAGCTCAGATTAGAGACCAGGTCAATGCCACACAGAGTTCTAGCAGCAGACACATCTCTAGAACAACTGTTAAGAGGAGACTTTGTGCAGCAGGCCTTCATGGTAAAATAGCTGGTAGGAAACCACTGCTAAGGACAGGCAACAAGCAGAAAACACTTGTTTGGGCTAAAGAACACAAGAAATGGACATTAGACCAGTGGAAATCTGTGCTTTGGTCTGATTGAGATCTTTAGATCCAACCACCGTGTCTTTGTGTGACGCAGAAAAGGTGAACGGATGGACTCTACATGCCTGGTTACCACTGTAAAGCATGGAGGAGGAGGTGTGATGGTGTGGGGGTGCTTTGCTGGTGAAACTGTTGGGGATTTATTCAAAATTGAACGCATACTAAACCAGCATGACTACCACAACATCTTGCAGCAGCATGCTATTCCCTCCGGTTTGCGTTTAGTTGGACCATCATTTATTTTTCAACAGGACAATGACCCCAAACACACCTCCAGGCTGTGTAATGTTTATTTGACTAAGAAGCAGAGTGATGGGGTGCTACGCCAGATGACCTGCCCTCCACAGTCACCAGACCTGAACCCAATCGAGATGGTTTGGGGTGAGCTGGACCGCAGAGTGAAGGCAAAAAGGCCAACAAGTGCTAAGCACCTCTGGGAACTCCTTCAAGACTGTCGGAGTACCATTTCCAATGACTACCTCTTGAAGCTCATCAAGAGAATGCCAAGAGTGTGCAAAGCAGTAATCAAAGAAAAAGGTGGCTACTTTGAAGAACCTAGAATATAAGACATATTATCAGTTGTTTCACACTGTTTGGTTAAGTATTTCATTCCACATGTGTTAATTCATAGTTTTGATGCCTTCAATGGGAATCTACAATTTTCAGAGTCATGAAAATAAAGATAACTCTTTGAATGAGAAGGTGTGTCCAAACTTTTGGTCTGTATTGTAGGTAATGGTAATGGTACTATTATGTTGGGTCTATACAATGCAATCTCATTACTTTATGGAGGTATTATGTTGAGCCTGTACAATGCAATGTGGTTACTATATGGCGGTATTATGCTGCACATATGCAATGGAGAGAGTAAAGTAGGGTCTCCTATCAGCACTGAGCATTTCAGGAGAGGAGTATACTTACCTTAGGATAGGTCACAGACTGAGATTTTCATAGTGGAAGAAGTGTCTACCAGCAGCACATTAGGACCCGGACTTGACCTGGACCCCAATGGAGGTCACTAATTGGGGACTTGAAGTTTCCACCCACATGCAGCCAGCCATAAACAGATCACTTCCGGGGGGCAGGTGGGCAGGGTTTTCCCTTTTTTTTTTTTTGGTGCACACTACATCTGATCATGCTGTTGTTACTCCCAGTGCAAGCCATTCAATCACTGCAAGAGGCTCACACTGAGCTGAGCACCAAGCGTACCTGAGCACAGTGATGCTCATGCGAGTGGTCAGCATACATAAAGCAACCAAACTTTAAGCTTGATCTCTGTTTTATTTTTGGGAAAAGTCTGTGTTCAGCATGAACACCAAAAATCGAACATCAGTTTCATCGTCTCTACTCAACAGTAGTTTGGTTCCTGTATCGTCTGCAGTCTGATAATTACTGATAACTTCCAACCTCTCCTAACCACTCCTGAGGACATACTGGGAGTTATTGGTTCATGAGATATAAATGTATATGGGTCTGAAGTCACATTCCCAAATTGATTGCTATACTACATTTGGCAATGGATTCATGTACTGATGGTGGCTCTGGTGACATGTACATGTGCTAATGATGGTACTATTTTTATTTACTGATGGTGGTTCTTCAGATATTTTCTTGTGCTGCTTGAGGCTCTAGTGATGCATTATTATATGGATAGTGGTTCTGGTTACATATTCATGTACTGATTGTGGTTCTGGTGATGTGTTCATGTACTAGTGAGGGTACTATTGTGGCATTTATTTACTGACGGTGGCTCTTGTGATGTATTGATGTACTGATTGAGGTTTTGGTGATGCATTACTGTACTGATGGTGATTCTGGTGCTGTACTCATGTACTGATGGAGGTTCTAGTCAACTATTTATTTACTGATTATGGTTCTGATGAAGTATTTATGTACTTCTGATGGCTCTGGATTTATATTTATGTACTGATGATGATTTTAGATTTGTATTCATGTTCTGATGATGGTTCTAGTGATGAATACAGCACCAGTACAACCAACACTACATGAATGTGACGCACCCCAGGGCCCTGGGGTACTCAGTCCCGGGCCTTGAATCACAGGGACATGTATCATTGGTGGCCGTTGCCCGGTTGCATGACCCTGGGGGTTACTTAACAAAAAGGAAAAATAAAAGGGAAAATAAAAATAAAATGTTTTTCGTGACGCCACTTGCGGTATGCGGCTATATGGGGAAAGTCGCCGCTGCAAAGTCTCTCACTGCTGGGGCTGCTGGTATTAATCAGCTTGGATGTTATGGCCCTCCGCAAGTAGAGCTAGGCCTCAGGGGAGGATGGTGGTGGTTGTAGTATGGTGGAAGTTGGTGATACAGAGGTGTAGGAAGAATTCGGACAACACAGGGGCTGCGGTTTAACTTGCTCTTTACTCACTGGTTTGGAGTAGCTGCAACCCGGCTGGTGCTGGTCTCTACCAATCTGGGCCTCAGGTCATCCGGTATTCCCTTGATTCCAGTGCCGATGTAGTAACCTGGTGAGCTGTACTTCCATGCACCCATCTGCCGTTGGTGGGTCCCCGTAGCTTGAAGCGTTCTGCTGTCCCCTCCTGTTGTCACAGTCCTGGCCTGTATGGCAGGCAGTTTGAACCTCTCTTGGGTCGGACCTCTGTCCCCGTTCCCGGGTTCCATCTTTGCTGCTGTGCATCCGGATACTAACGTTGGTGAGGAACCTTGATGATCCCGTCACCGGGCAGATTTATCAGGTTAGCTTAAAGTGTCTTCCTGAACTAGGGCTCTGTTCCTCGCCGGTGCTCGGTCCCGTGAGAACTCACACCGTACTCTCCCTGGCGACCATACGCCTTGAGCCCACAAGTCACTTTACACTGTTGGTCTGCACGTCAACTTCTGACTGACTGTCTCACTACTCAGTAACTCACTAACTGTGAAGATGTCTGTCTCCTGTCAACTGCACTGACTAGCCCCTCTCCCTCCCAGGTTTCTGACTAGCGGATTGGATGAGTCCCGACCAATAGGTGGCCATCCATTATACGCGTCTCTAGCCTGTTACCCAGTCTGGGAAAAAGGGCATGGATGTATGTGTTTGAATGGTTTTTACCGACACTGGTCTTCCAGGAATTCGGGCTTAGCACTGCAGCTGTTACCGGGTGCAATACCCTGTTGCACCTGATACCTCAGGGGCACCATAAATGCATCACCAGATTGATAAGTAGTTTATGAATACAGCATCAGAACAACCATTACTACATGAATACATCAACATTAGTACAGGAACATGACACAAAAATCACTATCAGTACATGAAACATCACCAGAACCACCATCAGTACAGGAATATGGCACCTGAACCACCATTAGTTTGTGGCTTGATAAACATAAAATACAAAATATGTATCCTTATAGCTATAATATGGTCTGTTCAGTTTCCATTTGTGTATCTGCTGGACACCTGATTTGAAACTAATTGGCCTCCATTAATTTTACACTATATTAGTTTACATTACTTACCTTGGGTCTGCCATTATAATATAGGATTACATAGGTAAGGTTGGTTAACCTCGGGGAGATCAACATCCAAGACCGCAGAGACACCATCATGTGTTTCTCAACGCAGTGACACTAGAACAAGGCCCCCTGGGAAAATATGCAAAACAAGAATGCCGCGGAGACACCATCACATGTTTCTCAACGCTGGCAGGAAACTAGTCAAGTCTTTCACCGGGAAGGAACAACCACAGGAAGGGCAGTCTCCAGTCAAGGAATCTGCCTATACAAAAACATGGTATCCATCCACAGACAGCTGTTTTTGGGTATTTACCCCTCATCAGTGTGGAGTAGGAAACTGGCTAGTGGGAGCAATGCCTAGTAGAAAACGACATAGGTAAGAATGGTTGCCCTCGGGACGATCAACATCCAACACCACGTAGACACCATCACGTGTTTCTCAACACAGTGACACTAGAACAAGACCCCCTGGGAAAATATGAAAAACAAGAATGCCATGGAGACATCATAATATAGGATGTCAGAGATGGATATTGCTATTTTTCTCTTGTATTGTTGAAATTATTGCCAAAATATGAATGATTCTATATACAACTTTCAAAATGCAATGATCACTTTTGTTTTTTGTTTACTTTAGCTTTTTTTTGTGAAAAAGGCAACAAATTTAGTGGAGAGGGTCATCCGAGCTTCTTACCTGAGCCATTGAAGAGGAGCAGGTGAGGTGTTAGGGGTTATTTGAGCTTAGTCTGTGATCCATTCCTTTATATAGGGGCTGAAGGTTCATCGGGGGGGGGGGGGGCACCATTGGCTTTTGTTGCCTAAGACACCAAAATACCTTGTCTCAGCCGTGAGTCCCACTAGCTAACATTTTTAACTGAATGTGTATGAGGTTCTCTTTTATGTCTAGTACGAGGTATATCGGAGTCCTTCTTTCTTGCATTGTCTGCATGAGCTTTGTGGGTTTTAAAGTCCCTTCTTCATAAACTAAACAGGATGTGTCTGACCATGTCAAACACACCACATGCCCAGAAAAAGTATTAAAATGTTAAAATTACATATATCGGTGAATGCTTATTTCACCACTGAAAACTATGAGAAAGTACAAAAACACAGCAAAAACGCTAAGGGGTACTTTGCACGCTACGACATTGCAGGCCGATTGCTGCAATGCCGAGCGCGTTAGTCCCCGCCCCCGTCGGAGCTGCGATCTCTTGTGATAGCTGCCGTAGTGAACATTATCGCTACGGCAGCTTCACATGGACTTACCTGCCCCGCGATGTCGCTCTGGCCGGTGACCCGCCTCCTTCCTGAGGGGGCGAGTCGTGCGGCGTCACAGCGACGTCACACGGCAGGCGGCCAATAGAAGTGGAGGGGCAGAGATGAGCAGGACGTAAACATCTCGCCCACCTCCTTCCTTCCGCATAGCCAGTGTGAGCCGCAGGACGCAGGTAGGAGATGTTCCTCACTCCTGCGGCTTCACACACAGCGATGTGTGCTGCCACAGGAACGAGGAACAACATCGTAACATCGGTCCTTCCGAAATTATAGAAATGACCGACACTACACTGATGATATGATTTCGACGCTTTTGCACTCGTTAATCGTATAAAAAACGATTTACACACTCCGATATCGACAGCGACGCCGGATGTGCGTCACTTTTGATTTGACCCCACCGACATCGCACCTGCGATGTCGTAGTGTGCAAAGTACCCTTAAGTGTGAACATAGGCTAAGGGGCACTTTGCACGCTGCGACATCGCAGACCGATGCTGCGATGCCGAGCGCGATAGTCCCCGCCCCCGTCGCAGCAGCGATATCCTTGTGATAACTGCCGTAGCGAACATTATCGCTACGGCAGCTTCACATGGACTCACCTGTCCTGCGACCGTCGCTCTGGCCGGTGACCCGCCTCCTTGTTAAGGGGGCGGGTCGTGCGGCGTTACTGTGACGTCACACGGCAGGCGGCCAATAGGAGCGGAGGGGCGGAGATGAGCAGGATGTAAACATCCCGCCCACCTCCTTCCTTCCGCATATCCTACGGAAGCCGCAGTGACGCTGGTAGGAGATGTTCCTCGCTCCTGCGGCTTCACACACAGCGATGTGTGCTGCCACAGGAGCGAGGAACAACATCGGACTGTCGCGTCAGCGTAATTATGGATTACGCCGACGCTGCACCGATGATACGATTACGACGCTTTTGCGCTCGTTAATCGTATCATCGAGCCTTTACACACTACGATGTCGCATGCGATGCCGGAAGTGCGTCATTTTCAATTTGACCCCACCGACATCGCACCTGCGATGTCGTAGTGTGCAAAGCCCGCCTAAGAGGTGGAGGAGGAAGTTTTCCTTTCTTGTTAAATTTGTCTTTCTTTATTTTGGAATATATTATTGTTAGTCCGTAAAAGTGGTGTAAAATTCTGACAATATTGTTCCCAGCAGCGACCTGGAAGTCAAAGATGTGTCCAGGGGTCTTCCCCATTCTGTTCCCATTCTATTTGAGCACTTTTTCCATCTATTTCAAACCTCTTGGGAGGGTCTGCCGGAAAATTGCGTGAGTTTCCCATTAACTTCTATTATATTTATAGTCATTACTCGAGACGAGTACCCGAGCATTCCGATTTGCTCAATTTGAGTACTATGCACTCAAGCATTTCAGTGCTCGCACATCACTAGTCATACTTCCTTTTCTGCTGAACCATAACTTATTTTTACTAGGCAATGGACTTCTGTTGAGACAGATGGATATTGTGTCAAAAATGCATCTGTGGTGCAAAATGAGCCTGATTTCTCCCTCACTTAGGCCCCTTTCACACGTCAGTGATTCTGGTACGTTTGTGCTTTTTTTTAAACGTACCAGAATCACTGACATACGCAGACCCATTATAATGAATGGGTCTGCTCACACATCAGTGATTTTTCACTGCACGTGTCTCCGTGCAGCGTACCCGCGTGTGCGTGATTGCTGCACGGAGACATGTCCATTTTTTTCTGGCATCACTGATGTTCCACGGACCACGCAGCGGTGTGGTCCGTGAAACACGTGCCAGAAAAAAACGTGCATTTAAAATAATAAATATTTTAACTCACCCGGCGTCCAGCGATGTCCTCTGCAGCCCGTGCAGCTTGCTGCTTCTAAGCCGGCTGATTACTGTCGCGCATATTCATGATGCACGACACAGCCGACCCGGAAGCAGCTGCTGCGGGGGTCACCGCCGGCCGGATGCTGCACCGCGGGAGGATTCAGCACCATGGAGAGCGGGAGCGGGCGCAGGTGAGTTGAGTTCTAAGTGCAATCACGGGCCACGGAGAACGGAGCCCGGATTGCACTTAGACAACCCACGTGTGCCGTGAATCACGGCACACGCAGGGACATGTGCGTGTTTTACACGCCAGTGAAAAACGTCACTGTTTTTCACTGACGTGTGAAACGGGCCTTAGGCAAAGTTTATATGGTATATATCTGTATAATAATTCAAGCCATCCTCAAATTGTTGACATAGTTGACACCAAATATGTTATCATTATTATTATTATTATCATTATTATTATTTATTGTTATAGCGCCATTTATTCCATGGTGCTTTACATGTGAAAGGGGTATACTGTACATAATAGGGACAATACAATAATCCTAAACTTTATAAATGTAAACATTTTATGAATAATCTTGGGGAAATTCCTTAACCCTTTGCTTGCTATTATTGCAGTTTTTCTACACAGTAGCAGTCTGCATAAATACCTACCTAAAGGCACACATCAAATGCACTGCAGATACATACAACCTTTATAGTCCAAGGTTGGAGATTGTTCTTTATTATTTGTACTACGTCATCGTCTAAACAATTATGTTCATGATGTTATTTAGAACCATATATATTTCTACGCACATGCATGATGTCAACAAATAAATTAAATATATGGCTACTTTTAAATCCCTCTGTTAATCTGTTAATGTTTTTCTCCATTTAGAACCAAAAGTAATTTTGATTCCAGTCCCTCTGTATTTTTACATCCTTCTTTCTTTTAGCGTATATTGCTAAATAGACATTTTAAAGAAGGCAAACTTTGAAACAAAAAATTATTAAAATACTAAAATAACAAAATTTGATTTTATTAAAATATTTAGTTTTATCTAAACCTATGATTTCCTATATGGCAGAATTGAATAAACTTTTTGACTAGCAGTAAAGTTTAGTTTGATCTCTAACTTAAAGTTCCGTGTTTTACAGCTTTTGATCTGTTATTACTACAATGCATAATCTTTAACCCCTTCACAATGGGCCAATTTCCGTTTTTGCATTTTTTTCTCCATCCCTTCTTTCCAGAGCCATAACATTTTTTTTCTGTCCACATATACATAGGAGGGCTTGTTTAGTACTGGACTAGTTGTATTTTTCAATGACACTATTCATTTTACCACATTGTATATTGCAAACCAGGGAAAAAATTCCAAATGGGGAAAAATTGTGAAAATAACTACAATTCTGACATGGGTTTTTGGGAATAGTTTTTACTTTTTTATAGTTAAAATGACCTTGCAGTACGATTCTTCTCATTAGTACATTTACGGCAATACCAAACATGTCCAGTATTTTTTTTACTTTTTTAGTGTTGAAAAAAATCAGAAGTTTGCAAAAAAAATTGGGGGGGTTTGTGTCACTATTTTCCAAGATCGGTAACGTTTTCATATATGAAAATACAATAGTCCTGAATATGGTCATTCATAAATTTACCCAAGTTAATTTGGTTGACCAACATTTACTTTTTGGTATAGGAAAAGTCTACATTACACAAATACAATTTGTCCTTCCATGAATTCTAAATCCTTCAATATATTGATTTATATAAACAGGCATGATTTTTTTGTATACTACAGTAATTTTACTGACCTTTCCATCAAACTCACCGTGACTGTTAAAAATAATGATTTTCCATCTCCTGGAGTGTTAAATGAGTGAAATAAAACTCTAAGTCAGAAATTATTGGCCTTTTAGTATAATGGAGGTGAACAGACCATAGGAAAATATTCTTACATTTTTCTTTTTCTATCATGTAAAGTTATACAAAGTGTCCCAAAGGTACTTTAAATCTAAATACAAAATGAAAATGTATAAAAGATTATGATTCAATTTTAGGCACATACAGGGGTGAAAGGGGAAACCTTTTAGGCCATCTTGAAAGCCAACATCATAAATTTAATATCAGTTTTTCAAATAGGAAGGTAGGTATGATATACTAAACTATGGTAGTTGTGAATTTCTCAAGAAAACATTAACCTGTCAATATTTTTTCTTTTACACAGGTAATGTGAAGGACATCCTTATTGTAAACAGAAGGTTACATTAATTTCTGGAGAACAAAATACACTAATCATTAAAGAAGTTTTCAACTAAAACAAAAACAAAGTTCCTGTATATTATTTATAAATGTAATGTCATGATCCAGGCCGGCTTTTCCCGGCTGTGGTTACACCCAGCTCTGGCCTGGTCATGTCAGGGGTTAACTTCCCTTTGCCTCGTTCTAGATCCCAGGAAACTATATCTTGCCTCTCTACCTATGGTTCAGTGCCAGTGATATTTCTGCCTTGCAGTGTGTAGACTGGCTCTGGTGAGTGTTCCCGATCTGTCCTGCCTTCCTGCTACTGTGTCCTGACTTTGACCCTCCCCCATTCGTCTGCCTGTCCCGGTCCCTGACTTCTCACTCCTGTCTGTTGTTAGGGTTTCCCTCTGCATACCTAATCTCCCGGCTTCCGACTCGGCTCTCTTTTCTGACTTGATTGTGATACTCCCTTTGCAGTGACTTCACTGACTTTTCTGGTTAGACCCTGACTGTTTGACTACTCTATTGCCCCCTGGTGGCTCGCCTGTTAACTGACTGCTGAAGTTACTCTTCTGAACATCAGCTGCCTTTCTGTTAAAGTGTGACTTTGTATCCCCTTCACTTCTCTGCTGCCATCTAGTGGGGAATACGCTGTACTACATCTTACAGCTCTTTGTACAGCGTGACATGTAATACACGTTACTTATAAAACTTCTTCCTTGTATCTTTTGACATTTGTTGTATAAAAATCTTGAGTTTTAGAAAAGTGGGATGTTCTAGGAAACCTATACTCTGCTCATTGTTATATAATGAGACACCCAAGTGTGATTGACTCCCTGGTGTATTTTCTTTCTGTAAAAAAAGGGATACGTGATTATATACTGTGGAGATATATATATATATATATATATATATATATATATATATAATACAGACCAAAAGTTTGGACACACCTTCTCATTCAAAGAGTTTTCTTTATGTTCATGACTAAAAATTGTAGATTCACATTGAAGACATCAAAACTATAAATGAAAACATGTGGAATGGAATACTTGAAAAAGTGTGAAACAACTGAAAATATGTCTTATATTCTAGGTTCTTCAAAGTAGCCACCTTTTGCTTTGATTACTGCTTTGCACACTCTTGGCATTCTCTTGATGAGCTTCAAGAGATAGTCCCCGGAAATGGTTTTCCAACAGTCTTGAAGGAGTTCCCAGAGATGCTTAGCACTTGTTGGCTCTTTTGCCTTCACTCTGCGGTCCAGCTCACCCCAAACCATCTCGATTGGGTTCAGGTCTGGTGACTGTGGAGACCAGGTCATCTGGCATAGCAACCCATCACTCTCCTTCTTAGTCAAATAGCCCTTACACAGCCTGGAGGTGTGTTTGGGGTCATTGTCCTGTTGAAAAATAAATGATGGTCCAACTAAATGCAAACCGGATGGAATAGCACACCGCTGCAAGATGCTGTGGTAGCCATGCTTGTTTAGTATGCCTTCAATGTTGAATAAATCCCCAACAGTGTCACCAGCAAAGCACCCCCACACCGTCACACCTCCTCCTCCATGCTTCACGATGGGAACCAGGCATGTAGAGTCCATCGGTTCACCTTTTCTACAAAGAAACGGTGGTTGGATATAAAGATCTCAAATTTGGACTCATCAGACCAAAGCACAGATTTCCACTGGTCTAATGTCCATTCCTTGTGTTCTTTAAACCAACTAAATCTCTTCTGCTTGTTGCCTGTCCTTAGCAGTGGTTTCCTAGCAGCTATTTTACCATGAAGGCCTGCTGCACAAAGTCTCCTCTTAATAGTTGTTCTAGAGATGAGAAGGTGTGTCCAAACTTTTGGTCTGTACTGTATATATTAGCTCAGTGTATGTGTGTGTATGTATGTGTGTATGTATGTGTGCTAAAGGAATACACACCGTCGGATTTACAATCATGACATTTTGCACAGCTGCCTCATTTTACTCAGGGAACGTCATAGACTATGTTTTGAGGGGAAAATTTAACCCTGTGCTTTACAGTTATTCACCAAAAACCCTGCTTACATTAAAATCAATGGAGCTGGAAGCTACAGGTCATTATTAGGAGCTCTGATTGGTTGCTATAGGCAACAAAGGATATTCCCAGTATAAGAAGCTTATGTGTGAGGTAATATGATGTCAGTAGAGACAGACACATACACAGAGACAGAGACACATAGAGACAGAGACAAACAGAGACACAGAGGCAGAGACAAACAGAGACACACAGAGATAGTCAAATACAGACACAGAGACACACAGAGACTGACACACTGAGACAGACACAAGGACAGACACACAGAGAGATACACAGAGATAGAGACACAGAGACACACACAGAGACACACACAGACAGAAACGCACAGAGATAGAGACACACAGGGAGACACATACACAGAGACAGTGACACACACAGAGAAACACACACTGACACACACAGAAACACAAAGAGAGACAGACACACAGAGACTGATACAGAGACACACAGAAAGATACAGAGATACACAGAAACAGACACACAAAAACAGAGACAGACATAGTGAGACATACAGACAGAGACCTTCAGAGTTACAAACAGACACACATAAAAACACAGAGATACACAGAGACACACAGCCAGACACAGAGACACATAGAGACAGACACAGAAACAGAAAGAGAAACACACAGAGACACAGACACATAGAGAAACACAGACACAGAAACACGCAGAGACAGAGACAGACACAGAGACACACAGAGATAAAGACACATAGAGACACACACAGAGCCACAGACACACAGAGACACACACAGAGACACAGACACACACACACACAGAGACAGACACAGAGACAGAGACACACAGAGACAGACAGAGGCACACAGAGACAGACACATAAACATACACACACACAGGGACACACTCAGAGACAGAGACATACAGACAGACAGAGACACACAGAAGGCTAATTTGTTCAAAAAAGAACCTTTTCTATATAAGGAGACATTATATGGTTTTTATGTTATTGCTTATATTATACCTGAAGAAGACTTGCTAGCCGAAATGCGTTGTATGTGGATTATGTAAACATCAATAAATATTTTTTAAAAAGGATCACCCCGCTCTGGCCTCCTATGGAAGTGCAATGACACACAGCCTGGATTTTTTTGTGGTTCTGATTTGTGGTGCCTATGTGAATCCAAGGGAGGATTCTCTCATAGTGTCCAGGGATTGCTGCAAGCTAAGAGGGGCCAGTTGCCGTGGCTCAATACAGCTACTTTCAAGCCAAATTATACCTTCAAAAAGGTGAGCATTGAATTCATTTATATCCAAGTCTTTTCACCATTTGCTGTGCTTAGGTCAACGCCGCACCTGTCTTCCCTTTTGTACCCATCCAGGCAAACTATTCAACTAGTTAGCATATGATTAGTTTTGCAGATTAACGTCATGTCACTGCACTGTTACTGTTTTGGTGTTTGAAAATTATTTTTCTTCCTGTATACTATAAATTAGAAGCTAGTCTCACATTCCTTAATAGCTCAATGTGTTATAGTTTGATTCCCAATGGTACAAATTAAGGAGCAACCATGAAGAAGATTTCCCAAGAAAAGAGAAACAGCATTATCCATCTCATTGATAGTGGTCTCTCGGCCAAGGAAATAACCAAACTGCATCATGTGAGTGCTGGAAGAATACAAAATGAAGTGCATGCATCTATTAAAAGCCAATATGTGGACAACTAGGCAAAATATTAGAGTCAACAAGTCAGCTCATCACAATCTACCCGTCCTGGCAAGACAAACATGTCAGTGGGGGTAGCTCATAGGCTTTGCAGTGTAGTGAGATCACAGATGTCCATGCAAGCACAATGCACACATAATACACAGATCTGGAATAGTGACCTGAAAAAAGGTGAAAAAGACTTCAAAATTGTCATAAGATGCATCAGCTCAAGTTTGAAAAAAATCCTTAAAGTGGACAGTGGAAGATTGGAAACAGGTGATTTGGAATGATGAGATGAAAGTTAATAGACTAGGCTCTGATGGGTGCAAATGAGTCTGGAAGAAAATGCTAACAGACTGATTGTTCTCAAAATAAACAAGGTGTGGGTTGGCCCCAACTTCTCAATCCCAGCGGATGACAGCAGTGGAAGCACTTCAAATGTTCTTTTTTCCCCGGAGTATTCTCATGCACCCCTTCAAACCCAAAAAAGATCACAGTTTATGTGTTTTTCTTTTTCTTGTCCACTCCCTTCTCCCCCTCCACTATATCTACATAGTTATCATGCGGCACTCGCTCATAATTTTTAGAGGGCCAGCAGGCGGGCCTCAATCAATTATTAGAGGGCCAGTAGGCGGGCCTCAATCAATTTTTAGAGGGCCAGTAGCCTGCCATCACTCAATTTTTAGAAAACCAGCATCTGGTTCTCACTCATATTTTTTAGAGAGCCAGCAGGCAGTGTTCACTCGATTTTTAGAAGGCCAGCAGCCGGCCCTCATCATTTTTAGAGGGCCAGTAGCTGGACCTCACTTATAAGTTTTTGAGGGCCAGCAGGTGGCAGTCACTTAATTTTTTAAGGGCCAGCAGCCAGTCCTCACTGAATTTTGAGAGGGCCATCAGGGGCAATGGGGTGACCAGAGGGAGAAGGCGGCTAACTGCTCCCAAGAGCACCCACACGTGGCAAGTTTAGATGACAGGGGTTAGATGTTCCCCAGTTTTGAGTCTGTGAGGTCACAGGGGTATGGACTCATCTACGGATGTCAGTGAGTACAGAGTTCAGCCTCAAGTGAGTGCTAGAAGGTGACCCCACTCCCCTCTCTGAGGGTACACCGTTGAATTGTTTTCCTGTGTGTTTTGTCACTTGCCAGGTGTCCTCCACTCACCCAGAGTGACTCTACTCTTTATGTGGTATCTGATGCTTCTGCACTATATACTCTATTTATCAGACAGGTAATAGCTTTCCCAACCCCCATATAATATTCAATCTGTGCCAGTTTTATTTTATGCAGATTGCAGTTGGATTTGAATGGAACGATAGTAGAATCTGACTTAGTTTACTTATAACTTGTTTTTCCTGGGTGATAAATGGTGGTGAGTGTTTAAGATCACCAAACTTTGGTAGTATTTCACAGCTTGGTGTTGAAGCATTGCTAATCCCTTTGTTATAATTGGGGTTTGGGGATTTATGGACTGATGTGACACCACACCTATCTGAATCTCTGATTATCATCTCTAGAAAAACTAGCACAAGGCACCAGTGCCAATGGTTGCCTACTGAACACATCCACACTTGATCTGCAGTCTTGCTCCTTTGACTGGCCGGCCATCAGAACCTTCTAATTTGCTGAAACAATTACCTAAAAATCATGGGTTCGGTGGACCTCGTAAATGACCAGAACAACTTTCTACAAACTTTACAACATGTCAGTGCCAACATATGGCTGGCCCAAAATAGCAGAGCCTGCCATGATTGAAACTGCAACAACTGAAGGCGTGTTGATGGCAATACTGAAATATAATTAGGCTTGTGACTTGTTCTAAACAGAGTCTGTGATATTGTTTTATAGACTAAGCTATGATTGCAGGTTATAGATATGAATTAAAGGTAAAAAGCTCTTTAGAACTTTGTTTTTTATTCATTGTTAATGTGAAGCCCCACAGGTGCGGTTTAGCGGTGCATTACCTTCAGGGACTCCACGTGGATGGAACAGTCTGGTCACAGGTAAGATGTCTTCTTAGGATTATCGTGATGCCACTCTTGGTATTGCGGTCAGGGTGACCGCCACTGCAGATTAAGGGATGCCTGGGGCTGATGGTGGGTGCAGTCAGTTGTAGTGGCCTCCCGAGAGTGAGGCAAGCCCCAGGGCCCTGCGTAGGTGTGTGGAACCACAAGGCGCAGAATGACTCAGGCACAGTCCAAACAGTCTTTCAGGGATTTTACTCACTGATGGTGGCAGGGTGAGTAACCCGGGCGTAGCTGGGATGAACCAGGCTGGAACCAGGCGTACTTCAGGCTGACTTGTGAGGGTGGCTACTGACTCGCCTTCTCTAGCCCTTCTGTTGTTTGTGATGACCACGACTTGCAGTCCCTACGGGGGTCACCCAGGAAAGTTGCTGCTCCCCTCGTTTCGGCCCCTTTGCTTGTAGCCTGGACCAGGTCACTCTGGCTGCTTGCCTCCTGTGAACTATGGGCCCTCTCTTTGCTACGTGGCTGTGGACTCTGTGGTGTTGTCTTGAGGGTCTGAAATGCCCCCTCAGGCAGGTTTGACAGAAGAAAGATGAATCTATCTCGGCACCGGGACCTGTTACCCTTTGCGGGCCTGGTACCTCCCTGGCAGTCCCCTTACTCTGCCACCCCTTTGCTCTCTCTAGCCTTGGGTGGATTTCGGGCGGCACTACCAGGTGACTGATCTCCCCCGTCAGTAGTCACTGCACGGACGCTGTTAGATTGCAACAGCTCCAGGGTCTGCTCTTCACGTCTGCTCTCCCTGAGCTGCACACTAAACTGGCTCAGTCGTGGGTTCTGCACGTCTGCTCTCTCTGAGCTCCACTTCCCAACTCCTCTCTCCTCAACACTCTGCTTCACTCTTGTTCCTCCTTCTTCCTCTTTCCCCACTGTGCCTGCCTATGCCGCCTAGCAACCAGGCTCTCCACTACACCCCTTGAGTGGACATAGAGGCCACGCCCCCTCCTGGAAGTTCTCAGGAGTCCTCCCAAAGGTACATGTGTGAGACCTGATTACTATGCGCCTGTGTAGTCACACCTTGGTCAGCCTTCTGGATTACCTGTATTGTACTGTCCCCAGCATGGTGCAGTACTCAGTGGTGCCTGACCAGGTCAGGGGCGCCACATTAACACCTTAGAACTTATACTAAAAAGACAACATAAGATAATAATAGCTATGCTTCCACACAAAATTATTATTACATGTAAATTAATTTGCTTTGCTGTTCAAATAATATTATCAAAGTTTAAAACCAGTAATATAGAGAATAATGTGTGTTTATTTTGTGCCAGTTCATTTATTGTATGCTTTTTTTGGCACATTCTGAAACTGTAATTTACATTGGCGTGTAATTATCCAGGCCTTGTGTATTAATTGTCACAATATGTATGACCTTTACATCCCACAATGACTGCAAAATGTTTGCAGCTCTGTTCAATGTGTCACACAAGGATTCATGATAAGGAAAATATTTTTTCCAGGGTTGATTAAAATTCTTAATTTTTCATGTTTGCTATTTGTTTTTCTGTTTTACTTTTATATATTAGTAAGACATTTTTCACAGCTTTTTTTTTCCAGTTTGGAAACAAAGGAATATAATATTATAAAAAAAAAATTGCTTCAATGTTCACTTACCACTAATGTCTACATAATGTGCAAATTATTCTTAAAAACAGGAGAACCATGAGTCTGAATGCTAAAACATTTATGTATTTTTATCCATATAATATTAAAAACAGTATATTCAGTTACAAAGACAATTAGTTCTAGATACGGAGAAGACATACAGAATTAGAACGGGAAGTTGACATTCTCACAAGGGCATCAACTAAATTATGGATATATCAGTCACGTAAACTCCAAGTTTGCAAAGAACATATCCACAAAAATATCCACTGTGGTGCACATATTGTTAATCCCATAGACTACTAGTGTAGTACATCATTTTGGACACAATTTAAAATCTAATATGTAAAGCTGAGTGTATGTGTGTGTGTGTGTGTATGTCCGCTAAGGGAAATCGCACCGTCGCATTTACAATCACAAAATTTTGCACAGATGCCTCACTTGACTCAAGGAACGCCATAGACTATGTTTTGAGAGGAAAATTGAACCCTGCGCTTTACATTTGTTCGCCAAAAACCTGCTAACATTAATGTCAATGAAGCTGGGACCAACAGATCAGTAATAGGAGCTGTTATTGGTTGCTATAGGCAACAAAGGACATTCTTAGTATAAGACAGTCTATGTGTCAGGTAATCTGTCGGTGGAGAGACGGATGTAGAGAAAGAGACAGAGACAGATGAACAGACAGACATAGGCACAGACAGACAGAGATAGACAGACAGACAGAGAAAGAGGCAGACAGGGAGAGAGACAGAAGCAGACAGAGACAGTCAGGGAATGAGGCAGACAGGGAAAAAGACAGAGATAAACAGAGGCAGACAGGGAAAGAGACAGAGACAGAGATAGACAGACATAGACAAAGAGATAGACAGTCAAAGTGACAGTCAGACGAAGAGACAGACAAACACAGACAGACAGGGAAAGAGACAGATAGAGACAGACAGGGAAAGAGACAGACAAGAAAAGATACAGACAGAGTGGGACGACATGGACACTCAGTGCCTAGCATGGGTTAAAGTTTCTTAAAATTCAGCCAGACATATTGTTCTTCTGTGTGTTAACTCATGTTTGCTAAACTATTGTTTTGACCAGACCCTTTGGAGCAATCATTGTAATGTAGTTGTGTATTGCTAATCTAATGTAAATTACCTCAGTGACCATTGTCTAGTCCAGTCATGGCGAACCTTTTACAGGCCGAGTGCCCAAACTGTAGCCCTAAACCCAATTTTTTTTCCGAAGTGCCAAGCAATCCTATTATGTAAATAATTGATTTTAACCTTACCTTTGCCGTCTTCTCTTCTCTTCAGCAGGGGGCATCACGCTCATGCATGCTTACCACACATTGAAGCTGAGCCCCTGCCCTTTCCAGACACAGCAGTTGATCTTTCTGGAAAAAATTGCAGCATATTAGACAGAGATTTTAGCATGGAATGCAATCAGGTGTCACCCTGTAATCCACATCTACATTTCAAAGTCTGAACATCTTGAAATCCCATAAAGACTTACGAGTTGCTATCCTCCCCCTTCATTTTGTAGTTATGTCCCCTTCCTGGGCCACTTCTTGGTAAACATGTCCCCCATCCTGATATATATTTCCTACATTCTGGTATATTTGTCCCCATCATGGCCCCATCCTAGTAAATATACCTCATCCTGGTAAATGTCCTCCATCCTGGTAAATGTACCTTATTCTGGCATGTTCCCCCATGCTGGTAAATGTACCCCATCCTGACATATTGCCCATCCTTGTAAATGTTCCCCCATCCTGGCATGTACCCCATTCCTGGTAAATGTCCTCCATCCTGGTAAATGTTCCCAATCCTGGTTAATTTTCCCCTATCCAGGTAAATCTACCCCCATCCAGGTAAATGTCCCCCTTCCTAGCATGTACCCCTTCCTGGTAAATGTTCCCCTTCCTGGTAACTGTTCCCCTTCCTGGTAAATGTACCCTATCGTGGCATGTTTCCTCCATCCTGGCATGCATGTTTCCTCCATCCTGCTATGTATGTTTTCCCCATCCTGGCATGCATGTTTCCTCCATCCTGCCATGCATGTTTCCCCCATCCTGGCATGCATGTTTCCTTCATCCTGCCATGCATGTTTTCCCCATCCTGGCATGTATGTTTCCTCCATCCTGGCATGCATGTTTCCCCATTCTGGCATGCATTGTTCCCCATCCTTGCATGCATTGTTCCCCATCCTGGCATGCAAGTCATCCCCCCCCCATGCTGGCATGTGTGTCCCCCCCCATGCTGGCATGCGTGTTCCTCCCAAATGCTGGCATGCATGTTTCCCCCCCATGCTGGCATGTGCGTTCCCCCCCATACTGGCATGTATGTTTTTCCCCCAACCCATGCTGGCATGTGTGTTCCCCCCACCCCATGCTGGCGCTGACACTGGCCCCCCCATCCCCACCTTGGCACAGCCGCACACGAGTTATAAGTAAAAAAAAAAGCAACACACAACTTACCTTCTTGCACATGCTCCCCCACTGCGCGCCGCTGGGTCCTCAGTTCCCACGCGGCTAGAAGACCTCATTACGCCAGCGCCGCTCACTGACGCTCCTCCGTCTCCTAGGCAACACACCTGCAGCCTGGGGAAGGAGCGTCAGAGCGAGGAGAAATGTCTCCTCCGCTCCAACACAGCTTTGATCTGCCAGCACGACTGCACCAGCAGATCAAAGCGGCAGGATGAGGACACAGAACGCGTGCCAGCAGAATGGGCTCTGCGTGCCCCTGGTGGCACACGTGCCATAGGTTCGCCATTACTGGTCTAGTCTGTGCATTCCAGACCACATGTAGATATCCTCAGTCTTTCTATCCACACTATTTAAATGAACATTATCCATGCAGCTTGAAATTATTCAATAAGAGAAGCAACCTTGTACAACCAATCCGATAAGGGCACAGTTTATCCTAAGGGAAGGCTATGGCTATAAAAGGGATTTCTTTTCAGTCACCAGTGGTTGATGGATGTGCATGATCCAGTCTAAGCTCTTAGGAGCTGGCTAGGGGATCAGGAGCAGGATACCTTGTGGACTCAGTCTAGGGACTTTGTCTCCGACTAGAGGATCACTTGGCTACATGGCTTCAACCTAGGGACTCCGGTTCCGATTGGAGACCATATCCACAGTCTAGGGATTTCGACTCCGGCTGCCAGGATTATAACATCATACAAGAGACTACTTAAGGAGGAAACCCAGGTTGGGACAATCCAGTCACCTGGTACAGACTTTGCAGACCTCAGCCAGCTTCCTAAATCTGGCGTTATTCCATTCTCAGTGGGTGCCCGCCAAAAGCGGGGTGCTGCTGGATTGGAGTAAATAGCCCTGGAACCTCTGAGGCATGGACATTCTAATCCCTGGTGAGCCAGCGGAGGGGTGAGACTCTGTTGCCTGTTACCTTTGTGTGTTTTGCTGGTTATGTGTTATGTGCCGTTAATATTTTGGGGATCCAATAAAGTCTTAATATTGTGATTCCCTCACCCTGTATTGTCTGAGTAGTGTTCCGCCCATGGTTAAGGAGGTCGTGCGTTCAGTTGGGATGAGCCCTGAGCCACGCTGTCTTTCTAAAGGCGGCTGGGCCAGCGGACAAGAGCACCCACTGAGCCCCATGTCTCCACAATTTGTGGCAGCAGTGGGATACTACTTAGCCTGGGTTATCCAGGGGAGCTGCAGAGGACTGGTGTTCGTGGACACCATCGAGGGCTCAACAACCAGGGAGGCACATAAGCATACCCAGCAGGCCATAGGGGAGGCATTCAGGTTTCCGACGCTGCCATGTCCAACCCCACCAGCTCAGCCATGGGACAAGAACCAGAGAGGAGTTACGACCGCAGCAGTAAATGGATGCTACAGGATGTGTGCCAGAGGCGAAAGATTGACTACAGGAACTCTGACACTCGGTCGGACTTGATCCGGAAATTAGTCCTTTGGGATGCCCAGAATGATGCAGAGGACGATGAGGATCCAACCGATATTGACCCAGAGGATTTAAGCTATGTGCCACATCATGGCTCTAGTGACAATCGGGAATCAACTTGGTCCAAAATGGCCCAAGCCACAGCATTGTTGGTTGCATTGGGGCCTAAATCCTCAAGAGAAGAGAGGGCTTGTGTTCTACAATATGTTTATGGTGTTCCAGCTGCCATACTGCTAACACCAGCCGCTCGAGAAGGATGGTCCCGCTACCCAGCAGAAGCTGCACCGAAACAAAGATCTTCAAACAGGGCCTGTGACTTGCCCAATCTACGGCGCTGTTATACATGTGGGCGCCATGGACATATCGATAAAGATTGTCTCCAAAACAGAGGCGCATTGCTTGGAGCCCATCTGCCAGTCCAACCAGTCAACATATGCCAAGATGAACCAACGAGACCTGAGGAATGCTACTCCCGAGAAACACCAATACATGAGGAATTGTTTTACTCAGTCCACACCCTACGGCAGGCCGGACACCGTACACCAGCCAACCTCCATCCCTACATCCAGACGGTCAAGGTTGGTGATATACAGGCTCAGGGACTTCGAGACACTGGATCTTCCATCAGCTTGGTAAGTCCAGTTATTGTTTCCCCAGAAGACCATTTACCAGATTGCCAATTATCCATCTTCCTGGCTGAGGGCCAGTGCTCGGACATACCTCTGGCATGTGTGCAGTTGGACCTAAGGACCGACCAGGGAGAGGTCGAGGTGGAGATTATGAACAGCCTCCCCACACCTGGTATTTTGGGGACTAACCAGGAAGCGATCGATGTGGGACTTGTGAACAGCCTCCCCATACCTGTCATTGTGGAGACTGACCAGAGCAAGGCTGATGTGGAGCTTATGGACACCGTCCCCACACCAGTTATTTTGGGAAATGACCAGGAAGAGGTTGATGTGAGACTTGTGGACAGCCTCCCCACACCTGATATTTTGGGGACCAACCAGGAAGCGATCGATGTGGGACTTGTGAACAGCCTCCCCATACCTGTCATTGGGGAGACTGATCAGAGCAAGGCTGATGTGGAGCTTATGAACAGCATCCCCACTCCTGTTATTTTGGGGTCTGACCAGGAAGAGGTCCATATGGAGCTTATAGACAGCCTCCCCACACCTGTTGTTTCGGGGACTAACCAGGAGGAAGTTGATGTAGGGCTCATGGATGGTCTCCCCACTTCTGTTGTTTCGGGGACTTGCCAGGAGGAAGTTGAAGTGGGGTTCATAGATGGCCCCACCAAGCCTGTTGTTTCGGATACCACCCAGAGGGAAGTGAAAGTGGGGCTTGTGGATTACCTGCTCACACCAGTCATTTTGGAGAATGACCTAGGACAAGGACTATCCAGCCAGTTTGTTACTGCCATCACCCGCAGCCAAGCCAAACACCATCCTTGTGCAGATGTTTCTACCAACCCATCCGAGGGGAACCCTCCTCCTCAATCTTCAGCCTCCTCCTCAGGTGCAACGAATGTGAGTACCTCAGACTCAACTGTGGCCATTGACTGGTGGGAGATAGATCATAAGGAATTCAAGGTTATGGCTATAAAAGGGATTTCTTTTAAGTCACCAGTGGTTGATGGATGTACATGATCCAGTCTAAGCTCTTAGGAGCTGGCTAGGGGATCAGGAGCAGGATACCTTGTGGACTCAGTCTAGGGACTTTGGCTCCAACTACAGGATCACTTGGCTACATGGCTTCAACCTACGGACCCCTGTTCCGATTGGACTACATATCCACAGTCTAGGGATTTCGACCCGGCTGCCAGGATTATAACATCATACAAGAGACTACTTAAGGAGGAAACCCAGGTTGGGACAATCCAGTCACCTGGTACAGACTTTGCAGACCTCAGCCAGCATCCTAAATCTGGCATTATTCCAGTCTCGGTGGGTGCCCACCAAAAGCGAGGTGCTGCTGGATTTAAGTAAATAGCCCTGGAACCTCTGAGGCATGGACATTCTAATCCCTGGTGAGCCAGCGGAAGGGTGAGACTCTGTTGCCTGTTACATTTGTGTGTTTTGCTGGTTATGTGTTATGTGCCGTTAATATTTTGGGGATCCAATAAAGTCTTAATATTGTGATTCCCTCACCCTGTGTTGTCTGAGTAGTGTTCCGCCCACGGTTAAGGAGGTTGTGCGTTCAGTTGGGATGAGCCCTGAGCCACGCTGTCTTTCTAAAGGCGGCTGGGCCAGCGGACAAGAGCACCCACTGAGCCCCGTGTCTCCACACAGAGATAGACAGAGACAGACAAAGAGACAGAGAAAAACAGGGAAAGAGACAGGCAGACAGGAAAAGAGACAAAGAGACAGACAGATAAAGAGACAGACAGACAAAGAGACAGACGGACAGACACAGATATACATAGACATAATTTTTTTTTTGTTTCTGTGTGCACATTACACCTGATCACGCGGACTTTACCCCCAGTGTGAGCCGTTCAAACACTGCACGTGGCTCACACAGGACTGGGCATTAATCATACCCAAGCACTGCGCTGCACTCGTAACTCTCAGGTTCGCTCATCTCTAATAAAAAGGACACATCGAAAAATCAATTAAAAAAATGTGAATATATAACACAGGATTTTTAAATACAGTTAGGTCCAGAAATATTTGGACAGTGACACAAGTTTTGTTATTTTAGCTGTTTACAAAAACATGCTCAGAAATACAATTATATATATAATATGGGCTGAAAGTGCACACTCCCAGCTGCAATATGAGAGTTTTCACATCCAAATCGGAGAAAGGGTTTAGGAATCATAGCTCTGTAATGCATAGCCTCCTCTTTTTCAAGGGACCAAAAGTAATTGGACAAGGGACTCTAAGGGCTGCAATTAACTCTGAAGGCGTCTCCCTCGTTAACCTGTAATCAATGAAGTAGTTAAAAGGTCTGGGGTTGATTACAGGTGTGTGGTTTTGCATTTGGAAGCTGTTGCTGTGACCAGACAACATGCGGTCTAAGGAACTCTCAATTGAGGTGAAACAGAACATCCTGAGGCTGAAAAAAAAGAAAAAATCCATTAGAGAGATAGCAGACATGCTTGGAGTAGCAAAATCAACAGTCGGGTACATTCTGAGAAAAAAGGAATTGACTGGTGAGCTTGGGAACTCTAAAAGGCCTGGGCGTCCACGGATGACAACAGTGGTGGATGATCGCCGCATACTTTCTTTGGTGAAGAAGAACCCATTCACAACATCAACTGAAGTCCAGAACACTCTCAGTGAAGTAGGTGTATCTGTCTCTAAGTCAACAGTAAAGAGAAGACTCCATGAAAGTAAATACAAAGGGTTCACATCTAGATGCAAACCATTCATCAATTCCAAAAATAGACAGGCCAGAGTTAAATTTGCTGAAAAACACCTCATGAAGCCAGCTCAGTTCTAGAAAAGTATTCTATGGACAGATGAGACCAAGATCAACCTGTACCAGAATGATGGGAAGAAAAAAGTTTGGAGAAGAAAGGGAACGGCACATGATCCAAGGCACACCACATCCTCTGTAAAACATGGAGAGGCAACGTGATGGCATGGGCATGCATGGCTTTCAATGGCACTGGGTCACTTGTGTTTATTGATGACATAACAGCAGACAAGAGTAGCCGGATGAATTCTGAAAGTACCGGGATATACTTTCAGCCCAGATTCAGCCAAATGCCACAAAGTTGATCGGACGGCGCTTCTTAGTACAGATGGACAATGACCCCAAGCATACAGCCAAAGCTACCCAGGAGTTCATGAGTGCAAAAAAGTGGAACATTCTGCAATGGCCAAGTCAATCACCAGATCTTAACCCAATTGAGCATGCATTTTACTTGCTCAAATCCAGACTTAAGACGGAAAGACCCACAAACAAGCAAGACCTGAAGGCTGCGGCTGTAAAGGCCTGGCAAAGCATTAAGAAGGAGGAAACCCAGCGTTTGGTGATGTCCATAGGTTCCAGACTTAAGGCAGTGATTGCCTCCAAAGGATTCGCAACAAAATATTGAAAATAAAAAAATTTTTTTTGGGTTTGGTTTATTTGTCCAATTACTTTTGACCTCCTAAAAGGTGGAGTGTTTGTAAAGAAATGTGTACAATTCCTACAATTTCTATCAGATATTTTTGTTCAAACCTTCAAATTAAACGTTACTATCTGCACTTGAATTCTGTTGTAGAGGTTTCATTTCAAATCTAATGTGGTGGCATGCAGAGCCCAACTCGCGAAAATTGTGTCACTGTCCAAATATTTCTGGACCTAACTATACATGATTAATAATACAAAATTAAGCCTGTTCATTTGTTCAAAACTTTCTGCCAGGAAGTGTCTAACATTAAGATGCAATAAGCCTCTCGATTGAAAAGCGTTCTCCTTCAATCTCCACCCCTTGCTGAGAAATTAACTCTCTCAATAACAAAAAAACTTGAAACCCTTTAGATCGCCTCTATGTTTGTGTAACACAATGTTGTGATACATGGATTTACCACCTGACTATTACTCAAATCTCTTATATATTTTTTTATTATCTAAGATTTCTTGTGGTGCACCCAATGTATTTTTACACAAATTGGAGCAAATACAGTATACCATAAATTTACTACTGCATTTAATAAATTGTCTCATTTTGTATTCTTTCTTTTGATTTGTTAAAGCAACTGCTTTTGTTGTTTTCACATTTGTATAATCCACATTTGTACACACCACATTTGGGAAAACCGATTGGGATAAGTCAATATCTATTTTGCATCAGTTTTACTTGCGTAATTAAACTAGGCGCCAAAATTCCTTAAACATCAATCCTGTATAATGTTATAAAGGTAAATATCACCTCCCAAGATAGATAGATATTTACCGTATTTTTTGGTTTATAGGACACCCTGGATCATAAGATGCACCCCAAATTTAGAGAAGGAAAGTAGAAAAAAATAAGTTTTAATGTTAAAATAAGGGTCCGTCTTATAATCCTAATGTGTCTTAATCTTAGTGCTTACTAGGGGGGAGCGGCGGTGGTGGAGCTGCTCAGGAAGGTCACAGGAGGCAGTGTCAGAGATGCTGCGGGCTCAGAGGAGGGGGTGTTGCGTCTCAGGAGGATCAGTGGATGGAGGGTTGGCAATACTGTGGCCTCGGGGGTGTCACAGCAGCGAGCGCCAATCATCTGCCAGTATGCTGCAGGGGCATCACTGCAGTGGAGCGACTCTATACGGGGTGTCACTGCGTTGTTGCAGGGGCAGGTGCCTGATCTGACTGCAGACTACATTGAATTGCCCCGCGATTGACTCGATGGACTTTAAGAAAATGGCCGTGGAGGCGGTGCATGCGCAGAAAGGCCTCCACTGCCATTATCTTGAAGTCCATCACGGCAATCTGCTCACGCACCACCTCCGCAGCCATTTTCTTGAAGTTCATCACGTCAACTGTGGACGATTCAATAGAGACTGCAGTCATATTAGGCACCCACCGCAACACTGCAGTGACACCCTGCACCCCCGCCGACACTGCCTCCTACGACACCGCTCCACCAACACTGCCATATCCACATTGTACGACGCACCCCCATTTTACCTCCAAATATTGTCTTAGAATCCAGAAAATACAGTATTTATAATGCCCCTAACTTGATTATATTCTTTGATATACATCATTACGAATATGGACTTATTTAAGTTCCTTTGCAATTGCTTTTTCTTAGATATCCAATACTGTCTGGATTATGCATCCACTACATTTTTAGCTCCATATAATACTCAATGTCTATAGCTCATGCAAAAAGACATAGGCCCACTGTCTGATGCTTCAGATGTGTGGGAAATGTTGCCCTGCAAGATTTTTATTTTTTTAAAACCTTTTTTTGCAAATAAAATCTCAAAATATTCAAATTCACGTGAAAACTCGTTTTGAACTCATTCTTCCACACATCAATACACAATCTCTGGTTTTAGCATATCCATTGAATATAGAAAATACATTTTTTATTGAATGGCTCGGCTACATGCTTTTGTGAAATATATATCGGGTTTTTCAGATTTAGTAGTTCCTACATTATGCAATCAAAAGGCACATTCTAGAAATGTAGGTGATTTTTAAGAACAAAATCTACATATAGCATGTAATCTGTGGCATGGTAATATTTCACAAATGTAATTATACAGGGCTTGGAAATTTCTTGCATGTTATCCTATTGATGACAAATCTTCGCATTAAATCCTTTCCATACGTCTTTGAATGTTTGAACTTTTTTGCGTTTTAAAAGCTACTATATACATAGTGCAGCGGAGCGAGCTTTTATTGTGCTTTTTCATTTTATGTTCACAGTGGGGAAACTGCATTTGTTTTCTTTTCAAATTGCTTTTTTTCAGTCTCTCTCCAGCTCTTTTCTTTGACCTTTTGTAATATATGCAGAATTCATTTTCATAGAAGGCTACTGTATTTCTTTTGATCAATCTATTCCCATATATTGTGTTACATGAGAGGGAAGGAATTATTTTAGAATATTTACACAAGTTAGCTCAGCATTTGGCTCTTCTAAAATACTGTCCCCAGTATATTTACCCCACCTATCTGTTCTTACATAGGTTGAAAAAAAGACCTAGGTCCATCTAGTTCAACCTTCCTCCACCAATTATACATTTTGTCATTATGTCATTTATAGCCAACAATGTTTTGTGTACTGAGGAAATCATCCAGCTCTTTTTAAAAGCTGTTATAGTATCTGCCATTGCTACCTCTTGTGGTAGGGCATTCCACAGTCTGACAGCCCTAACTGTAAAGAACCCTTTCCTATTTAGCTACTGGAATCGATTTTCTTCTACTCGCAGTGAATGCCCTCTGGTCCTTAGTATTGTCTTTGGAAGGAATAAGTCACGTGCCAGTCCTTTATATTGACCACACATGTATTTATACATATAAATGAGATCTCCTCTGAGACGTCTTTTTTCTAAGCTAAACAAATCCAACTGTTTCAACCTCTCATCATATGGGAAGACTTCAATTCTTTGTAGTAGTTTAGTTGCTGCCTTTGAACTGACTTCTTAATGTCCTTTTTAAAAAGTGGAGCCTAAAACTGGATCACATACTCTAGATGTGGCCTTATAAGTGATTTATAGAGGGGTAACAATACGTTGGGATCATGGGATCTAATCTCTCTTTTTAGAGAACCTAAAATCTTATTTTTTGAAAGAGCACTCTTTATAAGCAACATGAAATGCAAGGTAGTATTATGTTTTTTTTCTAGATTTTCTTGAGGAAGATTCAAATAATTGTATGTAGGGATGAGCAAACCTGAACTGTAAAGCTCAGGGTGAGTAATGGACACCAGGTGTTCGGGTACAGGATCTGAAGACAAACTTTTACCTGTATGTTTGGTTACTGTTCGAGTTCATCATCCAAATAAAGCTTGTTGAAAGGTTACAAAAAAATCCTACAAAAAAAAATAGAGTAGATAGCCAAGTTATAAGAACCAATTACATCTTCATTGAAACATAAAGCCTAAAAACAGATAGAGGTAATAAGCTAAAAAAAAGGTTGCAAAGCAGCCAATCAGCAAGCTTTTACAGTGTGGGCACTTCCGGCCCTATCACAGCCATGTCAAGTATTGGCATGGCCGTGATTGGCCAGGGAAATTACTGTGAAAAAAAATTATGTAGGCTCCCGTTCTATTTTGATAGCCAGTGTGGGTAAAACAACATCTATAGGCTGCAGCCCCCACCTGTGAGCTTTATTGTGGCTAAATACCAAAATAGAGGTAATCCTGCAGCTTTTTTTTTATTATTTAAATAAATAATTTTAAAAAAAGGAGTAGGGTCCCACCCATTTTTGATAACCAGCCACGTAAAAGCAGACAGATGGGTAATGGTATAATCAGGGTGGGAGGAGCCATGGATATTGGCCCCTCAGCCCAAAAAAATCAGCCTGCAGCTGCCCAGAGTTGGCACATCACATTAGATTTGCCACTCCTGGTGTCACATATGTCTCCCAGCATTATTAGACAAGTGACAGGCTTGGGTCCTGAGTCTCACTTAGCTTTGTGAAACTCTAGATATTAAATGTGGTTTCCTTTCTTTTGGTGCACCAAGGGTTATTGTTAGTTTTACTTGCTAGCAGTTTCTGTTTGCCTCTCCACATGTGCATCTAGTTGTGACCACACCTATCACCTTTTAAATAGTAACATGAACCACCAGATGGCGCCACTTATACAGAATCCACACTTGCCATTGATGAGGAAAGTTGCTGCTGCTGAAGCCTTTGATTTTGTGTCCTGACCCACAAACCGACAATCCGGCATTCAGGTCACCTGAGGTCACACCGTAAGAACCCAGATGTGACCTCAGCTGAACTGAATGGTGTCACCTGCTCACAGCCGGGTACCCCTTGGCTATCAGTGATTTCCGGAGCTTGCAGACAGGGGACATGTTTTCTCTCTCTGCAGCCTCTGGATGTAACAGACTTGAGGATCGTCATGGGACTTCGTTTGGATTATGTTGGATCTGTAAGGGTGTTTTGGGGGTTAATAAAGTAGTGAAAGAAGGGGGGATATTTTATTTAAAAAAAAAAAAGGAGGGGAGCAAGTATAGTAGCCTGTAACCAATCACAGACACTGGCCCAGAGGGTGGGCAGGGGAAACAGTGAATATTGATGAAGATTAATAAGCGGGCCCTAAAGAGAGTCTATCTGTAGAGTGATCCTTTGGGTAACAAAGTATATATAACTATGCTGCTCTAACTACCATTTAACTTCCATTCATAGCCACCTAACGCTTACAGCCTAGAACTGCTTGTCCCCATTGACTTGTATTGGGTTTGTTGTCCAGGTCAAGCTTTAGGTCAAGTTCAGCTGCTGAACCCGATTTATTTTTAATCCGTGCTGGTTCGGCTGACTCGAATATTCATGGGATTGCTCATCACTAATTATGTGTCATTGAAATGTACAAATGAGTTTGATCTTCTGCCATGTCATTCATACAGTGGTGGGAAAAAGTGTTTGCCCCCTTCCGGATTTCTTATTCTTTTGCATGTTTGTAACAATTACAAGTTTATTATCCCCAAACAAATTTATTAAATATTAGACAAAAATAACACAAGTAAACTCAGAATGAAGTTTATAAATAAAGGTTTTTATTAAGGGAAAAAGAAATCCAAACCCACAGGGCTCTGTATGAAAAAGTAATTGCCCCAATCCCCCCTAAAACATAAATTAACTGTGGTTTATCACATCTTTGGGAAGCTCAAATTTCAGTCCAATGTCTCTAGCCACACCCAGGCCTAATTACTGCCGCCCTTGTTTTCAATCAAGAAATCATTTAAATAGGACCTTTCTGACAAAGTGAAGGAGACCAAAAAATCCTAAAAAGCAAAACATCATGCTGTGATCCAAACAAATTCAGGAACAAATGAGAAACAAAGTAATTGAGATCTATCTATATGTCTGGAAAAGGTTATAAAGCCATTTCTAGTGTTTTTGGACTCCAGCAAACCACAGTGAGAGCCAAAATACACAAATTGCGTAAACACGAAACAGTGATAAACCTTCCCAGGAGTGGCTGGCCGACCAAAATTACCCCAAGAGTGCAGGGACGGCTCATTAATGAGGTCATAAAAGACCCCACAACAATATCCAAAGAACTGCAGGCCTAACTTGCCTCAGTGAAGGTCAATGTAAATGACTCCACCATGACAAAGAGATTGGGCAAAAATGGTCTGCATGGCAAAGTTCCAAGACGAAAACCACTGATAAGCAAATAAACATAAAGGCTCATCTCATTTTGCCACAAAACATCTTGATGATCCCCAAGACTTTTGGTAGAATGCTCTGTGGAATGTTGAGACAATATCTAAAAAGGAACATCATAACAACAGTAAAATATGGTGGTGCTAGTGTGATGGTCTGGGCATTTCTTTGCTGCTTCAAGACCTGGAAGACTTGCTGTGGTAAATGAAACCATGAATTTTGCTGTCTAACAAAAAGCCTGAAGGAGAATGTCTGGCCATCTGTTTGTGACTTCAAGATGAAATGCACTTGTGTTATGCAGCAGAACAATGATCCAAAACAATCCAGCAAGTCTACCTCTGAATGGATTAATAAAAATAAAATTAAGTCTTTGGAATAGCCAAGTGAAAGTCCTGACCTTAATCAGATTGAGATGCTTTGGTATGACCTTAAAATGGCAGTTCATGCTTGGAAACATTACAAAGTGGCTAAATTACAACAATTCTGCAAACATGAGTGGGCTAAAATTCCTCAAGAGCATTGTAAAAGACTCATTGCCAGTTATCGCAAACGTTTGATTGTTGTTGCTGCTAACGGTGGCCCAACCAGTTATTAGGTTTAGGGGGCAATTACTTTTTACCCAGGGCCCTGTAGGTTTGACTTTCTTTCTCCCATAATAATAAAGACCTTTATTTAGAAACTGCATTTTGTGTCTACTTGTGCTGTCTTTGTCTAATAGTTATATTTGTTTGGCTAACTGAAACATTTAAGTGAGAAACATGCAAAAGAATAAGAAATATAAGAAATCAGGAAGGGGGCAAACACTTTTTCGCATCACTGTATATTTCAGAAAATCCCACTAATAAAGTCTATGATCATCTTTGATTTTTAGAAAAAAGGTTCATTTTAATCTCTTTATCATTTGCTATGAGATTTCTGTGACAAAATCTGAACATCATTCTATGCAACAAATCAGCATTTTTAATGACAATTGCTTAACATCAACAGTAGAAAAATCTTAGTGCCACAAAGTAGTAATAATTTATTCTTCTGAAATTCACCATTACCAATAGGAACAAAACAAAAAAATGCTAATTTTGGAGACTGCATTGCAGATCCGGCTAAATATACTGCACAAAATAACAGAGCATGTATAAAGACAGACGCTGTGATGGAGACTTGATGAACGCCATTATAATCAAGAAAGTCCTATGGTGAAGAAGAACAAAAGAATTAATAAACACTGGTGTGAAAGCCTTCATAAGCAGGTCAAAAATGTCTCCTACTATTTTTAAAATGTGCACAAGTTTATATAGCATGTGCAGAGTACAACATATATACATCAAATCAAAGAAATACACTTATGAGCAAAAGGGTAACAATGTTTTGAACTTTTGACTTTCAGGCTCCATATCTCACCATACACTACAGCTTTGAATGTGAGACTACCATCATTTTGTTGCAATTATCTTGGCTATCTCATATATAAAGTAGACTTGCAACTATTTAGCATTTGATTAGCTGTGCGGACTCATGTCATGTTATTGAAATGTTACAGTTTTGCTCCTAAATATATAAAGATAAATATTTATTGTTTGTTAGAATTTTCTAAATCTCCTTTGGTTTTCACCACTTCCTGAATCCTTCTGGGCATTCTCTCTATCAGATTCAAGGGTGTCTCAACCTAAATCTGATCTTAAGTCTCTTTTACATGTTGCCATTGTTGGTCCATATTGGTCAACTCACTTGGTTATGCATACATCTCTTTCTTAAACACTACCTACAAGTGTTCGATTGGGTTGAGGCCTAAGGTCTATAGGACCCTTTACACACTGCAACATTGCAAACGACATCGCTGTAACGTCACCGGTTTTGTGACGTAATAGCGACCTCCCCAGCGACATTGCAGTGTGTGGAACACATCAGCGACCTGGCCCCTGCTGTGAGGTTGCTGATCACCAGGCCCGGACTGACAGGCAGGAGGGGCGGGACTTCTCCCAGTGGGCTGGCCGGTGGAGGGGTGGGGGGGCCACCCCCCACCTCTCCCACACTCAGGGCCGGCGTCAGCAGTGCACGCAGCATACCTGGGCAAATGCCGGGGCCCTGGAGAGCCGGGGGGGCCCACTCGGCCTCGTCAGTTCTGGTGCCCCTTGGCCAGGGGGGGCCCCCTTGCCTTAGTTCTTCTGCCCCCGGGCCGCAGTCCTCGACAGGAATCTGCAGCGCCGTCCCTTTAAGGCGCGCAGACTTCCTGGTTTGAACTTCATCTGTGGGCGGAGCTACTGACCGGCCTGCTCAGTCCCACAGATGAAGGAGTTGCAGTGCCAGCCAGCGACCCCCAGCACAGCTCTTCTCTCCAGCGCTGTGTGGGCCCCCTCTCCACCGTGACCTGAGCGGTATGTATGTAACAGAGCTATGTGTGCATGTATGTAGCAGAGCTATATGTGTATGTATGTAGCAGAGCTATGTATGTAGCAGAGCTATGTATGTATGCATGTAGCAGAGCTATGTATGTAACAGAGCTATGTGTGCATGTATGTAGCAGAGCTATGCGTGTATGTAGCAGAGCTATGTATGTAACAGAGCTATGTGTGTATGTAGCAGAGCTATGTGTATGTATGTAGCAGATTTATGTATGTAGCAGAGCTATGTGTGTATGTATGTAGCAGAGCTATGTGTGTATGTATGTAGCAGAGCTATGCGTGTATGTAGCAGAGCTATGTATGTAGCAGAGCTATGTATGTAGCAGAGCTATGTATGTATGTAGCAGAGCTATGTGTGTATGTATGTAGCACAGCTATGTATATAGCAGAGCTATGTGTGTATGTAGCAGAGCTATGTGTATGTAGCAGATTTATGTATGTAGCAGAGCTATGTGTGTATGTATGTAGCAGAGCTATGTGTGTATGTATGTAGCAGAGCTATGCGTGTATGTAGCAGAGCTATGTATGTAGCAGAGCTATGTATGTAGCAGAGCTATGTATGTATGTAGCAGAGCTATGTGTGTATGTATGTAGCACAGCTATGTATATAGCAGAGCTATGTATGTAACAGAGCTATGTGTGCATGTATGTAGCAGAGCTATGTATGCAACAGAGCTATGTCTGCATGTATGTAGCAGAGCTATGTATATAGCAGAGCTATGTATGTAACAGAGCTATGTGTGCATGTATGTAACAGAGCTATGTGTGCATGTATGTAGCAGAGCTATGTGTGTATGTATGTAGCAGAGCTATGTGTATGTATGTAGCAGATTTATGTATGTAGCAGAGCTATGTGTTACACCTCGTGGCTCTCCTGTTGCAAGGAATGAGGTGGTCCCCCATTCCTTGTCTGCCGCGAGCCCTCCTGCTCAGCAGCACCAAAGGTCTGGGAGACTGCGCAGTCTGCAGGAGTTGCCTCCTTGGAGATGCAGCAGAAGGGTGACACCTAGTGGTTCTCCCCTTGCAAGGAATGGAGTGGTCTCCCATCCCTTGTCTGCCACGAGCCCTCCTGCTCAGCATCACAGAGGGTCGGGGAGGTTGCGCAGTGTGCAAAGGATGGATGCTCAGGGAAGCAGCAAGACTTCCCTTATCTCTGCACATTGTGAAACCGAGGATCCCGCCTTTATGACCCAGAAGCAGGAAGATGAGTATGTGCCCCACGTGACGTCTTCTGATTCGCTCACTGATATCACACGGCCCGATAACAAGGCTGGTGGTGTGCTGAATCTTGACTGGCCGGGCCAAGACGTCACGAATCCTGATTGGGTCACATCCATCTCGCGCCCGCCCTTGGGTGGAGCTACACCTCCTTAAAAGCTCCCCCTGCCATCATGGCGGTGCGTGACCGTCCTTCTATGTTTGGATGTCTGGCAGCGTGCTGCCACGCCACTGCTCAGGTATTATTGTCTTTTGTGGGCTTTGCCCTTGCTGCTCAGGCAGCACCTGGTTTGCAGGCCGTGTTCCTGCCTTGCTGCTCCGGCAGTATCTCCTTCAACAGGCCGTGTTCCTGTCCCAGGTGAGCTCCTCGAGTCTCCACCGGACTCACCTGGTTATCGAAAGCACACGTGCGTGGGCACCTCTGTGCTACCCTCGTGCCATATCCTGTGACTCCCGCTGGCACACGTGCGTAGGCACCTCTGTGCGTCCCCGTGCAACAGGTACACCGATCGAGAAGCCCCGAGCCATACAACCCTCACGGGTTAGGGCGGACCGGTGTACATAGATCGTCTGTGACATTCCAGACGATCACTAGTAGCAACCCGCTCACTCTTTCCTGACCATAGCAGCGGTCCCTTACACCGCGCAGTGGACCTTGACCGGCGGAAGCTGTCCATTTCCCATCTTGGCACGCTTTCCCGGGTCCCCCTCGTAACAGCTATGTATGTAACAGAGCTATGTGTGTATGTATGTAGCAGAGCTATGCATGTATGTAGCAGAGCTATGTGTGTATGTATGTAGCAGAGCTATGTGTGTATGTATGTAGCAGAGCTATGTATGTAGCAGAGCTATGTGTGTATGTATGTAGCAGAGCTATGTGTGTATGTATGCAGCAGAGCTATGTGTGTATGTATGTAGCAGAGCTATGTGTGTATGTATGTAGCAGAGCTATGTGTGTATGTATGTAGCAGAGCTATGTGTGTATGTATGTAGCAGAGCTATGTGTGTATGTATGTAGCAGAGCTATGTGTGTATGTATGCAGCAGAGCTATGTGTGTATGTATGCAGCAGAGCTATGTGTGTATGTATGCAGCAGAGCTATGTGTGTATGTATGCAGCAGAGCTATGTGTGTATGTATGCAGCAGAGCTATGTGTGTATGTATGCAGCAGAGCTATGTGTGTCTGTATGCAGCAGAGCTATGTGTGTCTGTATGCAGCAGAGCTATGTGTGTCTGTATGCAGCAGAGCTATGTGTGTCTGTATGCAGCAGAGCTATGTGTGTCTGTATGCAGCAGAGCTATGTGTGTCTGTATGCAGCAGAGCTATGTGTGTCTGTATGCAGCAGAGCTCTGTGTGTCTGTAGGCATGTATAATGTGTATCTATGTATGTCAGTGTATATGACTGTATAGATGTGTCAGTTCTATATGTATTTTTGTGAGTTTGTCTTTAAATATGTATATGTATGTGTATGTATGTGTGTGTCTGCGTGTGGATGGGGCCCACTGGGACTCTTCTGCCCGGGGCCCACAAAAACCTGGAGCCGGCCCTGCCCGCACTGCCTGCTGTTTAAAATTATTTTGTGGCTGCCGCCACCCGCCGGCCGCCACTATAGCGGCGAGGTCCGGTGAGCGGCCCCCGCCGCCAATTTTCAATGCTGCTGGCCGCCGCCGGTATTATACCGCCAGTGCGCCACCACATGTGGGCTGCTTTGGTTTGAGTTCCAGGGCTGAATTTCAGTCCCAGTCCGGCCCTGCTGATCACTACACATCTCTCAGGACCATTCTTTGGTCCTTTGTTTCCCACTGTGCAGCATGATCGCTAGAAAGTCTCAGTGTGTAAAGGGGCCTTTACAGGGACTTCGTTAGCGACTTCCCTTTCAAAAAGCTGCTTTACAGCGTCCCGAATGACTAGCTAGGTCGTTCTGCAGGTTCGTATCGCTGTTGCGTCGTTTTCTAGGTATGCCTGTTTGACAGCTCACCAGAGACTCACCAGAGACTTTGTAGCGATCCCGGCCAGGTTGGGATCGCTGGTGGAATCGCTAAAAAGTCTCAGTGTGTAAAGGGGCCTTATGGGGACCAAGCCAGAACCTTGACTTCATTGTAATTGAATCATTTCTTTGCCATTCTCAATGTATGATTTGGGTCATTGTCCTTCTGGAACACTGTTTTTTCAAACCCATAGCATTGCGACCACCATCGATCCTGTTCAAGTATGCAACACCTTTGGCTGTGAAACTAGGTCATATCATCAGGCTTCCTCCGCTTAACTTGAAAGTTCCTTCAATTTCTTGATCCATTCACCCCTTTTTCCCTCATTTTTTCCAGACCTATTTTCACCTATCAGAGCCTAGCCTATTGCCTTTTGTCTCATTGCTCCAAATCACTAATTTCCAATCTTCTACTGTCCACTTTTTTTTACTTTTCTGCAAACTCGAGCCAGCGCTTGTTATGCCTATACGACTCTTCTTCACCTTTTTTTGGACTACCATTCCAGACTTGTGTAACGTGCATCGCATTGTGCTTGCATGGATGTCTATCATCTCACTAATATCATCACACATTAAAAACTGACCTTGATAGTATAATATTACAAAAAGATCTGGATAAGATGTCAGAATGGGCAGATACTTGGCAAATGAGATTTAATGTTGATAAATGTAAAGTAATGCACCTAGGACGGAGTAATCCTATAACTGCGTATACATTAAATGGAAGTAAACTCTGGACTACAGAACAGGAGAAGGACTTGGCTATTCTCATTACAAATAAGCTGAGCAGCAGCACTCAATGTCAAGCAGCAGCTGCTAAAGCAAACAAGATTCTAGGGTGGATAAAAAGAGAGATTAGATCCCGTGATCCCAACGTATTATTACCCCTCTATAAATCACTTGTAAGGCCACATCTGGAATATGGGATTCAGTTTTGGGCTCCACATTTTAAAAAGGACATTCAGAAGTTAGTCAGTTCAAAGGTGGGCAACTAGACTACTACAAGGAATGGAAGGCCTCCCATATGATGACAGGTTGAAAAAGTTAGATATGTTTAGCTTAGAAAAAAGACGTCTCAGAGGAGATCTCATTTATATGTATAAATACATGTGTGGTCAATATAAAGGACTGGCACATGACTTATTTCTTCCAAAGACAGTACTAAGGACCAGGGGGCACTCACTGCGAGTGGAAGAAAAGCGATTCCGACACCTAAATAGGAAAGGGTTCTTTACAGTTAGAGCAGTCAGACTGTGGAATACCCTACCACAAGAGGTAGTAATGGAAGATACTATAACGGCTTTCAAAAAAGGGCTGGAAGATTTCCTCAGCACACACAACATTGTTGGTTATAAATGACTTAGTGACCAAATGTAGAACTGGTGGAGGAAGGTTGAACTAGATGGACCTAGGTCGTTTTTCAACCTTAGTAACTATGTAACTATGTAACTATTACGACGCATACAAGCCACCTTCACTGCCATATTTGTCTCGCCAGAACTGATAGACCTTGTTATGAGTCGACTTTTTGATTCCAATATTTTACCTGGAAGTCCACAGCTTGGCTTTTGAATGGAAAGACAGCATTCACTTTATATACAACTGTCATGGCACTCAAATGATGGAGCTGGGCATTTTTCTTAGTCGAGAGACCGCTATCGATGAGTTGGATGATGCTGTTTTTTTTTTCATTCCTCACTACTGTGTACCCTTTGTTAATATGCATGCTCTATGGGTTCTGTAGATGTTTGTCCTGACACAGTCTATTGTTATATATCCATTCTGTTTAATATCTTTATAAATTATCTAGACAATAGATTTATTGGGGAACTCATAAAATTCGCAGATGATACTAAGATAGGAGGAATAGCCAACATTAGAGAGGAAAGAGAGCTTATTCAAAAGGATCTAGACACAGTCAAAAAATAGGCTGAGGAAAACAGAATGGTGTTTAACAGGGAAAATGCAAATACCTACATCTGGGTAAAGAAATGTAAAAAACATTTATAGTATGGGAGGAATAGAACTAGGTGCTAGCACAGGGGAAAAGGACTTGGGCTTAATAGTAGATCCTAGATTCAACAAGAGCCAACAATGCAGAGCTACAGATAAAAAGGCCAACAAAATTCTGGGATGTATCAAGACAAATATTGAATCTAGATCAAGAGAGGTCATTATTCCCCTATACTTTCCCCTGGTCAGACCCCACAGGGAATACTGTGTACAGTTCTGGGTGCCTCAATTCAAGAAAGACATCAATATATTGGAGCAAGTTCAGAGAAGATGTTTTGGGACTGCCAGATGGTAGGGAATAGGTAGGCTATCTAGCAGTCAGGGTCCACCGTGCAGAATAATCTGCTGCTGGCGAAGGGATACTAGGTAGGATACTAGGAAGGTAAGGGATACTGTACCACTAGAGTGGTACTGTCACTGTTACCTCACACTGAGTGACACTAAGACTAAGTGCAGTGTTCTCTGTTAAATCACAGAGACACGGCAAATGCCAAAATGATAAGAAGAGTGGACCTGTAGCTCCTGCTCAATTACAGGAACTACAAAGCATATGCGGATGGTGTCCCAACCGCTGTCCACTAACCAACTCCTCTGTTACCTCACAGATGAAATGTAACTAATAGTGCAGCAAGTGTGCGAATGCAAAATAATATGACGAGTGGACCTGCAGCTCCTGCCCAATTACAGGAACTACAAAGCATATGCGGATGGTTACCTCAACCGCAGTCCACTAACTAACACCAGTGTTACATCACACTGATGTGGATGCAAACACACTGCAATGTAGGTAGGAAAACCGTTACAGGTCACTGAGATCCCTTATTGCTATCTTCTATTACAGTTCATAGAGATAGTAATGTATACGCAGTGTGTAGGTGCAAACAGTACTATCCGTACTGCTTAGGCTCAATGATAGTCCTTGCCTAAACTCCTTGTGCTAACCACACAAAGGGAGTCAGTGTGCTCTCTATGCTAACAGCACAGACGAATTAGAGAAACACTGAGAGCAGTAAGTGTGATGACATTGCCTAACCCCGCTCCACTAAGGCAGATGGAAGTGGGCTCTAGTGTAATTCTAGTTGGTACTGAGACCCTGCCTAACCCGTTCCACTAAAGTGCAAGGAAGCGGGTAGTATTGGACATCACACATGAGGCGTCTACCCCATGCATGCACCAAGAACGACTGAGCGCCAAACAGCATGCTGCAGGGATCTTTATAGATGAAGCACCTCTCACAAGATGGAGGAGCTCCAAGCTTAATCCACCAATCATCAACAAGTTCGTCAAGAATGACGTCACTCGCGGCCAATCAGCAGCCAACATGTCATGGTCATTTGAGCCCGTGTCAGCGATGATGTCACCTGCTGCCAATCACCAGACAGTATGTCATTGTCATGTGATCACGCATCAGCGATGACATCACTCGCGGCCAATCAGAAGCCGACACTTCATAGTCATGTGATCCCAGTTCACAACCTATTGACGATCGCCACGTGGTGAACATGCTCAGAAGGGGCAAAAGGTGACTTAGAACAACAAGCCTGCTTGCAAGCTCGCACATGCTCAGAAGCCCCACTACAGGACTTAGCCTCAGCCGCAAGAGCCTCACCGACGACTCGTAACAGAAGAGCAAAGAAAATGGTAGAAAGTTTTTAAACCATGTAACCATGATCAGCTAAAAGAAATAGGAATGTTTAGTTTGCAAAAGAGAAGGCTGAGAAGAGACTTAATAATGGTAGACAAATATCTGAAAGGTAGGCACAGTGCAGAGGGAACCACCCTATTGTCATTAGCACAAGGAAGTACAATAAGCAATGGGATGAAACTAAAAGGAACGAGATTCAGATTAGACATTAGGAAAACCTTTCTGACAGTAAGAGCAGTCAGGGAGTGGAACAAGCTACCACGGGAGGTAGTGAGGTCTCCATCAACGGAAATCTTCAAGCAGAAGCTGGATAATCAAATAGCTGGGATGATTTGAGAAAACCTGCATTCGCCCTTGAGGTTCCTTCCAACTCTACCATTCTATGATTCTATGTTTCTATGATATCATACTCATTGCTTATCCTCTCAAAATGGTGCTTTACATGCTACGACATCGCTACCGATATATATTGTTGGGGTCACGTCGTTAGTGACGCACATCCGGCACCGGTAGCGACATCGCAGCGTGTGACACCAAGGAGCGACGATCAACGATTGCAAAATCATTCAAAAACGGTGATCGTTGACACGTCGCTCCTTTCCTTAATATCGCTGCTGCCACAGGTACGATGTTGTTCGTCGTTCCTGCGGCAGCACACATCGCTACGTGTGACACTGCAGGAACAACGAACATCTCCTTATCTGCGTCCACCGGCAATGCGGAAGGAAGGAGGTGGGCGGGATATTCCGCCCGCTCATCTCCGCCCCTCCGCTTCTATTGGCTGGCCGCTTAGTGACACCATAGTGACGTCGCTATGACGCCGAACGCACCTCTCCCTTGAGGGAGGGATTGTTCGGCGGTCACAGCAACGTCGCTGACAATGTATGTGCGTGTGATGCTGCCGTAGCGATAATGTTCGCTACGGCAGCGAGCACCAAATGTCGCAGGAGCGACGGGGGTGGGTGATATTGTGCTCGACATCGCTAGCAATTGCGATGTCGCAGCGTGTAAAGTACCCTTAAGTCTGAGTTATGGGCATATAGATATATACCTTCAATGTGCTCCATATCTATCAGATAGACATTGGTATACACTCCCTATACTTAACGTCATATAAGTAATATGATGTCTCTTATATGTTTCATGTTTTCTTTACACAGTCTTACACACCAAAAAATTATATGCTAGCTAATGTGTATAATTCAATAAACAACATCTTTATTATACATTACATAAAATTACATAACAATGAATGGATCAGGCCAAAGAAGACGGATGGAATAAATGGGAGACACCTGGCACTTGTTATTAATGTTACTGAACTTCCATACATCGGCAATTAATTATACCATTCTATGTCTGAGGAAACAACTTATATCTGCAATCCCTCTCTGTAACAAGTAAAGAGTAATGTACACATAGTTATAGAGGGAAGCATCTACAATGTCATCATATAAGTACATAACATTACCAATAGTTCAGATGTCGGACAATACCAAATGCTCCTATAGGAAAATTAGGCTAAGGTCATGCTGGCATGCCCTAACAAGGGAGCAAAGATAATCAAAGGGCCGCAGCCCTGGTACAAGACACTGATTGGAGTACGAGTAATAGTCACCAATGGAGGCCCGGGGTTAATAGATCACAAAATAGTGTGTGGGACAGAGGATCAATATTGCTGCTCAGGATGGGTGGCCAACGCGTGTAGCCGCCGCAGCGGCTTCATCAGGGCGAGTACCCCAATGCATTAAAGGTAGGTCTATATATCTCCATGCCGGTTGCTGTATACTTTAATATAGGACCTGTATTTTAGCAAATATTTTATTTCAAATAAAATATGTATGTTCATATTAAGCTACATATAAAACCTTATGACCTTAGCCTAATTTTCCTATAGGAGCATTTGGTATTGTCCGGTTGTACCCTATAACCCACACTATATCTATGACTATACGCCTTCATTTATTATTTTGTTTTTTATAGACCTATATACAATTGTTAATGCTGGTGCGCTTTGGCTATAGGTATGAATATTTTCTCTGTACTATCCCTGCAGCTATATACTTCAGTTTCTACATCCAGCAGCTCACTGGTGACCATCTTTTGTTATACTTTGTAACTTAGACATCATCATATGTTCCCCCATCAGGGTATACTGGCATTGTTCCAGGCCTACCTGCAGGGTTTCTGACTCCATTGGGTTTTACTCATGTTCTCGGTTCATATGTATGGTCATCTTATCTTGCCTATTCATTTAGGATACTTATTTCTATATGCACTGGCCTAGATCAGGTCACATTGGTCAGGGTACATACCTGACAATTACTGGTATCCATATACGTCAAAAAATAATTGTATGTATTGTTCTATACACTTGTTGGTATATAAACACATGTATTGGCGGTACCATCTACACCTATATATGGTAGCATTGGCTATTGCTACCTTTTTGGTGTTATTATAGATCATGTGCATTATACATGGATATTGGACATCTAATATTTGACATTGCACTACTTGTGATCTCCTTTTAGTCACTTATATATGTCTATCATTTGATACTATATTTACCAGTCGTATTCATCATTGTCTGATTGGGGCCCGGGTCCCGCTCAATGGGTGTTTTTGTCCTTGTATGTTTTTTAACTGTTTTTAATATGTCTTGTTCAATGCATTAATAAAGGTGTCTTTCTTATATATTCTAATTGGTGTGCCCCTGGTTGTTCTTGCGGAATCTTGTTCTTTTCATATCGCTCCCATTTATTCCATCCGTCTTCTTTGGGCTGATCCATTCATTGTTTTGTAATTTTATGTAATGTATAATGAATTATACACATTGGCTTGCATATCATTTTTTAGTGTGTATATGGTTTTTGTGCAATAGAGCCATCCATACATATATTGTGGTTTTTGGTGTTATTTACACAGTCTTGTAAACTGTGATCCTTCACTCTGCATTGGATTCCACATGAAATCACGTGACCTTCATTTATAGGTATCAATTGTTAGAACTTTGCCTCAGTATGTCGTCTTTCCATTTACTGAAAATTAGCATTCTTTAATTTCTCATTTGTGTTCAATATTGTAAACTACATTAATATTGTAATATATTGTATAGAGCTTTCATATTATGTGATCTTTTATTAAATTTTCTTTATCTTTTTCATAATGTATAAATGTTTTTTTTTCTTTTTCTTTACAATATTGTTTATGTAAAATATTTATAGCTCCTTTATATATACTTTTCTCTTTATATTTGTACTTAAAAGAACCTTGATAAAGGCCAAAAGACAAAACATTGCTATGTTCTATAAGTATTATAAAAATGAGAATTTGTTGAATATAAAATTCTTCAATTTTTTCCACATTGGTGTACCAGGGTTATCTATTATATTGGACTATTTTTTTCAAGTGAACATCCCTACTGTGTGTTTTAGTGGTATTGATATTGAGCTTCCAGGTCTCTGGGAGTAGGCTCTGCATCTTTGTCAAGATGCAGTTCCTAGTAGTGCCCTGAAGGGTTCAGGGGTGCTAAAGTAACACAGCTTCCGGGTTGGCTCAGTAACTCTCATACATATTTACTCCTTCCCCCATTCACCATAAGTTCCAGTGTCTGTGATTGGTTGTAATCACACATGCTGTCTGCGTCCCTATAGTGGTGTAAAAATAAAAAACTAAATTTAAAAAAAGGTGTAAGATCCCCCATATTATGATATCCAGCATAGATAAAGCAGACGGCTACAGGCTGCAGCCCCCAGCCGTGCGCTGATCTAGGCTGTGTATCAAAAGTAGAAAGGACCCTATGTGTTGTGAATGTTAGTTATGTTTTGGCTGCTGGGAGGCTCCCTCTGGTGGCCAGGAATGGTTTGGACTTGGACCAGGTGTGTTGTGCAATGGGCGTTTCCTTTGCTAACTCTCTGCTTATTTAAATCCTGGTCTGATAGCAGGCTATTCCGGATGTCAGTTGGTCTTTGTATCACCAGCCTGCTTCATTCTGCTCCACACCACATCTACCCCAGATAAGTGCTTGCTCTTTATTTATTGTTTGGTTCTTTTGCTCTTATCTGGGTTTGTCATTTGCTGTGGTTGTTTTCAGTTTATTTGCATGCAGGGATTTTCCCCCTCAGTTGCTTGGCTGGGGAACTCCCTGCAGTTCTGTTTGGAGTATAGCTCCTTTGGGTCCATGTGTTTGTGGCTTGTTGAATTTGTTGTGATTCTTGTTTTCTGTTCATTGGTATGACAAAAGCACCTGGTATAGGACGGAGGTCAGATCGTGCGATCTGAGGGCCTTTTTGTACTATCAGGAATTTGGAATTTTGCAGGGTTTTTCTCTGGCCACCATCAGTCCCTTTCCTGTCCTTTCCTATTTTAGTCAGTGGGGGCCTCACGTTTTGCTAACCTTTCATCTATTGTATTTTTCCTATATCACTGCAGTCTTTGAATGTGGGGGGTTTGCTATTCTTGTCTATTTTCTGAGGCAGAGAGTTATTCATCTTTCCTTCCTTTAGGATAGTTAGTTCTCCGGCTGGGTTCGCGGTGCACAGGATGTTAGTTCACCCCTCGGCTACTTCTAGTTGTGATGGTTAGTAAGGGGATGGCGGCCAGATTAGTTGCCAAAGCTCTTGTCACCTTTTACCAATGATTTGTGGTGGTCTTCCATGGTTCCGGATCATAACACCTATGCTTCAACTTTGCATCTCTTGGCAGAAAACAGCACTGACACTGCATCAAAACAGCGGGTTGTTGTGCGATGCAGATTTGGTGCTAAAATTTATACATCAAATTCCTGCACCAAATCTGCATCTTCTGGCAAGAAAAGCATCAAAACTACATCGATTTTTTTTCTGAGTATCTGGGATGCCAAACTTGACCAGTAACATGGACTGCCTTGAGAAGTTCATGTGTGGGGTTCCTGCATGGACACTAGATGTCCGGTATGGACCCCAAACGTTACAGTTCAAGTTCGCTCATCACTAATAGTGAGCGACTGCTATAAGCTCACATTTGCACATTGGCTGACAACCATCTCTAGACTATTATGCTGCAGAATCAGCTGTCAGTCAATGTGCCAGGGTGTGCTTACAGCCATTGCTCACTCTATGTTTACCGGTAGCTAAATCTGCACCGCATATGTCCCTCCGTGTGCCATGATTCACGGCACACGTAGGTTGTCTATGTGCTATCCGTGATCCGTGTCCATCATGCGTGATTGCACATGGGTGTATTCTCACCTGTCCTTGCTCCTGCTGTCCGTGGTGCTGAACTCTTTGGCTCTGCTGTGTTTCTGCCCCCGCTGCAGCTAGTTCCGGGTCGGCTGTGCCTGCGTACATGAATATGCATACCAGTAATTAGCCGGCTCTGAAGCAGCAGCATGCAGAGGCCGGTGAGAGCGTCGCTGGAGAAGGTGAGTTAAAAATGCTTTTTATTTTCAATGTACAGTATTTGTTATTCTGGTACGTGTTTCATGGATCACACCATAGTGTGGTCCGTGGGACATCATTGATGCCAGAAAAAAACGGACATGTCTCCATGCGGCATTCACGGACACGCGTGTACGTGGAGACACGGTCAGTGAAAAATTACTGATGTGTGCGCAGATCCATTGATTATAATGGGTCTGCGTATGTCAGTGATTCTGGTACGTATAAAAACTAGCACATGTGTACCAGAATCACTGACGTGTGAACGAGGCCTAAAGCAGTGCAGCAACTGCACTGAAAGCACATCTATTGGGAGTAAATTGTTTATTCCCCCCAGCATCCTCTTGGAAGATTAACCCCTTATTTACAGGTTATATAGTTTTGGGATAAAACAAGTGCATATTAATTGTATTTGGCTAATTCTGAACACAATCACATCCCCAATTACAAGAGAGTGTTCTCACTTATCCAAACACATTATTTTAATTTTGTTATTTTCACCCTCGCAATGATTTCACTTTTTCTCAATTGTTTATACGGATTATAGGCAATATAAAATGTGGAAACTGTTCTGAAATTATTCTTCTTGGTATGATTTTTTTTCATGTTTAAAACTTGGCATTTTATCAAGAATATGTAGACTTTTAAATTTAGTGTATATAGTGTAATTGAAATTATTTACACAAATGAGCATATTGCTTAGACCAGGGGTTCCCAAACTCCAGTCCTAACGACCCCCAACAGGTCATGTTTTCAGTATTTCCTTAATATAGCACAGGTGATGCCTTGATCCATCACCTGTTCAATAGTAAGGCAATCCTGAAAACATGACTTGTTGGGGACTATGAGGACTGGAGTTTGGGAAACACTGCTTTAGGCCTCTTTCAAACGTACGTGCCTCCGGTACGTGTTTGGCAGTTTTCTCACGTACCAGAGAAACGTACACACGTGGACCTATGTATTCCTAAAGTTTTGGACACACGTAACTATTTTCGGACGGAATGTGTGTCCGTTCCGTACTTACGTGTGTCCGTGTGTTTCTCACGCCGACATGTCCATTTTCCTCCAGCATCACGGGTGTCACATGGAACGCAAACATGTCACACGTAACATACACAGACCACACGGATGTGTTCCGTGTGACACGCACCGGAGAAAAGACATGTGTCTGCGAGAAAAAAACAAAACATTACTCACCTTCTCCTGCCCTCCTGTCTCTGCCGCTGCTGTCACTTGCTGCCGACCGCCGCTCATTATGCTCATTGAATATTCACTTCACTGCGGCCGGGAGCAGCAGCAGCGGGGAGTCGGCCGGACCGGAGACCAAAGTTCAGCACCACGGACAGCGACGCCAGGGACAGGTGAGTGAAAAGTTCCCATTCTCCGTGTGTTATCACGGATAACACACGGAGAACACACGTAGGCCATGCACACAGCACACTGAGGGCAATACGCACCTCTGACACGTCCATGAAAAACGTGCGTGTTTTTCAGGGACGTGTGAAAGAGGCCTTAGACCAATATGTGTGTGAAGGTATGCATGTGTTGTGTATAAATATATTAATATACCTCCAAACACTATAAAGCAAGTGTGAGCAGATACAAGCTGCCATGACTGCATAATACACAAACAAAATAATACAGCAGTACACTAAAAGCACTAAGAAACAAACACCGAACATATAAAATTTGGACTGCATTACTGCTATATGGAATATACTGTACTTATTGAAGGCACAGTATGTAGCTCATAAATTGCTAATTCATAAGAGCCCATCAGCCGTGGCAAGGCATAGCTGTTTGATTGGACCCTAACCTGATATCATACCACTCTTGGACTAAAAGCCCATAAATTTAAGGGCAGGTAGGATCAAGTATTAATAAAAGAAAAAGGGTTACGCTGATGGGAGGAGTGCTCAGTCACAAAATGAGGCAGTCAAAAATCTCCAACAGTATACTACAAGAAACAAAAAACTGACTAGTACCGCTGAACATAATAAAACAAGTGTGAACAGGTACAAGCTGCTCGGCATTGAAATTGCAGCACCAAGAAGTAAAAGTCATAGAATTATGAAACTCACAGGATTGACAGACATGTTGCAAAAATGGAAGCAATATTATATATAGTGTCATTAACATTTACACAAGTGAAAATATTGCTTTAGAAAAATACTTTTTTTTTTTTTTATAACAACGTACCAGCTTGCCAACTGAGTAGAGATTATTTATATGAGAGGGAAAATGATTTTGTGCAATGGATTTTCATGTGGCTGTTTTTTTTTATTGTGAATTAGATTTATTGCATTTTAAACTGTGAAAGTAAAGGGTTAATGTATAATATGGGGATTTTTTAATTTTATTTCATTTTAGTTGGTACATTCTAAAACATTTTTATAAAGCATTATTTAAAGGTAATCTGTTAGTAAGTCCTAATGCATCTATATAGGCATGTGGGTACTAGAAATTTAATAAAATGAATACTTCAATATTTGTACTTCAGTGTTTTTTTCCAGAGTAATCCCCATTTTTCTTAATATGTAAATGAGCTGTTATGATTCCTTGTTGTTTACATTGATCTCCTGAGAATCTGCCTCCAGAACTTATTGTAAATAAAAGGTGGCATTACCAGTGTGAGACATGTAATAACTGACAGTCTACTCTCCTGATCTACATGTCTCCCACTTTGTAAATATGCTAGAGGCAAATTCTTAGGAAACTCATTCACATATTAAAGGGAATCTGTGGGGTGATATTGTAGTACAATACTAATGTTAAATAGGGCTGAAGAAGATCTTTCAGGATCAGTAAGTTTTATTGTTCTACCTTATCCTGTTATCTTGCTGAAAGCTCCATAGAATTCAGAGTATTGTGCACACTAGTCAAGTGTATGTAAATATAATTTGCATATTCACTGCTCTCTCCATCCACCTCCCAGTGCATTCACTATGGGGTGCTTCACACACAGCGAGCGAGCTGCCGAGATCGCTGCTGAGTCACGCTTTTTGTGACGCAGCAGTGACCTCATTAGCGATCTCGCTGTGTGTGACACTGAGCAGCGATCTGGCCCCTGCTGCGAGATCGCTGCTCGTTACACACAGCCCTGGTTCGTTTTCTTCAAAGCCGCTCTCCTGCTGTGACACACAGATCGCTGTGTGTGACAGCAAGAGAGCGACAAATGAAGCGAGCAGGGAGCAGGAGCCGGCATCTGACAGCTGAGGTAAGCTGTATCCAAGATAAACATCGGGTAACCAAGGTGGTTACCCGATATTTACCTTAGTTACCAGCAGCTCTCACGCTGCCTGTGCTGCCGGCTCCGGCTCTCTGCACATGTAGCTGCTGTACACATCGGGTTAATTAACCCGATGTGTACAGCAGCTAGGAGAGCAAGGAGCCAGCGCTCAGTGTGCGCGGCTCCCTGCTCTCTGCACATGTAGCTGCATTACACATCGGGTTAACCCGATGTGTACTGTAGCTAGGAGAGCAAGGAGCCAGCGCTTAGTGTGCGCGGCTCCCTGCTCCCTGCTCACACTGGTAACTAATGTAAACATCGGGTAACCATACCCGATGTTTACCTTAGTTACCAGTCTCCGCAGCTTCCAGACGGCGGCTCCGTGCAAGCGCAACGTCGCTTGCACGTCGCTGCTGGCTGGGGGCTGGTCACTGGTCGCTGGTGAGATCTGCCTGTTTGACAGCTCACCAGCGACCATGTAGCGATGCAGCAGCGATCCTGACCAGGTCAGATCGCTGGTCGGATCGCTGCTGCATCGCTAAGTGTGAAGGTACCCTATCCCTGCTAAAAGGTGAGAGGGATTATGGGTGGGGGCAGCAGTGCAAATTTGTTTTAGATTTACTATCACTGATGCCAGTACTGAAGGCCCAGTCACACTAAACAACATCGCTAGCAACATCGCTGCTAACGAACAACTTTTGTGACGTAACAGCGATGTTGCTAGTGATGTTGCAGTGTGTGACATCCAGCAACAACCCGGCCCCTGCTGTGAGGTCGTTGGTTGTTGCTGAATGTCCTGGACCATTTTTTAGTTGTTGCTCTCCCGCTGTGAAGCACACATCGCTGTATGTGACAGCGACAGAGGAACAACTAAATGTGCAGGCAGCAGGAGCCGGCTTCTGCGGACGCTGGTAACCACAGTAAACATCGGGTAACCAAGGAGCCCTTACCTTGGTTACCCGATATTTACCTTCGTTACCAGCATCCGCCACTCTCAGCTGTCAGTGCCGGCTCCTGCTCTGTGCACATGTAGCTGCAGTACACATTGGGTAATTAACCCCATGTGTACTGTAGCTAGGAGAGCAGGGAGCCAGCGCTAAGCAGTGTGCCCGGCTCCCTGCTCTCTGCACATGTAGCTGCAGTACACATCGGGTAATTAACCCCATGCGTACTGTAGCTAGGAGAGCAGGGAGCCAGCGCTAAGCAGTGTGCGCGGCTCCTTGCTCTCTGCACATGTAGCTGCAGTACACATCGGGTAATTAACCCCATGTGTACTGTAGCTAGGAGAGCAGGGAGCCAGCACTAAGCAGTGTGCGCGGCTCCCTGCTCTCTGCACATGTAGCTGCAGTACACATCGGGTAATTAACCCCATGTGTACTGTAGCTAGGAGAGCAGGGAGCCAGCGCTAAGCGGTGTGCGCTGGTAACCAAGGTAAATATCGGGTTGGTTACCCGATATTTACCTTAGTTACCAAGCGCAGCATCGCTTCCACGCGGCGCTGCTGGCTGGGGGCTGGTCACTGGTTGCTGGTGAGCTCCAGCGATCCCTGCCAGGTCAGGTTGCTGGTGGGATCGCTGGAGCGTCGCAGTGTGACATCTCACCAGTGACCTCCTAGCAACTTACCAGCGATAGTCACAGAATAATGCACAAACAATCAACCTCTTGAAATATAAAAGGAGTTTTTATTAACAATTAATTATAAGAGGAAAAAGTACATTTAATTATAATTTACATAAATAGAGTGAACCAGGAAAAGACGGGAAATTACCGCAACCCAGACACGGCGCGCCGTGACCCATACGCAGTGCTGGCTGCGCTATATCGACGATTTGTTCATCATCTGGAGGGGAACCGACCTTGAATTACAATCATTTTTTTCTGTTTTAAATTCTAATGACCGCAACATCAGGCTGACCTACAGGAGTAACCCCGAAGAAATTGATTTTTTAGATATCAAAATTTCTATTTCATGTGACAGGTTGGTTCAAACCGACGTTTTCCGCAAGGAAACGTCGGTAAACAGCCTGTTACATGCTTCATCTGCCCATTTACCATCAACCATCAGGGCTGTACCCATCGGTCAGTTTTTACGAATGAAAAGGGTGTGTTCATCAAACACCCTCTTTGAAAAACAAGCAGGGGATCTCTCCCAACGTTTCAAAGATAGGGGTTATAGTACAAGAGGTGTGAAATCAGGATATGCTAGAGCCAGGGCTACTCCCAGAAGTGATCTTCTAGCAGTGACCCCAAAAATTAATAAAAATAAAAATAAACCAACTATCAGATTCATTTCAACATATAATAACCAATGGGAAGACATTAGACGCATCCTAACCAAACATTGGCCGGTGTTAACAACTGAGCCAACCCTAAAAAAAGCCCTGTCGGAACGTCCCTTAATGACAGCAAGGAGAGGGAAGAATCTTAAAGACCTATTGGTTCACAGCCACTATATATGTAAGAGCACTTTCCCATTTTATACTGGAAAACCGAAATGGGGATGTTTCCCGTGTGGCTCTTGCCTTGCTTGTAAAAACATCGAGAGGGCTACTTCCTTTGTGTCGGCGGATGGTCTGAGGGAGTTTGAGATCAGGAAATACATCTCTTGCAGCACTGATTTTGTAATTTACTTGGCCAAATGTGGCTGTGGCTTATCCTATGTTGGGTTAACATCGAGACAACTACGCGTGCGAATACGCGAACACGTCAGGGATATAGCCGCTGCAATTGATGTTGATGATCTCGACTCCCTCAGAACCATCCCCAGACACTTTAAGCGCGTCCATAATTGTGATGCCTCCTCCTTGCGTGTCAGGGGTATTGACAAATTGCATATGGGCTCAAGGGGTGGTAATTTCAAGCAGGCTTTGGCACGTATGGAATGTAGGTGGATTGTGACCTTGGGAACAATGGCACCCAAGGGCTTGAATGAAAAATTGTCATTTGCCCCTTTTCTCTGAAGAAAATGCTCCATATACACTCCATGACCTCTTTATATTCCTGGTTGGTTTACTATTTGGTGGCATGGCCGTCTCTTTGTCATTTTAAAGTGTTAGTGTTAGTGTTGTTGTTTTTAATTGTAAAAATTGGTTTTTTATTTTTATTTTTTATCAGTGACACATCCATGCTTCCTATATATGTTTCTTTATATGGAATATGCTTCTACGGATTTATGGATACGTTAAAATATGGGATTTGGAATCTAATGTGAAACCAGCTATGCACTCCATATACATTGACAACTGATGATACGACCCCTGGAGAATTTTTTTTTTTTTGGATACATATGATGTTTAAGATCTTTTGTTCTCTCTTATCTGCATCTTTAAATGGTTTAGCAATGATGGTTATTTTAACTATCAGTGTTTTTCTCCATTCATATTGTATTCAATTGTGGGAGATTTATCATTAATAACTGAAGGTTATATTGATCTCCGTATATGAATATATATCTTTTATACTGTTATTCTCTCCATGTGGTTCATATTCTCCCTATGTATACATTTTGTATATGCATTTATATGTGTATTTATGGTATGGTGCTGACCGCATATTTTTCTGCGTCCCATAGTAAGTCTTGCTCCATTTGCCCTTACTTTGCCATCAGTAAGCATGGATGCCACGGTGCGCGCATGGGCAGTGATCGCACACTAATGTGTGCCTCTGACGGCCTCCGTACAGGCTGACGTGGGCGTGTCATGTGACGACATGACTCATGCCCCCGTCGTTCCTGGGAGACCCGATGACGCACGCCACTTCCTGTGTCTTCGCTCCCCGTGCGCCAATCAAACACCGTGGCGTCATTTTTAAACCCCTTCACACTGCACAGCTGTAGCGCAGCTCCCCGAGGAAGGTCACGAAACGTGCGCGTCGGAGCACGCCACGCCGGGTTGTTATTAACAGATGGGTAAGCTTCCTTTGCCTGGTGTCCACTGAAGTTCATGCTCTTTAATATTTATATGAGCATGTTCGTCCTTATATGGTCTGATATATGCTATTTAGTGGCATCAGTGCTATGCTGAGTGTTAATGTCTTTACTCAGCTGTTTATTTTAACATGAGTATTTTGCTAATTCTTGCCTTGTTCATTCATTGAGTCAGGCTTCTTGTGTTTGTCTGACAGGGCTAATCCCATTATATCTTTCATATGCTAATATCTTTGACTGACTTTGGCTATTTTTCTCTCATTAGCTCTTTGGATGATATTGATTATCTGGGGTTTGCTCTGCATATATTTACTGATTTAGATTATATATATATATATCATTATCTGCAGCCACCCCTCGGTTTGTCATTTTTGACAATACCTATTTAGATTTTCTCTAGTGAGCTTTTGGCAGATATTTAGCCCTGAACTGGCTTTTGACTACATTCAGCCTTATATACTCTTTTCAATCAGTGTATGTACTCCTGTTTACCCATCTGTGCATCACCTGGCGTGTCTGGGTTGCGGTAATTTCCCGTCTTTTCCTGGTTCACTCTATTTATGTAAATTATAATTAAATGTACTTTTTCCTCTTATAATTAATTGTTAATAAAAACTCCTTTTATATTTCAAGAGGTTGATTGTTTGTGCATTATTCTGTGACCATTTCTGGTCTCACTAGGAGAAACCCCCGTATTTTTCTCGTGTTTTTCTTCATGCTTATTATGGGGTCTAGTGATATTCACCAATTATGATAGATCTAAGTGTCCCTATTCTTGTTTTATGCAACTTACCAGCGATCCCTATCAGGTTGGATCATTGTTGGGATCGCTGGTAAGTTGTTTAGTGTGACTGGGCCTTGAGAGATGGAAAGGTGCAGGACATATGCACTTAGTATTTACATACACTTGATTAGTTACTAAATCACACAGAATTCTCTGGAACTTACAACAAGATAATAACAGGATAATTGGAACTATGAGGGTAAATAGATAAAAGGTGCAAAACTAGCATCTTATCTTGGTTTGAATAGGTATAAGCAGGTGCAGGGAATCACTCTCCTGGGTAAGTTGTGCAAGTCACAACTCCTGAAATGCGCTTGTTAACGTGAAAAAACAGCTACTGCAGACCCACGAGGTAAAATGTCAATCAGTAGAAGAGAAGAAATGGGTTATCATGCCATGCTGCTGGATGGATTTGAGAGAGCAAATAATATAATCAGCAGATTTTATTGTTCACAGTTCTACGCGTTTCGGAGCTGGCATACTCCTTCAGGAACCAACAAAAGCAAAAAAAAAAAATACACATCTTTGGTATCACTGAGTTCAGAAAAGTCCAATCTATCAAAATATAAACAAAATTAATCCGATTGGTAAACTATGTGCTGGACAAAAAAAACACTAAAAAGGCCAAAAATATGTTTTTTGGGTAGCCGCAACATTGGAATAAAATGCAATACCAGTCAATCAAAACATCGCATCTACCCCAAAATGGTATAATTGAAAACATCAGCTCAAAACTAAAAAAAAAAGCCATCAATGAGCTCTATATCCTGAAAAATGAGAACGCTATGGGTCTCGGAAAAAAGCGACTAAAGTCTAAAGTCTAAGACTAAAAATTTTATTTTTACATATTTCTGATTTTTTTCACCATTTAAATAATAAAAGAATTATTCATGTTTGGTATCTATGAGCATGTACTGACCTAGGGAATCATAATGATAGGTTGATTTTACCATCTATTGAACACTACTTATAAATTAAAAATCCAAAACACAATTGTGGAATTGTACTTTTTTTGCAATTTCACTGTACTTGGAATTTTTTCCCGTTTTCCAGTACAGTATAGGGCAGACTGAATGGTGCCGGCACTCTGTCTGCATGCACAGGAACTTCATAAAAACAGTGACAAGGGTTATCAGTAGAGTTGAGCGCGGTTCGTGGTTCTCCAGTTTGCGGCTCGAGTGATTTTGGGGGCTGCTCTAGATCGAACTAGAACTCGAGCTTTTTGCTAAAGCTCGATAGTTCTAGATACGTTCGAGAACGGTTCTAGCAGCAAAAAAACCAGCTAATTCCTAGCTGGCTTTCCGCTGTAATAGTGTAAGTCACTCTGTGTCTCACACTATTATGACATGTCAGTGTATAGTGTGCGGGAACAGCGCATTCAGATCACTGCTGTATGCATAATGGCGATCGCCATTTTTTTTTTTTTTCCTTGTCTTCCTTCCCTAAGCGCGCGCGTGTAGTGGGGCGGGCCAGCATGTCAGCCAATCCCAGACACACACACAGCTAAGTGGACTTTTAGCCAGAGAAGCAACGGCATGTGTGATAGGATGTCCATGTCACATGTCCCTGCATTATAAAACCGGACATTTTCCTCCAGCACGCCATTATCTGCCTTCTGCGTCCTTGGTGTCAGACATCACCGGCGCAGCTCCTATCGCCGATACTGCTGTGTACGCTCCATACACAGCGCTGTACAGCATAGGGATAGCACTTTCTATCAGTCCTTTTAAGGGCTCATACCGGCAGGGTCAGAGCCATAGGTGACAGGTCCGTGAAAACAGAGTTTAGTGAAGTTGAGACACTCAATTAGAAGTGCATTAGTGCAAAATTATAGAAAAAACTCCTAAAACTACAATTTTTATTAATTTCAGTATTAAAAGGGAAAATACCCAACATTTATGTCAAAATTTAAATAGAAATCAAAAAATCCAAGGATACAAGGGGAGGGGGGGGGCCTGGCCCTTATGATGCCCTACGCTCGCCTCTTCCTTGCTGCGGAGGTTGGCACCCTAAAACCTGCGCAATAGGCGCCCCCGCTCAGCGTAGGCTGTCCCTATAGGCCCTATCCGGACCCTGACAAATAAAAGGTGACAGTCTAAAGGGTTAATACAAAGCTGAACCAACAATTAATTAAATATAACAATATATTATACCCAATATAATCCAATTTGGGAAATGGTATTGTCCAATAACCCAAGAAAAACCACCTAGTTAGATATAAGTGGCTCCTATCAAAGACCACCCGACGTGTTTCCCCTCATCTATCTGAGGTTCTTCAGGAGTGGAATAAAAGGTTAGTTCAAACAGAATATAAATAGACCATAGTAAATGCTGGTAGTTCTATGCAACACCAAGAGGCCAGTAGTCACTGAGTCTGTCCAATCCCACTATCTCTAAACCAGAGCCAGGCTAGGAAGCCCAAAATCCAGTGCCAGATCTCTGTCCGCCGGCTGTATGGCAGAGATTAGCCACAATAATTTAACATATATTAGTGAGGTTAGACTCAAAAATAACAGAAGCAGTCACTCATTAGAGTATCCACAATTAGCCACTTATCTCAGGCCTCAATAGGTATCCAATGGAGACGGTCCTCCCATGACTCCTTAGATAGTGATCCAGTCCAAATACCCCAAAGGAAGCAGTCAGTGAGCTCCTCAGGTCATCACCCTTCAGTCCAGATACAGACACAATAACACGATGCAGGTTAAGGGGGCAGAGGAGACGCCCACCAAAAAGCCTCCCAATTTATAAGAGATATCCCAAGTGTTCTCACCTGTGATTAAACAGTTAACCCCTCAGGAGATGTGAAATCACAGAAGCACATGTTCCAGCGGGGTGCATATATCGAAGTGCACCACTCAGTCATGGGTACGGGATTGAAATAGACCAGGTGAGTGCTGCTAAGAGCAGTTCTACTATTCATATGTGAGGCCGTATGGCACATTTTATAAAAATATTTTAGTGTAGGACTGCCTCAAATGCCGTGACGTGGCGAGGCAGCTCAAGAAATTGCAATTTTTTGCCAAAAATCTCAAAATTTTTATAATAAGTACAGTTTGGAATGTTTAGTGCTGAAGTGCACATTTGGTGCTGGCTTTTTGTTTTTTCTTCATTGAATTGGTCGGTGGTTGACCTCCACCTTGCTATGCACCCCAATTTGGGATGTATTCCATCTGTCTAGATTTTGGCGGTTGGTGACTGTTCACATTAAGTCATCAGGACTTGTCCACAGGCTTTTTACTTCATGCAGCATTTGCTTGGACCTGTCCCGCCCACAGCCATGACTCAGTCATGGGTAGGGGATTGAAATAGACCAGGTGAGTGCTGCTAAGAGCAGTTATACTATTCATATGTGAGGCCGTATGGCACATTTTATAAAAATATTTTAGCGTAGGACTGCCTCAAATGAGATTTGCCGTGACGTGGCGAGGCAGCTCAAGAAATTGCAATTTTTTGCCAAAAATCTCAAAATTTTTATAAGTACAGTTTGGAATGTTTAGTGCTGAAGTGCACATTTGGTGCTGGCTTTTTGTTTTTGCCAACATATTCCGCAGTGCACATTGCCAGAATACAGACCAGCAGACTCCAAAGTGTCTCCGTCTGCCTCATTAGAGTGAGTGGTTCTCTCTCGGATATTGTCTGAACGGCAGTTTTTGTATTAGAAGCCCAGATGTAAGCACTCAGCAGAGAGGAAAGGATAAATGTGAGCCAAGCCTTATCCTGATTTTGGGAAGTAGAATGAACAAAAAGATGGCGGTATAAGAATAACTCTTATTTTTACTTTTGCGCTGTTCCCCCTGAGGTGTCAGTTTTTTCTAGGCGTCACTGTGATTACAGCGATACCAGATTAATATGTTTTTTTTTTAACTTTTGCTGCTATCGCAAAATAAAAATGTTTTTTTTATATATATATTATATATTTTTTTTTTCGTTTCCATGCTCTGAGACCTGGAACGTTTTTATTTTTTGTCAAATAGGGCTATATAAGGGCTTATTTTTTGCATGACAAATTGGAGATTTTTTTTTGCACCATTTTGCAATATATTTTAGTTCTTGATCGCTTTTTATTCATTTTTATTCAGAGTTTTCAGATTAGAAGGAACAAAAAACAGCAACTCACAGGTTTACAGGTGCAGATCACCAAAAAGTGATAAGACCAATTTATTCTTCTGGTCAAACTAATTATTGCTATACCAGATTTTTATCTCTTTTATACTTGGATTTGGCATCCCTATATTCTGAGAGCTATAACTTTTTATTTTTTTTCCGAATGAGTTATATCAGGGCCTATTTTTTTCAGGATGGTTTAGTATTATCATATATACCATTCATTTTACATATGACTTTTTGAATGCTTTTTATGACATTTTCAGTATGATAAAAAAGCGACATGTTTTGCGTTTATTTTACAAATTTATTTTATGTTGTTCACCAAACAGAATAAGAAATGTAACAGTTTTACAGATTGGGTCATTTTGGATGCGGTGATATCAATCATGTGTACTTTTTTTTGTTCGTTTTAATGCAAGCACCGCAATTATAGTGGCAAAAAAAGATTTTTGTGATTTTTGAGGGCTTTCTGCATGTTTTTTTTTTACACATTTAATTTAATTTTTTTTACATTTTCACTTAGTCTCACTGTGTGATATGAATATTTTTTATTTTGTTCTCTGGTCTTATGTATTTCAGTACTACTGTACTGCAGTACATGACACCTGTCAGTATCTTAATAACAGAGCCCATTAGATTCTGCTTACAGCAGCATCTAACGGGCCACCATACTCTGGGGTCATCAGATGACATCAGGGTACCATAGCAATGATTGGCACCCTCTATTATGATCATGGGGTGCCGATCCGGCCAAAGGAGGTCTTTTAACAACCTTTTAGCCTTTTAAATAATGCTGTCACGATTGACAGCAGTATTTAAAGAGTGAATCGGTCCCGATCGGTTCCAAAACTGGACTGGCTGATGCCATGAGTGTCAGGTGTCATGTACAGCTGTCACCCACAGGATTTTACCTGCAGGGGTGCTATTCACTTACTCCTTACCACTGTTTTAAAATAGTTTTAAAATAGCAGTCCTTGTTGAAGGTGCGTATGGCCAATCCGTGTGCCAAGATTTTGGAACATCAGTGTTCATTGTGTGCTATCTTTGATAGTACACAGAGAACAGAAACTTTTTACTCACCTGTTCCCAGAGCTGCTGTTACGGTTGCTGCGAGCACTGGAGACTAAGTCCAGATTTCTTACTACTGCACATGTGCGAGCGCTGGAGACTAAGTCCAGATTTCTTGCTACTGCACATGTGCGAGCGCTGGAGACTAAGTCCAGATTTCTTGCTACTGCACATGTGCGAGCGCTGGAGACTAAGTCCAGATTTCTTGCTACTGCACATGTGCGAGCGCCGGAGACTAAGTCCTATCTTGGAGCCATTGCACATGTGCGGGTGACATCATCGCTGACACGAGGTCACATGTCTCTGACACCTTCTATGCCGATTGGTCGCTGGTCATGTGCTTGTGATGCCTTGCTCGGTGATAGGCCAGCATGACGTCACTCCTGTCGTTCTGGCAGCGGATTGGCTCTGGTGTCCTCCATCTTGGATGAGGCACAGAGTCTATATAAGACCCTGACACACGCCGCATGGCGCTCAGTCCTCTTGGTTCATGCATAAGAGTAGACGCTCTGTGCGCGTTCCTCTAGGCATTCCTCCGTCTATGCTAGGTGAGCGCTACCGGCAGGGTAGCGTTCTTATACCTTACAGCTTCGGCTGCTGTCCGTATCCTTACCTCTTAGGGGAGCGGACATAGGCAGGTGCCTGAGGCACATGGTCTGGCTGGGCCTTGTGGTTCGACTCGTAGGTGGACGTTGCCGCTAGGGTAACGTTCCTTATACTGCGTCTGGCAGTTGTTCGTATCCTCGCACACTAGGGGAGCGAACAGAGGTAGGAGCTTTGTGCGGCTTACGCTGCTGTTCGTCTCTTTTGCACCACTAGAAGAGCGGACCTAGGCAGGTGCCATATCTAGTGGGTCGTGTCCTCGCACACTAGTGGAGCGAACGCAGGTAGGAGCTTTGTGCGGCTTACGCTGCTGTTCGTCTGTTTTGCACCACTAGAAGAGCGGACCTAGGTAGGTGCCATTTCGCACACATTGCCTTTGTCTCTGTGATTATTAACAGAGATCATTCCACACACCCTCCAAGTAAGGGAGGAATTGCTTTACTTACTTATTATATCCTTCTGTGAGTTAACAGAGGTATTGCACTCTGCCATAGTCTGCAGCAGAGTCTTTGCACGGTGGACCCTGACTGTCTGATACTCCTTTAGGTTATCAGACAGCCCCCCGTAACAGCTGCTGTCTGCGGTGCTAATGAATCCAGCACTGCAGCTTCTTGTTCTTGTTCTGGTTCTGCAGTGCAGTGAATATTCATGAGCATAATGAGTGGGCCTGGAAGAAGGAGATAGCAACACCGAAGACAGCATCACTGGAGGCAGGTGAGTATAGAAAATAATTTTATTTCAAAGACACGTATTTTCTCCGGTATGTGTCACACTTATCACACCACCGTGTGGTCCGTGTGATATCACTGGTGCCAGAGAAACACATGGACACGCATGTGCTCTATACAGACACATGGACCTTGTGAAAACACTGATATATGCACAGACCCATTAATTTTATGTCAGTGTCTCTGGTACATATGAAAACAGACGTTATACATCCCAAAATCACTGACATGAGAAAAGGGCCTAAGAAATAGAGCCCTTTAATTGCCGCCGTTTAATACGTATTGGTGGTGATTGAGGGGTTAAACCCTTTGGTCACCCCATAATACATGTATTCATGTTATTCCTATCAACATTTTGAAATCACCCTTGGAAATGATTCAATAAAAACACAAATATTCTATACAAGCAATTGATAAAAAAAATTGATAAATATCTTTGCCCTTGGAAGGCATTAAATATTTAGCACATTTTACATTATAAATTTATTCAGGTTTGCTTCTTCATTTCTACAAGTTTTGTTTACACAACTGCTTTTCATTCGGAGTGATTCAGATGAACATCAAGCATCTGCCGAGCAGTCAGTAATGCTTTCATGTTTTCAGAACAGTTTGACTTGATTTGTCATTTTCTGACCTTCTGAAAGGTTATCATCTGTCCTGGGTTTATGTTTGGATGATTGTGAACTTTGGATGCTGCCCACAATGCTCAATTCTGTTTTATTTCTAATTCATACATACATGCTGTGGAGTCTAACTCCAGTGATCCCAAAATTGAAGACATAATAGATCCCTTCATGCTCCCCATATTTGCTATTGATCATTTCTCACCTGTATAATGACCGTTCACCTTCTCCTCATACTGAATGATGACTACTTTTCCCAAGTAAAATCTAAGACAACTTGGAGTGATTGTTATTACTTTAGTTGCAAGCATTTATTCTAGAGCCAGTCAAGCTCCTTACATATTGGCCCAAACCAGGGACAGTTTAAAACTAATGTCGCACGGTGAGAAAAATGGAAAGAGTGGAATGTGATAAAAAAAAAACGCATTCCACTCAGACCAATGTTACTCTATAGGGTCGCTGCCATGAGCGATTTTTTTTCTCAGCCCTAATTGGACCAGAAAACAATCGCAGCATGCTACGGGTGGAATTTGACTCATTTTCTCTCGCACCCATACAAGTCTAAAGGCTGCTTTACATGGTATGACCAATTGTGCAATTTCACAATCGATCGTACCTGCCCCCGTCCTTTTTGCGTCACGGGCAAATCGCTGCGATGCCGGATGTGCGTCACAAAAACCGTGACCCCGACGATCTATCGCACGATAGATTGTCTGGTGTAAAGCAGCCTTAAGGGTGCGAGAGAAACATTGCACAATAGTGCAGTGCGATATACGCATCAGCGGATAATGGATGAGATAGGGTGATTAGTCCCTCACTCTCCTCTGCAGCACCTGCCCTCGCCTCCCCGGCTGTGTTAAGATCGCAGGATCACATCACAGTGGCATGACACTTGGCTTACACTCCAGCAGAGTGGGAGCCGAGTGTCATGTGATGCAATCGCATTAATGCTCGTGTGACGCTCTGGACTAGCCAGGTAGTCACAGGTAGACTCCCGCACTACACCTGTCCCCTAAAAAGGTGTCATCAGCCAACCATTAAAACCTAGTCACCTCTCTCAATGCTTGATGGACACACCAGGGGGCGGAGCCAGGCGGTTGGCCATGGCCACCGAGGAGTCCAGAGAGCCTGAGGCAGGAAAGCAGTGGAGTTCTAGTTCGCAGGCAGGAAAAAGACAGTTCAGTGTAGTCGGACAGTTCAGTTTGAGGAGTGTTAGTGAGTGAAGGAGTCTGACAGGTGCCGGGGTCAGAGCCCTGGTACCTTGGCTAGGAGCAAAACGGTGGCCTTAGCCTGCAGGAGGCGGGAAAATGGCTCGGTGGAACCGTGGTGGACCAGGACAGGGTAGTGGCCCGCTGGTACCGACCCGGGAAACCGACTCGGAAACCGGAGCACACAGGGGGGTACTCAGATGCTGAAACGAGGTCCAGAATCCACTTGACTGAGTTAATTAACTGATTGCGGTCTGGACTATAGGTCCTTTCCCACCCAAGTCCCGACTGAAGACAACAGCCCACCGAGGGGGATAGAAAGCCACCGCACAGGCAGAGAGATCCCACGGGCCAGCGTCTGCGGGCAAAAGGGCTCTTCCGACATCTACCAAGCCGGGGAGCGGACTCCTGATGCTGAAGCGCAGGCAGCCCAAGTACACAACACGGTGCAGGAGAAGGCCAAGACCACCGAACCGGGTGGAGGACCAGACGCAGCCAGCTGCGGGCACCGACCACCATCAACTTGGTTTACCAGAGACTTGTGTGTGTCAATAACCGTGAGTACAACAGTGCCATCCGGCCGCGCACTGCCCTGCACCGCCCAGGTATCCCCAACGGGTCCCGGGGCCATCACCCCTACCCACAGAGGGTTAACATCTTGCTGCACCACCATCTCCCCCGGGTGCCCAGTGATCGCAGCGGTGGTGTCCAACTTCACCACGACACGTGGGTGGCGTCACAAACTCAAACACGGCTCCGGCCGTGCACCTACCTAACCCCCTCCAAAAGTTCCAGCATCCCTTTCAGAGCGAAGTGACCCCAGGTCCGGAGGCGCTCGAGCCACCCACCAACGAGACCGGATCCGAGCGGCTTGGCTGCAGCCGAGCGCGGGGCGGTACACTCGTGTGACCCCAGCCTTAATGTTCGGCTTACTCAGAGCTCTAAGCTAAGTGCCTGGTTTTTACCAAAACATTATGTAAGGCTTTTACCAAAACCTTTGCATACAATTAGGAAATCAGAAAACTGGATTAGTTGCAAAAAATGTTCCTAATACAGAAAAGTATAATTTGGCATCTAACTATTAGAGATTAGTGAATTTATTATAGTAGAACCCATCGTGCGGTCCTCAGAGGCGTCTCTTCTTTTCCCCTTTGTGATACATAACTCCCGACCTCTTCATTCTCCAAATGTCCTGGCCTGTAGTAAACAAGTCAAAAATGTGACAGTGGAGTGAAGAGGACTGGATGGTGGGCAACGTTGCATATTTCTGTTCACTCGCAGCCAGGACTTCCATACGAAATCAGACCTCAGAGGTTATTGCATGTCACATGTCTGTTATGAAGAACGTACACACAGTGACCTCCAAAGTCTGGTTGCAGATAGAAAGCCCAGCCTGGAATGAACAGACTGAGAGATGTAGCTTGCGATGCAGGAAAGCAGCGGCTGCTCTAATAACTGGCCGGGCGGACACAAGTAGCAAAGGGGCCAGACGGGTGAGTGGTGAGGTATGAAGGTATGAGATTTTTTTTTCCATCTTACAATTATTATGCTTTAGAGCAGATGTCCCCAGCTTATGGCTTGAGATTCATACATGGCTCATGGGTAAAGATGAGCGAACCTTTGTAGGTTCGGTTCACTGGCAGCAAATGAACCAAACCTCCACATGTCCACGGAAATTTGGATATGCCGATGACTGGGCACTTGCTATGGTAATCAAAACAATGGAGGAAGCAGAGGAAGTTCTTACAAAAGATCTTAGTGTAATGGGAAAGTACTTCCGACAATGGAGATTAAAACCTAACCCATCAAAAACGGAAGTTTGTTGCTTTCATTTACACAATGCAAGTGCCAAGACTGAACTTAAAGTACAATTTGAAGGCCAATCTGTTAAACACAATTTCAATCCTAAGTACTTAGGTGTAAAGCTGGGTTCACACTAAACGACAGCGACAACGACGTCGCTGTTACGTCACCATTTTCGGTGACGTAACAGCGACCTTGTAAGTCGCTGTTATGATCGCTGCTTAGCTGTCAAACACAGCAGAAGCAGCGATCATAAGGTCGCTGTGCTACATGTTCAGAGAGCAGGGAGCCGCGCTTAGCGCTGGCTCCTTGCTCTCCTGCAGCACACATCGGGTTAATTAACCCGATGTGTGCTGCAGCTACATGTCACAGTTCAGAGAGCAGGGAGCCGCGCTTAGCGCTGGCTCCTTGCTCTCCTGCAGCACACATCGGGTTAATTAACCCGATGTGTGCTGCAGCTACATGTCACAGTTCAGAGAGCAGGGAGCCGCGCTTAGCGCTGGCTCCTTGCTCTCCTGCAGCACACATCGGGTTAATTAACCCGATGTGTGCTGCAGCTACATGTCACAGTGCAGAGAGCAGGGAGCCGCGCGCACTGCTTAGCGCTGGCTCCTTGCTCTCCTTGCTACAGTATGCATCGGGTTAATTACCCGATGCATACTGCAGCCACATGTCACAGTGCAGGAGCCGGCGCTGGCAGCAAGAGCGGAGGCTGGTAACCAGCGTAAACATCGGGTAACTAGGGAAAGGTCTTCCCTTGGTTACCCGATGTTTACGCTGGTTACAGCTTACCGCAGCTGCCAGTGCCGGCTCCTGATCGCTTCATTTCGTCGCTCTCTCGCTGTCACACACAGCGATGTGTGTGTCACAGCGGGAGAGTGACGACCAAAAAATGAAGCTGGACATTCAGCAACGACCGGCGACCTCACAGCAGGGGCCAGGTCGTTGCTGGATGTCACACACAGCGACAGCGACGGGACGTCGCTGCAACGTCACAGAAAATGGTGACGTAGCAGCGACGTCGTTGTCGTCGTCGTTATGTGTGACACCAGCTTAACCCTTGATAGAAGTCTAACTTTTAAATCCCATCTGGATAAATTGGCACAGAAACTGAAAGCACGTAATAATATTATTCAGAAACTTTGTGGATCCTCATGGGGCTCGGCAACATCTGTTTTGAGAACATCTACTCTTGCCCTGGTGTACTCTGCTGCAGAATACTGTGCTCCAGCATGGTTAAATAGCTGTCATGTAAACTTAATTGACACTCAGCTGAACAACTCTTTGCGTATAATATCTGGTGCTATTAGACCTACACCTGTTCACTGGTTACCTGTGCTGGGTCATATCGCACCCGCAAATCTAAGAAGACAAAAGCTCCTACTTAAAGAGTACACTAAAGTAGTGAATAATGAAAAACTTCCAATACACCAAAATATCAGAGATGTTACAATACAACGATTGAAATCAAGACATACACCCAGCCGAACTGCAATCACCTTGCATGAACAAAACTTCAATTTAGAGGAGAAATGGCGAGAACTTTGGGTCAATGTAGTAGAAGGTGATCCCCAAATGTTCCCTAATTTACAAAACCCTCCACCAGGCTTCAATCTACCAAGGAAAACATGGGTTACTCTAAATCGTATCAGAACAAACTTTGGCGTCTGTGCAGATTTTATGTATAAGTGGGGAAAATATGACTCTCCGACCTGTGACTGTGGAGCAGATGGTCAAACTATCCAGCACATTGTTGAGGAGTGCCCCCTGAGATCCTACCATGGTGACAAGAAGGATTTCTATATTGTAAATGATAACGCAATTGCATATATAGAAAATCTTGATATTCAAATTTGATTTTTATCCTTTTGATATTTTTCAATCACTGTCTATTGTCTAGTGTTTATTTTTATATGATGGTAAGATATACGCCTTGCCCGAGGAGGTTCGGAAACACTAATTGCTAGTTTGACTCTCCGGTCACATCCAGCTGACCATACACAGATCAATTCCGGAGGTGAGCGGGCGATAATTTTCATTTTTTTGGGGGGGGTTGCACACTACATATGATCACACTGTGGTTACCCCGAGTGTGAGCCATTCAAACACTGCAATCGGCTCACACTGGGCTGAGCACCAAGCATATCTGAGCACAGCATTGCTCGTGCGAGTTAAGTTTGCATGTAAAGCATTCAAATTCCAAATCCGAGCCCTATTTTTTTAAGTTGGTCTTTGGTTCGAAAACCAAACCTCGGATTCACTCATCTCTACTCATGGACACATGATGTGCTGCTCGTAGCTGTTTTTCATATTGGTGTATACTGGCAACCATTCCTCAGATCTGAGGGTGGCTCTAAAGGTAATACATGTTGGGGACCACTGATTTATAGTTTGTAGACACCCTAGGGTGTAATAAAGGGCATTCAATTTGAAGAGAATAAATTTGTTGCAAATCGAAATCAGCATAAATGTAGACAAATTAGAGTAAAGTTGACAGTTTTTGCTTCTATTTAACTCCTGTTGCTCCCCTGAATATTTGGGGGAAGCAGTGAGAATAAAATAAGAACAAAAGTGGACAAACAAAAGTGTTCAAAACGCGTTATTTTGCGGTTGCTGGATTTTTTTTACTCCTTGTTCTACAATTCAACTGGTAACCGGTCCAGGATGTCCATGCACCACACCTTCAATTACGTTGGACCGGTGAGCTGTTAAAGACCCTCTCTTTTGTGCATGTAAACATAATAATAGTAGCAAATACCTCCAATTAGAAATGTAGTATAGTTCTTCCAATAAGCTATGTCTCTTACCTCATGTGCAGGGCATTACAGTAGCTTAGGTATCCATGGTTACGTCCACTCATATATTGACAGTTAGTTACTTGTGGTTGTAACCATGAATACCTAAGTAACTGTAATGCCCTGCAAATGAGGTAAGCAACATAGCTAATCAGGAGAACTATACTACATTTCTAATTGTAGTTATTTTCTAATACTATTATTATACCTACTACATATTGAGATAGAATTTGTGAGATGGGAATAACCCTTTAAGTGTTAAAAGTTAACTTTTTGCATCGTGATACCTTTCTTGTGTGTTAGTCTAAGGCCTCTTTCACACATTCGTGAAAATCACGCACGTTTTTCACGGACGTGTCAAAGGTGCGTATTGCCCTGCGTGAGCCGTGTTTATGGCACACGTGTGTTCTCCATGTGTTATCCGTTATAACACGCGGAGAACGGGAACTTTCTGCTCACCTGTCCCTGGCGTCGCTGTCCGTGGTGCTGATCTTCAGTCTCCGGTCCTGCCGACTCCCTGCTGCTGCTGCTTCCGGCCGCAGTGAAGTGAATATGCAATGAGCATAATGAGCGGCGGTCGGCAGCAAGTGACAGCAGCGGCAGAGACAGGAGGGCTGGAGAAGGTGAGTAAAGTTTTCTTTTTTTCTCAGACACGTGTGTTTTCTCCGGTGCGTGTCACACGGAACACCTCCGTGTGGTCCGTTTGCATTCCGTGTGACACCCGTGATGCCGGAGAAAAACGGACATGTTGACGTATGGAGCACACAGACACACGTATGCTCCACACATACACACGGTCCATGGCAGAACACGCACGTGAGCACAGACCCTTTGATTTTAATGGGTCTACGTGTGCCCGTGTCTCCAGTACGTAAGGAAAAGGACCAAACACGTACCGGAGACACGGACGTGTGAAAGAGGCCTAAAAAAGGCTATATCAGTATTTGGATCACAAGGGCACAAACTGTCATAGATCAGCCATAAAATAGTAGAAACCTGTAGGACAAACATTATATTGAATTTCATTTCCAACTATGTTAAGAAGGTTTACAGTAGATAGTTTTTTCATTGAATCTGAATGCTACAATTTTACAATATTTTATATATTAGCTTTTTACAAAGATTTTTGTGAATTTACTGGTCTGGTTAACAATGATTTTAAGGTTAAATGGATAGGTCAGCAAGAGCAATTGTATAAAAAAAGAAATGTAATGACAATTGGAGAAAGAATCCCTCCGTCGATGATTACTTCACAGACTTATTAAATTACATTTTGAAGTTGCTTGTAGCTACAATCACATTTGTCTGAAGAATAGATATTGATTTTTGTGTAGTCATTACTTTTGTGTTGCCAATGGATAAATTACATTATGAAGGCAAAAGCGTTGGAAATTGAAAAAGTTTGACATTTTGGAAAGACCTTAGTAAGGTCATATATCACAATTATAGAATAAGAGGTTATCTAGCTTGTGAAACTGTTATATTAGGAAGCAGATGATGACATTTTTTATAGAACATAACTGTCATGAGATGGACCAGGGGAAGGTCTGACATGAGAGCAAACACACAACTTAACAGGGATAACACCACGACAATCAAGGGGTACACTGGAGCACTTTAACAATGGTGTGCCCTAGTTCACAGTGAGAAGGAAGATGGACACCTCCTCCACTTACCTGCCTCTATACCCTGCACTCCCAGCCAGTCTCTATACAGGTTCCTTACCTGTCATCGAGCAGGAACCTGATGCCCTGAGTGACTGTACAATAGTCCTGACTAGGGAGTTTGTAGGTAAGGATCACTAGTCCCGCCGCTGCACTGAAACAACACATCAGGGAAGGAAGACAGAATGAAAACAATAACAAACTGCTGCAGTCGGATCCATAACTGCAGCCACCAGAGCAACTTCAAGACAGGGTTTCACCAGCTCCTTTCACCTCCAGGCCAAGTATCCAAATGAATGAGAATAATCAGCACCCTCTACTGGTAGCAGAGGGTAGATAAAGCTCAGCGGCTTAGTGGTTAGCACTGCAGTCTTGCAGTACTGGGGTCCTGGGTTCAAATCCCACCAAGGACACCATCTGCAAGGAGTTTGTATGTTCTCCCCGTGTTTACGTGGGCTTCCTCTGGGGTCTCCAGTTTCCTCCCACACTCCAAAGACATACTGATAGGATCTTTAGATTGTGAGCCCCAATGGGGACAGTGTTCCTGATGTATGCAAAGCGCTGTGGAATATGTTAGCGCTATATAAAAATAAAGATTTATATATATATATTTATATATATATATTTATATATATATATTTATATATATATATATATATATATGTATATATATATATATGTAGGGACTGGGAGTGACCAAATCAGAAACTCCAGAGATCGTAGTGAGGCTGCTTGCTGGCAGTGAATACTGACATTAACCTTCTCTTCCCCAAAGGAAAGAGAATACATTTAACCCCTTTGCTACTGGCCGATTTTGCGCTTTCCGTATTTTTTTCTTCTTCTTCCGAGAGACATAACTTTTTATTTTTAAGTCAATATGGTCATGTGAGGGCTCGTTTTTTGCAGAACGAGCTGTACTTTAAATTAAACCAAGAGTTTTACCATATAGTGTACTGGAATATGACACAAAAATTCCAAATGCAGAAAAAATGCAAAAAAACGTGCGATTGCACTATTAATTTTGAGATATTTTATTCACTGTGTTCACTATATGGTAAAACTGATGTGTCAGTGTGATGCCTCAGGTTGGTGTGCGTTCGTAGACACCAAACATGAATAAGTTTACTTTCATCTAAGGGGTGAAAAAAAATTAGAAGTTTGTCCAAAAACAGTGGTGTAACTTTTGCACCATTTTCCGTGACCCGTAGTGTTCTCGTTTTTCGGGATCTATGGCTCAGTGACAGCTTATTTTTTGCAGATTGCCACATAGACAGTCATTCCTGACTACGCCAGTTGCTATACCTTCTGAGGACCCCTCCACACACACTGATGAAGGTTTTTGACAGAAACGTATGTGCTTGTGCTGGTCCTACAAGTTCTTCTCAATAAAAGACCACTATTCACATTTATCTTGAGTGCAAAGTTTTTACATCTACTTCAGACCCGAACTTGTCATTAAACTCTAATAGCAGAGAGACGACCGTGACAATAACTAGATATTTCTAGCTATTAATTAAAAAAAATCCTTTAAATATTTGTCAATTAAACTATATTCGACAATTTCAATAGAAATTGGCTTAAAATTTAAGCCTAGCTCTTGAGTAGATGGCCACAATATATCTCCAATTAGAGCATTGCTTCAGATTTTGACTTCTCATCTGAAGCTCTCAATTGTTCATATTATTTTTATCATATCAAAGAGAAATTATATCAAGCAAAATTAGACTGTTAGGCACTCAATATTAAATAATATCACTGCTTTAGGTGTGTGTGTAATCTATAGAAACACAAAACAAGTGATTTACACTTTTCAGGCTTTCTAGTGAGAAAAACAAACGTGAGAACCTTCTTTGTTGTCACAACTAGAGATGTGTGAATCAATTTGAGGCAAATTGAATGTATCTTGAATTTCACGCCAAAATTTTAATTTGTCAGATTCTGACTTTTCTTTATACATTTCACAGCTGCCATCTTGCTGGAAAATAAATAATGTAAAATGAATTTAAAAAAAATACCCTAAATAAAATGTTTTGTAGCAAATAAAAAAAAAAAAAATTTGAATCACCCATCATTTCTTCCATTAAAAATATGGAAATGAGAAATATATAAAAATAAACGTGTTATATTGTTGAATCTGTAAAAGTTGGGTCTATCAAAGCATAAAATTAATCAATCTGATTAATATAAGCTGAAAAGAGAAAACAAACAGCAAATAAGAATCATGTTTTTTCGATGGTTGATTTCACAAGAAGCAATTATATTGTTGTCGTTAACTAAAATGGTATCAATAAAAATGCCAGCTTATCACGTAAAAAAAATTCTCATACAACTCAGTCTAGGTAAAATTTAAAATGTTACAGGTTTGGAAAACAGCACAAGAAAAACATATTTATATGAGTATAATATCATTTAATTTAAGTACAATATAAGTTTGATATCTTTTCGTTCCTAAGGTAAGCTGACTTGACATAAAGAGTGGGATTCACACAGGTAGCTTTTACCAAACTCACAAAGGTTTTCAATCAGGATATTACAAGTAGAGTTGAGCGATGTTCGAGGCTCGAGGTTCGCTAATTTTATGCTCGAGTGATTTTGGGGGGTGTTCGAGCTCGAACTCAAGCTTTTTGCTAAAAGCTCGACAGTTCGTGTTAGGTTCGATCAACAAAAACGTGGCTTTTCACAGTAAGGCTATGTGCACACGTTGCTATCTGCATGCGTCCTGCATCCCCAGCACAATCCCTCTCTCTTTCCTACTCACCGATCCTGGGTGTCTCGCTGCACGACTGTCAGAAATCTGCGGCGTCTTTTCCTCTTTAGAAAATGGCTGCCGCTTCATTATTCAATCAGGTATTCCGTGCTTTCTCCGCACACCGGCGCCCAAGATTGGTTGGAGTCAGACACGCCCCCACGATGAGTGATAGCTGTCTCACTCCAACCAATCACAGCCGCCGGCGGGTGGGTCTATATCGTGCAGTAAAATAAATAAATAATAAAAAAAAAATGTGGTTCCCCCCATATTTGATACCAGCCAGGCTGGAGGCTGGTATTGTCAGGATGGAGAGCGCCACGGTATGGGCAGCCCTCCAGCCTAACAATACCACCCAGCAGCCACCTGGAATTGCCACATCCATTAGATGCGACAGTCCCCGGACTCCACCCGGCTCATCCCGAATTGCCCTGGTGTGGTGGCAATCGGGGTAATAATGATCATGCCAGACGTCTCCCCAAGATACCTTCCATGATTAAACTGAAAGTGAAAGTAAATAAACACACACAGCGAGAAAATCCTTTATCTAATATATAAATCTGAATGTGTGTATGTATGTGTGTGTGTATGTATGTGTGTGTGTGTGTGTGTGTTTCTGTGTGTGTGTTTGTATGTCCGGGATTGGCATCTGCACCGTCGCAGCTACAGCCACAATATTTTGCACACTCACACTTCTGGACCCCGAGAGTGTCATAGGCTATGTTTTGAGGGGAAATTTTAACCCCGCACTTTACAATTATTCACCAAAAAACCTGCCTCCATTAAAGCGAATGGAGCTGGGAGCCACAGTGCAGCCAGAAATTCAGAAGAATGCGCAGTTACACCCTTAAATGAAATGTTGACGTGTCACAATGCAGCCAGGAAAAGAGACAGACACAGACAGGGAAAGAGGCAGACACAGACAGGGTAAGAAACAGACATAGACAGGGTAAGAGACAGACACAAAGACACAGACACTGACAAAGAGACAGACTGACAGGGAAAGAGACAGACAGGGAAAGAAAGGGAAAGAGACAGACAGGGTAAGAGACAGGCAAAGACAGGTAAAGAGACAGACAAAGAGACAGACACAGGGAAAGAGACAGAGGGAAAGAGGGAAAGAGACAGACAGGGAAAGAGAGCGAAAGAGACAGACAGGGAAAGAGACAGACAGGGAAAGTGACAGATATAGATAGACAGACAGGGAAAGAGATAGATAGACAGACAGGGAAAGAGATTAAGACAGACGGAGAAAGAGACAGAGACAGTCAGAGACAGACAGGGAAAGATACAGACAGGGAAAGAGATAGAGAGAGAGACAGAGAGATATATACAGAAGGGGAGACAGACAGAGAATGGGAGAGAAACAGAGAGGCAGTTACTATCCCAAGCGTTAATACATTCTATTTATACATTCTATCCTGGGAATGTTAATACATTCTATTTTGTTAACAACAGTTATTAACCCGGGCGAAGCCAAGTAGTATAGCTAGCTTTGAATAAAAGACAAAAAAACACCCTCTTTTACCAGTGTATTAATCCCCAAATACACATCCAGGTCCGCCGTAATCCACACGACACTGTCAGCTCTGCTACATGAAGATGCAGCAGCACCGTAGAACAGGATCGCGCTGTGTCCTCTCCACGTAGGAATGAAGTGAATCGCGCTGTCACCAGAGACTTCACTCAAGATTACCAAATCTGCCTATCTTTACCATTAGAGGCAGTAGCTCAGTGGTAGAGCGCTCGCTTAAGAAGCATAACTTTACGAGTTCTAGTCCCGGTCCCGGTGAAAAAGTTAATTTTTTTTTTTATTTTATTAATGAAATTCATGAAATAATTAAAAAAAAAGGGCTTCCCTATATTTTTGGTTCCCAGCTGGGTAAAAATAGGCAACTGGGGATTGGGGGCAGCCCGTAGCTGCCTGCTGTACCTGGCTAGCATACAAAAACATGGCGAAGCCCACATAATTTTTTTGGGGTGCAAAAAACTCCTGCATACAGTCCTGGATGGAGTATGCTGAGCCTTATAGTTCTGCAGCTGCTGTCTGCATGTATGGAGGAGAGCAGACAGCAGCTGCAGAATGACAAGGTTCAGCATGCTCCATTCACTAGTGTATGCAGGAGAGCAGTAAGCAGCTACAGAACTACAAGGCTCAGCATACTCCATCCAGGACTGTATGCAAGAGTTTTTTGCCCACCAAAAAAATGACGTGGGCTTCGCCATATTTTTGTATGCTAGCCAGGTACAGCAGGCAGGTACGGCTGCCCCCAACCCCCAGCTGCCAATTTGTACCCGGCTGGGAACAAAAAAATAGGGAAGCCCTTTTTTTAATTATTTAATGAATTTCATGAAATAATTAAAATAAAAATCGACATGAGCTTCACTCCATTTTTGTGTCCAGCCAGGTACAGCTAGGTAAGCTGGGGATTGGAATCCGCAGCACAGGTTAGCCCGAGCTTTCTGGGCCCCTCTGCTTCGAATTTCATTCCGCAGCCGCCCCAAAAAATGGCGCTTTTCATAGAAGCACCATCAACTGGCGCTGTATCCAACTCTTCCAGCTACCCTGGTGACGGGTGGCTTGCTGGGTAATAATGAGTTAATACTAGCTTTGTTTTACTAGCTAGTAGTGATGAGCGAGCATGCTTGTCACTACTCGGTACTCGCACGAGTATCACTGTACTCGGGCTGCTCGGCGGGGACCGAGTAATCTCGCGATACTCGTGCTTTACTCGTGGTCTTCATTTCTGCATGTTGGCGCTCTTTTGAGAGCCAGCCCTCATGCAGGGATTGGCTGGCAGACCACTGCAATGCCACAGCCCTGTTAGTTGTGGAATTGCAGTGATTGGCCGGCCTGCACAGCGTCACCGAGCCTTTATATAGGCCGGCGCGCTGTGCTCTGCTCACAGCTATTCTGACAGTGAGTGTAGGGAGAGTGTCGCTGATTCAGGGAAAGCTTTGCGGCCCTTTATAGTTAGTTCCGGAGCAGGGCTGCAAACAGTGTGACCAGAAGTCCTTCTCAGGACTATTCTAGTTGTATACAGGCAGGCAGGGTATAGCCAGGTCGGAGTACAGTAGCAGAGTCCTTCTCAGGACTATTGTTGCTATATACAGGCAGGGTATAGCCAGGTCGGAATACAGGCTAGTGACCAGAAGAGTCCTTGTCAGGACTATTGTACCAGTATACAGGCAGGCAGGCAGGCAGGGTAGTGGTGACCGTATACCAGCCTTCATCATATCTGGGGCTGGTGTACACAGTGTAAAACAGTCCAGATAGTGTCAGACTTCTCAGTAATTGTCGCTCCTAAAAACCAGTTAGGTTCTTATTGCGTCCGTGCTTGCATTTAAAAACAGCACGTGTGTGGCAGTCGGTGGCAGCGTACAGGTGCGCGTTTTGCACAAACTATTATATAACGCACAAGTCTAGTGTATAATACACGTCAGTCAGCAGTGTCTGATAGTGTCAGACTTCTCAGTAATTGTCGCTCCTAAAAACCAGTTAGGTTCTTATTGCGTCCGTGCTTGCATTTAAAAACAGCACGTGTGTGGCAGTCGGTGGCAGCGTCAGGCTCCACGTTGTCCCTGGATAGAGACGTGCATGACGGCCTGTAAACCTGAAGTGCCCATTGGAAGGAAGTGGGTCTATTGTAGTATAGCCCTTAGGCAGGGCAGCCAAAAATTGGGAGGCTCCACGTTGTCCCTGGGTAGAGACGTGCATGAGGGCCTCAAAACATTGTTCCCATTGCAAAGGAGCGGGTCTCCTGTCGTTGTAATGTCCATTCTGCAAAGAATGGGCGAAAAAATTTACCACTGGGGGTATACCTGAAACAAAGGCCTAAGTATTGCAATTTGTAACGGTCATCATCATGGTGGCGCATGAGGAGAAGGAGGAGCAGTCCAGCGATTATCCAAAGTCCAGAAGTGTGTACCCATGGGTGAGTGGAGGTACATGGCAAACTTTAAATTCCGCTCTCATTTGCTGGTGGTGTGGTGAAGTCTGGCCCAATCCAACCCTTGTTCATCTTGATCAGAGTCAGCTTGTCAGCATTTTCAGTTGACAGGCGGGTGCGTTTATCTGTAATGATTCCACCTGCGGCACTAAAAACACGCTCTGACAAAACGCTAGCAGCAGGGCAGGCCAGGCCTTCCAAGGCGTAGAGAGCCAATTCATGCCACGTGTCCAGCTTGGATACCCAATAATTGTAAGGCACAGAGGAATGTCGGAGTACAGTTGTTCGATCTGCAAGGTACTCCTTCAGCATCTGGGCAAACTTAGGATTTCTTGTGGCACTACCCCGCACCTCAGGGGCTGTGGTACGTGAGGGGCTGAGAAAACTGTCACACATCTTAAAGACTGTTCCCCTACCTCTGGCGGATTGGACTTGTGCCTCTCTCGGCTGTACGCCTCGGTTGTCCACTGATTCATGACCTATGCCGCTAGCGTTTTGTGAGGGGAATGCTTTGCCTACTTCCGTGACTATGGCCTTCTGGAACTGCTGCATTTTGCCTGACCTCTCCGCCTCGGGAATAAGAGACATAAAGTTCTCCTTTTAGCGTGGGTCTAACAGTGTTACCAACCAGTAATGATTGTCGGCCAAGATGTTCTTAACGCGAGGGTCACGAGACAGGCAGCTTACCATAAAGTCAGCCATGTGTGCCAGACTCTTAACAGCCATCACTTCAGTATCCTGACCAACACGATGACTGAACATGCTGTCCTCCTCCTCCTCATCATCTACCCTGTCCTCTGGCCAGCCACGCTGAACCGAGGATATGACTGCATGTCATATCCTCAATTTGGCCAGAGAGTTGCTCCATGTCTTCATCCTCCTCCTCGTCATAGTCCTCCACTGCACGTTGTGATGAGACGAGGCTGGGCTGTGTGTTATCATTCATCACCCACACCCACTACTGTTTCTTGCTGAAACTCATCGCGCTCCGCCTGCAATGCATCATGTTTGTTTTCTGAGCAGAGACCATTTTAGAAGGCAGAGAAGCGGTATGGTGACGCTAATAATGTCGTCATCGCCGCTCACCATCTTGTTGTAGTCCTCAAAGTTTTGGCGGATGGTGCATAGGTCGGACATCCATCTCCACTCCTCAGGTGTTATGTGTGGAGTTTGACCCATTTCCCGACGGCTTAGGTGATGCAGGTACTCAACAACTGCCCTCTTCTGCTCACATATCCTGACCAACATGTGCAGAGTTGAATTCCAACGCGTGGGGACATCACACACCAGTCTGTGTGCCGGAAGATGCAAACGGCGTCTTAAGCCGGCAAGGCCGGCTGAAGCAGTAGGTGACTTTCGAAAATGTGCAGACAGGCGGCGAACTTTTACCAGCAGATCAGACAGCTCTGAGTATGACTTTAGAAACCGCTGAACCTCGAGGTTGAGCACATGGGCCACGCATGGAACATGTGTCAGCTGGCCTCGCCTCAAAGCCGCCACCAGGTTCCGGCCATTGTCACACACGACCTTTCCTGGCTTTAGGTTCAGAGTTGTGAGCCAGTGATCTGCCTGCTGTTTCAGAGCTGTCCACACCTCTTCTGCATTGTGGGGTTTGTCACCTATGCAGATTAGCTTCAGCACTGCCTGTTGCCGCTTCGCCGAGGCAGTGCTGCAGTGCTTCTGTGTCGCCCTGGACAAGCCAGGGGCCACAGAGCACAACACTTAAACACCCCACACTCCCTGCAGGCATATCATAGTCAAAACACAAAATCCTTGTTGCCTTCCCCAGGGGCTGTTGTCCACACCAGGGTGTGGAGCCAGGCGGTTGGTCTCCACCCACCGAGGAGGAGGGAAAACACAGGCAGTGAGAGTTAAGCTAAGGAAGTGGAAGGAGGAAAGTAGTAGAGAGGAGAAAAGTGACAGCAAAGAGCCTGAAGTTGGTCCGGGTGTGTGGCCCGGACAGGACAGCAAGGTTGGCAGGATGTGGTGACCGTCTGCAGTGGAGGCCGATTGGAGTCTGCCGTAAGGACCGTGGACGGGTGGTGACCCGGCCGTACCGGACCGGTATACAAAGAGAAGCCAGCACCATTGGCAGAGGACTTTCGGATCCCGGCAAGGCTTGGTGTCGCCGTGAATTTGCCAAATCCGTTATTGAAGGGGACCTCAGGGTTTCCAAACAGCCAAGTCCAGATAGAAGGCAACCGTACAACCGTGAAGGGGAGACACAGCCACCGCCAAGGGCAACCGTCTCCCAGGGCCATCGCCTGTGGGCAAAAGGGGCTCCTCCGGCCCATATCCAGGTCAGGGAGCGGGTTACCGTTGGGAAACCATCACTACCAACACTTAACTTAGGTGCAGGGAGAGACAGTCATCACTAACCTGCAGGGAGGAACAACCGCAGCCGTCCGAGTGACCCGTCCATCCAGCCACTTGTTTTACCCTGAACTGTGTCATCATCATTGGGCTGAGTGAGTACCTCCGTGCCGTGCGGCACAGCGCTGCCCCTGCGACCATGCACTTCATCAGGCCCCGCAACCCGCCTGTCATCCATCTCTACCCCATCACCAGGCCCCGGGACAACCAACCCCCCTACCCACGGAGGGGAGAAATAACAACAAAGCTGCTCCCTGTCACAGGCTCCCGGGATCCCCGTCCAGAGCAGCGGTGGTGTCCACACAATCACCACAACCGTGGGTGGCGTCACGGACAATATCCCCAAAACCCAAACCACCCCTTTTCACTCACGGGCGAGTAGCGCCGCTCGAGTCCCCGGGATCCGGCCATCGCTCGAGCCAACGAGCAGCAGCAGCCGTAGAGCTGCGTCAGCCGGACCCGAGCAGTGGGAGAGCGCACCGTCCCCTCCTCCGCCAGCGACACTTCCAGCTTGGGACTGGTGTGGAGGGTAAAGTGGATCAGGATGCGCAGGAGGAGGAGGAGGCTGAGGAGCATGACATTCCGGAGCTGTAGAGTGTGTGTGAAACCCTGACTGAGGTAGGGCCTGCAAAACTTGGTGTGTGAAGGACGTGTTCCGTCCCTCGCTCAGACTGGGTCCCAGCTTGCACAATATTAACCCAGTGTGACGTCAACGAGATGTAGCGGCCTTGCCCACATGCACTTGTCCACGTGTCTGTGGTTAGGTGGACTTTGGCTGAAACAGCGTTGTTCAGGGCACGTGTGATGTTTTGTGACACGTGGTTAGTTATGCAATGCGGGGACGGCACACAGGGAGAAATAGTGGCGGCTGTGGACCGAGTAACGTGGGACAGCTGCCACCATCAGTTCGCGGAATGCTTCTGTCTCAACCAGCCTAAAAGGCAACATTTCCAGCGCAAGCAGTCGCGAAATGTTAGCATTTAGAACTGTGGCATGTGGGGTGTTGGCAGTGTATTTGCGCCTGCGCTCAAAGGTTTGCTGAATGGATAACTGAACGTTGCGCTGGGACAAGGACGTGCTTGATGATGGTGTTCTTTCTGCGTAGGCAACTGCAGGTGCAGGAGTGGAGGAGGCTTGTTCGCAGGCAGCATGGACAGGGGATTGGCTCGCATGCACAACCAGCGAAGACGTAGCAGTGACATCAGCAAGCACTGCTCCTCGACTCTGTTGTACTTCCCACAAAGTCGGGTGCTTGGCTGACATGTGCCTGATCATGCTGGTGGTGGTCAGGCTGCTAGTTTTGGTACCCCTGCTGATGCTGGCATGGCAGGTGTTGCAAATGGCCTTTTTAGAATCATCTGGAGCCAACTTAAAAAACTGCCAGTGTCAGAGTTCCGGGTTTTCCAGTTTTCTTTTGAAAGAGCTTGCCCTTTGTTAACATGGAGTTTTCTGTTCTGTTGCCCTACTTCCTGTCCATCTGTTTAAAAGCCGCCCCTAAAGCTTAGTCCAGTGCCTGAGTATACTGCTTCCTGTGTGCTCCTGCCCTGCTGCTTTTGGTTCCTGATTGTTATTCGGATCCTCTTGGAAAGCAACCGACACCGACTCTGGACTTCATCTGGTATCATCTAGCTGTACCTGGACTCCGTTTGCCGTCTTTGGTCGGAACTTCTGCCCGGTTCCTTCCGTTTAATACCACTCTGGACTCACATCACGTACAGACATTTTTCGACTTACCTATTGCCCTTTTGTGTCCCGGCTGCTGCGCATTTAGGGCTTCTGGGGTGATTGCCAGACAGTCCCTGTATAGGGGTTTGCTGTTGGTGGTCTCCCTGGGGGAGTCCGGTGCGCGGTCCCGGGAATTCCCTTTCGCTCAGTCCCTGGAAGGTATTTCCTGTATTTATGTTCTACTGTGTTTTTGTTCCGTTTATGTACATATTTGCTGGTTGCATATTATAAATGTCTTGCACCAAGAACTCGTCTCTGGTTGTCATTGCCCTAACGCAATCGAAATCCTCAATACATACAATAGTATTACAGCCAGACTCGGGAAGACCTAACATTTGTACAGGCACCTTGTGTCGTGTTGTTCCGGGGAACAGTTGCCTGACGTCTGCCTGGGGCCACCACTCTGCTTCTTACTGCCTGTTGGGATGCTACGCCTCCCTCCCCCTGTGCACTGCTGTCCTCGCTCTGCATATCCTCCTGCCAGGTTGGGTCAGTTACTGGATCATCCACCACGTCGTCTTCCTCTTCCGCACCCTGCTCCTCCTCCTGACTTCCTGACAATTGTGTCTCATCATCGTCCACCCCTTGTTGAGACACGTTGCCAACTTCGTGAGAACGTGGCTGCTCAAATATTTGTGCATCTGTACATACAATCTCGTCATGGCCCACTTCAACAGGAGCTGGCGAGAGGCCAGAATTTGTGAATGGAAACGTGAACGAACAGCTATTCCGAGTGTCCAAGTGTGGGATCAGTAATGTCCGTGGACGTGTACTCGGCCTGGTGGTAGGAAGGAGGATCAGGTTCTGAAATGTGCGGTGCAGTATCACGGCTACTGACACTTGACCGTGTGGAAGACAGAGTGTTTGTGGTGGTGCCAATCTGACTGGAAGCATTATCCGCTATCCAACTAACAACCTGTTGACACTGGTCTTGGTTCAAGAGCGGTGTACTGCTGCGGTCCCCAAGAATTTGGGACAGGACGTGCGAGCGACTAGATGTGGCCCTTTGTTGTGGCGAAATTAGAGCTTGCACACAACCTCGGTGTCTGCCTGCACCACCATCACGTCCACTTCCTTGTTCGTTGACAACGCCCTTGCGCATTTTGCAATGCTGTGCTGATGTGTATTCACTAGACTTGTGTGTTATATCCAAGTTTTTGCAAAACTCACACAAATGCAGCGGAAAGCTGCCACCAACAGGCACACACGTGCGGTTTTTAAATGCAAGCACGGAGGCACTAAGAACCTAACAGGTCTCTATCCAGGGACAACGTGGAGCCTCTCAATTTTTGGCTGCCCTGCCTAAGGGCTATACTATAATACACCCACTTCCTTCCAATGGGCACTTCAGGTTTACAGGCCTTCATGCACGTCTCTATCCAGGGACAACGTGGAGCCTCCCAATTTTTGGCTGCCCTGCCTAAGGGCTATACTATAATACACCCACTTCCTTCCAATGGGCACTTCAGGTTTACAGGCCTTCATGCACGTCTCTATCCAGGGACAACGTGGAGCCTCCCAATGTTTGGCTTCCCTGCCTAAGGGCTATACTATAATACACCCACTTCCTTCCAATGGGCACTTCAGGTTTACAGGCCTTCATGCACGTCTCTATCCAGGGACAACGTGGAGCCTCCCAATGTTTGGCTTCCCTGCCTAATGGCTATACTATAATACACCCACTTCCTTCCAATGGGCACTTCAGGTTTACAGGCCTTCATGCACGTCTCTATCCAGGGACAACGTGGAGCCTCCCAATTTTTGGCTGCCCTGCCTAAGGGCTATACTATAATACACCCACTTCCTTCCAATGGGCACTTCAGGTTTACAGGCCTTCATGCACGTCTCTATCCAGGGACAACGTGGAGCCTCCCAATTTTTGGCTGCCCTGCCAAAGGGCTATACTATAATACACCCACTTCCTTACAATGGGCACTTCAGGTTTACAGGCCCTCATGCACGTCTGTATGCAGGGGCATTGGTGAACCTCACAATTTAGGACTGCCCTGGCAAAGGAAAATACTACAAAGACTCACTTCCTCAAAATGGGCACATTAGACTCAAGAGGCCTTCATGTACGTCTCTTCTCAGGGACATCGGAGTGCCACACAATGTTTTCACGTAAAATCTTTCATGTATTGATCTCAAAAAGTAACATACACCAGCTCTATCTCACTATTGGGTATGTGCCCTTAACATTTCCGCCATGAAAAATCATTTTGGGGTCATTTTGGAAGGTTTTCTGGTGAGTCCGTAAAAATGGCGTAAAACGCGGACAAAATTGTTCACAGCTGTGACTTTTGAGTGATAAATGCTTCAAGGGGTCTTCCCCATGCTGTTGCCATGTCATTTGAGCACTCTTCTGAGACTTTTGTGCCATTTTTAGGGTTTCTCCATGCTGCCGGGAGGTCATTTCACAAAAATACTCGGGTCTCCCATAGGATAACATTGGGCTCGTTGCTCGGGCCGAGTACACGAGTATCTTGGGAGGCTCGGCCCGAGCTTCGAGCACCCGAGCTTTTTAGTACTCGCTCATCACTACTAGCTAGTATTAAGTCAAAGGTTCTTAATGTCAGGCAAGTTTGACCCGGCCATTAAGAATCTCCAATAAAGGGTTAAAAAAAAAGACACCACACAGAGAAAAAATACTTTAATAGAAATAAATACACAGACACACTTAGAGACTCCATGTTCATTACTCCCCCGCATCCCTCCACGATCCATGGTCTTCTGTCTTCTTTCTCCTTCAACCCATGCAGCTCTGCTACATCAGACAGCACTGCATGGGAGGAAGACGCTGCTGCTTCCCGTGCAGTCTATATCACTCAGTGAGTGAGCAGCAGCTGCGTGCTGTAAGCGGTGATGTCACCGCTGACAGGCGCGTTGCTATAGCAACGGTGATCTCCGTTATTGACCGGCTGTGGCAGCCAGTGAATAACGGAATGGGGAAGCAGGACGGGGAGCCGACCATGTGCCAGAGCATCTCGCCGGTATACGGGGATGCACAAACGAGCACCGCGTACCAGAGAGATGCACTTACAGGTGTAAGCACTAGCAATGACGTCTAGCCATGTGACCAGTCTGTAGCCAATGAGATAATAGACACGTGACTGGTCACATGCTTTTTTTGACATCACGGAAGGTCCTATCATCAGTGCTGGTTACCGGGAGGACGCAGCAATTATCGGAAGGAAAAGCGGCAGGAGACAGAGTGCAGAATGCATCGCGGGGACCTGTAAGTGTTATGGCAATGTTTATTAACTGTATGTGTACATTTATAATGTGTTTTATGTGCTTGTGTTTGCCTGCCATTGGTTTCAAAGGGGCTCGAGAGATTCGTTGAACAGTTCGTCGAACCGAACTCGAACGCGGCCTCCGTTCAACGAACTGAACCGAACTCGAGCCTCTAGAGGCTCACTCATCTCTAATTACAAGTACTTTATATTATCAGTCTGTAAAACTACTATGACATCACTACTGGGATTAGAAGGAAGCTGTGGAGAGGTAGCGCAATAGGGTCTTAACCGATAAAACACAGACAAAAATGGAAGTAGGTACACTTACCTAAAGGGGTTGTGAGAGTCACAACTCCTATAATCGCGTGTTGACTTAAAATGGAACAGCCGCAGCCCCGAAGAAATCCAGCAGAATACACATGGAGAAGGAACCGGGTATCTTGCCGGGCTATTCACCATTCAAACAAGGGATATAATTTAATCAATGTCTTCATTGAATATTGCAAAATACAGGTCTATGCGTTTCAGAGGACTCAGCCCCCTTCCTCAGGACGACAGCAATAACAAGGATAATCTTTAGCCTATGCTTCTGAATCTGCTTCAATACCTGCCACAGTCTGCCGATGTGCTCCTTGAAGGTGGCAGCGAAGATGATAATGTAGTCAAAATATAACAAGTTTGCCTTAAAGTTCAAACCTTCCAGACATCTTTAGATTTGGCATTGTAACATGCCAGGGCATTGGTAAGCCCGAACTACATCTGGCTGAACTCTAATCTCTCCATGAAGAGGATGAAATCCATCTTCAACTGATTTTGATCAGTCATGAGTACCTGCCAGTAACCGCTAGCAAGATCAAGAGAGGAGAAGTGTTTAGCTTTTCCCAGGACAGACAGGGACTCTTCGATCTTTGGTAGGGGATATGAGTCATGAACCAAACAGATGTTTAACCTTTGGTAGTCTACACAGAATCTCAGCTTTTCATCCTTCTTCCGGACCAACACAATAGCTGCAGCCCAGTGGCCCAGGGACACTGACGTATCTGAATCACCCCACTCCACAGCTTATGTGACAATAGGGCTTTCACCTCTTGGTAAGTTTGAGGCGGGGGCTTTTCTGGAGAGGGACAGTATTCCCCATTGGGATTTGGTGTTATCTTGCCCTGGTGCAGGTGAAGTTATCATCTTGGTGGGCAAACACCTCCTTATACTGTCTCTGTAGCTCTTCAACCTTCCCCAATTTTTTAGGAGAGAACTCCATCATGTTGGCTCAATCTTCTCCAGGATGTACTGATAGGCTTTAGACTGGTGTGTCTGCTCAATTCACATGGCCAGAGTCCATGGATCTCCTTCCACCGGAGTTCTGACATTACATAAACTTGAGACACCTCCTTTTTAGGGGTTAGCTGCAAGATTTTTCCACTCAAGCACAGGCACCTCACCAGGACTAGTCCTTGATGCACAGTGGCCAGCGTGTGGGCAACCAAGAGACTACGCATCTCTTCCCCTCCTTCTGGAGGCTCGGCTTGCACCTCCACTACTTCCAATAGTTCACTGGGCCCAGATCGGCATAGTGAGCTTTGTCTGTCCCAGGGGCAGCATCAAGTGGATTTGGGGGACACCACTACTTTTCCTAGAGATTTGGAGATAGCGACTAACTTTTGGATTAAAAAAAATCCGTGGAGCCTCTGTTAGGAGTCTCAACACAGAAACTAGATAGATATTCCTCTGGGAAGGATCTAGCCAAGGAGTGGCTCTTTTTAGGAAACCACCATAACCACCATATTAAGTGGCCCTTTTAGTCAATATCTAACTCTTTGACAAGTTTAAAGATATGACAAGGGAAATACCAAGGCCAGGTATCCATCCACAGACAGCTGTTTCGGGGTATTGCCCCTCATCAGTGTGGAGTAGAATTCTAGCCAGGTGGGAGCAATGCCTAGTAGACCAACAAGACAAAACAATCACTGATCTCGGGGAGACCAGCCAGAGAAAACACTGCCGGCAGCCAACGAGGGTGCTCTATACAGTTAAATCCTAGGTGCATTGCCCCCTGGGCAATATGCAAATCAAAAAAATCCGTGGAGCCTCTGTTAGGAGTCTCAACACAGAAACTAGACAGATATCCCTCCGGGAAAGACCTAGCCAAGGAGTGGCTCTTTTTAGGAAACCACCATAACCACTAATAACTGTCTAGTTTCTGTGTTGAGACTCCTAACAGAGGCTCCACTGATTTTTTTGATTTGCATATTTCCCAGGGGGCAATGCATCTAGGATTTCACTGTATTGAGCGTGAAATGGCTAGGTCCTTCCCGGAGGGATATCTGTCTAGTTTCTGTGTTGAGACTCCTAACAGAGGCTCCACAGATTTTTTTGATTTGCATATTTCCCAGGGGGCAATGCACCTAGGATTTCACTGTATTGAGCGCCCTTGTTGGCTGCCGGCAGTGTTTTCTCTGGCTGGTCTCCCCGAGATCAGTGATTGCTTTGTCTTGTTGGTCTACTAGGCATTGCTCCCACCTGGCCATAATCCTGCTCCACACTGATGAGGGGCAATACCCCGAAACAGCTGTCTGTGGATAGATACCTGGCCTTGGTATTTCCTTTATCATATCTTTAAACTTGTCAATGAGTTAGATATTGACTAAAAGGGCTACTTAATATGGTGGTTATGGTGGTTTCCTAAAAAGAGCCACTCCTTGGCTAGGTCCTTCCCGGAGGGATATCTGTCTAGTTTCTGTGTTGAGACTCCTAACAAAGGCTCCACGGATTTTTTTGATTTGCATATTTCCCAGGAGGCAATGCACCTAGGATTTCACTGTATTGAGCGCCCTTGTTGGCTGCCGGCAGTGTTTTCTCTGGCTGATCTCCCCGAGATCAGTGATTGTTTTGTCTTGTTGGTCTACTAGGCATTGCTTCCACCTGGCCAGAATCCTACTCCACACTGATGAGGGGCAATACCCCGAAACAGCTGTCTGTGGATAGATACCTGGCCTTGGTATTTCCCTTTTCATATCTTTAAACTTGTCAATGAGTTAGATATTGACTAAAAGGGCCACTTAATATGGTGGTTATGGTGGTTTCCTAAAAAGAGCCACTCCTTGGCTAGGTCCTTCCCGGAGGGATATCTGGCTAGTTTCTGTGTTGAGACTCCACACTGATGAGGGGCAATACCCAGTGTTTTCTCTGGCTGGTCTCCCCGAGATCAGTGATTGTTTTTCTAACTTTTGGATTCGGCATTCATTCTTCGGATTCATCTGGCAATGGAATTCAGTTTTTAGGTTCCTCTGGCAGTGGAATTCGTTTCTTGCGTTATTTTGTGCTCCGTGTACTTCCAGATGACAGCGGCCTGCTCTGCTGCGTGCACGTCTGCTCCCTGAGTAATCTTGGAGCCAACTGCTTTCTCCCTGCGAGTCCATCCTTTTATACTTTGTAACTGCACCACAGTTGTCACCTGACTCAGTGTCCCCTTCTCACTTTTCTCTCAAGGAAACATAATCCTTGTAGTTTAGTTCCTGGTGACCCTGGTCTACTGGCAGATGGTGATGATGATGTACAAATACCGTGGCGCACTGAATATGAGTATCTTCTTCTGGCCACCCCCTTGCAAACAAAGTAGTAAAGGCTGGATCCACATATAACTATTGATTCAGGATTAGTTTTTTTTAACCTGATGCAACTGAGCCAGATCACAACATAATATATGGTGCTATAATAATAATAACAATAATAATAATAATAATAGATTATTTAATTGCATCGGTTGCCATGAGGCTTTTTTAACATTTAATGAAAGGCACTGAAACCTTGCACAAGGCCTGTACCTATTGAGCGCAACAACTTATTTGCCAGACAGGTAGGAACAATCTCCTGTGTTTTTGTTGAATACTAGATGGAAACAATGAGATAGTGCTGGAAAAATCTGGCCCCATCATTCGGTGGTTGTGCCTGATTATAGTTTACTTTTCACAAAAATTCTGGCAGGAAATTTTTCATATTGAACTTTTGCACCAAAATTAATAATCCTGCATGGCACGGCCATTACGTTTTACTTTGCTTCTCATGTTAATGTGGCTGGGCAGACTTATTGTTAAAGTGAAATGTATTATTCACTGCAGTTATTAGTGTAAATGATTGGCCAAAAGAAGAAAAGAGTCTGACTGATATATTATACTGCTAGATTCCACCTCAAGACAGGGGCAACAACAATAACATAATTGTTATTCCTGCTCATTTTTAGAATCATCGTCCAGACATTTAGTACTTATAAAGGCTGTTTTTAACTTTAGTAGGTTAGGGACTGTCTCAGATGGGTACACCGTGATGAGGTGAGACAGCATCTTACCTTTTTGCAAAAATGCATATACTAAGTACCCTGTTTATTAAGCACTTGCAATTTATTTATTTATAGTCAGGGTATTTTTTCTACAATTTTCTCCTTGGTTTTTTTCTAGTCTTGAGGCTGCAATTCACATGCTTGTAATGTTGCATGTTTATTGAACATTTGTCACAGCTCAGTTTTTTGGGTTTTTTTTGTCTGTTATCTTGCTTTAATGCAAGTTGGGGGTGCAGCCCTCCTGATACTGAGGCTGAACAATTACCTGCTTCTCACTTTTTGCTGTGTATTTAATCTGTGACCCAGCTAACCACTTTACCATCCATATTGAAGTTTTGACATGACACTAGTCAGGTACAGAATATGTTTTTAACTTTAGTAGGTTAGGGACTGTCTCAGATGGGTACACCGTGACGAGGTGAGACAGCTTCTTACCTTTTTGCAAAAATGTATATACTAAGTACCCTGTTTATTAAGCACTTGCAATTTATTTATTTATAGTCAGGGTATTTTTTCTACAATTTTCTCCTTGTTTTTTTTCTAGTCTTGAGGCTGCAATTCACATGCTTGTAATGTTGCATGTTTATTGAACATTTGTCACAACTCAGTTTTTTGGGTTTTTTTTTTTTTTGTCTGTTATCTTGCTTTAATGCAAGTTGGGGGTGCAGCCCTCCTGATACTGAGGCTGAACAATTACCTGCTTCTCACTTTTTGCTGTGTATTTAATCTGGGACCCAGCTAACCACTTTACCATCCATATTGAAGTTTTGACATGACACTAGTCAGGTACAGAATATGTTTTTAACTTTAGTAGGTTAGGGACTGTCTCAGATGGGTACACCGTGACGAGGTGAGACAGCTTCTTACCTTTTTGCAAAAATGTATATACTAAGTACCCTGTTTATTAAGCACTTGCAATTTATTTATTTATAGTCAGGGTATTTTTTCTACAATTTTCTCCTTGGTTTTTTTCTAGTCTTGAGGCTGCAATTCACATGCTTGTAATGTTGCATGTTTATTGAACATTTGTCACAGCTCAGTTTTTTGGGTTTTTTTTGTCTGTTATCTTGCTTTAATGCAAGTTGGGGGTGCAGCCCTCCTGATACTGAGGCTGAACAATTACCTGCTTCTCACTTTTTGCTGTGTATTTAATCTGGGACCCAGCTAACCACTTTACCATCCATATTGAAGTTTTGACATGACACTAGTCAGGTACAGAATATGTTTTTAACTTTAGTAGGTTAGGGACTGTCTCAGATGGGTACACCGTGACGAGGTGAGACAGCTTCTTACCTTTTTGCAAAAATGTATATACTAAGTACCCTGTTTATTAAGCACTTGCAATTTATTTATTTATAGTCAGGGTATTTTTTCTACAATTTTCTCCTTGGTTTTTTTCTAGTCTTGAGGCTGCAATTCACATGCTTGTAATGTTGCATGTTTATTGAACATTTGTCACAGCTCAGTTTTTTGGGGTTTTTTTTTGTCTGTTATCTTGCTTTAATGCAAGTTGGGGGTGCAGCCCTCCTGATACTGAGGCTGAACAATTACCTGCTTCTCACTTTTTGCTGTGTATTTAATCTGGGACCCAGCTAACCACTTTACCATCCATATTGAAGTTTTGACATGACACTAGTCAGGTACAGAATATGTTTTTAACTTTAGTAGGTTAGGGACTGTCTCAGATGGGTACACCGTGACGAGGTGAGACAGCTTCTTACCTTTTTGCAAAAATGCATATACTAAGTACCCTGTTTATTAAGCACTTGCAATTTATTTATTTATAGTCAGGGTATTTTTTCTACAATTTTCTCCTTGGTTTTTTTCTAGTCTTGAGGCTGCAATTCACATGCTTGTAATGTTGCATGTTTATTGAACATTTGTCACAGCTCAGTTTTTTGGGTTTTTTTTGTCTGTTATCTTGCTTTAATGCAAGTTGGGGGTGCAGCCCTCCTGATACTGAGGCTGAACAATTACCTGCTTCTCACTTTTTGCTGTGTATTTAATCTGGGACCCAGCTAACCACTTTACCATCCATATTGAAGTTTTGACATGACACTAGTCAGGTACAGAATATGTTTTTAACTTTAGTAGGTTAGGGACTGTCTCAGATGGGTACACCGTGACGAGGTGAGACAGCTTCTTACCTTTTTGCAAAAATGTATATACTAAGTACCCTGTTTATTAAGCACTTGCAATTTATTTATTTATAGTCAGGGTATTTTTTCTACAATTTTCTCCTTGGTTTTTTTTCTAGTCTTGAGGCTGCAATTCACATGCTTGTAATGTTGCATGTTTATTGAACATTTGTCACAGCTCAGTTTTTTGGTTTTTTTTTGTCTGTTATCTTGCTTTAATGCAAGTTGGGGGTGCAGCCCTCCTGCTACTGAGGCTGAACAATTACCTGCTTCTCACTTTTTGCTGTGTATTTAATCTGGGACCCAGCTAACCACTTTACCATCCATATTGAAGTTTTGACATGACACTAGTCAGGTACAGAATATGTTTTTAACTTTAGTAGGTTAGGGACTGTCTCAGATGGGTACATCGTGACGAGGTGAGACAGCTTCTTACCTTTTTGCAAAAATGTATATACTAAGTACCCTGTTTATTAAGCACTTGCAATTTATTTATTTATAGTCAGGGTATTTTTTCTACAATTTTCTCCTTGGTTTTTTTCTAGTCTTGAGGCTGCAATTCACATGCTTGTAATGTTGCATGTTTATTGAACATTTGTCACAGCTCAGTTTTTTGGGTTTTTATTGTTAAAGTGAAATGTATTATTCACTGCAGTTATTAGTGTAAATGATTGGCCAAAAGAAGAAAAGAGTCTGACTGATATATTATACTGCTAGATTCCACCTCAAGACAGGGGCAACAACAATAACATAATTGTTATTCCTGCTCATTTTTAGAATCATCGTCCAGACATTTAGTACTTATAAAGGCTTTGTTGTTTTCAGAATAACATAAGTATTGATGATTACTACTGGCAAGAGTTGATGCTCCACTTACCTTCCTGTAAATGCAGGCCCAGGAAATCACTGCCAATAACACTATTTATTCATCCAACATAACATTGTGTGAAGCACAAATAAGGTTTTGTCACTACTGGAACCAATGGAGAATTGTTTGAAATCAAAGCTGGTTTTCCAGTCATCTATTAATTTGTTGACTTCATTAATCTCCTTGTCTGTCAGTAAATTATTCAAATTCAGGACCATTTTGTAGTTTTCAACCCATAGGAAATATAGTAATAAGATTTTTGTGTTATGCTAAACATTAGTAAAAAGAAGCATTAATGAACTTTTTTATTATTTCTCGGTTTCTTTTTAGAGATGATAACTAGAAATGAGTAAATTTATTTGAGTGAAAAATTGAATTCTATTGAGTTGTAAAAAATATTTGCACTTTTTAAAATATATACTGTAATTTTTGGTTTATAAGACGCACCCCAAATTTAGAGGGAAAAAAGGTAAAAAAAAAAAGAGGGGTCCGTCTTACAAACCGGTGCTGCCTTACCGGGAGCTGGTGCCAGCGATGGTGGAGCGGGATCACAGGAAGCGGGGGTAGTGGTGGCATAGGGCAATGCTGTGTGCGCTGTGCTGGAGCTGCGGGAGCAGTGCTGGGGCTGCGAGCACTGTGCTGGAGCTGCGGTGTGCTGGGGCTGCGGGCTAATGGGGCTGTGCTGCTCTGGGACTACTGGCCCCATCCTGAAAATACCGGTGGTGCAGACTTTAAATAATGGTGCCCGGAGTTGGCACGTGCAGAGATGGAGCTCTTAGCAAAAGATCTCATCGCGCAAGTGCCGCTTCCGGCCCATTGATCTCCTAGCAACAGACATAATGGTAAGGTGTTGCATTTTTTATTTTTGTATTATTAATAGTGATTATGGAATCAAGTATTTTTAATACAAAATTAAACTCACTGTTTATTTAGTTTTTATTTAATTATGTGTTTACTGAAGCACTGGGGGCTGCCATCTTGAATCTGCTGTGTGTAACGACATTACCTCATTTCTGGCAGCTTTCTGTGCATTGATTCTGATTGTCTGGCTGCAACCGTATTTTCTAACACAGAGAACTCCCTGCAGTGAACTGGACATACCCCCTGGGCTGTCCAGATCCCATCAGAGGGAGGAGATCACCGCCATCTTTGTGGAGCTCACAGCATATGCTGTGTGCTGCACTTTCCCCCTGTCACTCACCAGAATGGGGCGAGTACTGGTGCTGGGCAGTGATGATTGCACTGTAACTGATAATGGTGTACTGTTCCCCACCCCACCGCTCACCACTCTCTCTCCCGCCGCTCACCACCCCCTTCCGCCGCTCATCTGCCACTCCACCACTCTCCTCCCTCCCCGCATCTGCTCACCTCAGACCTCCGCTCCTCTGTGCTGTGATCAATGACAGGAGGAACAGACATCAGGCTGACAGGACAGGCTGCCGGGGGCGCAGGTCTGAGGTGAGTGCATGCGGCTGGAAGCAGTGAGGCGGCATGACATATTTAGTGCAATGCCGCTCAGGCTGCAGATCACCCCTCCTCGCCACATGTCACCTTGGACTTCCGATCCCGCACAGTATATGGGGGCAAGGGATGCAGTGCAGAGTGGGAGGCAGTGCAGTGTGGTATACAGTGCAGGATACAGTACGGAACAGGATAGAGTGCAGTGCAACATACAGTGCGAAATACAGTGCAGGATACAGTGCAGCGCAGGATACAGTGTAGGATACAGTGCGGCACGGTATACAGTGCAGGATACAGTGCGGTGCGAGATACAGTGCAGGATACAGTGCAGAGCGGGATACAGTGTGGCATGGGATACAGTGCAGTATAGAGTGCAGCGCGGGATAGAGTGCATCACAGGATACAGTGCGGCGCGGGATACAGTGCGGTGCAGGATACAGTGGAGCACTATGTCAGCTGTCCTTAGTGACACTTTAGAGATTAGGATCACTTTGCAATCACCAAGAAAATGGTGATTTTGAGAAAGACCACACTTCAGTCTCTCTTATCCTTTTGGCAACACCCAGACTGAAAGGGGGATCTGTGACATCACACACAGGAGAGCAGATTCCACCCACTTTTACTGCAGTTGTAATGTGAGCTAGTTTTACAGTAGTTCTACAGTAGGATTTCAGCAGCTGCTCCCCCTAGTGTTTAAGAGTGGAAAATATCAAACTTTTTTTTTTTTTTATATTTTTCTCAATTAAAAACAAATAATAATATTTAAACAAAACATTAAAACATTAATACTTTACATTTTTAGTTATTTAATTTTTTATTTTTACAACTTCTTCCCTTTTAGGAAAATGGCATCTGGAAGGGGAGTGTGCGCAGATGAGATCTTGAGTCAAGAGCTCCATCTGCGCACACGCTGACTCCACAGCTCCACAACTGCAACGCAGTTCCAGCACTTCGCCCGCAGCGCCAGCACAACACTTACAGCCCCTGCACAGCAAAGCACCCTCAGTCTGCAGCCCCATTGCAGCACAGCCCCAGCTCAGCGCCTGTGGCATTGCTTCTGCGTTCCCTCTGCACCATCCCTGGCAAGCAACATTCAGATTATAAGACACACCCCTCATTTGCCTCCCAAATTTTTGGGAGAAAAAGTGCGTCTTATAATCCAAAAAATATGGTATACATTTTGTTCGTTTTGCTTGACACCACTTTACTGAACTGTATGCAGCCAAGACTTAATTAACTAAAGCTTAAACTGACTATGCGCCTGTGTGGTTAATCTACTGCTCGCTGTCTAATCTTCAGAGTCGCCCCTTCTTCCCTCATCAGGAGCCACATCTCCTGGCCTGTTCCCTCTAGGCCAGCCTTCAAGCCACAACTAGGTCTTGGTGGTCACTGCATGCCACATGTCATGATGTCATAGACATGCAACACGAATTGACCTCCAAGGTCTGTTTGTGACCAAAAGTCCCATCCTAAAGTGAACAGGCTAAAAATACTACAATAGAAATAATAGGGCCAGACAGAAGGCAGTATTGCTCATTGCCACCATCTGGTCCTCAGGGCCTCTTCTTTCTGCTATTATAGCTGCAGCCTTTTCACTTGTGGCCAAGAGCTCTGGCAGCAATGAGGCCCGAAAGGTCACTGTGTGTCAAATATCCATGATGTCCCGACATGTGACACTCAGTCATCTCTGAGACTTGGACATGACTGGAAATCCCAGCCTAAAGTGAACTAGCCTGGTAATGTGGCTTATAATGAGGGAAAGAGGAGGTGACACTGAGGTGAGTATAAATATTTTTGAGGTTTTTACATGTTACACTCATTCTGCACTGGGATTTATAGTGAACCCAGAGCATAATGAGGAACATTCCATGTGTGGACATTAACTTTGCTGCAATTGTTACTGAAAAATCTACACAATTTTGCAAATTCAAATTTTGACAGTTCGGTTCATCACTTTCTAATAGAAATGTGCAGACATCATAAAGGGTATTTCCCAACAATACATCAATGTACAATATAGACTTATTATGCAGAATTTATCTTATAAAAATAATGCACAGACATTTTTGTCCAAAGGTCAAAGACATAATCAAAACAAGACGCTTCAAACACTATCTAATGATTAATAAAGCCTTCATAAAATATATGATATAATGGGAACTTCAATATTTCTGGTAACTAATATATTTGCCAAAGAACATTCAGTATTTCTCTATTAGGCTGGTTTTATACATTTATGTTTCTCTACAATGCATGAACCGACCACAGGTCTCTTAACATGATCTTAACAACCTCAAAGATGTATCGGAGACTATCTAGTTCTGGTCAGGAGAACCAAGATCAGTCCATGAGTCTACATACCCGGTCAATGAAAGACAGATGTGTGAAACCAGCCTAAGGGTAGGTGCACATAATGTCTCTTTCAGGTGGATTCCACCTTCCTGTTCATACGTTAAGGTTTTTTAATGTCTTTCAACAGCTTCAGGTTTTCAAAGATGCAAGGCTTTTAAAAGAAGAGAGCTGGCCATTCTAAAAGCATTTTACACTTGAGAAACGCTATATAGCTTACAATATAAGTCAATGGGAAGACTGAGAACATACTGGAAGATACCTGGGAGTCTGTTTGAGTGTTTTGTCAGCGTTTTTGCTTGAAAACCTGTTAGTGGTTTCTTTATTATTCAACTGTCTCAAGGAAGAATGGAAAATGGCACGAAAAAAACATCCAAAAAAGTATGAGACAATGCTTAGAAACCCATTTGTGGTAAAACAAAATAAAAAAAAATTGGTCAGTAAACCGCCAAAAACACTAAAAAAGACACTTCAGGAAAAGCAATTGTTAACTGACGAGTCTTTCATCTGAAAAACTTAGAAAGTTGCCATGTGTACTTATACTTATTTAGTACTGATTGATATGATTGGGACAATTGAAACTATAGAGAATTACAGACAACACTATAGAGGATATCCACACAAAAAAAAGTGTAAAATATTACAGTTGAGCATATGTTCCAGACACCCAAAAATAACAACTAGTATGGCTCTAAACGGAAAGCTATTCTCCTTGCGGAGACTGACATACCATTCCAGCATGCCAGTGGTGAGGAGACTTTAAGGCGCAATGCTCCTCTGGGAAATATGCAAATTGTCTTTTCAGTGAGAAAGTAGATGAGCTCTAGTGCCATCTATTTGAGGTAGCAATTCTAAAAGTCAAAAGTGACCCTTTAACAAGCCTGTTCATATGACACAGGATTTATGCTACATCAGAACCTCAATTTGCCGGCACAGGGTTTTGGGATGGTTGTCTTTCATATACTTCCTCACTAAAGAGACAATTTGCATATTTCCCGGAGGAACATTGCGGCTTAAAGTCTCCTCACCACTGGCATGCTGGAATGATATGCCAGTCTCTAGAAGGAGAATAGCTTTCCCTTCAGACCCCGTTTTAGCCTCTCATACAGTCAGATCAGATCTCATATTTTGCACTGATGTGGGACAACCACCCCGAAACACCGTGTCTGCAAATTGAGGTTCTGATCTGTTATAAATCCTAAGGCGGGCTTTACACGCTACAATATCGTTAATTAATTATCGTTGGGGGTCACGTTGTTTGTGACGCATATCCGGCGTCATTAACGATATCGCAGTGTGTAAAACTTAAGAGCGATCAGAAACGATCGCAAAAGAGGTCAAAATCGTTTGCCGCGGAGAGGTTTTTAGCGATGTTGTCTGTCATTCCTGCGGCAGCAGGCATCGCTATGTGTGACACCGCAGGAGCGACGAACATCTCCTTATCTGCCTCCACCGGCAATGTGGAAGGAAGGAGGTTCGCGGGATGTTTATGTCCCGCTCATCTCCGCTCCCTCCGCTTTTATTGGACGGCTGCCGTGTGACGTCGCTGTGACGTCACACGATCTGCCCCCTTAGAAAGGAGGCGGTTTGCCGGCCAGAGCGACGTCGCAGAGCAGGTATGTGCATGTGATGCTGCCGTAGCGATAATGTTCGCTACGGCAGCGATCACCACATATCGGCCGTACGATGGGGCGGGTGCAACCGCACTCGACATCGCTAGCAATTAGCGATGTCGCAGCGTGTAAAGCCCGCTTAAGTCATATGAAAAGGGTCAGTTTTGACTTTTAGGATTGCTACCTCTAAAAAGTGGCACTAGAGTACGAACTTACTGAAAAGACAATTGGCCATCACAGCAAAACATAAAAATGTCAATATCTCAATAAGAAAGAAAAAATAATTACCAAACATTTGCTATTGCTCTGTCTCTTGATTAACCAATATATGGCCATTTTTTAGATTTTGGACTGAAATCCACTTAAAATCAGAACTTGGCTCTGAACCATCAGACATTTTTCTTCCTGTTTTTCCTATTAATGCTAATGTAGATTACTGACATTGCAAGCAGCAATTCATGATAGTGAGCGGAGAAGCGTGACTTTGATTTGTAATTGCCGAATATTGATGACTATTTCTTGTACTATGTATAAAACTAAATTAATCAAAATGGATTACACAATGTTTTGTCTCACCAGAAAGTGAATTTTATAATAATCCATAGTTCTTTTTACAAATGAATACTTAATAAAAACCATATTATAGAATTTAAAAATGACTATAAATGTCCTTGTGGCGCTTGCCTAAGTGCTACAGAGAGATTAGATAAGTGTGTTTGTTAGGATTCATGACATGCACAATATATACGCTGAATACACGGTGTACTTAAATAAATAATTTCCATGCGGTGTCTATGCATCAACCACCAAGAGAACACACTGCTGCGATGGCAAATGTTTCCTTCATTACATTGAGTATCTGTAAACATATGTTCAAGGCTTTTCAAGGATAGAACAGCATATCTAATATAGTATAGTCATAAAAGAAAATAGTTTCACAAGAGATAGGTATGTACGAAAATATAAAGTTAAAGTGTAAAATAAGACCTAAGGGCTCCTTAATTAACCTTTTTTCTACAGTGTTTGTTCTTTACAGTTTGTTAAATTTAATCACTCTTTAGTCAGTGTCTTAGCTGGAATTTTTCAGACAGAGCAAAGATTCAGTTGGCTGAACACAAGGCAGTAATCAAAACTGCCTAAAGGCGCTAACACATGGAAAGGATCTATACTTGGAACCCGGCTGTAGCTCATGGAGCTGATGTCGTCTATACGCTGCCATCCATGCAGGTCACATTGGGCTCCATTTATATGAAGATGGTTTCCCTTGAAGAAATGCATCTAGGGATGAAAACCTAAAGATGTTGAGGCTTAGGCTTAATTTTTTTCTATCTGTAAAAATGTGATGAGAAAATTTTTGCACGCATCCAATCATATACAAGGTATTATGAAGTTCTCACTAACCACATGGCAATCCTGTGTACAAAAGAACTCCATAATATACAGCAAATAATCTAAATGATTATTTTATTTTTCTAAAGCAGTTTAACAAATTAAAGTTAAGCTCCATTTAGTTAATATTAGGGCCAGGGCCGTATTTACCATTAGGCACCCGTGGTCCGGTGCCTAGGGCGGCAGATTGTGAGGGGCGGCACCTTCTGGCAGCAAAAAAAAAAAAAAAAAAAAAAAAAAAAAAATTTTTTTTTTTTTTTTTTTTTTTTTTTTTTACATTTTTTTTTTGTGGCCGCCGAGCACAGGGAGCTGATTGACCCCGGAACTGCCGGCGCCTGCACTTCCGGGGTCACAGGCGCGCGCCAATCAGCTCCTTCCTCTGTGCTGCGTCCACTGCTGTGTGGACGTCACATGCAGAGCTCACAGCAGGACGCCGCGGAGGACGTGATGGAAGCCGGTGTCAGAAGAGGATACTCACGTGAGCCAAGAAGATGGCGGCGGGCACTGCAGCAGGTAAGTGGATTCATAAGGAGCGTGGGAGTGTCTCTAATGCAGACTGGAGAGCTGCGCATGCGGGGGGGGGAGGCGGCAAAGGCAGATACTGGAGGGAGGCAGAGGCTGAGACTGGGGGGAGGCTGGAGGGAGGCAGAGGCTGAGACTGGGGGGAGGCTGGAGGGAGGCAGAGGCTGAGACTGGGGGGAGGCTGGAGGGAGGCAGAGGCTGAGACTGGAGAGAGGCAGAGGCTGAGACTGGGGGGAGGCTGGAGGGAGGCAAAGGCTGAGACTGGAGGGAGGCAGAGGCTGAGACTGTGGGGAGGCTGGAGGGAGGCAGAGGCTAAGACTGGGGGAGGCTGGATGGAGGCAGAGGCAGAGACTGGGGGGAGGATGGAGGGAGGCAGAGACTGGGGGGAGGCTGGAGGGAGGCAGAGGCTGAAACTGGGGGGAGGCTGGAGAGAGGCAGAGGCTGAGACTGGGGGGAGGCTGGAGGGAGGCAGAGGCAGAGACTGGGGGGAGGCTGGAGGGAGGCAGAGGCTGAGACTGGGGGGAGACTGAAGGGAGGCAGAGGCTGAGACTGTGGGGAGGCTGGAGGGAGGCAGAGGCAGAGACTGGGGGGAGGCTGGAGGGAGGCAGAGACTGGCGGGAGGCTGGAGGGAGGCAGAGGCTGAGACTGGGGGGAGGCTGGAGGGAGGCAGAGGCTGAGACTGGAGGGAGGCAGTGGCTGAGACTGGGGGGAGGCTGGAGGGAGGCAGAGGCTGAGACTGGAGAGAGGCAGAGGCTGAGACTGGGGGGAGGCTGGAGGGAGGCAGAGGCTGAGACTGGAGGGAGGCAGAGGCTGAGACTGTGGGGAGGCTGGAGGGAGGCAGAGGCTAAGACTGGGGGAGGCTGGATGGAGGCAGAGGCAGAGACTGGGGGGAGGCTGGAGGGAGGCAGAGACTGGGGGGAGGCTGGAGGGAGGCAGAGGCTGAAACTGGGGGGAGGCTGGAGAGAGGCAGAGGCTGAGACTGGGGGGAGGCTGGAGGGAGGCAGAGGCAGAGACTGGGGGGAGGCTGGAGGGAGGCAGAGGCTGAGACTGGGGGGAGACTGGAGGGAGGCAGAGGCTGAGACTGTGGGGAGGCTGGAGGGAGGCAGAGGCAGAGACTGGGGGGAGGCTGGAGGGAGGCAGAGACTGGCGGGAGGCTGGAGGGAGGCAGAGGCTGAGACTGGGGGGAGGCTGGAGGGAGGCAGAGGCAGAGACTGGGGGGGAGGCTGGAGGGAGGCAGAGGCAGAGACTGGAGGGAGGCAGAGGCTGAGACTGGAGGGAGGCAGAGGCTGAGACTGGGGGGAGACTGGAGGGAGGCAGAGGCTGAGACTGTGGGGAGGCTGGAGGGAGGCAGAGGCTGAGACTGGGGGAGGCTGGAGGGAGGCAGAGGCAGAGACTGGGGGGAGGCTGGAGGGAGGCAGAGGCAGAGACTGGGGGGAGGCTGGAGGGAGGCAGAGGCTGAGACTGGGGGGAGGCTGGAGAGAGGCAGAGGCTGAGACTGGGGGGAGGCTGGAGGGAGGCAGAGGCAGAGACTGGGGGGAGGCTGGAGGGAGGCAGAGGCTGAGACTGGGGGGAGGCTGGAGGGAGGCAAAGGCAGAGACTGGGGGGAGGCTGGAGGGAGGCAGAGGCTGAGACTGGAGGGAGACAGAGGCTGAGACTGGAGGGAGGCAGAGGCTGAGACTGGGGAGAGACTGGAGGGAGGCAGAGGCAGAGACTGGGGGGAGGCTGGAGGGAGGCAGAGGCTGAGACTGGGGGGAGGTTGGAGGGAGGCAGAGGCTGAGACTGGAGGGAGGCAGAGGCTTAGACTGTGGGGAGGCTGGAGGGAGGCAGAGGCTGAGACTGGGGGAGGCTGGAGGGAGGATGAGGCTGAGACTGGAGGGAGGCTGAGGCTGAGACTGGGGGGAGGCTGGAGGGAGGCAGAGGCAGAGACTGAGGTGAGGCTGGAGGGAGGCAGAGGCAGATACTGGGGGGAGGCTGGAGGGAGGCTGAGGCTGAGACTGGAGGGAGGCTGAGGCTGAGACTGGAGGGAGGCTGAGGCTGAGACTGGAGGGAGGCTGAGGCTGAGACTTGAGGGAGGCTGAGGCTGAGACTGGAGGGAGGCTGGAGGGAGGCTGAGGCGGAGACTGGGGTAGGCTGAGGCTGGGGGGAGGCAAAGGCTGAGACTGGGGAAGAGAGGCTGATGCTGAGGGAAGATAGAGGCTGATGCTGGGGGAGAGAGGCTGATGTTGGGGGAGTGGGAGAGAGGGGCTAATGCTAGAGACAGAGGACAAGGGATGAGGGATAGTGCAATGACAAAATCGATTGGGTGGGGGGAGTGTAAGGACTCAGAATAAGAGGGGGCAGCATTGGGAGCTCATTGTGAAGAAGGGGCAGCATGTGTGGGATCAGTATGGAGTGGAGCAATGTAGGGGAGTCAATATCAAGAGTGAGGTAGTGTGTGTGGGGGGGGGGTGTCTCAGCATAAGCGTTAGTGTGGTGGTCTTAGCATGAGTGGGGCAACATGAAGGTTTCATTATGGAAAAGAGGAAGGCAGCATTAGGAGCTCATGGAGAGGGACAGCATGCATGGGACATTGTGAGAAGGGGGCAGCATGCATGGGACACTGAGGAGGGGGCAGCATGCATGAGACATTGTGAGGAGGGGGCAGCATGCATGGGACATTGTGAGAAGGGGGCAGCATGCATGGGACACTGAGGAGGGGGCAGCATGCATGAGACATTGTGAGGAGGGAGCAGCATGCATGGGACATTGTGAGGAAGGAGCAGCATGCATGGGACATTGTGAGGAGGGAGCATCAAGCATGAGACATTGTGCGGAGGGAGCAGCATGCATGGGACATTGTGAGGAGGGAGCAGCATGCATGGGACATTGTGAGGAGGGAGCATCAAGCATGAGACATTGTGAGGAGGGGGCAGCATGCATGGGACATTGTGAGGCGGGAGCAGCATACATGAGACATTGTGAGGAGGGGGCAGCATGCATGAGACATTGTGAGGAGGGAGCAGCATTCATGGGACATTGTGAGGAGGGAGCAGCATGCATGGGACATTGTGAGGAGGGGCAGCATGCATGGGACATTGTGAGGAGGGAGCAGCATGCATGGGACATTGTGAAGAGGGGGCAGCATGCATGGGACATTGTGAGGAGAGAGAAGCATGCATGGGACATGGTGAGGAGGGGGCAGCATGCATGGGACATTGTGAGGAGGGGGCAGCATGCATGGGACATTGTGAGGAGGGGGCAGCATGCATGGGACATTGTGAGGAGGGGGCAGCATGCAAGGGACATTGTGAGGAGGGGGCAGCATGCAAGGGACATTGTGAGGAGGGAGCAGCATGCATGGGACATTGTGAGGAGGGGGCAGCATGCATGGGACATTGTGAGGAGGGGGCAGCATTCATGGGACATTGTGAGGAGGGGGCAGCATTCATGGGACATTGTGAGGAGGGGGCAGCATGCATGGGACATTGTGAGGAGGGGGCAGAAAGCATGGGACATTGTGAGGAGGGAGCAGCATGCATGGGACATTGTGACGAGGGAGCAGCATGCATGGGACATTGTGAGGAGGGGGCAGCATGCATGGGACATTGTGAGGAGGGGGCAGCATGCATGGGACATTGTGAGGAGGGGGCAGCATGCATGGGACATTGTCCTCACATCATGCTGCTCCCTCCTCACAATGTACAGATCATATTTCATAATCGAGGAAGGTGTGGTGCATATACAGTAGTTTATAAGGGAGGGCAGTGTGGTGTTTATTAGGGGCAGTGTCACAGTCACAGTATATAAGTGGGGACGGTGTGGTGGGAATATTTTATACTCATGCTATGTTTTGATGTGCCTGTGGTGATTCCCATTGGGGGGGGGGTTCGTTTCTTATTGATACTTTTTAAAGTGTGCTACAGAGTAGATCTGCCTTAAACAGATGTCGTGTGCGAAAACTCAGTTTTACGTTGTCACTAAGGGGCGCGACCACTTAAAGTGCCTAGGGCAGCATGAAGGCAAAATACAGCCCTGATTAGGGCTGAGCGGACCTGGACTGTAAAAGTCTGGATCCGCGCCGTTTCAAAGTTGCCCGGCTGCCTGATATTTGATCCAGAAATGGCACTCGAGAAAATAAAAAAAAATAAAGGAAAAATAAAGAATATAAGAATGAAGCAAGAGCATAATACTTACCCAGGCTCCGGCTGGAAGTATGCTGCTCCTGCTGCCTCCCTGTGCCGCTCATTTCATATGCACGGTTTTCCCCGTCCACCTGCCGGCATGGCGTCTGTGATTGGTGCAGCCAGATGTGCTCCAGCATTTGTGACAGCATCTGACTGCTTCTGCTCACAGACGCTGTCTGCGGGTCATCACCAGCACAGCTAATCCTGGACCTCCTGGTGCACGATTCATGCACCGGGAGCCCCAGGCTGAGCATCGATGACGCAGCTCATCCATTGCCTCCCTGTGCACGATTCATGCACCGGGAGGCGCAGGCTGAGCAGAGGGGGAAACATTGCCAGTGCGGCTCATCCTGGGCCTCCCAGTGCCGATTCATGCAGCGGGAGGACCAAGCTGAGCAGAGGAACAAACATCGATGGCGCGGCTTATCCTGGGCTGCCTGCTTCATGAAGTAGGCCGCTCAGGCTGAACAGAGGAGTACACATCATGGGCTGGATTTTGAACACGCCCCACTATCATGTGACAAATTCCATCATATCTGGAAGGAGCCCATACATTCTATCATCTACCTTTACTTTTAGTGCACAATCTAGACCCATGCATCTACAGAAGTGAATGTGCGACCCGGAAACAGCTTGCTCCCATGACACGGAGCATGGGTGAGTACAGCATGTGCACTCCTATCCCCCTATCCCTTTCGCCAACATTTTTAATCCCAGGATTCTGGTTCCCATAGACTTATATGGGTACCAGATTCTAGACCGGATTTGGATTTTTTAAGAAATTGAGCAGGGATGTGCCAGTCCCGTTTTTTTGTGAGTCCGCTCAGCTCTAGTTAATTGAAGTGTCACAATTCCTCTGTGCAGAGCATGATCTACTGTGCCTTCGTGAACTTCCTTTGTACAGAGCATCTTCAAGATACTCTGCTATGTTTCTTTGAGCACTAGCTGACAGGTTGTTTGACAACACAGGATTCCATGCGGGTTCTGGGAGGTGTTTCACCTTCCTGGTAATTGCTCTGTTTCATTACTGAGCATGCTCTCTCAGAACCTCACAGTCATACTCTCTGGTTCTGCACTTGTGGTCTTGGCTTGTGTTTGTGCTTGTGTTCTGATCTAAATTTCTTGAACCCGGACCAATGTTTGACTCCTCTCTGCCCACTCCCTGTTCTTGTCGTTACCTCCTGGCTTCTGACCTTGGACCATTACCTAACACATCTCTGTCTGTTCCCTGAATCTTATACGTACTCTCCTGGAATTCTGACCCTCGGCCTGTGACTTGACTGCATTTCTGCTTACTCCCTGTGTCCTGTCATGTCCTCCTGTTTCCTGGCCCCGGCTTGTCTGACTACCCTTCCATCTATACTATCCGTAAGTAGTGACTAGAATCACAATATGTAACAAAAACATAGTTTATAAATTGGTAACAATGAGCAAATCGATTTTGTACACATAGACCTTGTGTCAAATTTTTAGGAATTCGCTGAACTTGGCAAATTTGAAAAAATTGCAATGCAATTTGCCAAAAATGGCACTAGCCATTTTACATATTAGGGAAGACTGTCGCATCCATAGAAAGCTGATACAACCTTGGGTGCAGATGTGCCACCCAGGGCTATGGGGTACTCTGTCCCGGGCAGTGTAGTACTGGGATGTGTCACTGGGTGGCTGTTGCCCAGTTCCAAGACCCTGGGGGTCGCTTTTAAAAAGTGGAATACAGGGGGATAGTTAATAAAGTTTTTGTCGTGACGCCACTTGCGGATTGCGGTTATGGTGATGGAACCGTCGCTGCACAGTCTTTTCGCTGGGCCTGATGGGATGGTAGCCTGGATGTTGGGCCCTCCACAAGTAGGGTCGGGGGCCCCAGGGGATAGGTGATAGGGTTAGGCGCTGAAAGAAAGGTGGGCCACACAAGGGGTTGCTGTGAAACTGGTTCTCTTTACTCATGGTAAATGGTAACTGGTACCCAGAGGAAGGCTGGTAATCACCTCTAGTTCCCCTTGTCTCAGTGCCGGTTGGTGACCTGGTGGCTTCTTTCCCCTGCACCTTTCTCAAGTTGGTGGGTCCCCGTGACTTGAAGCGTCTGGGGGTCCCCTCCTGTTTGTCTCTCAGTCTCTGGTCCGTACGGTGGGCAGCGTGAATCCTGTAGGGTCGGTGTTCCGTTCCGGTCCCTGGTTCCCCTATTACTGCTGGTGCCCCCGAACTTCTAAGGTCAGTAAGGTCCTGGATGGTCCTCTCACTGTGCAGATTTTATCAGGTTTGCCTGGAGCGTTTGCCTGACCTAGGACTCTGTACCCCATCGGTGCTATGGTTCCGGGAGTACTTCGCCGTACTCCACCGGCAACCACACGCCTGGGCCCTCAGGTCACCGTTACACTCCCGAGTCAGTGTGTGCCACCCCGTGCTTGGCTACAACCGAGCCACTCGGATCTGGGCTCGCTGGTGGGTGGCTCGAGCATCTTTGGACCCGGGGGCCCCTGTGGTCACTCCGATCTAAAAGGGGGGTTGGCGGTTTTGGAACGTAGGTGTACGGCCGGAGCCATGTTTTAAGTTTGTGACAGCACCCACGGGATGTGGTGAAGGTGGACACCACCGCTGCAGTTACGGGCACCCGGGGGAGATGGTATGTAGCAAGTTGTTAACCCCTCTGTGGGTAGGGATGGTGGCCCCGGGACCTGTTGGGGGTGCTTTGGCGGTGCAGGGAGATGGGCGGCCGGAGGACACTGGTGTACTCACTATTAGAATGAAACACTCGAGTCTCTGGTAAACCAAGATGATGGTGGTCGGTGCCCGCAGCCGGCTGCAGTCGGGATCCCCCACCCAGTTGGTGGTCTCTGCCTTTCTCCTGCACTTGTTTGAATTGTTATGCTGCCGGCGCTTGCAAGGCCAGGAGTCCGTTCCCCGGCTTGTGGATGTCGGGAGAGCCCGTTTGCCCGCAGATGCTGGCCCGTGGGATCTCTGAGCCTTGGCGGTGGCTTTCTATCCCCCTCGTTGGGCTTTTGTCTTCTATGAGGGACTTTGGGTGGGAAAGGACCTATAGTCCAGACCACAATCAGTTAATTAACTCAGTCCAGCGTCCAGTAGTTTCTAGACCTCGTTTCACTGTCTGAGGACCCCCTCTTGTGCTCCGGTTTCCGAGTCGGTTCCCCGGGTCGGTACCGGCGGGCCACTACCCTGTCCTGGTCCACCACGGTTCCATCGAGTCGTCTTCCTGGCTCCAGCAGGCAGAGGCCTCCGTATGCCTCCTAGCCAAAGGTACCAGGGCTCCAACCTTGGAAGAAGGACAGAGAAGTAAGGACATGCAGCAGACAGAGGCGGGAATAACTAGGAAAACACGACCCACCTATTAGATATTCTGCATCACCTATCAATCAGCAGTGTATTTCACAAACTTTACTTACCTTTATTTCAGAAAGTATACATCCAATCTCATAACTAAAGGTATGTATAGAATCAGCATGATAGCGCCAGTATAGCACTGGCTTTAGTTTATATAGGAAAATCCTGGTGGTTGGGTCTCTTTAAGCGTCTGAGTTTGTACTGAACACTGAACACCGATTGTCAGGTTTGCTCATCTCTAGTCATCATACTACAGGAAGAAGAAGTACACACCCCACTGAACACTGTCTGATAACACCCACTTTGACTTAGAAAAAGTTAACTCATTAGGTGCCAAATATTTTGTTAACATCTCAGCAACATAGAGGCGAATATAAACAGAAAACTAACACAATGTAAAAAGTTCAGACAATAGCATGTTTTGTTGTGCCGTATTTATATGCTGTTTGTGATTGTGTCACTTTCCTATCCATTAATGTATTTATTACTATATTAACAGCAGTGATATGTTGCTAACTTGCTACTGATTTACCCTGAGAATACATGACTCATAAAAAAAATTATACATGCGTAGGAGTCAGCTGCATATTTCTTATTATGGGATTCATTAAGCAATGAAAATGAAAATTTACTATCCATTAGGAGGATAAACAAAGCATTGTACTGTACAGATCGTGATGTATAGTACTCTACGTGCATTTATAGCAAAGGACAAGGTATTGTCATTGACACTCTATTTTTGTACAGATAAAATTTAGTTTGGCGTAGCTATCAAATTGAATTTCAAGATGGCATTTAATGATATTTGTCAATTTGTGCCAAGATATACTGGTGGCTATTTCTGTGAGAACAAGATAAGGCTCACTTTGATTGTTTTGAAGATTTTGTAAAAGGCTTGTGATTTTGCTATTTCTTTCAAATACTGACATTGCTTCATTTTTAGCAAGATTGAAATGTCCAATTTAAGAAATTGCTTGTGTCGACAAAATAAAACTACTGGCTTTAAAATACACTTTGGCTGAAGTGTGGTGCAAATTTGTCTCTTTATATTTCAGAATAAGATTTTCTTCAATGGTCTAAAAAAAAAGATAAGAATACTTCCGAAAAATGTTAACGACTTTTGGTTAAACTTGGAATCCAAAATTATTATTATTAATATTATTATTATTATTATTATTTTTTAAGTAGTAGGGAGTAAAAAGCAATTCGGTGTAAAAGGGGGCTAATCTGAGGAATAGAATGTTGAACACATATTCTGGTTTGTTTCACGGTTCTTGTATCAATATGTGTTCCTTTGTGTTTTTTTGCTTTCAGTCTGAATCTACAATCTGCACACTGCAATAAGAACAAGGCAAACCACTGAGTGAAGCGGTATTTCAGGTCACCTGGTGAGGTGTTGGATACCTGAGTTGAGTTGAATCATTTCCAAAACGCTTTGTGTCAATAACTTATTCTTTATATCTTTGATTGACAATAGTGATGGGTGAACCCAATCTATCAAACTTGGGGTCCGTGCTCGGATCCAGAGAACAAGCTTCTCAGGGAAGTCAGTGATACTATTTGGGTTTGACCTCCAAGATAAAAACAAGATAAAATAAGTCAAAAAAGCGCAAAATGGTGATTAGTGCAGGACAGTTACACATGTGAGTCTCCCGCGTGGCTGTCACACTGCTTCCGGGTCCGATAATTAACTGATGCATATTCACTGCTTTCCCCGCCCACCCTCTCTGACAGATTGCAGTCAGATTGTCGGCATGCTGGCATTGGTTTTTGAGCATAAAAAATAAGCAAATAATTGAAAAAAAGGGTGTAGGTTCCCCCGTATATTGATACCCAGCACAGATAAAGCAAACAGCTACAGGCTGCAGAACCCAACTGTGTGTTATATTGTCTGTGTATCAAAATATGATGGACCCGATGCAGCTTCTTAAAAGTATTTAAATAAATAATTTAAAAAACTAGAGTGCTGTCCACCCCAATTTTGATACCCAGCCAAGATAAAGTGCACAGCTGCTAAATAAAATTTTGAGTAACCAATTGCCTCCCGAAGTTACCTAATTTGTAAAATTGAGTACATCTGTGTGTAATTTATTCTCAGTATAACTACAACTGTTCTGTGAATGCCTCAGAAAACCAAGGAACAAACAAGACATGTCAATCATAAAGTAAAACAGGGTTAGGTCATAAAAACTAGACCAAGCTCCGAACATCTCATGGAGCGTTGTTCAATCCAATATGAAAAAATGGAAGAAGTATTGCACAGCTACAAACCTAGCAAGACAGGGCCATCCACCTAAACTAAACTGACATACCAAGCAAGACGAGAACTAGTAAGAGAAGCAGCGAAGAAGCCTATGGTCACTCTAGAGGAGCTGCAGAGATTAACAACTCAGATGGGAAAATCTGTCCACAGGACAACTATTCCATAAATCTGGCCTTTATGGAAGCGTGGCAAGAAGAAAGACATTTTTAAATCAAGCCACAAGAAGTCCTCTCTGCAGTTTGCAAAAAAAAAAAATAATTTAGGGGACACAGTTAGCACATTGAAAAAGTTGCTTTAGTCAGCTGAAACCAAAGTAGAAATTTTTTGGGCTAAATGCAAAATACTATGTATGGCTGAAAACTAATACTGCACATGACCCTGAAAACACCATCCCTACAGTCAAACATGGTGGTGGCAGCATCATGCTGTTAGGATTATTTTCTGAGGCAAGGACAGGGAACATGGTCAGAGTATGTGGGAAGATGGATGGAGCTAAATGCAAGGCAATCATGAATGAAAACCTGTTAGAGGGTGCAAAAGACTTGACACTGGGATGTAGGTTCACCCCTTAGCAGGAGAACACCCCTAAACATACTGCCAGAGCTACAATGGGATAGTTTAGAGCAAAGCATATTCATGTATTTGAATGGCCCAGTCAAACTCTAGACCTTAATCCAAATGAGAATCTGTGGCAACACTTGAAAATTGATGTTCACAGACGCTCTCCATTCGATGTCAATAATGCCAAGCTATTTTGCAAAGAAGAAAGGGCAAAAATGTCAACCTCTAGATGTGTAAAGGTACTACAGATATACCCCAAAAGACTTGCAACAGTAATTTCAGTGAAAGGTGGTCCTACAAACTATTGACTCAGCGACTGAATACAAATGCACAATCTTGAATGTTTGTGTTATATCCCATAAAATTCTAAAAAAAATACTTCTAACGCTGTGAAAATGTGAAGAAATGTGGAAACATTTATGGGGTTTCAATACTTTTTCATGGCAATGTCTATAGTTTATAAAGACAGTTCAACTTATCCATTGTAATGTCATACAAATGCCTATGTGTATTTCCTATCTATCATTTACAGTAGCACAAAATTGTCTTGCTGAACCCCTAAATCATGGGAGTAAGGGTTTGTGTTAGTATCAATAGAAGTAGTGCCACTCCCTATGGGCTGTGTTTAATATTGTCACACAATAAATGTGGTGAGCGAGTTCAGACCAACTTAAGTCTGACGCACAATGAAAAACACTCCTAAAAAACACCACAGACAAGGGGGACACCAGGGGGAAAAATAACAACGGTGGGCCCTGGGACTGGTGAGAGAGTATATGGACACCTCCTATCCTCACCTGTAGCTGTCCCTACTCTCCTAACCAGCTCGTATATAGTCTCAGCAACTGTTGCCAAGCAGCATCTTGAGTCTCCGGGAAACCCTATAGATGCCCTGGCTAGTGAGAAGCGGGTGAGGTACACTAATATGACAAGAGGGTAGGGGAGACAAACAGGGGTTAAACAACCAAAATGTAGAGGATACAACTTCAGGAGAATCTACAGCAGCTCCTTCCACCAAAGTGGCTTTCTTACAAATGGCTTTGAATAGTCAGCAAAGCTTGTTGGGAGACCTAGCTATTTAAACACAGGGGGGGGTGGCTACCAAGCAGGTGCAGCTGACCTTAACTGCAGGAGAGCTGCTTGCAGAAAAACTGACAACTATTTCAGAAACAAAGGAAACAAAACAACATCTTAATCCAGAGTCCCAAATAGAGATAAGGGGCTCTAGTCTTCAAGCTGCCACTAGTCTCCAAAAACAGCGAGATGGCCAACAGTCATGACAGGTATTTGTTTAAATCCATACTATTTAGTGCTAGAATATTAATAGATATGGTTTCCCTTGTCTTATAATTATTTTCCTGATTTTCTCTTACGCTGGAGGTCGCTGATTGAGATTTGGTTCCATCCCTCAATATTAGGCTCTGGTCAGATAGCCATTGATTCTCTCATGTGAGAGAATAGTAGTGATTATGGTAATGATACTCCGATCAAAGTCTGATCAGTGTTTGATTAGAGTATCAGCCTAGTGCGATGCTATTCTCTCGGATGGGAGAATTAGAACATGCTGCCAGGAGAAGGAGAACAAAAGTTCTCCATTCTCTGAGTTCGCCTAAATTGGACTGCACTCTGATTTATCTGAGTGCAGTTTGATGATTTCCACTCATTCATAAACTTGAATGTTTGCACTTTTTTCTCATGTCAAATTAGCAGAAGACAGAAAAGCACAGATTGTCACTGCCCCATAGTATAAAATTGCTCCGAGGACCATTCGATAAAACATTGTTTGAGTTATACCCTCCTGTGAGTGCAGCCTTAGTGGTACTCTGAGGTCATATTAAAAATTGCATGGAAAAAATAGTGCTGCCATATTGATCCAAAGGACGAAATAAACATTATTTACTCTGTATCTGTACTTTACATTTTTTGTTTTTTAGCAACACATTTATTTACTATCACCTTCCAACGACACTGAAACAGATTTTGGTTGGCAAGCAAAAAACACATCAATTACCGTAGCTTCTACAATTTAGAACATAATGAGCATCAGCTAAGATACAAGGCAAAATGCAGCCAAAAATTAAGGCAACGAACGTAAAATAAAAGCAGAAAGAAATATTTATAACAAAAAGGTATTTTTGTTATCGATACACATTACAATAGCTGATGGCAATCTACATTCTCATGATCATTTTCCATTATCGATGACTTGTCAATAAGGCAATTTTTGACAGACGGTGCTCTTATGGATTGTTGCTTGATATTGCTCTGCACATACGCTCTCTATAAACCTGAATGGCATGCTGGCCGCTGCATTGATTTGCTGCTTGGTGGAGTTTAAATTGTGCCAAGTGAATAATCAGTATAAATATTCTCTTTGCCAAGGACACAAAGGAGAACGGAGAAGCTGCATAAAAGTAGATGCATAATCTCACATGAAAACAGATCTGATGATTTGATTCCGTTTTAAAGACAGCAGGCTCCAGTATTTCAAAGCACCACCAGGGCTCTATTGTCTTCAAAGGATCTTTGTGCTAAATTGCTGTATTTTGTTACAAGTTATGATACCATTTATCTGATGTAATTTGCAAATTGTTGTTTTAAAAGGAAAATGTAAATTTCTTAGAAGTGTAAAGCTTGTTAGACAGCACCTGAATTGATTTGGTCATCTGAGTAGAAACAAGCCTTGTTGGAAAAGTGGACTCCACTTAAAGGGAACCTGTCACCATATTTGTCCCCTATAAGCTGCGACCACCACCAGTGGGCTCTTATATACAGCATTCTGATAAATTAAATAGCTTATCTTGATGGGTACAAAAGGGAAGACAGGTGCGGCGCTGACCTAAGCACAGTAAATGGTAAAAAGACTTGGCTATAAATTAATTCAATGCTGACCTTTTGAAGGTATAATTCGGCTTGAAAGTAGCTGTATTGAGCCACGATAACTAGCCTTTCTTAGGCTATGTCCGCACGTTGCTTTTTACCTGCTTTTTACCTGCTTTTTTGCTGCTTTTTCAACTGCAGCGTTTAATGCCAAAATGGTTGTGTTCTGCTTTTCAAGCAAAGTCTATGGGAATTTGGGTTTCTTGTCCGCACTATGCAGTTCAAACTGCAGCCTTTTTGTTGCAGAACTTTGGTCAAAAACTCAGCTTTGCAGTGCAAAACCCAAATGGCAAAAACAATTGACATGTCAGTTGTTTTTGCCATTTGGGTTTTGCACTGCAAAGCTGAGTTTTTGACCAAAGTTCTGCAACAAAAAGGCTGCAGTTTGAACTGCATAGTGCGGACAAGAAACCCAAATTCCCATAGACTTTGCTTGAAAAGCAGAACACAACCATTTTGGCATTAAACGCTGCAGTTGAAAAAGCAGCAAAAAAGCAGGTAAAAAGCAACGTGCGGACATAGCCTTAGCTTGCAGCAATCCCTGGACACTATGAGAGAATCCTCCCTTGGATTCACATAGGCACCAAAAATCAGAACCATAAAAATCCAGGCTGTGTGTGATTGCGCTTCTGTAGGAGGCCAGAGCGGGGTGATCTTTTTTAAGAACTATTGCTTGGTACGTGGATTATGTGGACATTAATAGTATGTGGATTATGTGGACATTAACAAATACTTCTTAAAAAAGATCATGGTTCTGATATACAGCATTCTTGAATTCTGTATACACAGCTCTGGCAAAAATTAAGAGACCACTTCCAAATTGTCAGTTTTTCAGATTTTTCTCTTTATAGGTATATTTTTGAGTAAAATGTAAATTGTTCTTTTATTCTATAAACTACTGACATGTCTCCGAATTTCCAAGCAAAAAAATGTTGCATTTATTTTCTGAAAATGAGAAATGGTCAAAATGAAAAAAAATGCATTGCTTTCAGACCTCAAATAATGCAAAGAAAACAAATTCATAATCATTTAGCAACAATACTAATAATGTTTTATCTCAGTCAGGAATAGTTCAGAAATCAATATTTTGTGGAATAACCATAATTTTTAATCACAGCTTTCATGCGTCTTAAAATGCTTTCAACCAGTTTTTCACACTGCTTTTGGATGACCTTTTGCCACTATTGGCAGATTAAACTTTGCGAAAGATGTATGAGTCAAGCCGGAAACAAGGTTGTCTTGGAAAAACAGTTGCTTCCTTCTGCTCAGGCAATGTTCCCCAACTCTGCGGACTGTTTTTTCCAGAAGGACAATGCGCCATGCCACACAGCTAGGTCAATCAATGTGTGGATGAAGGACCGCCGCATCAAAACCCTGTCATGGCCAGCCCAATCTCCAGACCTGAACCCCATTGAAAACCTCTTTAATGTAATCAAGCGGAAAATGGATAGTCACAAGCCATCAAACAAAGAACTGCTTAAATTGTTATACTAGGAGTGGCATAAAGTCACCCAAAAGCAATGTGAAAGACTGATGGAAAGCATGCCAAGACTCATGAGAGCTGTGTTTAAAAATCATGGTTATTCCACATAATATTGATTTCTGAACTCTCCCTGAGGTAAAACATTAGTATTGTTGTTTGTAAATTATTATGAACTTGTTTTCTTTGCATTATTTGAGGTGTGAAAGCAATGCATTTTTTTTGTTATTTTGACCATTTCTCATTTTCAGAAAATAAATGCAAAATGTATTTCTTGGAAATTTGGAGATGTTGTCAGTAGTTAATAAAATAAAAAAAACTATTTACATTTTACTCAAAAATTTACCTATACAGAGAAAAATCAGAAAAACTGACTATTTTGCAGTGGTCTCTTCATTTTTGCCAGAGCTGTAAGTGCCCAGGCCGCTCTGTATAACATAACAAACATCTTTTACAATACTCACCTGCGTGGCGGTCGGGTCTGAAGGGAGTCGCTGTTCTTGGTCCGGAAACTCTTCTTTTCCTTCCATTGCCATAGTCCTTCCCTGCTCTGTGTGGATGACATGTCCTACGTCACCCTCACAGTGTCTTCCATTGTGCTCTTGCACACACAGACTTTTATCTGCCCTGCTGCAGGAAGATCAAAGTATTGTACTGCACATGTGCGGATGCTCTTTGACCTTTCCTTGCACCTACCCATTACAATACTTTGCTCTGCTGTCAGCAGGGCAAAGAGAAGTGCACATGCACAGGAGCGCAATGAAGGTCTCTTTGTCGATGACGCAGGATGCGTGGTCCGGAGCTTTGATTGAAAATACATAATACAAAAAATGAAAATGTTACTTGTCTGAGAAAACAGTGATGTGGGCAAAGAAATGTTTTTTAGGAATTTCAAATTTTTTTTAGACTACTTAACTACTTCAGACGACTAGATAAATCGATAAATTGATATTCAATGTTTTATCAGATAGCTCACTGACCAATGATAGTCTTTGGAGCAATACAGATGACTAATGTTTTTCATTGAGTGAATCTGTTTGTAAAAAAATCACAGCATGCTACGATTGGACTCTGAAATTGGTTGAGACTCGCCCATTCAAGTCTATGGGTGAAAGAAAAAAAATCTGAAGCAACAGTATGACATCAATTCTTACGGATACACTGCAATTTTTGTAACATAAGAAACTTTCAATGGTTCTGAAAATGATTAAGAACTGCTGCTCTAAAAAATGGATTGCATATTGATGGTACTAGGACTGCACACAGATGACAAGTGAGAAACAGATCGTCCCACTATTCTGGTTAAAAATGTGACTGATTTTTTTTATACTGTTGTGTGAACCTAGCATGGAGACTCAATTTGTTGCCACACACTGAACACTGTAACAACCAAAAACAAATTGATAATTTTGTTTTTGCACACATTCCTCCCAATTGAATTTTTCTTTTTTTTTTTTTTTTTTTCATTTTTATAGTACACTAGCTGTAGTACACCAGCATTGCCCAGGATAGTAACTAAGTGTCTCTCTGTCTGTCTCCCTCTCTGTCTCTCTGTCTGTCTCCCTCTCTATCTGCCTCTTTCTCTTTGTGTGTGTGTGTATGTGTGTATCTGTGTCTGTGTGTTTGTGTGTGTGTCTTTGGCTCTCTGTGTCTCAGTCACTGTGTGTCTCTGTGTCTGTCTCTGTGTGTCTGGCTCTGTCTTTGTTATGATATGTACACATCTGAATATGTTCACATCATTCTCTACTAATACTTCTGAATTATCTCTTTTTCTCCTTTGCACTGATCATCTGTTTCTTCACATATAGCCAGTTCCACTGACGAAGGTCGCTGCATTGACCGAAACGTCTTGCAATATTTGAACTGTTCTATATTTAGAAAAAAGTTTTCCTTTTTGCATCCATTTTGAAGTGCCTGGTCTATCATAATTTTGGATACAGGATTTGGACGCTATCAGAGCACTTATTCCTTAAAATAGAAGTGCCGTGTCATTCTATATAATAGATGTCTCTGTCTTTGTGTCTGTTTCTGTGTATTTGTGTCTCTGTTTCTGTCTGTGTGTCTCTGTGTGTCTGTGTGTGTCTCTGTCTCTGTGTCTCTCTGTCTCTGTCTGTGTGTCTCTGTCTCTGTATGTGTCTCTGTCTGTCTATATCTCTGTCTCTGTGTGTCTCTCTCTGTGTCTAATGAAAAAGCGAGTCTCTGCAGAGAATATTTGTTTCATATTTTTCTTTATTTGAGTGTGCCGAAGCTCGCTTTTTCATTGGATTACTAGTTTCCTTCTGAGCACCTCTCCACCATAGTGCTAGTGCAGCCAGGCTTACTCTTTCTATGTCTCTGTGTCTGTCTCTGTGTTTATCTGTGTTTGTGTTTATGTGTGTCTATCTCTATGTGTCTCTATCTCTGTGTCTCTGTGAGTCTCTGTCTTTGTGTGTTTCTATCTTTGTGCGTATATCTCTGTCTCTGTGTGTCTCTGTCTCTGTCTCTATATCAGTCTATGTGTGTCTCTGTCTCTGTATGTCTCTGTCTCCGTGTGTGTCTGTGTTTTTGTCTCTATGTGTGTCTGTGTGTGCGTCTCTGTATGTCTCTGTCTCTGTGTCTATGTGTCTGTCTCTGTCTGTCACTAAATCTGTGTCTCTCTATGTGTCTGTGTCTATGTTTCTGTGTGTTTCTGTGTGTGTCTGTCTGTGTGTCTACCTCACACATAAGCTGACTTATACTAAGAATGTCCTTCTTTGCCTATAGCAACCAATCAGAGCTGCTATTAATGACTTGTAGCTCCCAGCTGATTTAAACGTAAGCAGGTTTTTTGCCGAATAACTGTAAAGCGTGTGGTTAAATTTTCCCCTCAAAACATAGTCCATGACTTTTCCTGAGTCTAATGAGGTGGCTGTGCAAAATTTTGTGATTGTAAATGAAACGGTGCCGATTTCTTTAGCGGACATACACACACACACATACATACATACACTCAAGTTTATATAATAGATTTTACTTTAAGATGCAGTCATTCAAAACTGTAACTCATCCCACAAAAAAACAAGCCCTTAAACACCCTTAACAATAGAAAAATAAAAAAAAGTTATTGCTCCTGTAAGAAGAGGAAAAGACAAAGAAACAAAAACTAAAATTGTCAGATTCTAAATAAACATAGAATTAAAGCTCAAGTAGTATTTTTCAATGTGAAGATCTCCAATAAATGTATTCAATTCATGTAACACAATATGCTTGTATGAAATGGACTGATTTATTCAGTGCTCAAATTTATCCTCTGTTTCAATTGAAACTCTATTACTTTATTGTAACCTGAGACCAATCAAACCGAGTGATTGGTTCCAAGAATCATTTAGGAGTCATTTCGATCATTTATAACCCATGGAAAATATATTTGCCAAATTTTGATGCTGTTAATGGATTTTCCTGTGGAGCCATTTTGAGAGTAATCTTTTGTTCCGTTCTTCAATTTTAATGTGTAATTTCTATCTTTGAATAAGTTGACCCGCAGTTTGAGTCCAACGATCCTTTTATGCTGAATGAAAGTAGTGCCCCTTATTATTATAAAACATTTCGAGTTGATATTATACGTATTTATGGAAATAGGATTGGAGTAAATTTACCGAATTTACCTTCCATCTCCTTGCAGATATAAAAAAAGTCAGTATCAGCTTTTTCTTTTTTTGTTTATACTAGTTGTAGTACCCGGCATTGCCCAGGATAGTAACTAAGTGTCTCACTCTCAGGGGCACTTTGCACACTGCGACATCGCAGGTGCGATGTCGGTGGGGTCAAATTGAAAGTGACGAACATCCGGCATCGCATGCGACATCGCAGTGTGTAAAGCCTGGATGATACGATTAACGAGCGCAAAAGCGTCGTAATCGTATCATCGGTGCAGCGTCGGCGTAATTCATAATTACGCTGACGCGATGGTCCGATGTTGTTCCTCGCTCCTGCGGCAGCACACATCGCTGTGTGTGAAGCCGCAGGAGCGAGGAACATCTCCTACCGGCGTCACTGCGGCTTCCGTAGGATATGCGGAAGGAAGGAGGTGGTCAGGATGTTTACATCCTGCTCATCTCCGCCCCTCCGCTCCGATTGGCCGACTGCCGTGTGACGTCGCAGTGACGCCGCACGACCCGCCCCCTTAACAAGGAGGCGGGTCGCCGGCCACAGGGACGTCGCACGGCAGGTGAGTGTGTGTGTGAAGCTGGCGTAGCGATAACTTTCGCTATGCCAGCTATCACCACATATCGCTGCTGCGACGGGGGCGGGGACTATCCAACTCGGCATCGCAGCATCGCAGCATCGGCCTGCGATGTCATAGTGTGCAAAGCCCGCCTCACTCTCTCCCACTCTCTCCCACTCTCCCTTTCTCTCTGTCTCTCTCCCAATCTCTTTCTTTTCCCACTCTCCCTCTCTCTCTTCCATTCTAATCCTCTCTATCCCTTTCTCTCTTTCTCTCTCTCTCTCTGTCTCTCTCCTACTCTCTCTCTCTCCCTCTCTTTCTATCCCACTTTCCCTTTCTCTCTATTTCCCTCCCTCTCACCCACTCTCCCTTTCTTTCCCGCTCTCCCACTTTCACTCTCTCTCTCTCCCACTCACCCTCTCTTTCTCTCTCCCCCCCACTCTCCTACTTTCCCCCTCTCTTTCTGTCCCTCTATCCCACTCCCCATCCTTCTCTCTCTCCCACTTTCCCTCTCTCTCTGTCTCTCACTCCCTCTCTCTACTGAAATCATATTAACTGACACATAAGCTGTCTTAGGGTACGCTCACACAAGCGTATGACTTGCACAATTATCAGATCACATCATCCGGCAAGACCGCACACTCTCCTGACAGGAGCTTGGCTGTGTGTCAGAGCTCCTATTAATGACCTGTAGCCTTTTAAATTTGCACTTACATGCAGCGTTCACTGCTGAACGCTGTTGTACCGCCCAGCAGCCTGCAGGTGGTGGCTCGAGCCTCTCGTGAACCCGGGGGTCACGTCGCTCTGAAAGTGGTAGTGGCGATGCACGCAGGGGTTCGGGTGGTGGTTTAGTGGAATTGGTAAAGTTTGTGACGCCACCCACGGGTTGTGGTGATTGGTGAATGCATGGTGGACACCACTGCTGCCGTTGACTAGGCCTCCCAGGGATGGTGTTATGCAGCTCAGTGTTAACCCCTCCGTCAGCAGGGGCGATGGTCCCGGGGGCCCGCGGGAAGGGTGGTGAGGCGAGGGAGCGTGGGTGTACAGGACGCAGGTGCGGTGCGGTGCAGTGCGCGGCCCGTAGGCGCTAGTGTACTCACTCTGACACAAAACACTGGAGTCTCTGGTAAACCAAATGGCAGAATGGACGGGGCCCGCAGACGGCTGCAGTGTTCTCCCTAGACAGGTTGGTGATGGCTGTCATTTCCTTGCACCTGTGTTATGTAGATATTGACTCCTGTGCCTGGACACTGGTAGTCCGCTCCCCGACATGTAAGTGTCATAGGAGCCCGTTTGCTGGCCCTTTGTATCTCTTGCCTTTGGCGGTGGCACTTATCCTGGATGGTTGGGCTGTTGCGTTCAATCGGGACTTGGGTGGGAATGAACCCCTGAGGTCCAGACCGCAATCAGTAAATTCGACTATCAGGGCGGCTTCTAGCCTAGTCGGGGTCTGAGTACCCTGCCTGGTGCTTGGCTCCCAATCGGCTCTGACCCCGGTCCTACGGTTCCACCGACCGTGCAGCCAACTCCGGCAGACGGCCACCACCGTCTGCCGACCTTGCTGGAGGTGCCTGGGCTCCGACTCAGACACATAACAGTTCCACTGGCGGGCCTGGTCTCAGGTCCGCCTGTGCATGACTTTCCTCCTCTCCTTCCACTCTCCTCTCCTCTACTCCACTCCAACTGAACACTCCACTGAAACTGAACTGATGTGTTTCCCACCTCCAGGCCTGTGAACTCCTCGGTGGGCGGGGCCAACCGCCTGGCTCCGCCCCACCTGGTGTGGACATCAGACCCTGGAGGGTGGCAACAAGGGTTTTTGTGTGACTGATGTCACCTGTCCGGGAAAAGGGGTGTGTGTGGTGTTGTGTCGGTGACCCCCTGGCTAGTCCAGGGGGTCACATTCCCCTTTGGTTTAACGCAGGTTTAACCGGTTTTATTTTTCTGAAACAGTAAACAAATAATCAACATTTTGTAAACATTAAGCATTTTGTAAATCTTCCCTTACGGGAGGCACATTCTTGAACCGTTACGTTACGGGAACATTTTTATTTGTAACAAAGGAACGGGTCCATGTCCTTCCGCTTTCCCACCCAAGCAACCTAGCCCTGATGCTGCCCCTAAGTTGGCAACACCCCTTTTCCCCAGTCCGGAACAGGAACCTGGCCAGGCTACCCAAGCGGGAACGGGTCACTCAGATGCCCCACGTCCAGGGGGACCCCTGACCCGGAGGATGGTCACCGGTTCTGATGGTGACCGGGCCCCAGCCTGCTCAGCTGCAGGTCCCTCCTCCAACCAGCCTCTTCGGAGACTGGCAGTTGTGGGAAGGGCAATTGGGGTATTATTTACAAACCCAACAGTTATGGGGTTGGTCTGCAAGTTTTCAGCCTTGCCTTTGGGAAATGGGAACAACAAAAGTCCCAACAGGGACGGTTGCTTCAGAAGCCGGGTCCGCTACCATAAAAACAAACACTGTAGGTCCCAACGGGAACTTTTGTAGGGTCCCAACGGGGACAACATCTTTAGAACGGTTGGCAGCCAGGAACCGCTGACTTCACTCATCCTCGGCTTCGACGTACTCCTCCACAGTGACCTCAGCGCTGTACGGTGGGGGAGGGGACTGGGGCTGCCTAGGGACACCGCGGCTCTCTCTCCTCTTCACATTGAGGGCAAACCAGCCCCTCTCCCCACAATGACGTGTATAGGCTACCAGGTCGCCCGGCAACAGGTCATTGTCTGGGTGGCCCGGCGGGAGGTGAGAGTTAAAATCCCGGCGGGATATGAAAATCTCAGCCTCCAGGCCCGGATCAACGATGAACCCTCATCCACGCTGGGGGTCAAACCGCCTTACTTGGCCCTCGTGAGTCGGGCCCCGCACCCAAAAGGTGGCACTCCACAGATTGTCTTTCTCGCGGATGGTGCGGGCCAGCACCTCAGCTTTCTGTTTCTCCCGAGCTGCAATTTTGCGACCCAGCTGGCTCGGCTGCCACTCCCAATACGGGGCATCTGTCTGCTCCCTCTGCTCGGGGGTCAGACCCAGTTGGCACTCCCCGGTGCTGGCTACGACCGGCACCATCTGCGTTGGGGAGCCCCGCTGTGACATGGCCTGTGTTGCTGCTCTGCAGCGGCAACCCAGCGCTGCCTCAGCCGAAGCGTGCGGTTCGGGAGCAACGGGCCTCACCTGCCGGGCCTTCCTCCCGGCAGCTTCCACCTTCTCTGTGGCCGGGCGGACTGCCGGGGCCGGAACTTCTTTGGGCGCAGTCGCTTCCGGGACCGGCGGCTTCACCTCGTGGACGGGCACCTCCCGGGGAATCTTCCACGGCAACGGGATCGGTGTGGGCTGTACGAAGGGACGTCCACGGGCGGCGTCCACAGGCTCGTCCTCATGGGCGGATGGGATGAACTCCGCGACCGGTGTCGGGGGCAGCGCGCTGATTGACGGGGCAGCGGCAGCCGATACTGGCGGCGGGGGAAGCAGCAAGGTGAGTAAGAGCAGGCCAGGCCACTCAGCCGCAGCGGCCGGTTCTTCAGGGACGCAGGGACATGGGTCGCTTACCCACTCCTCTAACACTGACTCCACCTCGCGTTTCCGCATGGCCGCAGCTACTTTCCCCATTTCGGCCACCCACCTTTCCATAAGGAACCGGACTTGGGCCTGTAGACGGCAGCACATCTGCGCTGTCCGGGCTTCCACCCACACCGCTGTTCCTTGCGCGGGCTGCGGGATTTCAGGATTGCCGGATGGGATGGACATCTTGCAGAGTGCTTGTCCAGGAACCAGACGGGTGCAGAGTCCTGGCGTCCCTGCTCTTTATCTTCTCGGTCACATGAGGCAAGGCCTTCACCTGCCCCCCTTGGTCTTTCTGCAGCACCTCTCTCTTTGGGGACGGGGCTTCACTTTCGCGCGTTCACTGCTCGGGGAAGATGACTTGAGCGGGAAACGTTTGCGCTAAAGATGGCGGATCTTCAGATTTTTCAGCGAGACGCCGCTGATGGGGATTACAAGGCGCACTTCCGCTGTGACATGACCTGTGGTGCTGCTCTGCAGCGGTAACCCAGCGCTGCCTCAGCCGAGGCGTGGGGTTCGGGAGCGACGGGCCTCACCTGCCTGGCCTTCCTCCTGGCAGCTTCCACCTTCTCCGTGGCCGGGCGGACTGCCGGGGCCGGAACTGCTTTGGAGGCGGTCGCTTCCGGGACTGGCGGCTTCACCTCGTGGACGGGCACCTCCCAGGGAATCTTCCATGGCAACGGGATCGGTGCAGGCTGTACGAAGAAACGTCCACGGGCGGCGTCCACAGGCTCGTCCTCATGGGCGGATGGGATGAACTCCGCGGCCGGTGTCGGGGGCAGCGGGCCGATTGGCGGGGCAGCGGCAGCCGATACAGGTGGCAGGGGAAGCAGCAAGGTGAGCGGGAGAAGGCCACAGCGGCCGGTCCTTCAGGGACGCAGGGACGTGGGTCACTTACCCGCTCCTCTAACACTGCCTCCACCTCGCGTTTCCACACGGCGGCAGCTACTTCCTCCATTTCGGCCACCCACCTTTCCGTAAGGAACCGGACTTGGGCCTGTAGACGGCACCACATCTGCGCTGTCCGGGCTTCCACCCACACCGCTGTTCCTGGCGCGGGCTGCGGGATTTCAGGGTTGCCGGATGGGATGGACATCTTGCAGAGTGCTTGTCCAGGAACCAGATGGGTGCAGAGTCCTGGCGTCCCTGCTCTTTATCTTCTTGGTCACATGAGGCAAGGCCTTCACCCGCCTTCCCTTGATCTTTCTGCAGCACTGCTCGGGGAAGACGACTCGAGAGGGAAACTTTCGCGCCAAAGATGGCGGATCTTCAGATTTTTCAGTGGGACGCCGCTGACGGGGATTACAAGGCGCACTTCTACCACCGCTGCCATTGACTAGGCCTTCCGGGGATGGTGTTATGCAGCTCAGTGTTAACCCCTCCGTGGGCAGGGGCGATGGTCCTGGGGGCCCGCAGGAAGGGTGCTGAGGCGAGGGAGCATGGGCGTACAGGACGCAGGTGCGGTGCGGTGCAGTGCGCGGCACGTAGGCGCTGGTGTACTCACTCTGACACAAAACACTGGAGTCTCTGGTAAACCAAATGGCAGAATGGATGGGGCCCTCAGCCGGCTGCAGTGTTCTCCCTGGACGGGTTGGTGATGGCTGTCGTTTCCCTGCACCTGTGTTATGTAGATATTGACTCCTGTGCCTGGACACTGGTAGTCCGCTCCCCGGCGTGTAAGTGTCATAGGAGCCCGTTTGTCCGCAGGCGCTGGCCCTTTGTATCTCTTGCCTTTGGCGGTGGCACTTATCCTGGATGGTTGGGCTGTTGCGTTCAATCGGGACTTGGGTGGGAATGAACCCCTGAGGTCCAGACCGCAATCAGTAAATTCGACTATCAGGGCGGCTTCTAGCCTAGTCGGGGTCTGAGTACCCTGCCTGGTGCTTGGCTCCCAATCGGCTCCGGCTCCCCGGTTCGGTACCGGCGGGCCACCGCCCGACCCCGGTCCTACGGTTCCACCGACCGTGCGGCCAACTCCTGCAGACGGCCACCACCGCCTGCCGTCCTTGCTGGAGGTGCCTGGGCTCTGACCCAGACACCTAACAGTTCCACTGACGGGCCTGGTTTCAGGTCCGCCTGTGCATGACTTTCCTCCTTTCCTTCCACTCTCCTCCACTCCACTCCAACTGAACACTCCACTGAAACTGAACTGATGTGTTTTCCCGCCGCCAGGCCTGTGAACTTCTCGGTGGGTGGGGCCAACCACCTGGCTCCGCCCCACCTGGTGTGGACATCAGACCCTGGAGGGTGGCAACAAGGGTTTTTGGGTGACTGATGTCACCTGTCCGGGAAAAGGGGTGTGTGTGGTGTTGTGTCTGTGACCCCCTGGCTAGTTCAGGGCGTCACACTGTGTGCAGGGGCATTCAAGTTTATCTGGGCGGAGCTAGCATGCAGTGTGCCCCCATCCCACAGATGAAGATAGAGGAGCGGCAGCGATGCCAGTGTCCCGCTGGCACCAAGCTCTCTGACCCCTTCCCCCCGTGCTGTGTACCTCCAGAGCTGTATGTCCTCTCCACCCCAGTGCTGAGCTGTGTGTCCTCTCCAGCCCAGTGCTGTATACCCCCAGAGTTTTATGTCCCCTCCACCCCAGTGCTGTATACCCTCAGAGCTGTATGTCCACTCCACTCCAGTGCTGTATACAAAACAGAGCTCTATGTTCTCTCCACGCCAGGGCTGTAGGCCCCCCAGAGCTGTATGTCCCCCCACGTCAGTGCTGTATACCACCAAGAGCTATATGTCCCCCCTAGTGGTGAATGTCCCCTCTGGAGCTGTATACCCCCATTGCTGTATATCCCCTCCCCAGTAATGTGTATGCCCCCCTGTAATATGTCTACAGCCTCTCCTCTGATGTACTGTATATATAGCAGTGTCAGTGTGCATGTCTGTTAGTGATGGCTACCAATCAGCGTGGCACAGCCAAATGCCCGGGAGGAGCTAGACAGGAGTGGCTGGTGCCGGGTGAGTGAGGCTGCTGTCGGCTTCCCCATATTAAAAATACTTCTAACGTATCTGTATGTGTGCATGTATGATGTGTATCTATGTATGTCAGTGTATATGACTGTGTATAGATTTATGTCTATTTATATGTGTTTTACTGAATTTGTCTTTAAATATGTACAGTATATTTAGGTATGTCTGTATGTCTACGTGTCTGTGTATATGAATGTCTGCATGTGGATGGGGCCCACTGAAACCCTTTCGCTCGGGACCTACAGAAATCTGGAGCTGGCCCTGAGTAGTGTCTATGCATTTGGCCCCAAAATCTAAAAAAGAGCTATATAAAATTATCATTAGTAATGATAATTTTTTATAGCTCTTTTTTACTCTATTACATGTCATGTAAGGATGATGGGTTTAAAAATCTAGCTTTACATTTAAGGCAATATGGCACTGCCCATCCCAAACATGTGTTTAAAAAATCTCAAAATAGGTTAAAATAATCAAAGGAGTTATACTCAAATTAATAATCCTCTAACTCAACTATTCCAATGTTTCAACGTCCTGCTTACCGTATTTGTGGGACGCTGTAATGAAAATAGTCAAATACAGACATCTGACCCCTGTACCCAGTAGGACACAGACTGTCATTATAGCAGGATGTATCGGAGGCAGCAGATTGTTATGGAGTTACTTCTTTTATTATTTTAAACAATTTTAAACATTTTTGTTTTCCATTTCTTGGCAGTTGTATAACTTTTACTAAGGTTATGTAGATTTTATAAAAAATATTTTTTTTCATATTGCTCTGTTCGGTTAGGTTAATTTTTCCTTGGGTTCTTTTTATGACCAACTGTTATATGAAATAGAAAAAAACCTAAACTATATTAATAGTTTTAGTCCTTGTTAAATTATTTTAAAAAATATCTTTTTCTAAAACTGAACAATGTAACTTGCATAAAACTATAATTTTCTGTGCTATACAAGCAAAATTCCGAATTTTAACTATACTACTTTATTCTGAGCTATTAAATGTGTTTTCCACTACAGTGATATTGTTGAGTTATCCTCAAGACAGGTCATCAATATCAGATCTGTGGGAGTCCAAAACCCAGCAGGGACCGGCCAGATGTAAACAAAGTATGGAGGAGATCAGAAGCAAGGGCTGATATGCAGTACCTAGGAGCAGCCACCAAATGGTATGCCAGATCACTACTGTTCTATCACAATTTACATATGGTAACTGCTACAGCTTATAACAGCGGATGAGTGGGCATTCAGGGTGTTGGACCCAAACTAATCTGGTATTCATGACTTTTCATAAAGATATGTCATTGTAGTGGACAGAGATGAGCAAACCTGAGGTTCTAGGTTTGAAGTTCGGGTTCAGAAACCGCCTACCAAAAAAAACAAAGTTCGAGTTCGAAGTTTGAGTTACGAGTGCAAACCACTCAAGCGAGCAGCGTAGTGCTTGGGTTTGAGTGATGGTCAGTGCTGTGCGAGCCACGTGCAGTGTTTGAACGGCTCGCATTGTGGGTAAAATCCGTGTGATCAGATGTAATATGCACACACAAAAAAAATGAAAAACCTCACCCACCCTCCCCTGGAAGTGTTCTGCTGTTAATGGCAGGCTGCATGTGGGCAGCGACACGAACTGTCCAATTACTGCCTTCCATTGAAGTTCGGATCAAGTCAGAGTCACAAACTTACCTTTAGGTAAGGTTCTACTGTGACCACCAAGTCAAACTTTCAAAGGTTCGCTCATCTCTAGTAGTGGAACCGCTTTGTACTATGAAAAACAAATTCTGTTATATACATTGTAAATTAATACAATCTTACAATAATATAACCTATATAAATTCCATATCCCCTTAACATTAAAAATGATCAAATACATCTTTCAAAATAATGGTAAAAACTACAACTAGACCAGATAAATAAACAGGACCACATATAAACAGGTATGAGGAATAGAGATGAGCGGACCTGTGGATGTTCTGGTTTTCTGGGTTCGGCCAGACTTGGAAAAAAGTTTGGGCAAGGAACAGGACTTCTCTGCTGAAAAATATCTGTAAAATGATCATTGTAATGGCTAGGCTGCAAAAGGAAGCAAAATGCGGGTAATAGCAGGACAGTTATACATACAGTGTTTCCCGAAAGATAACACAGCAGTCAAATTCTTTTCTGGGCGCACTACAAACTACATGAACATTTACTCCTTCCTCCACCCACCCTCTGTGCCAGCATCTGTGATTGGTTGCAGTCAGACCGCTATACATGCCCCCCAGCCATTGTGTCAGCATCTGTGATTGATTGCAGAACAGTTTGCTGTAGTGTAGTGTAAAAATAAAGAAATTATTTTAAAAAATAGCATAGACCACCTCCTATTTTAATAACCAGCCAAGGTAAATTAGACAGCTGTGAGCTGGTATTATTAGTTGTGATCTTAGGTGAATTGGCTGCTGGACTTCTCTGCCACCGTGTTACACAGTCCAACAGTCCAGCAGCGAGTTCAAGGGCAGTCACAGTTGGTACCGTGGGAACCACCAGCTGTGATCTCAGGTGAACTCACTGCTGGACTGGTCTGTCACCGTGTCATGCAGTTCGACACAGTGACAGAGCAGTTTAATCTATTTATTAATGACCCTGTTGATGGGATATATAGTAAAGTGTCAGTCTTTGCTGATGACACCAAACTATGTAGTATATTAAAAACTGACCTTGATAGTACAATATTATAAAAGATCTGGATAAGATGTCAGAATGGGCAGATACTTGGCAAATGAGATTTAATATTGATAAATGTAAAGTAATGCACCTAGGACGGAGTAATCCTATAGCTGCGTATACATTATATGGAAGTAAACTCGGGACTACAGAACAGGAGAAGGACTTGAGGATTCTCATTACAAATAAGCTGAGCAGCAGCACTCAATGTCGAGCAGCAGCTGCTAAAGCAAACAAGATTTTAGGGTGTATAAAAAGAGAGATTAGATCCCGTGATCCCAACGTATTGTTATCCCTCTATAAATCACTTGTAAGGCCACATCTGGAATATGGGATTTACAGTTAGGTCCAGAAATATTTGGACAGTGACACAATTTTCGCGAGTTGGGCTCTGCATGCCACCACATTGGATTTGAAATGAAACCTCTACAACAGAATTCAAGTGCAGATTGTAACGTTTAATTTGAAGGTTTGAACAAAAATATCTGATAGAAATTGTAGGAATTGTACACATTTCTTTACAAACACTCCACATTTTAGGAGGTCAAAAGTAATTGGACAAATAAACCAAACCCAAACAAAATATTTTTATTTTCAATATTTTGTTGCAAATCCTTTGGAGGCAATCACTGCCTTAAGTCTGGAACCCATGGACATCACCAAACGCTGGGTTTCCTCCTTCTTAATGCTTTGCCAGGCCTTTACAGCCGCAGCCTTCAGGTCTTGCTTGTTTGTGGGTCTTTCCGGCTTAAGTCTGGATTTGAGCAAGTGAAATCCATGCTCAATTGGGTTAAGATCTGGTGATTGACTTGGCCATTGCAGAATGTTCCACTTTTTTGCACTCATGAACTCTTGGGTAGCTTTGGCTGTATGCTTGGGGTCATTGTCCATCTGTACTATGAAGCGCCGTCCGATCAACTTTGCGGCATTTGGCTGAATCTGGGCTGAAAGTATATCCCTCTACACTTCAGAATTCATCCGGCTACTGTTGTCTGTGTAAGGGGTAGTCGGACCCCTGGTAGTGAAGGAGCGGTTTTTCCCCCCCTGAAGACGCCACAGTAGTATGGTGGCAAATTGTAAATGTTAATGGTAAAATGTTACCTGTCATAAACTGTTTCGCCACTAGGTGCCAGTGTAGAGCAGTGGTTCCCCTGGTAACAGTGGCAGGGAAGGAGGGGCAGGGCAGCCTAGGTGGGGAAGGAAGGGAGGTCTCTGAATGCAGAGTACAGTGTGCAGTGAGATGTGACTGGAGAAAGAAGTCTGAGGTGACGGGGCAGAGTGTGGAAGTGGTGCAGTGGCAGAAGAAGTGGAAGAGTCAAGACTAGTCCCAAAGCCGGTAGTGTGTACTACAGTGCAGTGCAGCTATCAGGGGGATAACAAGTGGCCCCTGAAGGCGAAGGGTAGTGCCCTGACAAGGAAGTGAAGGTAAATAGGAACGTCCGTAGAAAACAAGTGAAGTAGTTCCCCGGCAAAGAAGTAGAGAGGTGAGAACTTATCCGGAGCCGGTAGAGTGTGCTAGATCTGCCCTACAGTGAAACAGGGTTCAGAGTACAGCTACTAGGGGGTTAACGTATGTCCCCTGCAGGCAAGGGAAAGTTACCAGGGAAAGAGGAAACCGTCAGCAAGAAGTGTAACTTGTAAACCGAAGTGACTTGAAGCTGAAGGGTGTAAAGAAGAGTGGAAGTTATGCTCAATAAAATGTTTCTTGGTTCATCAACTCCAAGTCTGTGGCTCTTTCCTGGGAGTGGTGAAGAGGTCTGTGAGCTGAGAGAAAAAGGTGTCACCGAGAAGCAAATTGTCCACATGGAAGTGTCCCTGCCACCTACACTTTGCCCCACAAACAACACCTCTGTTTTAACAGTGACGGCCAGGCCGGGGGTCAGCCTGTCGCCCATAGGGCAAGAGACCGCAACTACAACCCCCGAGGCGCCCCCTGCCCCCGTTACATACGCTGTTATGTCATCAATAAACACAAGTGACCCAGTGCCATTGAAAGCCACGCATGTGGGGTATTAGCCACAATAAAACTATCATTAGTAACTCAATACAAGCACTAGAGCAGACACCGCACTACCACATCTGGCCAGAAGGGGGAGCTCAAGAGACTCCCCTAGATATATTCTGATCTGAGGTAAAATTGACAGTTTAGTTTTTTGAGTTGGAGCCGGGACGCTCAGAGGAGTAGTTACAGAGAAATTGCTCTGAGGTCCTTAGGAGAGACTGACAATTTCCAAGCCCAAGCCATCGGTCTGAGGAGGAGGAGACAGAGAAGAGGAACATTTTAGGAACCGGGTAGCCATTAATATCTACCCCTGAAAAGGCGCAGATACGGACACCGGATCCGTGGCTGCATTAGTTTCACACAATACAGCAACCAGGAAAAGTGAAGGCGATTCAAGCTTCACCAGGGTCAGACACAGCAACATCCAGAGAGTTCAGCGGTACTCCCGGAGGGGGTAAGCAGAGGAAAAGGACTCAAGTTGCCTGTTGAATTAGGACCCGGGAGGGACAGTTTGGGCCGGCAGCCAGTTCACAAAAAGCAGGAGGGCCACACACAGTGCAAAGAAGGAGGCCAAGGACCTGGCAGGGCAGAGTAACTTAGTCCTCCTGATACAGACTCCGGTGATGGGACTTGTTGTTATGCAGTTTTTGTTAAAGTAAACCGGTTAAACGTTGCCTGCGCCTCAGTCTCTCATTTGGGCAGTAGCCACCTATCCAGGATTGGGACCATCGAAGCTGAAAAAACCTATTGCTAATCAAGTAAGTGTCTGCGCCCCTAAAGTCTCCTTACAATACCATTATCTATAACCACCATTGACTTTTACCTCACCTGCCTGGGACCCACAGCCCTACCCGGAAAGGGCTTTCCACCTCAGCTGCCCCACATCATCATCACCGGCCAGCTACTGGCAGCGGTGGCCATAAATAGCCACATTTATTCCAGGTGGCATCACGAAAAACTCTTATAAACTTTTATTTATCCCCTGTAAATACCCCCCATTGCACTGTGCATCGCCTGAGACCACAGCCCGGGTCGAGCCACCCGTGACATCCCCTCAAGAAATAGACCCCCGATCCGGTGCTGGGTACTCCGGTCTCTGGGCGTCACAAATTGGCGTCACGAACAGGATCTACCGTGCCCAGCTAAACTGGGTATTGTGTGCCGTGATTTCCAGTAAAATTGGTCAAAAACTGTGTGAAAAACATCAAAAATTTACTTTATTAAAGAAAATTTATTTTCCCCATTGAAAACCATTGAAATTGACTTTTTCCCATTGAAAGACATGGGGACAAAATGGCCGCCATCCTCTGAGGTAATCACCTTATAACTGCCTGTGTTATTTGAACTGCGCCACAGCCTGAGCTCTGACTAAAAAAAAAAACAAAAACATCCTGCTGCACCACAGATCTATTGTGCGCCATCCCGACGGGAGCAGAGGACCGGAAGGGTCCAGATTAACTAAGGGGGCGCAACATGTCGCACCACGGAGATGCTGTTGCACCAGGTGATGCGACCGGAGCAGAAGGACAAAATATGAATAGAGCGCCTGGCAGCCCAGCGGTGCAAGGAGCAGCGCCCATCATGCCATTTCTGATGCCCTATACTCCGGGTGCCCCGTGGCTACCACACTATGAAGGTAAGCCAAATACTCTTGATAACTTTAATGAGAATCTGCAAGCCTACTTCAACATGTACCCTGCCCTGACAGAGATTCAGCGTGTTGGTCATCTTATGGGACAATTAGGTGGCAGTGCCCTGCGGGAAGTCACAGCCTGGCCAGTAGATGCAAAAGACACTGTTGAACATGTAATAGCCGGATTGAAAGCAGCTTTTGAAATCACTGCCGGCAGTAAGGCTAAAACAAGATTCTTTAATTGTAAACAGAAACCCAATGAGAGCGTGAGAGACTTTGCTTTAAATCTACAGGAGGCGCTCAAAGAACTTACATTAGCAGAACCTGTTTTTACCACCGGAGCAGATAAGTTATTGAAAGATCAATTTATTGAGGGACTCCTAACCCCTTCTCACAGGGGGCATTTAAGCATGCTGACCTTTAAGGATCCCGAACTGACATTTGCTCAATTAAAGGAAAGTGCCATTCGTCTCCAGCAGGCAGAGGCGCCCCGGGATCTGGATTTGTCTCAAACTATTGCAGAGGCACCTCAGCAGCAGGGAGTGCCAGTGACCTCAGCCATGTCAGGGGCTATTGCTAAATCTCTGGAGCCTAACACCAATAAGGCTCTCCATCAAAAGCTTGCTGCCCTGACAGACACCATTGCTTCAATGGCTAAAATCATTCAGGAGTTGCGTGGATCCCAGACTACATCCAAGATCAAGTTGGCGACCAGCAAAGAGGATGTTCCATGGATGAGGCCCAGGAGGTACCCAGCATGGAGAGGATGACCCAGCGACCGCTACCAGCCGGATGGACAGCCCATTTGCTGTCGTTGCAAGAAGCCAGGCCACTTTGCCAGGGAATGTGCTTTAAACAAGGATCCCCTGGGAAGGCGGGCCGCTTCTCAGGAATGAACTTTCAAGGTCCAATACCCTGGCATGACAAGTACGTCCCGTTATCCCTATCGTGCTGGATGGTATTCCCCTCAGCGCCCTGCTGGACACCGGTTCCCAGATATCATCGATTCCGCATATCCTTTATAAGAGGTACTGGGCTGATACAGACATTGATAAAGTACCATCTAACGTTGCATTGAGTATATGGGCTAGTAATGGTGAGATAGTACCACAAGTAGGGTTTAGGGAAATGACTGTCAAGATTGGTAGGATAGAATTACAGAAGCAAGGTATTATTGTTGTTGATGTTGACCGGCGAGATCGTGAACCAACTGTATTGATAGGAATGAATGTAATAGAAAATTGTTTTTCCGAGGTCCTTACTGTCTTACAGCAACTCGCCAAGACTGCCAGATGTGACCAGCAAAGAATTCTACAGAGAGAGATAAAAGCTTTGGTGTTAAAGCAACAGGTAGAAGTTGCAGGTGGAGAAATTGGCAGTGTGAGGGTAAGTGATCCAACCCCTATTGTAATTCCGCCTAAAACCGAAATGTTGGTATGGTGCAGAGCCGCAATAGGCATAAAAGGGCGAAATTACCAGGCTTTGGTAGAACCCATGTACACTGATGGTAGGCCCAATATACTGACAGCCAGGGGAGTAGTCGAGGTACACCGGGGAAGGGTGCCAATACGTCTTTTAAATTGTGGAGAAGAAGAGGTCACTTTACCGAGGTATGCTACTATGGCGAAACTATATACCGTTGACAACAATGCCATCACAGCCATTGAGCCCTTGGATCCTTCATGTCAGGCGAACGACAATGGTTCACATGGAGAATTGGAGGATTGGTGTCAACAGTTGTACGTAGGAACAGATTTAACACCTACCCATCAAAAACAAGGGGTGTACAGGCTAGTGAGAGAATATGAACAAGTCTTCAGTAAACATCCGCTAGATTTTGGGCAGATCAAAGGGGTAGAACACACAATACCCACCGGTAACCACCCACCAATAAAAGAGAGATATAGACCCGTACCGCCCGCTCACTACCAATGTGCAAAAGATATGCTAAGGGATATGAAACAAGCCGGGGTAATAAGAGACAGCTGTAGCCCCTGGGCAGCCCCTCTAGTGATGGTTAAAAAGAAAGATGGAACCATGAAAATGTGCGTAGACTACCGGAAGATTAATCACATTACCCATAAAGACGCGTACCCCCTACCTAGAATAGAGGAATCATTAGCAGCATTAAGATCTGCTAACTATTTTTCCACCTTAGACTTAACAAGTGGGTATTGGCAGGTCCCTGTGGCGGAGAGAGACAAGGAAAAAACAGCATTCACCACACCGATGGGTCTCTGTGAATTTAATTGTATGCCGTTCGGACTCTGCAATGCACCCGGTACCTTCCAGCGACTGATGGAGTGCTGTCTAGGACACAAGAATTTTGAAACCGTCCTCCTGTACCTAGATGATGTAATAGTCTACTCCAAGACTTATGAGAAACACCTACAAGACTTGGCAGAAGTATTTGAAGCCTTGTCCAAATATGGCATGAAGATCAAGCCATCCAAATGTCACCTTCTTAAGCCAAAGGTACAGTACCTGGGACACATTGTAAGTTCAGAAGGAGTAGCACCGGATCCCGAGAAAGTAACCGTGATAAGGGATTGGCCAAGACCCACCAGCGTGAAAGAGGTGAGGCAATTCCTGGGACTGGTGGGCTACTATCGCAGATTCATAAAAGGGTTTACAAAGTTAGCAGCACCCATACAAGACATCCTGGTAGGCAGTCAAAGAAGCCCTCAGCCCGGAATCCTCCTTTCCAGTGGAGTGACGAGAGGGAAGAGTCCTTTGAGAAGCTAAAGAAGGCACTGACAGGAGAAGAGGTTCTAGCATACCCAAATTACCATCAACCCTTCATCCTCTACACAGATGCCAGTAATGTGGGACTAGGAGCAGTACTGTCACAAAAGCAGGGAGGCAAGGAGAAAGTCATCGCCTTTGCAAGCAGAAAGCTCCGGCCTACTGAAAGAAATCCGGAAAATTACAGCTCCTTCAAGTTAGAACTATTGGCAGTAGTCTGGGCTGTAACCGAGCATTTCAAACACTATCTGGCAGCTGCAGAATTCACCATCTATACTGATAACAACCCATTGACCCACCTGGATACAGCAAAATTAGGTGGGCTGGAACAATGATGGATAGCCCGGCTGTCTAATTACAACTTTGTGATCAAGTATAGAGCAGGCCGCAAGAATGGAAATGCAGATGCCTTATCCCGGATGCCACACTTGGAAAATGTGGAAGAAGAACCGGAGGAGCTTGAAGAAATTGAACTACCGGCCTTCCATAGTCCCAAGATAGGACAGTATCAGTCAGGTGCCTATCAGAAACAACAACAAGCGACTCTTAACCCATTAGCACACCACAGATGGGCTGACACGCAAGACAGCAATCCGGCTGTGAAGTTGGTAAAGGAACTGCTGACGGAACAAGGTGCATTTCCCAACCAGAATGCCCCGGAAGAGACGCATCATCTCTGGAAAGAGAGAGGCAGAATGTTCTTGTACCAAGGGAAGCTCTGCAGAAGGTACACTAATCCAAAGACACATGAATTAGTCTGGCAAATAATAGTGCCTAAACAGGATGTAAAGATGGTCCTGGAAGCTTACCACAATGGTGCCGGTCATTTTGGATGGAAGAAACTAGAAATACTCTTGAGAGAAAGAAACTGTGGCCCGTGCAACCTCAGAAGGAAAGATCAACGAAACCAAAGAGCACCACTCCAGCCCATAGTCACCAAGCAACCACTTGAGCTTGTCGCCATAGATGATGTGAAGTTGACACCAAGCCGGTCTGGCTATGTCTATGCCTTAACCATCGTGGACCATTACTCACACTTCTTAGTGGTGGTACCAGTGAAAGATCTCACAGCAAAAACAGCAGCTAAGGCATTCCAAACATACTTTTGCAGACCCCATGGTTACCCTGAGCAAGTACTTGCAGACCAAGGTACAGCCTTTGAATCAGAGATCTTCAGAGAGTTCTGCAATATGTATGGTTGCAAGAAGATCCGGACAACAGCATATCATCCTCAAACAAATGGCTTATGCGAAAAGATGAACCATATTGTAATTGACTTATTGAAGACCTTGCCGGAGTCAGAAAGAAATCAATGGCCGGAGAAATTGCCTGACTTGGTAGACCTATATAACAATGTCCCAGTAAGCTCAACAAATTGCACCCCAGCTTACCTTATGCGTGCAATACCCGGTAAGCTACCAATTGATCTCGAAATGGGAATTCTGAAACCGGATGCAGAAGTGCAAGATTCCAATTGGGATACCCTACGTCAACAGCAGTATCGCCAAGTTCAAGAGTGTGTGGAAAGAAGTCTCCAGCAAGCTAGAGAAAGACAAGAACGAACTTATAATCAGCATGCTCTAGCAGCCCCGTTAAAACCTGGTGACCAAGTACTAAAGAGAAATCGTCGCACCAATAAACTGGATAACCAGTGGGAATCCATCCCGTACACAGTTTCACCAGCAAGAGTGAACAATCCTAAAATGTGCCTTATCAGCAAAAACGGAGGGCTAACATCAGTACTAGTGTCAAGAGACAATCTGAAACTATGTCCTGAAACCTTGAAATAGCCAGAAGTTATCCAATCAGAACCTGAAGTAATCCAACCCGTACAGGTTCAACCAGTTAACGAAGAGGAAGAAAAAATTCATACAGTCTTAGGAGACTTTCCTAAAACCTGGCCCACGTACCATGGTGCAGTGGTAGTACCAATGATGGCCTTTTACCAAGTACCAGAACTAACACCAGAGTCCATACAACCAGAAGCCCCAAGACAAACAGAATCAGAAATTGACCCTGTACCACAAGAAGTCCCAAGACAGGAAGAACAGATTCCTAGTTATAGTGATCCCGGTCACGGTGGACTTGCCAACCCCACAAACGTGGAATCATCCTTAGCAGAACCAGAAGCACCCGGTAGGTACACATCCACTCATACCATAACGCTAAGTACGCCTAGTACACTAACCTTACGTAGGTCCCAGCGTAATACTCTAGGTCAACTACCGGCAAAATATGCAGATTATCAAATGTGAATAAGTCTAAATGGGAATTGTGTATATGTTATGTGGTACATTTAATAGAATTCAGAAAAATTTAGTTTAGTCATTAGTTATTAGTTTGCAACGTTTAAGCCCAGTACCTACAGAGACTTTCCTGTATGAATTACTTACATATTCTTGAACTTTTCTTCATTATTAACTATGAACCATGCCACAGGATTGGTTGTGGTAAAACTACTTGTAAATAGTTACCAGCCCGGAGGCGATAGACTAAAACTCCGGAAAGACTGCTTTTGCTTTTTGATCTTTTTCGACTTTCTTTTAGACTTTCTTTTAGACTCTGTTGGAAAAATGGAACCGAGTTCCAAGACACTAATTGCAGTGCCTTTTCTAGCGGATAGTTAGTTATTTCAATATCTTCAAGAATAGAACTGTATTAATGGATGCTGTTTTGAAGTGACTTTTTACAGAACTCTATTTTTGCACTTTGAGTGTTTTTTGTAATTTTTTATTTTTACGACTCTGTAAATATTAATTGTTATATCATTTGTTTATTGTATCACAGTCCCGGAGTACTGTTATTCACTAAGGGGGAATGTGGCACCCCTAGGGGTATTAGCCACAACAAAACCATCATTAGTAACTCAATACAAGCACTAGAGCAGACACCGCACTACCACCTCTGGCCAGAAGGGGGAGCTCAAGAGACTCCCCTAGATATATTCTGATCTGAGGTAAAATTGACAGTTTAGTTTTTTGAGTTGGAGCCGGGACGCTCAGAGGAGTAGTTACAGAGAAATTGCTCTGAGGTCCTTAGGAGAGACTGACAATTTCCAAGCCCAAGCCATCGGTCTGAGGAGGAGGAGACAGAGAAGAGGAACATTTTAGGAACCGGGTAGCCATTAATATCTACCCCTGAAAAGGCGCAGATACGGACACCGGATCCGTGGCTGCATTAGTTTCACACAATACAGCAACCAGGAAAAGTGAAGGCGATTCAAGCTTCACCAGGGTCAGACACAGCAACATCCAGAGAGTTCAGCGGTACTCCCGGAGGGGGTAAGCAGAGGAAAAGGACATCCCCTCAAGAAATAGACCCGCGATCCGGTGCTGGGTACCCCGGTCTCTGGGCGTCACAAATTGGCGTCACGAACAGGATCTACCGTGCCCAGCTAAACTGGGTATTGTGTGCCATGATTTCCAGTAAAATTGGCCAAAAACTGTGTGAAAAACATCAAAAATTTACTTTATTAAAGAAAATTTATTTTCCCCATTGAAAACCATTGAAATTGACTTTTTCCCATTGAAAGACATGGGGACAAAATGGCCGCCATCCTCTGAGGTAATCACCTTATAACTGCCTGTGTTATTTGAACTGCGCCACAGCCTGAGCTCTGACTAAAAAAAAAAAAAAACATCCTGCTGCACCACAGATTTACAGAGGATGTGGTGTGCCTTGGATCATGTGCCGTTCCCTTTCTTCTCCAAACTTTTTTCTTCCCATCATTCTGGTACAGGTTGATCTTTGTCTCATCTGTCCATAGAATACTTTTCCAGAACTGAGCTGGCTTCATGAGGTGTTTTTTAGCAAATTTAACTCTGGCCTGTCTATTTTTGGAATTGATGAATGGTTTGCATCTAGATGTGAACCCTTTGTATTTACTTTCATGGAGTCTTCTCTTTACTGTTGACTTAGAGACAGATACACCTACTTCACTGAGAGTGTTCTGGACTTCAGTTGATGTTGTAAACGGGTTCTTCTTCACCAAAGAAAGTATGCGGCGATCATCCACCACTGTTGTCATCCGTGGACGCCCAGGCCTTTTTGAGTTCCCAAGCTCACCAGTCAATTCCTTTTTTCTCAGAATGTACCCAACTGTTGATTTTGCTACTCCAAGCATGTCTGCTATCTCTCTGATGGATTTTTTCTTTTTTTTCAGTCTCAGGATGTTCTGCTTCACCTCAATTGAGAGTTCCTTAGACCGCATGTTGTCTGGTCACAGCAACAGCTTCCAAATGCAAAACCACACACCTGTAATCAACCCCAGACCTTTTAACTACTTCATTGATTACAGGTTAACGAGGGAGACGCTTTCAGAGTTAATTGCAGCCCTTAGAGTCCCTTGTCCAATTACTTTTGGTCCCTTGAAAAAGAGGAGGCTATGCATTACAGAGCTATGATTCCTAAACCCTTTCTCCGATTTGGATGTGAAAACTCTCATATTGCAGCTGGGAGTGTGCACTTTCAGCCCATATTATATATATAATTGTATTTCTGAACATGTTTTTGTAAACAGCTAAAATAATAAAACTTGTGTCACTGTCCAAATATTTCTGGCCCTGACTGTAGTTTTGGGCTCCACATTTTATAAAGGACATTCAGAAGTTAGAGTCAGTTCAAAGGCGGTTAAGTAGACAACTACAAGGAATGGAAGACCTCCCATATGATGACAGGTTGAAAAAGTTAGATTTGTTTAGCTTAGAAAAAAGATGTCACAGAGGAGATCTGATTATATGTATAAATAAATGTGTGGTCATTATAAAGGACTGGCACATGACTTATTCCTTCCAAAGACAATACTAAGGACCAGGGGGCATTCACTGTGAGTGGAAGAAAGCGATTCCGGCAGCTAAATAGGAAATTGTTCTTTACAGTTAGAGCAGTCAAACTGTGGGATGCCCTACCACAAGAGGTAGTAATGGCAGAATGGCAGATACTATAACAGCTTTTAAACAAGGGCTGGATGATTCCCTCAGTACACATAACATTGTTGGTTATAAATGATAGTAACAAAATGTAGAATTGGTGGAGGAAGGTTGAACTAGATGGACCTAGGTCTTTTTTCAACCTATGTAACAATCCATCAACTAGTTGACCGATGGTCACAGTTGGTACTGTGGCAGTCCCCAGCTGTGAACACCGATGACTTGACTATCCTCAGTGTGTTCCGGAGGCTGCAGTGACCTGTCACGTTTTCTGATGTCACTGCAAATCGCAGCGTCTGAATGTAGCAGAGCCGAGTATCATTGTAGTGGTATGTTTGGGATTACCTCAGACTCATGTGGGTGTTTTGGCTGTTAATAAATGGGTGAAAGAAGGTGTCTGTGTTTTTCTTATTTCAAATAAAAGTAATTTTCGGTGTTTGTGTATTATTTCTTTTGACTTACAAGATTAGTAATCGGGGTATTTCATAGATGCCTCCCCATTACTAACCTAAGGATTGATGGCAGATGTGGCTTTTGACAAATCACAACTATCATCAGCCCCAGATATTACCCCGATTGCCACCGCACCAGGGCAATCAGGATGAGCCAAGTAAAGCGCCACAATTGGCATATCTAATGTGATGCACCAATTCTGGGGTGGCTGGTAGCTGCTATTTTTAAGCTGGGAAGGGCCAATATCCATAGCTCTTCCCATCCTGATGATACCAGCTCCCACCTGTCCATTTTGCCTTGGCTGGATATCAAAAATGGTTATAATTTTTATTTATTTTTTTTCCAAATAGTGCGTCAGCCAGTCACAGTCATGCCTTGATATGGCTGTGATGGACTCAGAAGCGCCTACACTGATCAAGCTTGCTGATTGGCTGCTCTGCAGCCTTTGAACAAGTTTTATTCAGATGACAAACCAGAAGAGGAACCGAATGTACAGGTAAAAGTTTGTGATCAGGTCTCAGACCCGGACACCCGGTGTTCCGTACGAACCATGAACTTTACAATTTGGGTTCGCTCATCCCTAATGAGGAATGCAACATCGCAGACAATATAGAGACATTGGTAATTAAACCAACAATGTTTTATTTATATTGCACAAATGGAAGAAAAGTGCCCTTGGCAGAAGGTCAGGAAATAGAACAGTTAGTGTCAATAAAAAAAAATTATGTTACAATAAGGGATAATGCAATATGGAGGTACAAGACCTAATCAAAATACTATTTACACATTATTATTCTACTTCTATTAGTAAACAACGGTCGCCATAAACAATTTCTTATTCCTAATCCCACAACCAGGGATAAGTGAGTGTCACTCCTCTGCTCACCACCATCATTATTAGGGTTTGGGCACTCTTGTCACCATAGAAAGTTGTCACTGAGGCAGTTCCAATCAAAGCTCATATTTAATGATGCAAAAACCCATGGATATTTGGGATTAAAGTAATAATCAGGTTTGGCAATGATGCTTTCCATTATTAATCCAGGGCTCAATGACAGCTTTCAATTTTTGACAAATCACAGCTGTGACCTTAAATTTGCCACTGCACTAATGAATGGACACGGAAGCAGTATGACAGCTGCATGGGAGACTCGGTAAGTATAACTGTTTTGCTTTGCAGCTTCCAAAACCCTTTCTACCACCATTTTACAGCATAATGTTTGGGACCTCATAAACTTATATGGGGTTTGCAATCAGGGCAGATGTTAGGGTTCAAGTCCAGTACCAGACCCAACTTTTTTTAAAAGGGCGGCCAGACCTGATGAATCTTAACATCTGTGGGTTCGACCATCTCTACTTGGCTCACATTTATCCTGTGCTCTACACTGAGCACTTACACTGAGTTTTCATTGTAAATGCATAAAATACGTGATTCAGGTGGAACCACCAGCAAAATATTCAATATAATGTGGCTGTCTAAGTGTAGTGAATGGATCCATCAGGGGTTTCATCTGAATCATGTCATTTAGAGATTAAAATGTAAACCCCAAAGTAAGTACTCAGTATAGAGCACAGGATAAATGTGATACAAAATGTAATTTAAAATGTTCCCAATAAAAGCTTCAACTCATTAAAGAAAAAAAGAAAACCAAGCCGCCACTTAGGTCCCTCATTTGTCAATAGAAATTTAGGGGGCTTCCATTTTACTAGTAAGCTAAAGGTTCTGGAATAGCATCGTGGCTTCTCCCAAAAGAAATCCAGTAAAATATGCACATCCAAATTCAAATACCCTTCTCCCTTCTGACCCCCACAATGTGCCTAAACAACATTTAGCTTTCACATGTTTCTCATTTCTGTAGTGAGGAGAGCTTGCTTCATTTACCAGGTGCATGTCTGCAGAAGTGAAAGCTGGGCATAATCTATGGGCACTACAATGTATGGGCACTACAAAGACAGATTTGCAATTTTTACCGAGCAAAGTCCATTGCTGCTTCTTTGTGAAACACTGATGGAGTCAAAATAGTCACTCCACTCGTGGTTAAATTCACAGATGGGTGTCATTTCCAAAAGAGGAACACTTGAGGGAGGATTCTGCTCTTCTTGTGCTTCAATTGTCAAATAGCATTCTTATCCATTGCAAGTGTTGCTCTAAGGCTACGCAGGACTGTATTACCACTCTCAGCAGAAATTGTGTGACACATTTTGGTCAATTGTTATCCATTTTCCTGTGTGGAAATGTAAAATCTAGGGCTGAAACATTTTTTTTGTGGTAAAAAGTAAATTGATTTTTCTTCACAGGACAATGGCATAAAAATCTGTGACATACCTGTGGCATCAATATGATTGCTGCACCCCTAAGTTAATTCATTGACAGATGTATTTTGTAAAATCAGGTTAATTATGGGAGGTTCTGCTGTTCTGGCTCCTCAGGGGCTCTGCCAATATGAAATGGAACCCGCAACCATAACAGCAAAATCTGCACTTTACTCTGGCACTCCTTACCTTCTGAGCTTTTGACTGTGCCTGAAAGGTAGTTCCTAAATTCATGTAGAGTTTTGGCTCACTCAGGAGAAATTGTACAATCAACTGTGTAGTCCATCTTTTTCCTATTAGTTATAATACAAATTAAAAATTTGGGGCTAAAACATCCCGCCCACCTCCGTCCTTCCGCATAGCCGGCCGGGGCGCAGGTAGGAGATATTCCTCGCTCCAGCGGCTTCACATACAGTGATGTGTGCTGCCTGCTGGAACGAGGAACAACACTGTAACGTCGCAGCAGCGGCATTATGGAAATGTCGGACCCTACACCAATCATACGATAACAACGCTTTTGCGCTTCGTTAATCGTATGTAAAAGGCTTTACACACTACGATTTCGAGAGCGACGCCGGATGTGCGTCACTTTCGATTTGACCCCACCCCACCTGCGATATCTTAGTTTGCAAAGCCCGCCTAAGTGGCTTGTCTTAGAGACAACCCTTTTCAGTATGCAAGGCCGTCCTACTTTCCCCATCTTAGGGCTCCAACACACATCCGCTAAAACCACGCATGTGTGATACGGGCCATTTTTCGGGTCCGTTTTCCGTTTTTTAGGTCCGTTTTTATGGTATGTGTGGCCAGCGTGTGTATCTCGTATGCTAACCATATGTGCGTGTGGAATGTCCGTGTGTGCGTGAGTGAAATAACTGACATGTGTGTGTGTTGTCCGTGTAAAATGTTCCGTGTGTGTGTGTGATGCACAATGTCGTTGATACATGTCGGCAGACAGCAGACAGAGTTGCGCGATGAGAATGAACTCAGGTGAACTTCACCCGACTTCATTGTCATGCTGCGGCTCTGTCTGTGCGCCGCGTACTGATTAGCGGTCACCCGTGAAGGACTCACCGGTGACCGCTAATCCCCTGACTGAATTGAGCAGCCGTCTCTCATACTTACCGTTCCCCGATCTCCGGCGCGGCGCTGCACGGCTGTTATAAAAACTTCGGCGGCTTTTACTATTTTGAAAAAGCCGGCCGCCCATTAATCAATCTCGTATTCCCTGCTTTACCCGCCCACCGGCGCCTGTGATTGGTTGCAGTCACACACGCCCACCACGCTGAGTGACAGCTGTCTCACTGCACCCAATCACAGCAGCCGGTGGGCGTGTCTATACTGTGCAGTAAAATAAATAAATAATTAAAAAAAACAGCGTGCGGTCCCCCCCAATTTTAAAACCAGCCAGATAAAGCCATACGGCTGAAGGCTGGTATTCTCAGGATGGGGAGCCCCACGTTATGGGGAGCCCCCCAGCCTAATAATATCAGTCAGCAGCCGCCCAGAATTGCCGCATACATTATATGCGACAGTTCTGGGACTGTACCCGGGTCTTCCCGATTTGCCCTGGTGCGTTGGCAAATCGGGGTAATAAGGAGTTATTGGCAGCCCATAGCTGCCAATAAGTCCTAGATTAATCATGCCAGGCGTCTCCACGAGATACCTTCCATGATTAATCTGTAAGTGACAGTTAAAAAAACACACACACGAAAAAATAATTTATTATAAATAAAAAACACTAACAAAGTCCCTCATCACCAATTTATTAACCCCGACAAAGCCCTCCATGTCCGGCGTAATCCACGGACCTCCAGCGTCCCTTCCAGCTCTGCTACATGCAGGTGACAGGAGCTGCAGAATACACCGCCGCTCCTGTCAGCTCCACGCAACAAATGAGGTGAGTAGCGCGATCAGCTGCTGTCAGTCAGGTAACTCGCGGCCACCACTGGATCCAGCGGTGGCCGCGGGTAATCTCAGTGACAGCTCAGCTGATCGCGCTACTCACCTCATTTGTTGCGTGGAGCTGACAGGAGCAGTGGTGTATTCTGCAGCTCCTGTCACCTGCATGTAGCAGAGCTGGAAGCGACGCTGGAGGTCCGTGGATTACGCCGGACATGGAGGGCTTTGTCGGGGTTAATAAATTGGTGATGAGGGACTTTGTTAGTGTTTTTTATTTATAATAAATTATTTTTTCGGGTGTGTGTGTGTGTTTTTTAACTGTCACTTACAGATTAATCATGGAAGGTATCTCGTGGAGACGCCTGACATGATTAATCTAGGACTTATTGGCAGCTATGGACTGCCAATAACTCCTTATTACCCCGATTTGCTAACACACCAGGGCAAATCGGGAAGAGCCGGGAAAAGTGCCAGAGCTGTCTCATCTAATTGATGAGGCTATTCTGGGCATCAGAGGGCCGATATTGTTAGGCTGGGGGGCTCCCCAGAACGTGGGGCTCCCCATCCTGATAATACCTGCCTTCTGCTGTGTGACTTTCCCTGGCTGGTTTCAAATTGGGGCGGGGGAAACACACGTTGTTGTTTTTTAACATTAATTATTTAATTAAGTCTGCTGTACAGTTTAGTCACGCCCACAGGCATATGTAAACTGATGATGTCATTAGGGTGCGACAAAGCGCGTAGCCGTCTCAGACCTGTACATATCCTCACTGAATCATGGCTTGTTTTCGGAAATCTTAATGGTTTATTATTTATGAAAAAAATTGTGAGTATGTTTTTGTTATAATTTGCAAACTTGCACGGAATAACATCGTGACGTCGTGTTCGACATTTAGGTAAGTAGTGATTTTGTTGCTAATAAAATTACAAATAATATATATGTAATCTATATCATGTTTACATGATCATCATATTATTTTTAATATTTTAATTTAATTTCCAAAAAAAAAAAAATAAATAAAATTTGAAACTACCAAACAATTAAATGAACATTGGGATTATTTTCAAACATCAGTCTTTATTTAACATCATAAAGAATGTGAAATAATATTAGAAAATTTTAATTAAGCAACTTAGCCTATTTTAATTGAGTCGAATTAAAAAAAAACATAATATAACAATATTAATTCATTTTGATACATACATTATTTTTAAAGACATTAAACATATTATGCATTTTTTTTAAAAAAACATGCAAAACAAATAATATCAACCTTGTAATATATGTGTTTTTTAATCAACATTTTATTACATTTGTAAATATTTTCATTAATAATTTTTATAAGCTAAAAAAAAACAAACAAAAAACAAATTTAATATATGAAAATAAAAAAAAAATTAAATTATTCATAAAATGCATCGTTACTATTACCCGACTCTTGACTCACACTTATGTGACAATCTGCTTCTGCAGATGTTTGAGTAACACTTGTTGTAGGTATTGTTTGACTGGTACATGGCAATATTGTCACATCAGCACCTGAGGTAGAAGGTAATACCTGTGTGTTTTGAGCATACACAGATTGCCCAATCGGTTGACTATAGATAATATTTGGCTGATTTTGTTGTTGTTGAGTGTATGGGTAAGGATTTGGAATGTGTGGGGTCTGTAATAGTGATTGTGCACTAGTTTGGCCATGGAACAAAGATGGATTGACATTTAATATTGGATTTATACTTTGTATATTTGGAAAAATTGTAGGATTCATTTGAGCTTGACTAAGTTGCTGGATTTGACTAGGGAAAGTAGGGTTAACATTAACTGTTGATGGTAATGTACTAGTTGAGGGCATGTTTGTATGTTGGGCAGGCCACATTGATATATGAGAAGGTTGTGGGACATTTAATATGTTTGGAATATCATGGGTTCGAGAAGTAGGATTTGTCAACTGACTAGTGATATTAGTTGTAGTTGGTTGGTTAGACATTGGTATAGATTGTGTTGGGGCAACATCAATACCAGTGTCATGGAAATTAGTGCGCCACTGCTCTATTGTTAGTAGAACATTATTTGGAAATGGAGTTTTTTGACATGCATCTATAAGGGTACGCTCACACGAGCGACAAAAACGGACGAGAGCATGCACTCGGACCAATACTAGTCAATGAGGGAGAGCTGTTGGTCAGCTTTTCTTGCATCCAGATTCTGGATGTGAGAAAAGCGGCAGCATGCTGCGATTTGATCCAGAATACGTCCGAGGCTCGCCAATACAAGTCAATGGGTGCGAGGAAAAATCGGATGTCACACGGACGGCACACGGACCATCCTAGTGACATCCGTTTTTCTAAATACAATCCTATCATGTAGCACAGAACACTGTAAATTCTCCTGTACATGACTGTAAATGAGTAACAGCTGCTGTGCAAAAAAACGGATTGCATACTGACAGCATACTGACAGCACACTGAGTGCACACTGATGACAAGTGAGAAAAATTCGTCCGACTCTCGCAAACGAGAATGGGACCGTTTTTTAATACGTTCGTGTGAGTCCAGCCTAAGGGTATTTATAGCAGCCCTAACCCTATCCTGATGTTCTGAATGTATTTTGGATAGACTTGTTGGCAATGATCTACAAAACCGTTCACAATCAGTTTCAGGAATTAAACTATTCATAATATTCATAACTCTTGTGTCTATTAATTCTGGCAAACTTCTCATATCATCCCCCCTTCTCATTCTTCGACCCCTTAGTGTTATTGGATTAAAGCGTGGGACATTTGTTGCTATAGGAGATTGTTGACGATTTGAAATAGTGGGTTGTGTTGAAGTTTCCTGAGTATGTACTGTTGATAGCACACCTGTGTCACTGGTTTGATGTTCACTTTGATAACTGTCAGGTCTGTCAGTTTCTTGGGTATTGGCTACACATGGGTCAACTTCAGCCTCAGAAGTGGCAGATGCAGATTGTATTGCGGAAGGTTGTTCATCATAATCATCCAGATTGTCATCGGTCCTGTAAGTATTTGAAAAAAAAAAATATTATTTTTTTGTTATATTTTTTTTTTTTTCGGTTAATAAATTTTTTTGGAAAATCTAAAGTTTTATTATTTTTAATATTACCATAATTGGTCTCAAGAAATCCAGATTAGAAAAATAAACATAACGCCTTTTTCGGCTTGACAATGATGATGACGGTATGGGATTAAACTCCCTCCGATATTGATCTCTTGCAGATCTCCATCGTCTGCGAACTGTATCGACTATAGAAATATTTTAAAAAAATTAATAAACAAACCCCGAATTTAATTATTTAATTTTGTATATAGTTATTTAACATTTTAATGTATATTTTTTCATACAATATCAGAAAACATATAAAAAATGTTAAAAAAAAAGAAATTTAAAAAAACGGGAATATATTATTACACATAGATTTTTAGTATAAAATGTAAAAAATTAGGATACCAATAAATAGAATAAATAAATTATCTATCGTTACAATTTATCCAAAAAATCGACACATGAATTATATATATTTTTTTTTTTTAGAAAAAAAATAGATAAAAAATTGAACAAATATAGCCTACAAAAAATTTGGACATTTATACATTAACATTATGAAATTTGTAAATTGTGTGAAGGATGGTTACAAGGAAAAAAAAAACATATGTTCTGTATATTTGAACATGCTAGTATTATGGGACATTATAAATTCAATCTATATACATATAATCTGTTTTAAAAATGAATAAAAATTTTGAGATTTAATAATAATATTTTTCAAAAAATATATTAAATAAGAAATTTTCATAAAAAAACAAAATATTAAAAAAAAAACTTACCAAAACGAGCACGTTTAACTGGAGAACATCGCTCCCATCCATTGTTAGGAAAAAGTTCTTGGGCAACATCCTCCCATGCCCTTGCCACTATTAGCTGATCCCTGTAGCCTTCAATTCTTGTGTCCCACAGTATAGGATGCCGTTCTACAGGAGAGATTATTCTTTCGGTATCAACTTGTGGAGACATATTTTGCTTCAATTTTTAGACATACTTAAAACACTGAAAAGGAATTATACATGTGCTTTGGAAAATACACACAATGTGCCGAGCCAGCGAGCAATGCATCACGGCAGCACGATTCTTATACCTTACACCTGCTGGACGATTTTACATTCAAAATTAAAAAATCTGCAGCACGCACATGCACCATTAGGATACGTATCCGTGTTTTATTAATTGTGCGAACAAAGTCATTGATTTTAATGGTATCCGTGGATGCGTGCTCCGTGCACAAAACGGACATGCTGGCGTGAGACACGGACCAACAAACGCATCACGGAGACGGACTCACGGACATGACCAAAAACGCAATTGTAACTGCAAAGATATAGTAACATTGGTGCACGTTTGTCCGTGTCGCCTGTATCAACGGAAACGGACCAAACACGCACGTGTTTCACGGATATGTGTTTCAGGCCTTAGGCAAACAGCTAATTTTGAAGAGTGAAGCCACAATTTGCCACCAAATTCTTTCGAGTAGTGAAAATTTAATATTACATTGAAGTTATTATAATACATTAATAAAAGTAAAGCTCCAGTCTGCCTCTCCCTCTAGATTGTGAGCTCCAATGGGGACAGTGTTGCCAATGTATGTAAAGCGCTGTGGAATTAATAGCGCTATATAAATGAATAAAAAAAAGAAAAAAGTCTGCCACAGACATGCTTATTTTTCTGGCTCATAGGCAAGGGTCCTGAGGGGAGATCCCTCAAAAATAACCACATACGCTAATAGATTATACAACCAATACAGCATTGTGCTATGCCCTGTATGCAAAGTGGGAAGGGGACGGAGAGGAGCTGTATCTGCCACCTATAGTCAGAGGTTTGATCCTGCATCATCTGCCTCCATCTTCATGAGGGCTCATTCTCACCACCGTATTTTAAATCTAAGTATGATCCGAAAAATATCAGATTGCATTTGGACCAATGTTTTTCGGGCATCCCAGTACCCATTCTACTACTGCTGAGTGAAACAGTTGTCGTTTGGCAGTAGATCTGTTCCAGTGTGCCAGAATTAATTTGGGCACTGTGAGTTAGGAAGAATATAATGCATAGTTTTATGCTGTGCAAACACTGAGGATGGTTAAATGTACTTTGCTGCTATCTGCTGGGCAATGTATGCGTTTGAAAGTTAAGTGTTCATTCTCCTCACAACAAGCTGCCATGGGAATGGCTGGGAAGCGCTTACAACCTCAGTGCTGACACGTCCAGTAAACTGGAACAGTTCGGTCTCGTCAGGAGAACAAAGAAAGAAAGAAGCTCACAGAATCTCTATCCCCGTCCATGCTGAGGGGACATCTACTTCTTCATATAAACACCTCCACAAAGGAGTCAAGCTTCCTACAACCAGGAGACATAAGGCTCAACATGTGTTTTCCTGCATACTGGTTTTCTATATGCCTCCAGCCAGAACCAGTGTAACATTACTTCTATGCCACAAACTCTGTCTGCATGCCCCATGCAATAGGGAACAGTTGCACCAAAACCATGAGTAGCTCCCCACCAGTAGTGTGTGGCCATGGGGAGCCAACCTGTGAAGGTCCTGCCATCAGCAAAGTATTACTTGGACTGAGGAGAATATTACTTCCAACAGCAAGTGAGGAAAACTGTACTCCAGCTGCCCTGAGATGCCCAAACTTGTTTGTTGCATAAGGAGAAGAAACCTTCTTTCATAGGCAAAATACTATGTGTATCCTATAGAGTGAACTGCTGCCTCTTTGCCTTTAAGAGAGTCACTGTACCCTGTTTTTTCCTTCAGTAAAGTGTTATGTTTGCAAGTTCACCCGTGTGTCTGGCTGCTTGTAATTAGAGATGAGTGAGTGGTATAGGGCCCCCCGGGGCATATCTATGGAGGTGATGTTCATACAAGTGTCCCGGGGGACCCTATACCACTCACTCATCTCTAATCTTAGTATGCTGAATGTAAACCTAATTTGAGCTGAAGAAACCTACAGCGTGCACAATGCTGCTCATCACTCAGACATGAGCCCAGCGCAATACTCACCTGGCTGATTTTCACGTCATTTCCGAGCCCGAACCCCGAGCCTCAAGACTAAGGTTCACTCATTTCTACTTGTAATTGCACAAACATCATTGGCGTTCGATGACCTGCACCCAGATATCACCTCCATAGAGGTGCCCTGGAAGGCCCTATACCATCTCCATAATTGCCACCTCTCGCTATTGACAATTGCTGTGGACACGATGGACATGTTTAGGGGTCCAATGATCCACTTCAGCTACCATGACAGTACCATCTGCTGCCAGTAGAACTATATATCCCAGCTGGTCCCTCTGAAATATATGACGCCTCCCCTGTGGGTCACCGCATTATTCTCTAGGGCCATGATATGTCTGTTTTTTTCCTCAAACCCAGTCAGTCCAAGAAAAAAAATAGTAAGTCCAAGTTGCCTCCAATTAGAGATCGCACAGGGCCATGTAAGTCGATGGGTCCATGGAAAACATCGGAGTTCGCTTGGAATATATTTTGATGGCTGTTCGATTTTCAAGAACAGTGGAGAAGATGGAGAATTATTTTTCCTCCATCTTTTCTTCATTAGATCACACTATGCTTAAATGATAGGCCTAAAGGCCGGTTTACACGCTGTGATCTCGCTAGCGAGATCGCTAGCAAGCATATGCGCCCCCATCGGTTGGGCGTCATGGGCGTATCGCTGCCCGTGGCGCACAACATCACTCAGACCCGTCACACTACTTACCTGCCTAGCGACGTCGCTGTGACCAGCGAACCGCGTCCTTTCTAAGGGAGCGGTTCGTTCGGCGTCACAGCGATGTCACTAAGCAGTAGAGTTGAGCGCGGTTCGCAGTTCGAGGTTCTCCAGTTAACAGCTCGAGTGATTTTGGGGGCTGTTCTAGATCGAACTAGAACTCGAGCTTTTTGCTAAAGCTCGATAGTTCTAGATACGTTCGAGAACGGTACTAGCAGCAAAAAGACAAGCTAATTACTAGCTGGCTTTCCGCTGTAATAGTGTAAGTCACTCTGTGACTCACACTATTATGAAATTTCAGTGTATAGTGTGCGGGAACAGCGCATTCAGATCACTGCTGTTTGGATAATGGCGATCGCTATTTTTTTTTTTTTCCCATGTCTTCCTTCCCTAAGCGCGCGCGTGTAGTGGGGCGGGCCAGCATGTCAGCCAATCCCAGACACACTTACAGCTAAATGGACTTTTAGCCAAAGAAGCAACGGCATGTGTGATAGGATGTCCATGTCACATGTCCATGCATTATAAAAAAAAGACATTTTCCTCCAGCACGCCATTATCTGCCTTCTGCGTCTTGGTGTCAGTCACCGCTGGCGTAGCTCCTGTCTCAGATACTGCTGTGTACGCTCTATACACAGCGCTATACAGAATAGGGATAGAAGTTTCTATTAGTCCTTGTAAGGGCTAATACCGGCAGGGTCAGAGCCATAGGTGACAGTCAGGTCCGTGAAAACAGATTTTAACAGCTACACAAGATGACAGCGTCTGTGTAGCTAAGGTCAGGGATTTAATCGCTGCATTTCCCCATTAGGAGGGATAGATAGGGAGGCTTCCTTTCCTGTGGACTGACCCACAACCCTGCCACTGTACCCTCCTGCCCTTTGCACACTCAAGCTCATTGTTACTAAGCCATTATACTAGCAAACACTGAGTAAACTTAGTGTTATCCTAAAAGTGGCTGTTGGACTTCCATTAGTGTCCCACTGGTGCAAATCTATGTGCAGCACCTCTGCATTGCACACTCAAACTCATTGTTATTAAGCCATTATACTAGCAAACACTGAGTAAACTTAGTGGCATCCTAAAAGTGGCTGTTGGACTATCATTAGTGTCCCACTGGTGCAAACCTATGTGCAGCACCTCTGCATTGCACACTCAAACTCATTGTTACTAAGCCATTATACTAGCAAACACTGAGTAAACTTAGTGGCATCCTAAAAGTGGCTGTTGGACTTCCATTAGTGTCTCACTGGTGCAAATCTATGTGCATCACCTCTGCATTGCACACTCAAACTCATTGTTACTAAGCCATTATACTAGCAAACACTGAGTAAACTTAGTGGCATCCTAAAAGTGGTTGTTGGACTTCCATTAGTGTCCCACTGGTGCAAATCTATGTGCATCACCTCTGCATTGCACACTCAAACTCATTGTTACTAAGCCATTATACTAGCAAACACTGAGTAAACTTAGTGGCATCCTAAAAGTGGCTGTTGGACTTCCATTAGTGTCCCACTGGTGCAAATCTATGTGCAGCACCTCTGCATTGCACACTCAAACTCATTGTTACTAAGCCATTATACTAGCAAACACTGAGTAAACTTAGTGGCATCCTAAAAGTGGCTGTTGGACTTCCATTAGTGTCCCACTGGTAAAAACCTATGTGCAGCACCTCTGCATTGCACACTCAAACTCATTGTTACTAAGCCATTATACTAGCAAACACTGAGTAAACTTAGTGGCATCCTAAAAGTGGCTTTTGGACTTCCATTAGTGTCCCACTGGTGCAAATCTATGTGCAGCACCTCTGCATTGCACACTCAAACTCATTGTTACTAAGCCATTATACTAGCAAACACTGAGTAAACTTAGTGGCATCCTAAAAGTGGCTGTTGGACTTCCATTGGTGTCCCACTGGTGCAAACCTATGTGCAGCACCTCTGCATTGCACACTCAAACTCATTGTTACTAAGCCATTATACTAGCAAACACTGAGTAAACTTAGTGGCATAATAAAAGTGGCTGTTGGACTTCCATTAGTGTCCCACTGGTGCAAACCTATGTGCAGCACCTCTGCATTGCACACTCAAACTCATTGTTACTAAGCCATTATACTAGCAAACACTGAGTAAACTTAGTGGCATCCTAAAAGTGGCTGTTGGACTTCCATTAGTTTCCCACTGGTAAAAACCTATGTGCAGCACCTCTGCATTGCACACTCAAACTCATTGTTACTAAGCCATTATACTAGCAAACACTGAGTAAACTTAGTGGCATCCTAAAAGTGGCTTTTGGACTTCCATTAGTGTCCCACTGGTGCAAATCTATGTGCAGCACCTCTGCATTGCACACTCAAACTCATTGTTACTAAGCCATTATACTAGCAAACACTGAGTAAACTTAGTGGCATCCTAAAAGTGGCTGTTGGACTTCCATTAGTGTCCCACTGGTGCAAACCTATGTGCAGCACCTCTGCATTGCACACTCAAACTCATTGTTACTAAGCCATTATACTAGCAAACACTGAGTAAACTTAGTGGCATAATAAAAGTGGCTGTTGGACTTCCATTAGTGTCCCACTGGTGCAAACCTATGTGCAGCACCTCTGCATTGCACACTCAAACTCATTGTTACTAAGCCATTATACTAGCAAACACTGAGTAAACTTAGTGGCATCCTAAAAGTGGCTGTTGGACTTCCATTAGTTTCCCACTGGTGCAAACCTATGTGCAGCACCTCTGCATTGCACACTCAAACTCATTGTTACTAAGCCATTATACTAGTAAACACTGAGTAAACTTAGTGGCATCCTAAAAGTGGCTGTTGGACTTCCATTAGTGTCCCACTGGTGCAAACCTATGTGCAGCACCTCTGCATTGCACACTCAAACTCATTGTTACTAAGTCATTATACTAGCAAACACTGAGTAAACTCAGTGGCATCCTAAAAGTGGCTGTTGGACTTCCATTAGTGTCCCACTGGTGCAAATCTATGTGCAGCACCTCTGCATTGCACACTCAAACTCATTGTTACTAAGCCATTATAATAGCAAACTATGCTGCCAGTTTAAGGGCCGTAGTTGCATTGTCAGGGATAGTTATTGTTGTTTATTCTGCTGTTAATAAAGATAGACCACCGCTGCAATCTACACCACCTCTCAATTTTTACTACCACATTTTAAGTGCACAATCTTGTTGCAATCAAAATGAGTGGCAAAATGACAGATGCTGGTGGAAAGGGGAAGAGGCGTGTTGGAAAAGGAAAAAAAGGGTTTGTCCGTGGGGATGGTGGAAACGCTCCATTAACATCTGCTGAAGATAGACCATCTTCCAGCAAAAGTAAGATGTCTACTACTTACCTTGGACAATCCGATGTGCTCCCTTTTTTACGGACACGAACAACTGGAACAAAGGTAGATGATGGCCAAAAAAGGAAAATGCTTGAATGGATCTCAAGTGGTCCAACAAGTGCCCTCTCCGCCACCTCAACTACCGCATCCAAAAAACACCAGTCCTCTGAGTTGTCATCCCAATCAAACTTGCTTTCTCCCAGCTGTGAAGTCTCCATCCGCCCTGCACAGTATGGTGGAACTGAGATGCCTGAGTCTGCAGAGCTGTTCAGTCACACTATAGCCTGGGAATCAGAGGTCTGCTCCCAAGCTACAGTGAGTACAGACCAGGAAATGGTCTGCAGTGATGCCCAGAACCTTAGTGACTCTGATTCAGGCCGTGAGAACCAAGTTTCTGAGCATAATGTTGACCCTTTTTCACAAACTGTAACACCTGTTGTTATAGACAATGAGGAACATACTGATGACGATGAGATGCAGATACCAGATTGGGATGACAACTTAAATATTCGGTCAGGGCAAGAAGAGGCTCGGTCTGAGGGTGAGGGGAGTGCAAACACAACAATTGATGAGGAAGTTCTAGATCCCACATACTGTCAACCCACAGTCAGGCCCTCGAGGAGGTCAACAGAGACGGTGGAGGAGGATGCAACTGACGACGAAGTTACCTTGCGCCTTCCTGGACAGAGTCGGAGTACTGGTAGCACGTCTACAACTGCATCCTCAGCCACCACTGTGCCTCTGAGCACTAGTCGGGGTGGATCAGCAGGTCGCATGCCCTCCAAGCCTTGCCTAGCCTGGTCCTTTTTTGACATAGCAAACGATCGCCCATATTATGTGATCTGTAAAATTTGTCGTGGTTCTGTTAGTAGAGGGCAAAACCTCAGCAGTTTGACAACTTCTTCCATGAATCGTCACATGAATAAGTATCATATGTCCCAGTGGGAAGCTCACCGTGCTGCAATGCGGCCTAGCTGAGCGAACCATCCACCGCCTGCCCCTTCCAGTGCATCCGCGCACTCTTCATCTTCTAGGACTGTGGGGACAGCTGTCACACCTGGTTTTCCACGCACAACTTCCACCACTGTAACCACAACAGGAAGTTTGCTTGGTAGGTCGTCAGTTGGTTTGGAAGGGGAAACAAGTGCGTGTGTACAGCTCTCTCAGACATTGATAGCACCAACGTTGGATGAAGGCAACATCATGTCTATGCCTGCATTTTCCTCACAAACCTGCATTTTTCCAGGGACACCCTACTCAACACCGTCTACACACAGCAGCCAGATCTCTGTCCCTCAGATGTGGACAAATAAAAGGCCATTTCCTGCGACCCATGACAAAGCTAAGAGGTTGACTTTATCCCTCTGTAAGCTCTTGGCTACCGAAATGCTGCCTTTCCGCCTGGTGGACACACAGGATTTTAGAGACCTTATGTCTGTCACTGTGCCCCAGTACCAGATGCCCAGTCGCCACTACTTCTCTAAGAAAGGTGTGCCCGCGCTACACCAGCATGTCGCACACAACATCACCGCTTCCTTGAGAAACTTTGTGTGTGAACGGGTGCATTTCCCCACCGATACTTGGACCAGTAAGCATGGAAAGGGACGTTACATGTCGCTGACTGGGCACTGGGTAACTATGGTGATAGATGGTGAAGGGTCTGCTGCACAAGTCTTGCCATCCCCACGATTTGTGTGTCAATCCTCTGTCTGTCCAAGTTCTGCCACTGCTTCTGCCTCCTCCACCTCATCTGGGTCCTCCACCTCCGCCCCAAGCCTGCCTGGTCAGGCCACCAGCGTTCTCACTGCGCAGAAGGAATCACGCACCCCTCATTACTATGCTGGCAGCAGAGCGCAACGGCATCAGGCGGTCTTTAGCTTGACATGTCTTGGAAATAGGAGTCACACAGCGGCTGAGTTGTGGGCAGCTCTGGAGTTTAATAAATGGTTGTCTCCACTCAACCTGCAGCCTGGTAAGGCCGTGTGCGACAATGCTCCAAACCTGGGTGCAGCCCTTCGCCTGGGCAAGGTGACACACGTGCCTTGTATGGCTCACGTGTTGAACCTTGTTGTCCAGCAATTTTTAACACACTATCCCGGCCTAGATGGCCTTCTGACCAGGGCACGAAAACTGTCTGCTCACTTCCGCCGTTCAACCGCCGCAGCTGAGCGACTTGCATCGCTCCAGAAGTCTTTCGGCCTGCCAGTTCATTGCCTGAAATGCGATGTGGCGACACGCTGGAATTCGACTCTCCACATGTTACAGCGACTGTGGCAGCACCGCCAAGCCCTGGTGCAATACGTCATGACGTATAGCCTGGGCCAACGAGATGCAGAGGTGGGGAAGATCACCCTGATTGATTGGTCTCAGATCAAGGACCTATGCACCCTTCAGCACAGTTTTGACATGGCGACGAATATGTTTAGCGCTGACAATGCCATTATCAGCATGACAATTCCAGTCATTTACATGCTGGAGCACACGCTAAACACTATTCCGAGTCAGGGGGTGGGACAACAGGAAGGGGGGGAACTACAGGAGGATTCATATGCGCAAGACACAACAACATCACCAAGGTCCAGACGTTCAACATCACCAACGCGGCAGGCATGGGACCATGGGGGACAGGGATCAACAAGGGCGCATGGTTGCAGGCGAAATGTTGAGGAAGGTGCAGGAGAACATGAAGAAATGGAGGACGAACTGTCCATGGACATGGAAGACTCAGCGGATGAGGGAGACCTTGGTCAAATTTCAGTTGAAAGAGGTTGGGGGGAGATGTCAGAGGAAAAAAGAACGGTTAGCACCTCTATGCCACAAACACAGCGTGGACTTGGTCCGCATGGCTGCGCAAGACACATGAGTGCCTTCTTGCTGCACTACCTCCAACATGACCCTCGTATTGTCAACATTAGAAGTGATGATGACTACTGGCTTGCCACACTCTTAGAGCCCCGGTACAAGTCCAAATTTTGTGACATAATTCCAGCCATAGAAAGGGACGCACGTATGCAGGAGTATCAGCAGAAGCTGTTACTCGATCTTAGCTCGGCTTTTCCACCAAACAACCGTGCAGGTGCAGGGAGGGAATCTCCCAGTTGTAACTTGACAAACATGGGACGGTCTCGTCATCTTCAACAGTCTACCCGTACCAGTAGGACCGTATCTGGTGCTGGTAACAGCAATTTTATGGAATCTTTTCATAATTTTTTTAGACCCTCTTTTGCAAGGCCACCAGAGACAACAAGTCTGACACATAGTCAACGGCTGGAGAGGATGATACAGGAGTATCTCCAAATGAACATCGATGCCATGACTTTGCAAATGGAGCCTTGCTCCTTTTGGGCTTCAAATCTAGAAAAATGGCCAGAGCTCTCCAGTTACGCCTTGGAGATTTTGTCGTGTCCAGCTGCCAGCGTTGTCTCTGAACGTGTCTTCAGTGCTGCTGGGTGTGTGCTGACAGATAAGCGCACGCGTCTGTCCAGTGACAATGTGGACCGACTAACGTTCATCAAAATGAACAAGTCATGGATCCACAAGGAATTTACTACCCCTGTGTCATCCTGGGGAGAGTAAATGCTTGTGGATTTGGAATGTGCTTGATGCAAATCAAAACATCCTGTTTGCAACTAGGGCACAAGTGCTGCCACTGAAGGGGTGAGTGTCTGTGTAGCCCAATTTTTGGAAAAAAGGGAGACTCCGCTTGGAGTAACCCTTGCTTACATTGTTTTTAAAAATGATCCAAGATGCACAGAGCTGGGATCAGGAAAGACTTTGCTACCTACCCCGGTGTCATCCTGGGGACGGTTAAGTATGGCGTATTTTTGAATGTGCTTGATGCAAATCTAGCTGTGAAGTGTACAAGTGGGGCACAAGTGCTGCCACTGAAGGGGTGGGTGTATGTGTGGCCCAATTTTTGGAAAAAGGGAGACTCCGCTTGGAGTCACCTTGCGGTGTTTTACATGATTTTAAAAGGGCGTGCCATTCCTATATCTGTGTCTCCTCCTCTTTTTCCTTGTCTTTTGTTTTCATATGAGTATATGTCCTTGTTACTTTCCCATGTGTTTGTGTTGTGTTGTGAGTTGTTTGTCACCTTTTGGACACCTTTGAGGGTGTTTTCTATGTGTTTTTATGTGTTTGTGATTGCCTGCCATTGTTTCCTATGCGGTTCGAGTTCGGTTCGTCGAACGTTCGCCGAACCGAACTCAAACGAACTCGAGCCGAACCGCGACCGGTTCGCTCATCTCTACTAAGCAGCCGCCCAATAGAAGCGGAGGGGCGGAGATGAGCGGGACGTAACATCCCGAACACCTCCTTCCTTCCTCATTGCCGGCGGCTGCAGGTAAGGAGATGTTCCTCGTTCCTGCGGTGTCACACATAGCGATGTGTGCTACCACAGGAACGACGAACAACATCGTAACTGTAGCAGCAATGATATTTGGGAACTGGACAGCATGTCAACGAGCAACGATAAGGTGAGTATTTTTGCTTGTTAACGGTTGCTCAAACGTGTCACACGCAACGACGTTGCTAACGACGCCGGATGTGCGTCACGAATCCCGAGACCCCAACGACATCGCATTAGCGGTGTCGTTGCGTATAAAGCGGCCTTTAGAGTGTGACTTGCATAATAGGCCCGATTATCTCGATTGCCGTCTGACCATAGCCTAACAGAGGGGTTGCTTTTCTTTTATTTCTGACTGTAATGATAGTGTGATGACTTGCTCAGATGTCATCTGAATAGAAAAGAAAGTGTCAACCTATCTTGAGCCTGAGGAATCAGTGAAAAAAACAGCAGTTAGGATTTTTTTTTCCAATACAAATTTCTAAAAAACTAAGTACGGTAATATAAAATATTAACTATCATTTTCTTACTAAACCTATTTCCCATATCTATATTTTTAATTTTCATAACTGTTTAATATGAAGTGTCTGCACAGATGGTATTAACTGAGTTTCTTGATAATGTCAACAATACGAATTAAATGATTTTCTATTTCTAAAGAAAACGATTCAATGTAATGTTGATGCGCTAAGCCTGGATGCCGCTTGGCATGACTAGCATAATAATCTCTCTAACAATTTAACAGGTTTCATTTTGCTGCTATCCAATATTTTAATTTGCTTTCATTGTTCCATTTTCATTTTTGTTACTGTCATTTTTTTCTTCTAACAAAAGAGATGTAAAATTCCATTTGTAATAACTCAATTTAGTTGCAGTAGATAATATATCCATTTTCAATACTATAGCCGTAGTAATAAACAGCCCAACATTTAACTTCTGGGTCCATTTAGTAAAAGAACAAGGACAAGACAAGAATATTCTCGTACAGTTTTTCCATATAGGAATATTACAATTATTAGTGAAAAAAAAATAATAGTTTTATTTAAATCCACAATTTCTATAACATTTTTAATAGCTGATTTTGCAGATTTTTACTGGAAGCTATTACTATAGATTTAGTACATTAAATCCATAAAAGAATGACTGCCTGTTATACAAGCAAATATGAATTGCTTTTATTAATGTCAGTTATTTATAAATAAATAATTAAAAATACAGCATGGGGGGCCCTCTGTTTTGGATTACCAACCAAGGTAAAGTTACCAGCTGCAGGCTACAGCCGTCTACTACCCTAACTGGCTATCAAAAGTAGGGGGGAACCCACGTCGTTTTTTTTAAATTATTTACAGTATTTATTGTTTGGCTAAACACTGTATAGTGCCACATGAAAGGCACTAAAGCAGGGGTAGGAAACCTGAGGCTCTTGAGCCAGAAGTTGCTCTTTTGATGGCTGAACCTGGCTCGCAGACAAATCTTTAATGAAAAAATACTGTATTTTCAGTCGGCGGATTGCAAGCTGCTTTGACTCTCCTGCAGTTGACAAGATCAACTTTAACAAAATGACCGTGGAGGAGGCGTGTGCTCAGATAGGACTCCTTGGCCATTTTCTTGATGTCGATCTGCGCGCACACCGCGTCCATTTTGAAGTCGATCTCGTCAAGTGCGCAAGATTCAAAGCAGACCACTGGCACATCAATGGTCCAAGCTGCCGCAACACCCCATAAGCCTGCCGTATTGCTGACCCTCCGCTGCTGCACACTGAGCCACGACACCCCCTATTCCGAGCCCGCAGGCAGATCAATGGTGCCTGCCTCGACACGCCACAAGTCCACAGCAGTATCGCCATCCCTCCACACACTGATCCCCTTGAGCCGCGACACCCCCTCCTCGGTGCCCGCAGAATCACCTATCCTGCCTCCTGGGACCTTCTGAACCACTCCACCACCAGCGATCCACACTGGTGAGTTAATATAAGAGGCACATAAGAAGCAAGTAAGTAAGAAGTACTTTATTCATCATTGGTTAACAACAGCATAACAACATTATTGAAAAGAATTCAGACTTATTGTACTTTAAAAGTATTGGTCTTGCATAAAATGTACATATTTACTTATATTTAGTTTAAAACATACGGTGCCTTGCAAAAGTATTCAGCCCTCTTGATTTTTTCAACCTTTTCCCACATTCAGACTTCAAACATAAAGATAAAAATTTTAATGTTATGGTGAAGAATCAACAAGTGGGACACAATTGTGAAGTTAAACAAAATTTATTGCTTATTTTAAACTTTTGTAAAAAAGAATAAACTGAAAAGTGGGGTGTGCAATATTATTCGGCCCCTTTACTTTCAGTACAGCAAACTCACTCCAGAAGTTCATTGAGGATCTCTGAATGATCCAATGTTGTCCTAAATGAATGATGATGATAAATATAAGCCACCTGTGTGTAATCAAGTCTCTGTATTAATGCACCTGCTCTGTGTGATAGTCTCAGTGTTCTGTTTAAAGCGCAGAAAGCATCATGAAGACCAAGGAACACAACAGGCAGGTCCGTGGTACTGTTGTGGAGAAGTTTAAGGAATGATTTGGTTACAAAAAGATTTCCACAACTTTAAACACCCCAAGAAGCACTGTGCAAGAGATCATATTAAAATGGAAGGAGTATCATACCACTGCAAATCTACCAAGACCCAGCCGTCCATCCAAACTTTCATCTCAAACAAGGAGAAGACTGATCAGAGATGCAGCCAAGAGGCCCATGATCACTCTGGATGAACTGGAGAAATCTACAGCTGAGGTGGAAGAGTCTGTCTATAGGACAACAATCAGTCGTACACTGCAAAAATCTGGCCTTTATGGAAGAGTGGCAAGAAGAAAGCCATTTCTCAAAGATATCCATAAAAAGTGTTGTTAAAAGTTTGCCACAAGCCACGTGGGAAACACCAAACATGTGGAAGAAGGTGCTCTGGTCAGATGAAACCAAAATCGAACTTTTTGAGCACAATGCCAAATGATATGTTTGGCGTAAAAGCAACACAGCTCATCACCCTGAACACACCATCCCCACTGTCAAATATGGTGGTGGTAGCCTCATGGTTTGGGCCTGTTTTTCTTCAGCAGGGAAAGGCAAGATGGTTAAAATTGATTAGAAGATGGATGGAGCCAAATACAGGACCATTCTTGAAGAAAACCTGTTGGAGTCTGCAAAAGACTAAGACTGAAAAGGAGATTTGTCTTTCAACAAGACAATGATCCCAAACATAAAGCAAAATCTACAATGGAATGGTTCACAAATAAACGTTTCCAGGTGTTAGAATGGCCAAGTCAAAGTCCAGACCTGAATCCAATCGAGAATCTGTGGAAAGAGCTGAAAATTCCTGTTCACAAATTCTCTCCATCCAACCTCACTCAGCTCGATCTGTTCGCAAAGGAAGAATGGGCATGAATTTCAGTCTCTCAATGTGCAAAACTGATAGACACATACCCCAAGCGACTTGTGCTGTAATCGCAACAAAAGGTGGTGTCGCGGGCGGAGGAGGGGATGCCGCGCTCTCCCACTGCTCGGGTCCGGCCGCTGCTGCTGCGGCTGCCGCTGCTCGGTGGTGGATTGAGCGGTGGGCTGGATCCTTGGGACTCGAGCGGCGCTCCTCGCCCGTGAGTGAAAAGGGGATTGATTGTGGGGATTTATTGTCCGTGACACCACCCACGGTTGTGGTGATAATAGTGACACCACCGCTGCTCTGGACGGGGATCCCGGGAGCGGTGACAGGGAGCAGGTTTGTTGTTAGTTCTCCCCTCCGTGGGTAGGGGGTTGGTTGTCCCGGGGCCCGGTGATGGGGTAGGGATGAATGGCAGGCGGGTTACGGGGCCTGGTGAGGTGCAGGGTCGCAGGGGCAGCGCTGTGCCGCACGGCACGGTGGTACTCACTCAGCCAATGATGAGGACACAGTTCTCGGTAAAACACACGGCTGGATGGACGGGTCCCACAGATGGCTGCGGTGTTGTTTCTCCCGGCAGGTTGATGGTGACTGCCTTTCCCTTCACCTATGTACGGTTGATGGTTCCGATGGGTTCCCACCGGTAACCCGCTCCCCAGCTTGGATATGGGCTGGAGGAGCCCCTTTTGCCCGCAGGCTCTGGCCCTGAGAAACGGTTGCCTTGGCGGTGGCGGTGTCTCCCTCTCCTGGTTGGACTGTTGCCTTCTGTCGGGACTTGGCTGTTGGGAAACCCAGGAGGTTCCCTTCACTAACGAATTCGGCAAATTCACGGCGACTCCTAACCTTGCCGGGGTCCATAAGCCCCTGCCAGATGGTGCTGGCTTCTCTTCGCGTACCGGTCCGGTACCGCCGTGCCACCGCCCATCCACGGTCCTTACGGTAGACTCCGATAGGCCACTCCTGCAGACGGTCACCACCGTCTGCCAACCTTGCTGATCCGTCCGGGCCACAAACCCAGACCAACTTCAGTCTGCTCCTTTACTACTTCCCTCCTTCCACTTTCACTCTCCAAACTAAACTGACTCTTTTCCCGCCTCCAGGACTGTGAACTCCTCGGTGGGCGGGACCAACCGCCTGGCCCACCCCCTGGTGTGAACATCAGCCCTTGGAGGAAGGCAACAAGGGTTTTGTGTCTGACTTCGGTGTGCCTGACCGGGAGTGTGGGGTGTGTTGGTGTTGTTCTCTGTGGCCCCTGGCTTGTCCAGGGCGCCACAGTGGCACTACAAAGTATTAACTTAAAGGGGACTAATAATTTTGCACGCCCCAATTTTCAGTTTATTATTTTTTATAAAAGTTTAAAATAAGCAATACATTTTGTTCACCTTCACAATTGTGTCCCACTTGTTGCTGATTCTTCACCATAACATTAAAATTTGTATCTTTATGTTTGAAGCCTGAAATGTGGGAAAAGGTTGAAAAATTCAAAGGGGCCGAATACTTTCGCAAGGCACTGTATTGTATGGCTCTCACAGAATTACATTTTAACATATGTGACATTCATGGCTCTCTCAGCCAAAGAGGTTCCCAACCTCTGCACTAAAGGGTACAAGCTTTGAATATATAGTTTATATGTTTGACCTCTCTCACATATCTATCTAGCTATCCTAACTTTTTAGGCTTCATGCACATGATTAGGGTTTGCAGCATTTTGGATGCAGCATGTTTTTGCTGTGTGCAAAACCCTGCAATGTAAAGTAGAAGCACAGTGGATGGGAATTTTAGAAATCTTCTTTTCTGAGCAGCATAAATTAACATAATGCATGACTTCCTGAGCTGCTGCATGTCAATTTATGCTGCGGATATGCAATAGTTTTCTTCAGGGAGAATAAAGCTAAAGTCCACAGCGGCCTGAACTCTGATCGCAGACACGGTGTTCTCCCGCAGACAGCTCTCACATCTCTGCAGGAGTGCTAACACTTTGTCCTTAACGCAGTGTTGCCGGATTGTGGGCACAAAGCCTAAAAGTGAAAAATTTGGTGCTATAGTAACATTTTTGTGAAAAATTTTTTTTTCAATATGATGACCTATTGTTATCAAATTCTGTAATGTACTTATGGCATCAAAATGCTCACTATTCCCCTGAATATAATGCCCTAGGGGTTTCCAAAATGGGGTCACTTGTGTGCAGGGGCCCTGCAAATGCGACATGGTGCCTGCAATTTATTCAGCTTTTCCAAAACCGAAATATGACTCCTTCCGTTCTGAACCCTCCTGTGTGTCTAAATAGTATCATAAACAGGGAGAGGAATATGGGTGTAAGCCACACTAAAACAACAGAATCCAGAAGATTTAAATAAATCCCTTTATTTTCATAAGTCTACGCGTTTCAGAGATATATCCATCTCCTTCTTCAGGACAAGGGAAATCATACACCAGTATCAGCCATGCAAGGCTTATATATAGAAATCCACATCTGCCACATATGCATTTAACGCGTCATCAGCTCCCGTGACTCATGGCTATGACTCAGTGCCACGTGGAGCAGTGAAACAGTGAATAAAGTTGCAATGAAAAAATAGAAAAAAGGAAAAAAAGGGTGGTAAATGTTTACTTATGGGATGTGATGCAATGAATTTCCTAAAGAAGATGGATGGTTGATAAGGCGTGAAATGTTTATGTGACAAATATATTATCTGAAGTGCAAAGAAGAAAATGTAAAAAAGAGAGAGGGGACACGAACTAAAGGATCACTGTTACCTAATGGAAGTGAAATTGTAGGTTAGACCTCTGCTCTATATGAAAGAGCACTGACAGTGACAGTGAAGTCTCCCGAGCTTAGGCATACTTTGCATTAAGTGGCCAGGGTGACATATCGTGCACATCGAGTGATTATCTTATGATTTATGGTAAGAGTGGGAGCATATAAAAAATAGAAGGAATTAAAAGAATTAAAAACTTTCCATGTGGCTGAAAGAATGGACAGTCTTTTTATAACAGAAAAAGCCTTTGGGGAAAGCATAGTGCGAATGCACCTGCGTGAAAAGGTAATGAAAGTTCAATACCGTGGAAAAAAATTCAGTGAGCGTGCGTTAGAGGTGAAAAGCCCGTCAGCGCAGCAAAGAGCCACTATAAATGCCCGTGGAGGGATTTGTAGGTGCGATGTTTGATCCTGGAGTACCTTATACTTTTAGGAAGATATAGTGGGCCAGGATCATCGGTTACTAAACGGTTTTGCAGTTTTCTTACAAAAAGAACAGTATATTGAGATAAGGAGAAGCGCATATAGAACAACAATCATTTCATATACAGTGCCTACAAGTAGTCTTCAACCCCCTGCAGATTTAGCAGGTTTGATAAGATGCAAATAAGTTAGAGCCTGCAAACTTCAAACAAGAGCAGGATTTATTAACAGATGCATAAATCTTACAAACCAACAAGTTATGTTGCTCAGTTAAATTTTAATAAATTTTCAACATAAAAGTGTGGGTCAATTATTATTCAACCCCTAGGTTTAATATTTTGTGGAATAACCCTTGTTTGCAATTACAGCTAATAATCGTCTTTTATAAGACCTGATCAGGCCGGCACAGGTCTCTGGAGTTATCTTGGCCCACTCCTCCATGCAGATCTTCTCCAAGTTATCTAGGTTCTTTGGGTGTCTCATGTGGACTTTAATCTTGAGCTCCTTCCACAAGTTTTCAATTGGGTTAAGGTCAGGAGACTGACTAGGCCACTGCAACACCTTGATTTTTTCCCTCTTGAACCAGGCCTTGGTTTTCTTGGCTGTGTGCTTTGGGTCGTTGTCTTGTTGGAAGATGAAATGACGACCCATCTTAAGATCCTTGATGGAGGAGCGGAGGTTCTTGGCCAAAATCTCCAGGTAGGCCGTGCGATCCATCTTCCCATGGATGCGGACCAGATGGCCAGGTCCCTTGGCTGAGAAACAGCCCCACAGCATGATGCTGCCACCACCATGCTTGACTGTAGGGATGGTATTCTTGGGGTCGTATGCAGTGCCATCCAGTCTCCAAACGTCACGTGTGTGGTTGGCACCAAAGATCTCGATCTTGGTCTCATCAGATCAGAGAACCTTGAACCAGTCTGTCTCAGAGTCCTCCAAGTGATCATGAGAAAACTGTAGACGAGCCTTGACATGACGCTTTGAAAGTAAAGGTACCTTACGTGCTCGTCTGGAACGGAGACCATTGCGGTGGAGTATGTTACTTATGGTATTGACTGAAACCAATGTCCCCACTGCCATGAGATCTTCCCGGAGCTCCTTCCTTGTTGTCCTTGGGTTAGCCTTGACTCTTCGGACAAGCCTGGCCTCGGCACGGGTGGAAACTTTCAAAGGCTGTCCAGGCCGTGGAAGGCTAACAGTAGTTCCATAAGCCTTCCACTTCCGGATGATGCTCCCAACAGTGGAGGCAGGTAGGCCCAACTCCTTGGAAAGGGTTTTGTACCCCTTGCCAGCCTTGTGACCCTCCACGATCTTGTCTCTGATGGCCTTGGAATGCTCCTTTGTCTTTCCCATGTTGACCAAGTATGAGTGCTGTTCACAAGTTTGGGGAGGGTCTTAATTAGTCAGAAAAGGCTGGAAAAAGAGATAATTAATCCAAACGTGTGAAGCTCATTGTTCTTTGTGCCTGAAATACTTCTTAATACTTTAGGGGAACCAAACAGAAGAATTCTGGTGGTTTGAGGGGTTGAATAATAAATGACACTCTGATTAAACTTTTCACAATTTAAAAAAAAAAAAAAAAAAAAAAGTAGTTTTGTAAAAAAAAAGTAGAAAAAAGTTTTGCTGCAGTGCATTTCACACTTCCAGGCTGATCTACAGTCGAAATGTCACAATGCCAAGTTAATTCCGAATGTGTAAACCTTCTAAATCTGCAGGGGGTTGAATACTACTTGTAGGCACTGTATAAAAAACAAAGTGATGCACATCCAACTTAAACATATGAATATATAGGGACTATGAAATTGATTAAAATATTATATGTAAAAAATATATGAATGTTTTATTGCTCTAAATATAAAAAATATATCTATAAAAAATATAGATATAAAATAATATATATAAAAAAACCCTCTAATTTACAGATGTACATAAAAGTGGAAATAGATTAAAAGTTGCAAAAAAAATTTTTAGAAGGGAAGTCAAAATTATACATGTATATAACAAGAATTTTGGCTTAAAATCTTGATTAAAAAAGGGGGGCTGTGTTCAATAGAACAAGTCTGTCACCTTGTTTAAACCAGCTGGTTTGAGGGTGTTTAGATTGTGGATCCAGAAGGTCTCCTTTTTGCTTAGAGTATACATTCTGTAAGGAGTGTTAGGAGGAATGTGTTCAATATTGTTCACCAATGCACAATGCCTAGATAGTCCATGCAACATGTAACCAATGTTTACATTATGCCTATGGGAGTTTAGTCGGTTATGTAGTTCCTGGCTGGTTCTCCCTATGTATTGCTTACCGCAATTACAATCTATTAGGTCGATCACATAATCCGACTGGCAAGTTAGATGGCTTTTTATAGGGAAATTTTCCGAGCCATTAGAAGAACAAAAAAATGTTCTTCTATATGTATGTTTCTGCAGCAGCGGCAATTTTTTGTGCCACATTTGTAGGATCCTGGTAATGCGGTTAAGTTATTAGTTATAGGAGGTTTCCTCAACCTGCTGGGGGCTATTATGTTTTTTATGGTAGGAGCCCTTCTGAAAGTGACCCCAGGCTCCGTGGGTAAAATCATCACTTATAAAAGATTTATAGATGTGTGCCGCCCCGTGCTCGGCTGCAACCGAACAGCTCGGTTCCGGACCTTCAGTGGGTGGCTCGAGGGTCTCCGGACCTGGGGGTCCTGCGGTCACTCTGACTAAAAATGGGCTGGCGGTTTGGGGACGTAGGTGTACGGCCGAAGCCGTGTTTTAAGTTTGTGACGCCACCCACGGGATGTGTTGAAGGTGGACACCACCGCTGCAGTTACGAGGCACCCGGGGGGAGATGGTATGCAGCAAGTTGTTAACCCCTCCGTGGGCAGGGATGGTAGCCCCGGGACCCGTTGGTGGTGCTTTGGCAGTGCAGGGAGATGGGCGGCCGGAGGGCACTGGTGTACTCACTATTAGAATGAAACACTCGAGTCTCTGGTAAACCAAGGTGATGGTGGTCGGTGCCCGCAGCCGGCTGCAGTCAGGTTCTCCCACCTGGTTGGCGGTCTCTGCCTTTCTCCTGCACCTGTTTGAGATGTTGGACTACCTGCGCTTGCAGCGTCAGGAGTCCGCTCCCCGGTTTGTGGATGTTGGAAGAGCCTGTTTGTCCACAGACGCTGGCCCGTGGGATCTCTGAGCCATGGCGGTGGCTGCTTATTCCCCTCGTTGGGCTGTTGTCTTTTATGAAGGACTTTGGGTCGGAAAGGACCTAAAGTCCAGACCGCAATCAGTTAATTAACTCAGTCCAGTAGTTTCTAGACCTCATTTCAGGGTCTAAGTATCCCCTCTTGTGCTCCGGTTTCCGAGTCGGCTCCCCGGGTCGGTACCGGCGGGCCACTACCCTGTCCCAGTCCACCACGGTTCCACCAAGCCGTCTTCCCGACTCCAGCAGACAGAGGCCTCCATATGCCTCCTAGCCAAATGTACCAGGGCTCTTACCCTGGCACCTGTCAGTCTGTCACAGGCCTGTCACACAGGCCTGACCTCCTCCACTCCCCTCTCAAATTCAACTCTTTGTTAGCCTGAACTGAACTAAACTGCTTTTCCTGCCTCAGGCTCTCTGAACTCCTCAGTGGGTGTGGCCAACCGCCTGGCTCCGCCCACTGGTATGTCCATCCAGCTCTGAGGGAGGTGACTACGGTTTAAATGGTTGGCTGGTGTTACCTAGTGAGGGGACTGGTGTTATGCGGGGCTCTATCTGTGACTACCTGGCTTGTCCAGGGCGTCACAGATGCTCTGTTTATCATCTGGGACAATTGGAATAATGATATTGGGACCTTGCTGTCACACTCCCAGGATCCCGGCGCCGCCTGTCACTCACTGCTCCGGTTCCCGGTCCTCCTGCCCACGGCTGCCTCTCTCACTCCCCCTCCTGTGTGTCCTCCTTGCCTCCCATCCGCCGGTCTCGGCGTCCCGCTGCGAACCAGGACTCTGTGCCTGGCTCCCCTGCATCTCCTTCACCTTCGTCTCTGCTTCCTTCACTGGTCTCCAGCACTCGGGCCTCGCGCATGCGCATTAGGGCACGGGCGAGCTCACTCACCTCTTCTTAAAGGGCCAGCGTCCCAGGAACAGGATATGGCTGATTACAGGTACAGGGTATATAAGACTTCCTTTTCCATGTGGGCGGTGCTTGTTCAACGTGTTCCTGTAGCTAGGTGTTCAGGTCCCTCTGTGCCTTGTACCCAGATTAACCCTGTATCTTCTGCAGAGCCCGTCTGCTGTCCTGACTGTGTCCAGCTTGCCGATTTCCCTCGAAGTGTCCTGGTGACTGTATGCTGTGGATCCCGCCATCTTCCGTCAGCCTGAACCCGTCACCGATCCTGATTTCACCTGGATACTTCAGCCTGCACATCTCGCTGGATCCGGACCCCGTCTGCTATTACTACTCGGCACCTGTACCCGGTTCCAGTCATCCGTCCTGCCTACAGTTCCCGTTGGACTAATAGTCATCTACCGTGCTGACTTCTAAAAGACCCGTACTCCGTACCACTAGTGTTCCGGCTACCGTGCATCTAGGCCCTCTGGTGGGGTGATCGGACAGTCTCTGTATAGGGGTTAGCTCCGGGTTGCCTCTCTGGGGCAGTCCGGTACACGGTCCCGTGGATCCATTTCCAGGACGTTTGAACAGGCCATGGATTCCACTGGAGCACAAGCATCCCAGCTGGCCGGATTACAACAAGAACTGGTATGACAACGCGAGACCCAATCTCGCGTGCTGGCCTTTATGTCGTCAGTGGACACCCGTCTGAATAATCTCCAAGCAACAGCCATATCCCTGTCGGATCAGAACATGGCAGCGGCTTCTGTAGTGGCTTCCTCTTGAACCTCGAGACTCCGCCTAGCTTCTCCGCCTCGGTACGCTGGGGACCCCAAGACCTGTAGACCTTTCTAAATCAATGCTCGCTGCATTTCAAGTTGCTTCCACACCTCTTTGCCTCTGATCAAGCAAAGGTGGCCTTTCTGATGTCCCATCTGGAGGGTGAAGCATTGGCCTGGATAAATCCCTTGTGGGAGAAGGAAGATCCGGTGACTACCGACATCCGGGGATTCCTTGAGGCCTTCCATAACTCCTTTGATGAACTGGGATGCACCACCACGGCCGCCTCTTCGTTCCTCCGGCTACGCAAAGGAAACCTAACGGTTGGCCAGTACGCCATCTGGTTCCGTACGCTTGCCTCTGAGTTAGGATGGAACAACGAGGCATTGACAGCAGCCTTCTGGGAGGGTCTCTCCGGCCGCTCAAGGACGAGTTGGCCAGTCGTGATGTTCCTCCTACCTTGGATGGTCTGGTCTCTCTAGCAACCCGGATTGATCTCTGTTTCCAGGAACAGTCCAAGGAAGTATCCCAGGAGAGGCGACTGACACGTCACGCCTCCACTCCGCAGAGGTCCACTGTTCCTCAGACAGTGCCATCCGGCAACTCTACTCCCGAACCTATGCAAATAGATTGCCTGGGACAAGCCGAGCAACACCGAGCAGAGCGGCTCGCCAAGGGTCTGTGCTTCTACTGTGGAAGCGGTACACACCTGCTTCGTTCCTGCAAAGAGAAGTCGGGAAACTCCAAAGCCTAGGGTTGGTAGGAGAGGCCACCCTAGGTACCGGAACCCTCTCAGACCCGGTTACGCTGACCGTCCAAGTGACGATGGAGGAGACCCGGTTCACGGCAGAGGCGTTCCTTGATTCGAGGGCAGCGGGTAATTTCATCCAATAGGCTACGGTGGACAAATACTGGATACCTGTCACCCCGCTTTGAAAACCCCTTGTGATCGCTTCCGTGGATGGGAAACCCCTATCCGAATCCGTGTTGTTTATCACCAAACCCGTGGAACTCTGTATTGGTGCTCTGCATACCGAAAAGATTGTTCTATATGTCCTCCCGAAACTTGCTCACTCACTCCTGCTGGGCCTACCCTTGTTACGACTACATGAACCTGTCGTTAGTTGGCGCTCTGGAGAGATTAACCGTTGGGGCCAGTCTTGTCACGAGAACTGTCTGCAGTCTGTATGGCCCATCCATCAGTCTCCAGCACCGGAGTCCCTACCGCGTATTGGTCTTTTGTGGACGTTTTCGACAAGAAGGAGGCAGAGGTATTACCGCCACATCGACCCTACGACTGTTCCATCGACTTGCTGCTGGGCACTACTCCTCCCCGTGGAGGGATCTATTCCTTATTCCCTGCCGAGACTCAGGCCATGTCGGACTACATTGCAGATAACCTGGCAAGGGGGTTCATCAGGAGATCCTCGTCTCCTGCAGGAGCCGAGTTTTTCTTCGTCAAGAAGAAAAAAGGTGACCTATGCCCCTACATCGACTACTGGGGCATGAACCAGATCACAGTAAAAATAAATATCCCCTTCCTCTCATCCCGGAGCTATTCAATCGGCTCAGGGGGACCCGTATCTTCACCAAACTTGACCTTCGCAGAGCTTACAACCTGGTTCGTATTCGCCCGGGAGACGAATGGAAGACGGCATTCAACACCCATGACAGGCACTACGAATACTGTGTGATGCCCTTCGGTCTCTGTAATGCCCCGGCTGTCTTCCAGGAACTGGTGAATGATGTTTTTAGGGATCTTCTCTACGTCTGTGTGGTCGTGTATCTGGTCGATATCCTGGTCAATTCACCGGACTTGCCGACCCACAGGAAAAATGTATGACTCGTTCTGCAAAGGCTTAGGGAGAATCGTCTGTATGCCAAGTACGAAAAATGTGTGTTTGAACGCTCGTCCCTTCCCTTTCTTGGCTAGGTGATTACCGACGCGGGCCTGCAGATGGATCCAGAGAAGGTGTCTTCTATCCTCAAGTGGCCTCCTTCCTCCGGACTGAAAGCCATCCAACGCTTCCTAGGTTTCGCCAATTATTATTGCCAGTTCATCCCCAACTTCTCTGCTCTGACGGCGCCTCTTTCTGCCTTGACCAAGAAGGGGGCCAACCCGAAAGACTGGTCACCTGAGGCCGACGCCGCTTTCTGTTCCTTGAAACGGGCGTTTGCCTCCTCTCCCGTTCTCCACAGACCGGAGTTGAACCGACAATTCACCTTGGAGGTGGACGCCTCCTCCTCAGGAGCCGGGGCCGTGCTCATGCAGAAGTCGTCCACCGGGAAGTTGGTCACCTGTGGCTTCTTCTCCAAAATCTTCTCGCCACTGGAACGCAACTATACCATTGGCGATCGGGAGCTCCTGGCTGTCAAGCTGGCTCTGGAGGAATGGTGTTACCTGTTGGAGGGTGCGGTATACCCAGTTATCATCTACACCGACTATAAAAACCTGGGGTATCTGCGATCCACTCGAAGACTTAACTGGTGACAAGCCCGTTGGTCCCTGTTCTTTGGCCGGTTTGACTTCCAACTACATTTCCAGCCCGTGGACAAAAACGTGCGGGCTGATGCCTTGTCCCGGTCCTTTGTTCCGGTAGAGCAAGAGGAAGAGACGAACCAGTCCATCATCTGTCCCAGTAAGGTCATCCCGGTGGCTCCAGTCACCCTGGCACAGATACCTCCTGGGAAGACCTTCGTCACGGAGACCGACAGGCTAAAGGTCCTTCAATGGGGGCATTACTCGAAAGTGGCCGGACATGCCAGTCAGAAGAAAATGTGGAGCGCTATTGTCCGTCACTATTGGTGGCCGTCTCTCCGTAAGGATGTTGTCTCCTTTGTCTCCGCTTGTCCATCCTGTGCCCGGAACAAGACGCCCAAACACCTGCCCTATGGCCATCTCCTGCCTCTGCTGATTCCCTCCGTTCCATGGCAACACATTGCCATGGATTGTATCACGGACTTGCCTTTATCTTCTGGATATACGGTCATTTGGGTCTTGGTGGACCGATTCTCGAAGATGGCTCATTTCGTCCCCATGGTCGGCCTACCCTCTGCCCCAGAAATCACCGATGCCTTCATTCAGCATATCTTCCGGCTGTACGGATTTCCCTTGCATATAGTGTCCGACAGGGGAACTCAGTTCACCTCGCGCTTCTGGAGGGCGTTCTGTAAACATCTGGAAGTGTCTCTAGACTTTTCCTCGGCCTACCATCCCCAGTCTAATGGCCAAGTTGAACGTGTCAACCAGGTCCTGACCTCCTTCCTTCGACACTTCGTCAACGTCCATCACGACGACTGGTCCACGCTACTCCCTTGGGCTGAGTTCTCCCATAATCATCACGTCAGTGAGTCCTCCTCTAGCTCTCCCTTCCATATTGTCTACGGTCTTCAACCTTCCGTCCCATTACCGGTATCCTCTACTTCTGATGTTCCCGCTGCAGATGCCCTGTCCAGAGACTTCTCTAATATATGGAGTACTGTTAAAACCTCCCTTGAACGTGCTTCCGCCAAGATCAAGAAACATGCGGACAAGAGACGCCTTGATCCTCCTCGCTTTTCTCCTGGGGATTTGGGGTGGCTTTCCTCCAAATACGTCCGGTTGAAGATTCCATCTTACAAGTTGAGTCCGCAGGACATCGGTCCTTTCAAGGTCATCAACCGGATCAACGAGGTCTCCTACAAACTGCAGCTTCCAGCCACGATGCGGATCCCTAACTCCTTCCGTGTGTCCTTACTCAAGCCAGTCATCCTTGGTCCCTTCTCCTCTGATACCGGTACTCCTCGTAGAGGGGGGCATGAGGAAGGGGGTACTGTCATGCTCCCCCGATCCCGACGCCGCCTGTCACTCACAGATCCGGTTCACGGTCCTCCTGCCCGCGGCTGCCCCGCTCACTCCCCCTCCTGTGCGTCCTCCGTGCCTCCCATCCGCTGGTCTCGGCATACCGCTGCGACCCAGAACTCTGTGCCTGGCTCCCCTGCATCTCCTTCACCTTTCTCTCTGCTTCCTGCACTGGTCTCCGGCACTCGGGCCTCGTGCATGCGCATTAGGGCGCGGGCGTGCTCACTCACCTCTTCTTAAAGAGCCAGCGTCCCGGGAACAGGATATGGCTGATTACAGGTACAGGGTATATAACAGTTCCTTTTCCATGTGGGCGGTGCCTGTTTAACGTGTTCCTGTAGCTAGGTGTTCAGGTCTCTCTGCGCCTTGTACCCAGATTAACCCTGTCTCTTCTGTAGAGCCCATCTGCTTCCCTGACTGTGTCCAGCTTGTCGATTTTCCAGGAAGTGTCCCGGTGACTGTATGCTGTGGATCCCGCCATCTTCCATCAGCCTGAAACCGTCACTGATCCTGGATTTCACCTGGATACTTCAGCCTGCACGTCTCGCTGGATCCGGACCCCGTCTGCAATTACTACTTGGCACCTGTACCCGGTTCCAGTCATCCGTCCTGCCTACGGTTCCCGTTGGACTAATAGTCATCTCCCGTGCCGACTTCTAAAGGACCTATACTCCGTACCACTAGTGTTCTGGCTACCATGCATCTAGGCCCTCTGGTGGGGTGATCGGACCGTCCCTGTATAGGGGTTAGCTCCGTGTTGCCTCTCTGGGGGAGTCTGGTGCATGGTCCTGTGGATCCACCTCCAGGACGTTACACTTGCTCAGTGATCTCGATAAGAAGGGTGAACAGACAGCATTTTTGTAATGCTATTTACCTGCATATTGTCCTTTCATCTTGAGATCAATAATGTTTAGGGACATGACAGGTTCCCTTTAAACTTGCAAAGCATAAAACGAATCTTTAATACATTGAATATGATTTTTCCAGTTTTGATTCTTAGTGTGTTGCTATTTCAAAATTAGATACCCGGAGCTTTTGTTTCGGTCTCCAGACTCCTGAGTGACAAGTTTGCTTTCTGTAATTCTAAGCATGGATCTCAGCTTTAATTACACTGTTCAGCACTGGTTTTGTAATGGAGATATGATTAACTAATCTTGCATAGGTTTTGGAAGCTGATCATGAAAATGACATTGAAAATGCAAGATTGGTTCATGCTTGGAAGTTACAGTGGGGAAAAAGGAAAGAATACTGAGCTTAATGAGATTTTCTTTTTTTAGAAAGTAAACGCTGGTACATGCTTCAAATGCAACATCTTGTTGCTTGTCTCTTGTATTCGGTTTCTGGAGCATTTCCTCTAATCATCCAGCAGAAATATGCTAAAATGCAATGCACCATTTACATATAATGCTTCTCAATGACTGCTATATCCTGATGAAAATGCTGCTCATGTTCATCTATGAGTCCACCGCAATTAATGGGAAGACATCTAAAAGGGAATGGAGGATATGCCGTTTCAGGGACATTCTGGAGCCCATTTTCTTATATGCTATTGGAGATTTTCACCTCTGATAGTTCCTAACAAATTATTTGACCCAATATCGAAAAACCTTCCTTGTTGTTTTTCTACTGTCCTTCAACTGATATAATTTGGCATTCTTTTGAAATTGTCTCATCTGGAGACCAATAAAAATTCCGTTTGATTCTCTCTGCGGGAATGCTAAGTATGAAAAAGGCAAACAAAAAGAAAACTATTTGGCATTATCATATACTTTCCATAAGCATTTGATCCCATCTGCTGACTATTCGGGGTGATTGGTTTTTGGTCTTTTCCGGTTTTAACCTGATTGTCTAAAATATATCTTGTATCTAAAAATGTATTCTATCCCTCTTATGGCTGTAATTTTTGATAATAAAAACTTGATTGGATATTTCAAGAGGTTGATTTATTTTGCATTATTTTGGCTATTTTTTGGCTTCACTAGTGGACCCCCATTTCTTCAGTTTTCTCACATTGTACATTATGGGGTTTAGTGATCTTGGATAATTAACTATGATAGGCCCTAGCGTCCCATTTCTTGTTATATCTCTTTAAAATTTCATAGCAAGCATAAACAAATCAGGTGGAATGAGTACAGACACACAACAGCACTTGTCTATTGTGGCCCATAGCAGTGTCAGCAGACCCAAAGCGGCAGTAGCCCGCTGTTGTAATTACTCCACCGATTTGATTTTTGTGCTTGCTATGAAATAATAAGGATGTGGTGAGTGCCATCATTTTCACTTCCCAATGCTTGGATGCTTGGAAATATTTGACACAAATAGGTAAATACAAAAAAAAACCTCCCACTCATGAATCAGAGAAATAAGGTGACAATCTTAACATATATACTTTTATTTTTAAAAAAACTTTCGTTTTTAATTTCAACATATAAAATTACGTTTACAAGAACTAATTTGTGTGCTAAAAATGCAAAACTAAGAATGATGTGCCCAGAGTAATACAAAATTGCACAGTCCCTCTTATATTATGCATAAAGTACAATACATCATTTTATATAAATATATAAATAAATAATTTTCAAAAAACATATATAATAAGGAGAAAGTGACGCCCAATGAAATGATGCCACGAAACGTGCATCGGAGTGCGAGATGGTCAGGCTTGATTGATTGTCCCTGAATTACTTGGTATGAACATTTAATCCTGTGTTTGATTTACAATAGGATATTCTTTGTAACATGATAGGATAATAATTGGATGTATAACTATTGTATCTTTGTGTGTATAGGTAAGATGAAATATTTTTTAAGATATCTGGACATTCATAGCACCTTATATTTACTATACCCAGATTGGTATAGAAAACATTGTTTCCAGGCATTTACAGGCACTTTATATGGGCATGCAGTTTTTGGATTCCATATTGCACTAGCACCTTATATTTTAGGTACTATCATTACAATTTAATTGTAGCTCTATCATGTGGCATATATATGATAGGATAATAATTGGCTGTATAACTATATAACTATTGCATCCATGTGTGTATAGATAAGATAAAATGTATATATATATATATATATGTATATATATATATATATATATATATATATATAATATATATTTTTTATATATATCTATATATATATAGGTTGTCAACTTAGAATTATAGCATTGGTTGAATATATTGTTTGTTCATTTATTTTTTTTTTTTTGCTGTATTCTCCTTATGATATGCATTCTATGAAAATTATATTTTATATATTTATATAAAGGGTTGTATTGCTCTTGATGCATGATCTAGGAGGGACTGTGCAATTTTGTATCACTCTGGTCTAGAGTTGAGCGCGGTTCGCGGTTCGTGGTTCTCCAGTTCTAGGCTCGAGTGATTTTTGGGCTGTTCGAGATCGAACTAGAACTCGAGCTTTTTGCTAAAAGCTCGATAGTTCTAGATACGTTCGAGAACGGTTCTAGCAGCAAAAAGCAGGGCTTTTTACAGCTACAGTGTGCAGGAGCCATCGCTGGCAGCCTGCCACAAGCTGGTAACCAAGATAAACATCGGGTATCCAAGCAAAGCGCTTTGGTTAGTAACCCGATGTTTATCTTAGTTACATGCAGGAAGCCCACACTTTCCCGCTCAGCTCGCTCCGCCCCCTCCTGCCCGCGGCATGTACACATACATACACACACACACACACACACATCCCCCCCCCCCGCTCGGCTTACCTGCGGTGATGAAGTCCCGCCATCCCGACCTCAGCGCTGTCACTGTCCTCCATGTCCGCCGCTTGTCACATCACCTCTCGCTTCCGACCCGAGACTGACTAGCGGTGACGTCACGGACCTCTCGCGATGTTTGGCTGTGAAGGAGCCGGTCACTGAACTCAGTGACAGGGGCTGTCAGTGTGCTGGAGATCAGCGCAGGTAATGTACCTCGCTGACAGCAGCACTTGTCATCCCCTGCAGTGACCTGGGCTGACCCATTGATGTTAGCTCAGGTCACTGCATTGCTTTCCCAGCCAATGGGGAACATCCTGCTCTTCATTGACTGGGACAGTGTGGATCGTCATGGCAACCCCTTGGATTACAGCAGACCTGGATTTGTTTTTCAATCTAATAAATTGGTTAAAGAGGGAATGTTTTGGGGAGTGTTTTTTCAAATAAAAATGTGTTTGTCGTCTATTTTTTTTTATTACTGACTGGGTTGGTGATGTCGGGTATCTGATAGACGCCTGACCTCACCAACCCCAGGGCTTGATGCCAGGTGACATTACACATCTGGTATTAACCCCATATATTACCCCGTTTGCCACCGCACCAGGGCGCGGGATGAGCTGGGGCGAAGCACCAGGATTGGCGCATCTAATGGATGCGCCACTTCTGGGGCGGCTGCAGCCTGCTATTTTTAGGCTGGGGAGATTCCAATAACCATGGACCTCCCTAGTCTGAGAATATCAGGCCCCAGCTGTCTGCTTTACCTTGGCTGGTGATCCAATTTTGGGGGACCCCTACGTGTTTTTTTTTTAATTATTTATTTAATTTAAAATAACAGCGTGGGGTGCCCTCAGTTTTGGATTACCAGCCAAGGTGAGGTTGCCAGCTGTGGTCTGCAGGCTGCAGCCGTCTGCTTTACCCTAGCTGGCTACAAAACTAGGGGGAACCCTACGTCATTTTTTTTTCATTTTTTTGGCTAAATACAAAGCTAAGCACCCCTTAGTGCCACATGAAAGGTACCAAAGGGTGTTCCACTTTTTCTCCATTTTTTTCTCCACTTTTTCTCCACTTTTTCTCCATTTTTTTCTCCACTTATTCTCCACTTTTTCTCCTCTTATTCTCCACTTTTTCTCCACTTTTTCTCCTCTTATTCTCCACTTTTTCTCCACTTTTTCTCCACTTTTTCTCCATTTTTTTCTCCACTTTTTCTCCACTTTTTCTCCACTTTTTCTCCACTTTTTCTCCTCTTATGCTCCACTTTTTCTCCACTTTTTCTCCTCTTAATCTCCACTTTTTTCTCCACTTTTTCTCCACTTTTTTCTCCACTTTTTCTCCTCTTATGCTCCACTTTTTCTCCTCTTATGCTCCACTTTTTCTCCACTTTTTCTCCTCTTATGCTCCACTTTTTCTCCACTTTTTCTCCACTTTTTCTCCTCTTAATCTCCACTTTTTCTCCTCTTATGCTCCACTTTTTCTCCACTTTTTCTCCTCTTAATCTCCACTTTTTCTCCTCTTATGCTCCACTTTTTCTCCACTTTTTCTCCACTTTTTCTCCACTTTTTCTCCTTTTTTTCTCCATTTTTTTCTCCACTTTTTCTCCACTTTTTCTCCACTTTTTCTCCTCTTATGCTCCACTTTTTCTCCTCTTAATCTCCACTTTTTCTCCACTTTTTCTCCACTTTTTCTCCACTTTTTTCTCCACTTTTTCTCCACTTTTTTCTCCACTTTTTCTCCTCTTATGCTCCACTTTTTCTCCACTTTTTCTCCACTTTTTCTCCACTTTTTCTCCACTTTTTCTCCTCTTATGCTCCACTTTTTCTCCACTTTTTCTCCACTTTTTCTCCTCTTAATCTCCACTTTTTCTCCTCTTATGCTCCACTTTTTCTCCACTTTTTCTCCACTTTTTCTCCACTTTTTTCTCCACTTTTTCTCCACTTTTTCTCCACTTTTTCTCCACTTTTTTCTCCATTTTTTCTCCTCTTATGCTCCACTTTTTTCTCCACTTTTTCTCCACTTTTTTCTCCACTTTTTCTCCTCTTATGCTCCACTTTTTCTCCACTTTTTCTCCACTTTTTCTCCACTTTTTCTCCTCTTATGCTCCACTTTTTCTCCACTTTTTCTCCTCTTAATCTCCACTTTTTCTCCTCTTATGCTCCACATTTTCTCCACTTTTTCTCCACTTTTTCTCCACTTTTTTCTCCACTTTTTCTCCTCTTATGCTCCACTTTTTCTCCACTTTTTTCTCCACTTTTTCTCCTCTTATGCTCCTCTTTTTCTCCACTTTTTCTCCACTTTTTCTCCTCTTATGCTCCACTTTTTCTCCCCTTTTTCTCCACTTTTTCTCCACTTTTTCTCCACTTTTTCTCCACTTTTTCTCCTCTTAATCTCCACTTTTTCTCCTCTTATGCTCCACTTTTTCTCCACTTTTTCTCCACTTTTTCTCCACTTTTTTGTCCACTTTTTCTCCACTTTTTCTCCACTTTTTCTCCACTTTTTTCTCCATTTTTTCTCCTCTTATGCTCCACTTTTTTCTCCACTTTTTCTCCACTTTTTTCTCCACTTTTTCTCCTCTTATGCTCCACTTTTTCTCCACTTTTTCTCCACTTTTTCTCCTCTTATGCTACACTTTTTCTCCACCTTTTCTCCTCTTAATCTCCACTTTTTCTCCTCTTATGCTCCACTTTTTCTCCACTTTTTCTCCACTTTTTGTCCACTTTTTTCTCCACTTTTTCTCCTCTTATGCTCCACTTTTTCTCCACTTTTTTCTCCACTTTTTCTCCTCTTATGCTCCACTTTTTCTCCACTTTTTCTCCACTTTTTCTCCTCTTATCCTCCACTTTTTCTCCACTTTTTCTCCTCTTAATCTCCACTTTTTCTCCTCTTATGCTCCACTTTTTCTCCACTTTTTCTCCACTTTTTCTCCACTTTTTCTCCACTTTTTTCTCCACTTTTTCTCCACTTTTTTTCCACTTTTTCTCCACTTTTTCTCCACTTTTTTCTCCACTTTTTCTCCTCTTATGCTCCACTTTTTTCTCCACTTTTTCTCCACTTTTATCTCCACTTTTTCTCCTCTTATGCTCCACTTTTTCTCCACTTTTTCTCCACTTTTTCTCCTCTTATGCTCCACTTTTTCGCCTCTTATGCTCCACTTTTTCTCCACTTTTTCTCCACTTTTTTCTCCACTTTTTCTCCTCTTATGCTCCACTTTTTCTCCACTTTTTCTCCACTTTTTTCTCCACTTTTTCTCCTCTTATGCTCCACTTTTTCTCCACTTTTTCTCCACTTTTTCTCCACTTTTTCTCCTCTTATGCTCCACTTTTTCTCCACTTTTTTCTCCACTTTTTCTCCTCTTATGCTCCACTTTTTCTCCACTTTTTCTCCACTTTTTCTCCACTTTTTCTCCTCTTATGCTCCACTTTTTCTCCACTTTTTCTCCATTTTTTTCTCCACTTTTTCTCCACTTTTTCTCCACTTTTTCTCCACTTTTTTCTCCACTTTTTCTCCTCTTATGCTCCACTTTTTCTCCACTTTTTCTCCACTTTTTCTCCTCTTATGCTCCACTTTTTCTCCACTTTTTTCTCCACTTTTTCTAATCTTATGCTCCACTTTTTCTCCACTTTTTCTCCATTTTTTTCTCCACTTTTTCTCCACTTTTTCTCCACTTTTTCTCCACTTTTTCTCCTCTTATGCTCCACTTTTTCTCCACTTTTTCTCCTCTTAATCTCCACTTTTTCTCCACTTTTTCTCCACTTTTTCTCCACTTTTTTCTCCACTTTTTCTCCACTTTTTTGTCCACTTTTTCTCCTCTTATGCTCCACTTTTTCTCCACTTTTTCTCCACTTTTTCTCCACTTTTTCTCCTCTTATGCTCCACTTTTTCTCCACTTTTTCTCCACTTTTTCTCCTCTTAATCTCCACTTTTTCTCCTTTTATGCTCCACTTTTTCTCCACTTTTTCTCCACTTTTTCTCCACTTTTTCTCCACTTTTTTCTCCACTTTTTCTCCACTTTTTCTCCATTTTTTCTCCACTTTTTCTCCACTTTTTCTCCACTTTTTTCTCCACTTTTTCTCCTCTTATGCTCCACTTTATTCTCCACTTTTTCTCCACTTTTTTCTCCACTTTTTCTCCTCTTATGCTCCACTTTTTCTCCACTTTTTCTCCACTTTTTCTCCTCTTATGCTCCACTTTTTCTCCACTTTTTCTCCTCTTAATCTCCACTTTTTCTCCTCTTATGCTCCACTTTTTCTCCACTTTTTCTCCACTTTTTGTCCACTTTTTTCTCCACTTTTTCTCCTCTTATGCTCCACTTTTTCTCCACTTTTTTCTCCACTTTTTCTCCTCTTATGCTCCACTTTTTCTCCACTTTTTCTCCACTTTTTTTCCACTTTTTCTCCACTTTTTCTCCTCTTATGCTCCACTTTTTCTCCACTTTTTCTCCACTTTTTCTCCTCTTAATCTCCACTTTTTCTCCTCTTATGCTCCACTTTTTCTCCACTTTTTCTCCACTTTTTTCTCCACTTTTTCTCCACTTTTTCTCCACTTTTTCTCCACTTTTTTCTCCACTTTTTCTCCTCTTATGCTCCACTTTTTCTCCACTTTTTCTCCACTTTTTTCTCCACTTTTTTCTCCACTTTTTCTCCACTTTTTCTCCTCTTATGCTCCACTTTTCTCCACTTTTTCTCCTCTTAATCTCCACTTTTTCTCCTCTTATGCTCCACTTTTTCTCCACTTTTTCTCCACTTTTTCTCCACTTTTTCTCCACTTTTTTCTCCACTTTTTCTCCTCTTATGCTCCACTTTTTCTCCACTTTTTCTCCACTTTTTCTCCACTTTTTCTCCTTTTAATCTCCACTTTTTCTCCTCTTATGCTCCACTTTTTCTCCACTTTTTCTCCACTTTTTCTCCACTTTTTCTCCTCTTATGCTCCACTTTTTCTCCACTTTTTTCTCCACTTTTTCTCCTCTTATGCTCCACTTTTTCTCCACTTTTTCTCCACTTTTTTTCCACTTTTTCTCCACTTTTTCTCCTCTTATGCTCCACTTTTTCTCCACTTTTTCTCCTCTTAATCTCCACTTTTTCTCCTCTTATGCTCCACTTTTTCTCCACTTTTTCTCCACTTTTTCTCCACTTTTTTCTCCACTTTTTCTCCTCTTATGCTCCACTTTTTCTCCACTTTTTCTCCACTTTTTCTCCTCTTATGCTCCACTTTTTCTCCACTTTTTTCTCCACTTTTTCTCCTCTTATGCTCCACTTTTTCTCCACTTTTTCTCCTCTTATGCTCCACTTTTTCTCCACTTTTTCTCCTCTTAATCTCCACTTTTTCTCCTCTTATGCTCCACTTTTTCTCCACTTTTTCTCCACTTTTTTCTCCACTTTTTCTCCTCTTATGCTCCACTTTTTCTCCACTTTTTCTCCACTTTTTCTCCGTTCTTTTTCTATGGTCGGTCTACCCATTAGCTCTGCCATGCATACTGTAGCTCTACACCTACTGCACATGTTACTTTATGATTGACATCTCTTTCGTACCAGAGCTGTCTAAGCCTACTCTGACCCCATATTTGTCATTACTATATTGTCCTTGTACTGTATTATGACATTTGTATCATGTGTTTCATTTCTTGCTGTGTTGCAATTTTTTTGCTGCATCCCAATTGTACCTCTACATTGTTCGAGTTTATGTTATTGTTCTCTCACTCTTATGTGATACTGATTATTGTCATTTTTCATGATTACATGCAGATAAGTCCAATCTGACGAAGGCTCAGGCCGAAACGTCATTTGTAACTTGTTTTGGACAAAAACATATATGCTTATGAAAAATTTTTTTTCTTAATACGGACCAATAAAGAGTGATTTTGCATTACTATCCATTGTGACTTACTGACTTAGTCTGGGAGATATAGAGTGCCGAGGTTACTCACTAATTTTATCTATTATTACCTCTGAGCACCTATATACCAGTGAGCAGAGCTTCCTCTACAGTAGTTCTCCTGATTAGGCATTCCCTTACCTCATGAGCAGGGCATTGCAGCTTTGGTAGCAACCATTACGACATGGACTCTGCTGCTGTGGACCCGGGGAGAGTGAGTGCAGATTCATTGCACCCACACTCCTCACATGAAGGGTCCGCACGCCTAGAAAATGGGGGATACGTTCCCTGAGTGTCTCCCCCCCATATTCTAGACGGTCCAGAGTCGTCGTGGGACCCCTTTATTTTTTTTCTTACAATAAATTGGTGAAAGAGGAAATGTTTTGGGGACTGTTTTTTCAAATAAATTTCTTTTGTCAATTTTTTGTTTTTGTTAGTACTGACAGTTTATGATGTTGGGTATCTAATAGACGCCATGACATCACAAACTGCTGGGCTTGATCTCAGGTGACTTTACAGCTAGTATCAACCCGATTTATTACCCCGTTTGCCACTACACCAGGGCACGGGATGAGCTGGGGTGAAGCGCCAGGATTGGCGCATCTAGTGGATGCGCCACGTCTGGGGTGCCTGCGGCCTGCTATTTTTAGGCTGTGAAGGCCCAATAACTATGGACCTTCCCACCCTGAGAATACCAGACCACAGCTGTCCGCTTTACCTTGGCTGGTGATCCAATTTGGGGGGGACCCTACTTTTATTGTGTAATTATTAATATTTATAAAATAATTATAAAAAAGAGCCTGAGGGGACCTCCACATTGGATCCCCAAACACGGTAAAGCTGCCAGCTGTGGTTTTCAGGCTACAGCCGTCTGCTTTACCCTAGCTGGCTATCAAAAATGGGGGGACCCAACGTATTTTTTTTTTTTAACTAGTTTTTAAATAGAAAAAATTAATGGGCTTCCCTGTATTTTGATTTCCAACCAAGGTAACGGCAGGCAGATGGGGGTGGCAACCCATAGCTATCTGCTTTATCTGCGCTGAGAATCAAAAATACCGCGGAGCGCTACGTCATTTTTTTAAAGATTTATTTTTACAGCACTGTGATGTCCAGCAATCAAAATACAGGGAAGCCCATTTTATTTTTAGTTATTTAAATAAATAATTAAAAAAACATATATGGGCTCCCACTGCATTTTTTGTATTGCTAGCTAAGGGTAATCCAAGCAGCTACTGGCTGCTAACCCCCACTGCTTGGTGTTACCTTCACTGGCAATGGAAAATCCAGGGAAGCATTTTTTATTTTTTTTGCCAAAAAACTACAAAAAAAGGACGTGAGCTTCGCCATATTTTTGTATGCTAGCCAGGTATAGCAGGCAGGTGCTGGAAGAGTTGGATACAGCGCCAGAAGATGGCGCTTCTATGAAAATGCCATTTTCTGAGGTGGCTGCAGACTGCAATTCGCAGCAGTGGGGCCCAGAAAGCTCAGGCCAACCGGTGGTGCGGATTCCAATCCCCAGCTGCCTAGTTGTACCAGGCTGGACACAAAAATGTGGCAAAGCCTACGTCATTTGTTTTCTAATTATTTCATGAAATTCATGAAATAATAAAAAAAGGGCTTCCCTTTATTTTTGGTTCCCAGCCGGGTACAAATAGGCAACTGGGGGTTGGGGGCAGCCGTACCTGCCTGCTGTACCTGGCTAGCATACAAAAATATGGCGAAGCCTACATAATTTTTTCAGGGGGCAAAAAACTTCTGCATACAGTCCTGGATGGAGTATGCTGAGCCTTGTAGTTCTGCAGCTGCTGTCTGTCTGTATGGAGAAGAGCAGACAGCAGCTGCAGAACTACAAGGCTCAGCATACTCCATCCAGGACTGTATGCAGAAGTTTTTTGCCCACCAAAAAAATGACGTGGGCGACGCCATATTTTTGTATGCTAGCCAGGTACAGCTGGCAGCCACGGGCTGCCTCCAACCCCCAGTTGCCTATTTGTACCCGGCTGGGAACCAAAAATATAGAGAAGCCCGTTTTTTTTAATTATTTCACTTATTTCATGAAATAATTAAAAAACAAATGACGTGGGCTTCGCCCTATTTTTGTGTCCAGCCGGGTACAACTAGGCAGCTGGGGATTGGAATCCGCAGCACAGGTTAGCCCGAGGTTTGTGGGCGCCTCTGCTGCGGATTTCAGTCCGCAGCCGTCCCAGAAAATGGCGCTCTCATAGAAGCGCCATCATCTGGCGCTGTATCCAACTCTTCCAACAGCCCTGGAGCCGGGTGGCTTGTTGGGTAATCATGAGTTAATACTGGCTTTGTTTTACCAGCCAGTATTAAGCCAGAGATTCTTAATGTCAGGCACGTTTCACCCGGCCATTAAGAATCTCCAATAAAGGGTTAAAAAAAAGACACCACACAGAGAAAAAATACTTTAATAGAAATAAATACACAGACACATTAGAGACTCCATCTTTATTACCCCTGTCAGCCCTCCACGATCCTGCTCTTCTGTCTTCTTTCTTTCTAGTGTAGTAGTAGTGACGATTGTAGTGAGGATGAGATTCACCAGCTCATCACTTGGGGCTGGGGAACCTCCATCCTCACTACAATGCTCACTACAATCGGGAAGCAGCGTACAGCCTTCACTCCGTGAGTGATCAGTGCTGGCTGCTAGCGGTAACGCTGACAGACGCGTTACCATAGCAACGGTGCTCTCGGAGCCGCGGTTAGCGGTGACGTCACCGCTAACTGCGTTGCTATGGCAACGGTGATCTCCGTTAATGACCGGCTGTGTTAGCCGGTCCCTAACGGAATGGGGAGTCGACCGTGTGCTAGAGCATGTCGCCGGTACACGGCGATACACATATGTGCACCGTGTACCGGAGAGATGCACTCGCAGGTCCTACATGACGTGTCATAGTCATGTGACCAGTCTGTAGCCAATGAGATAATAGCCACGTGACTGGTCACATGGCTATTTTGACGTCACGATAGGTCCTGCTTCTCTGCTGGCAGTGCAGGTCACCGGGAGGATTCAGCGATCATCGGATGGAATAGCGGCAGGAGACAGAGTGCAGAAGGGATCGCGAGGACCGGTAAGTGTTATGGCAATGTTTATTAACTGTTTGTGTACATTTATAATGCATTTTTATGTGTTTGTGATTGCCTCCCATTATAGCCTATACGTTCGAGTTCGGTTCGTCGAACGTTCGACGAGCCGAACTCGAACGAGACCTCCGTTCGGCTAACCACCTCGAGCCGAACCGCGACCGGTTCGCTCATCTCTACTCTGGTCACCTCATTCTTAGTTTTACATTTTTAGCACCCAAATTAGTTCTTGTAAACCCAATTTTGTTTTCATATATGTTGAAATAAAGAGCAAAATTTAAAAAAATATATAAAAATATATGTGATAAGATTGTCATCTTATTCCTCTGATTCTTCAGTGGGATATTTTAGTTTTTTTTAATCTAAGTAGTGATATTAGAGTATTATGAGATTTTTGATGTCTAATAAATAGGTAAATGCCTCCCCTCACCATTCCAATCGAGACCCTTTACAAACTGTTTCATGAGTCAAAGTTTAAAGGATTATTCCCATCTCCAATATCCTATCCCAATATGTAGTAGGTGTAGTAATAATAATAATATTAGCAAGTAACTTGGATTCTAAATGTAGTATAGTTCTCCTGATGTAGCCATGTGTCTTACCTCATGTGCAGAGCATTGCAGCCGTAGAAAGGAGGATCCATGTAAAAGGAATGATTTTATTTGTCTACGCATTTTAAAGCATATATACCTATGTACCATATACCTTTATATGATTTGTCCTGAAGAAGAAGCCATAAGACCTAAGTTTAAATTCTCTGCCTTTGCCGAATTGTTCACCAAAAATTCTATTCGCTGCAAATAAATTTGCACAGATTTCAATGAGAGAGATCACAAGAATAACACATTTTGTTTCAATATGATCTGTTTAATTTACTTACCCGGTGATTCTAGAGATGAGATCCAACTCTATCTTACATACTACTTGTACCTGGCTGTGTTACACTGGGAACCCATTGATTTCCAATGCCCCAGAGGTGTACTGACCGCCATTGTACAAAGTATGATAAGTCTACTTGGCTGTACAAAATGACATTAACCCGTTTTTTGATGCTTGACCAGTGTGGGAAATTGTGCTGGGCATGTTTCTTTTTTTTTTTTTTTTAAATCTGATGATCTCCAAAATTTACTTAATCATGTTTCCATTACAAAAAACTGTCTTTTTTTTGTAGAACAATGTTATTTGAGTAGTGAAATAGGTCCAGCTATTGTGAATGCATCCTTAAAGTTAAGGTTATCTTGTGCTTCTCCTTTCAAAAAAATACTGCTCAAGAGGATTATGACTTTTTAAGCCATTTAAAAAAAGAGAATCCTTCAACTTAAAGGGTTACTCTAAGAAATGTAATAAAAATAAATTAAAATAAAGTACATTTTACTATTACCAATTTTACTAAATACCTTTAACAAAAATGTAGCAAAAAGGCAATTTTTTGTTAGTGTACTTTGAAAAATTTGATTTGATTTGAAAAATGTCAGCTCCCAGCAGTATCCCAACTGTCCCATGTCTTAAGACGGCCTGCATAAAGACGTCTGCTGGGGACAGACATCAGGTGAGGGCAGTATCCTGTCAGGTATCGCCCTATCACACAATCCTTTGTTCTGGTCTGTGACCATTCTGCGGCAAGGCACAAAGTAGTGAATATGCTCTTTAATGGCCAATTGCACATTATTGATTTAAGTAGTGGGGGAGAGTGTTAAATTTGCATACAGTTGCATGTATAAGGCTGGTCCTGTTGACAAATAATTGCCTCTTCTAATGGAAAGTAACATTAGCCAATCATATGTTGTAATGCAGAATACAGCCAGTACTACAGTTGAATTAGATCTAATAAAAGTTGCTATACACCTGCAGGGTAGCATTTATAACATTATTTAAGGTGTACATTACAATGTGGAGGGCTCATGGTTTTTAAGATATTTAGATTTTTTTGTTTTCATTTCATAAGAACTGTATAATTTTGTCAATTTTCAGTGCATGTATCAACAACGAATGCTTGGTCAATGTGAAACGATAACAATAGCTGTATTCACATGAGGTTTGGAAATAATGAGTGCTTGTTGAATTTGTATTTCACTTTCGCATTCCTGGCAGAGGTACTGTGTTATTAGAATAATTACTGTTCCATTTGACATCAGTATATAATAACACCCATGCAAAAAGGCGTAAACTTTCATCTTCTGCGATCTCTAAATTTCAGCTATATTTTATATTGTATAAAAAATAAAAAATAAATATTAAATAAAAAAATAAAAAAATATTATATACAGTATACCATCAGTTCATTGTTAAGATGTATTGAACTCTATAAACCATTGAATTGTGTGATGTGTAATAGGGTCCCCAAATACTATGCAGGCTGCATTTGTCATGAGGTGGGATTAGCATTTTGCCTTAGGCAGCTGATTGCAGCATAGAGGTGTAAAAGAACAGCAGCTTAAAGGGATTTTCCCATGGACAAAGTTCATTTTAAAGTTGTGATTAATCAATAGATCTTGGAATAATAATAATTTCCACAGTTGGATGGGTTTAAAAAAAATGTTCCATTGCTGAGATAATCTTAAGGGGGTGTTACACGCAGCGATATCACTAGCGATATCGCTGCTGAAAGCACCCGCCCCCGTCGTTTGTGCATCACGGGCAAATCGCTGCCCGTGGCGCACAATATCATTAGGAGCCGTCACACGGACTTACCTGCCTAGCGACATCGCTGTTGCCGGCGAACTGCCTCCTTTCTAAGGGGGCGGTTCGTGCGGCGTCACAGCGGCGTCACTAAGCGGCCTCCCAATAGAAGCGGAGGGGTGGAGAAGAGCGGAATGTAACATCCCGCCCACATCCTTCCTTCCGCATTGCCGGCGGCCGCAGGTAAGCTGCAGTTCGTCGTTCCCGAGGTGTCACACGTAGCGATGTGTGCTGCCTCGGGAATGACGAACAACCTGCGTGCTCAACAAGCAATGATTTTTTAAAAAGGAACGACGTGTCAACGATGGACGATTTGGTGAGTATTTTCTATTGTTAACGGTCGTTCGTGGGTGTCACACGCAACGACGTCGCTAACGATGCCGGATGTACGTCATGGAATCCGTGACCCCGGCAATATATCGTTAGATACTTCGCCGCGCGTGACGGGGCCTTTATATATGTGTCTCTGCTATGTACTGTGTAATGGCTGTGTCTGACCATACAGGACATGGTCTGATCATACCACAGTTCTTGGGCAGGGGAGGACACAAAAGAGAAAATACAGATAGCACAGAATGGGATTACTGTGAATTCCACATTGTGAGGTAAAGCATTTCCCTGCCTGTTTTTAACAAATGTTTTACCTCAAAGTAAGAATAAGTTGCAGTCCTGACTCCTGTACCGTAATGTCTGGATACTTTTTTACTTCCTCCCATCCACAGGAGGTGTGGTATGATCAGACCATGTTCCTATACGGTCAGACACAGCTACAAGTGCATCTCAATAAATTAGAATATCATCAAAAAGTTAATTTATTTCAGTAATTTAATATAAAAAGTGAAACGCATATATTATATAGAGTCATTACACACAGAGTGATCTATTTCAAGTGTTTATTTCTGTTAATGTTGATGATTATGGCTTACAGCCAATGAAAACCCAAAAGTCATTATCTCAAAAAATTTGAATATTACATAAGGCCAACTGTAAAAATTATTTTAACCCCTTCAGGCCTGGTGATTTTTCGTTTTCATTTTCGTTTTTTGCTCCCCTTCTACCTTGTGCCCTAGCTTTTTAATTTTTCCTTCAATTTTGCCATATAAGAGCTTGTTTTTTTGCAGGATCAGTTGTAGTTTTAAAAAGAAATTATTAGTTTTACCATATAGTTTACTGGAAAATGGGAAAAAAAAATCCAAGTGAGGTGAAATTGCAATTGCTCAATTGGTTTTGGGATATTTTATTCACTGTCTTCCCTATATGGTAAAACTGATGTGTCCATATGATGCCTCATGTCAGTACAAGTTCATAGATACCAAAAATGTATACTTATACTTTTATCTAAGAGGCTAAAAAAATGTCAGACGTTTGCCCAAAAAAAGCTTTTTTTTTTGCTTTTTTTTACCATTTTCTGAAGCCCATAGTGTTCTGATTTTTTGGGTTCTGGGGCTCAGTGATGGCTTATTTTTTGCGTCTTGAGCTGTCATTTTTCATGATACCATTTTTGTGCAGATAATATATTTTGATCGCCTGTTTTTGCATTTTTAAAAAATGTTGTGGCTAGAAAAAAATGTCATTTTGGCATTTGGAATTTTTTTCTCACCACGTCGTGTACTGATCAGATTAATTGATTTAATATTTTTATAGATTGGGTAATGAACACGGTGATGCCAAATATGTTATTTTTGTTCTTTTTTTAACTGTTTTATTTTCAATAGGGCGAATTGGGGGTGATTTAAATGTTTAAGTTTTTTTATTTATTCACATTTTTAAAAACTTTTTTAACATTTTTCTTTATGTTACTATTCTCCCTAGGGGACTTTGTCACTGCACAGGCTGATTGCTTGTGAATTTTTGTTGATCAGAGCTGAACAGCTTCCCGTGATTGCTTCACAGGGCTTCCGATGGCATTGGGGAACAGTGTGTTCCCTGCCACGGCCATTTAAATTGTGCTGTCACATTTTGACAGCGCAATCTAAAAGGTTAACAGGCACGGGTGTATCGCGGATCCACCCGTGTCTGATAGCCCAACATGTCTGCTGTTCAGATCGGCAGACATGTGCAGGGATCACCTCCGGCTCACCACAGCAGCTGGCAGTGATGATTACCCCGACATGACAAGGATGTACCAGTATGTCATTGGTCGTAAAAGTGTTAAACTCTGAAACGTTGGTCTACTGAAAAATCTGTACAGTAAATGCACTCAATACTTGGTCAGGGCTCCTTTTGCATGAATTACTGCATTAATGTGTCGTGGAATGGAGGTGATCAGCCTTTTTCACTGCTGAAGTGTTATGGAAGCCCAGGTTGCTTTGATAGCAGTCTTCAGCTTGTCTATTTTGTTGGGTCTGGTGTCTCTCATCTTCCTCATGACAAAACCCCATAGATTCTCTATGAGGTTTAAGTTATAAGTATGATGCATTGAATTAGGCCAGAATTGGGCCTGAAGTGACTGGAAGGTAACTGGAAACATAGTCACTGTAAAAAATGTTTGTGTTTTTCTTCTCTTTCACCCCTATATTACTTCACTTTCTACTACCCCCTCTGATCCCTAAACACAGTAATGAACTATTCATCTCTCCCTCCATCCTCCCCACCCATCTCACCTTCCCCTCCCATATTTTCCTCCACATTTCACCCAGTGTCTCCAGACACACACGACCATCTCATGGCCTCTCCTGCTCCCACCTACTAACACTCTCTCTGCTACTCCTCACTGCTGGAGATATCTCTCCTAATCCAGGTCCTCCTCACCGCATCCCTATTGTCCCTTCAAACCCTCATCCACAACCTATCACAAATTTCCGCAACCTCTCTAACCTCATACCCATCCACCCAGCCCCCGCTCCCCCAGTCCCACTAACAGGAGCACTATGGAACGCTCGCTCTGTCTGCAACTAACTTTCCTACATTCATGATCTTTTCATCACTAATAAACTTTCCATTCTTGCCATCACAGAAACCTGGCTCACCCCCTCTGACACAGCCTCTCCTGCTGCACTTTCTTATGGCGGTCTCCAACTCTCTCACACCCCCCGCCCCAGTAACAAGCATGGTGGAGGAGTTGGTTTGCTCCTGTCCGACCAATGCTCCTTTACACCAATTCCACTACCACCCTCTGTTACTCTTCCCTCTTTTGAGGTGCACTCCGTACGCATCTACTCTCCCTTCAACCTTCAACTGGCTGTCATTTACCGCCCTCCAGGGGCAGCCACTGCCTTTTTGGATCATTTCACCACCTGGCTACTACACTTCCTTTCCACCGGCATCCCCACCATCATCATGGGTGATTTCAACATCCCCATTGACACTTCCCACTCATCTGTCTCCAAACTTCTAACACTCACTTCCTCCTTCGGTCTCACCCAATGGTCCTCTGCAGCTACTCACAAAGATGGCCACACGCTGAACCTCATCTTCACTCGCCTCTGTTCCCTATCTAACCTCTCTAACTTGCCTCTCCCCCTGTCTGACCACAACCTACTCACATTCTCCTCCCTCTCTTCTCCAAGTAGGCAACCCCCCCTCCACAAACTTTCACACCCTTGCAGAAATATCAAACACCTTGATTTACACGCACTTTCTCAGTCCCTTCTCCCTCTCACAGACATTTTTACACAATGCAGATGCTGCTGCAATTTATACAACACTACAGTCTCTGCAGCTCTCGAATCAGCTGCCCCCCCCACACACACACACCAGAACCCGCACAATCAACAGGCAACCCTGGCACACGAGTCAGACTAAACAACTGAGACAGGCTTCCAGAATTGCTGAGCGCAGATGGAAGAAGTCTCATTCCACTGAGCACTTCATTGAATATAAAGAGTCCCTCACCACCTTCAAGTCCACACTCACTGCTGCAAAACAAACCTACTTCTCATTCCTCATATCTTCTCTCTCTCACAACCCTAAACAGCTATTCAACACCTTCAATTCTCTCCTCCATCCCCCAGTACCACCTCCCTCTCCTCTCCTCTCAGCTGAAGACTTTGCCTCTTGCTTCAAGCAGAAGATTGACAACATCAGAGCAAGCTTTGGCCCACAATCACCACAGCCCCTCATCATAGCTACTCAGCCCTCTTCCTCCAAATCCAGCTTCTCCACCATGCCAGAAAACAATCTTTCCACTCTACTCTCAAGATCACATCTAACCACCTGTGCACTTGACCCGCTCCCATCGCATCTCATCCCCAACATCAGCGCAGTCCTCATCCCAGCCCTAACCCATCTTTTCAACCTATTACTAACAAGTGGTGTATTCCCCTCATGCTTTAAACATGCCTCCATTACACCCATCCTCAAAAAGTCCTCCCTTGACCCATCCTCTGTGTCAAACTATCACCCCATATCCCTTCTCCCCTATGCCTCAAAACTACTGGAACAGTATGTTCATCTTGAATTGTCCTCATACCTCTCCTCCTGCTCCCTCTTGGACCGGCTACAATCTGGCTTCCGACCACATCACTCTACTGAAACTACCCTAACCAAAGTCACCAATGATCTACTAACCACCAAAGCCAAGCGACACTACTCTATCTTCCTCCTCCTGGACCTGTCCTCTGCCTTCGACACAGTAGACCATTCCCTCCTACTACAGATTCTCTCATCTCTGGGCATCACAGACTTGGCCCTATTTTGGATATCCTCATACCTAACCGACTGAACTTTCAGCGTCTCCCATTCTCACACCACTTCCTCATCTCGCCCTCTATCTGTCGGTGTCCCCCAAGGCTCAGTTGTTGGACCCCTGCTGTTCGCCATCTACACCTTCGGCCTGGGACAGCTCATATAGTCCCACAGGTTTCAGTATCATCTCTATGCCGATGACACACAGATCTACCTCTCTGGACCTGACATTACCTCTCTACTAACCAAAATTCCACAATGTCTGTCTGCTATTTCATCCTTCTTCTCTGCGCGATTCCTAAAGCTTAACATGGACAAAACAGAGTTCATTGTCTTTCCTTCTCCTCACTCATCTCCTCCAACAAGCCTTTTAATCAAACTTGATGGTTGCTCACTCTCCCCAGTCTCACAAGCTCGTTGCCTTGGAGTAACCCTCGACTCTGCTCTATTCTTCAAGGCACACATCCAAGCCCTCTTCACCTCATGCAGACTACAACTCAAAAATATCTCCCAGATCTGTGCTTTCCTTAACCAAGAATCAGCAAAAACATTAGTGCATGCCCTCATCATCTCCCGCCTCGACTACTGCAACCTCCTGCTCTCTGGCCTACCTTCCAACACTCTTGCACCCCTCCAATCTATCCTAAACTCTGTGGCCCGATTAATCCACCTCTCCCCCCACTATTCCCTAGCCTCGCCACTCTGCCAATCCCTTCACTGGCTTCCCATCGCCCAACGACTCCAGTTCAAAACATTAACCATGACATACAAAGCCATCCACAACCTGTCTACTCCTTACATCTGTGACCTAGTCTCCCGGTACCTACCTGCACGCAACCTCAGATCCTCACAAGATCTCCTTCTCTACTCTCTCTTATCTCTTCTTCCCACAATCGCGTACAAGATTTCTTCCATGCCTCCCCCATACTCTGGAACGCTCTACCTCAGCATATCAGACTCTCCCCTACCGTGGAAAGCTTCAAGAGGAACCTCAAGACCCACCTCTTCCAACAAGCCTACAACCTACAATAGCCCTCAGTCCAGTACACCACTGCGCAACCAGCTCTGTCCTCACCTATTGTACCATCACCCATTCCCTGTAGACTGTGAGCCCTCGCGGGCAGGGTCCTCTCTCCTCCTATACCAGTCTGTTTTGTACTGTTAATGATTGTTGTACGTATAACCTCTTTCACTTGTAAAGCGCCATGGAATAAATTGCGCTATAATAATAATAAATAAGTTAGGCACGTTTTCTAGCCAGTCAAGTACACTGATACTGTGGTTATTAAACCAGGTATTGGTTCTTTTGGCAGTGTAGACAGGTGCCAAGCACTGCTGGAAAATGAAATTTCCATCTCCAAAAAACTTGTCAGCAGGTAGCATGAAGTGCTCTAAAATTTCCTGGTAGATGGCTGCATTGACTTTGATCTTGATAAAACACAGTGGACCTACACCAGCAGAGGACACGGCTCCCCAAACCATCACTGATTGTGGAAATTTCACACTAGACCTCAAGTAACTAGGATTATGGCCTCTCCACTCTTCCTCCAGACTCTGGGACCTTGATTTCCAAATGAAATTCAAAATTTACTTTCATAAGAAAACACCTTGGACCACTGAGCAACAGTCCAGTTCTTTTTCTGCTTGGCCCAGATAAGACACTTCTGGCGTTGTCTATTGGTCATGAGTGGCTTGACACAAGGCATGTGACAGTTGTAGCCCATGTCCTGGATACGTCTGTGTGTGGTGGCTCTTGAAGCACTGACTCCAGCAGCAGTCCACTCCTTATGAATCTACCCCAAATTTTTGAATGGCCTTTTCTTAACAGTCTTATCAAGGCTGCGGTTATCCCGGTTGCTTATACACCTTTTTCTACCACACTTTTTCCTTCCACTCAACTTTCCATTAATATGCTTGGATACAGCACTCTTTGAACAGCCAACTTATTTAGCAATGACCTTTTGTGGCTTACCCTCCTTGTGGACTGTGTCAATGACTGCCCTCTGGACATCTGCGAAGTCAGCAGTCTTCCCCATGATTGTGTAGCCTACTGATCAAGACTAAGGGAACATTTTAAACACTTAGGAAGCCTTTGCAGGTGTTTTGTGGTAATTATTCTAATTTTCTGAGAAAATTATTTATGGGTTTTCATTGGCTGTAAGCCATAACCATCAACACTAACAGAAATAAACACTAGAAATAGATCATTCTGTGTGTAATGACTCTATATATGTGTTTTCCCTTTTTGTATTGAATTACTGAAATAAATGATCTTTCTTATGATATTCTAATTTAGAGAGATGCCCTTGTACATAGGTCCAGAGGATTTTAACAAGCTAACAGTAATAAGGTGCAGCAGTGCATGATAGCGGGTTTTTTTCTTTTTACCTTAGGTTAGTATACAACAGTAAATGGCTGCATATCCATCAAACCACAAACAGCATTTCACAGCAGCTTCTTTAGGGGGCCATTCATTTTTACTTATCACTTTTTGTTCGCTTTTTATTCAGATTTTTGTGTGTCAAGATAATGAAATGCTACATTTGTAGTGTCCTTTTTTTTTTAACTTCGTTTTATTAACAATTTCAAACATGGTACAACTGACATTTGCCATATAAAGTAGTGTCCTTTTTTATTTTTTCCACTGTGTTTTCTGTATGGAAGAAATAACATGATAGTGTTATAGTTTGGGTCATTCCAGACATGTTACACAAAAGCTGCAGTGGCAAAACAGCTTTTTGTGACTTTTTAGTGCTTTTTTTTTAATTTTTTTAAACATTTTATTTAACTTTTTTACCTAGTCCTGTTGTGGTCTCTGATCTCATACATTTCATACATTTCATTACTCATGTATTGCAGAACATGAGACTTGTCAGCCTTTGTCACATGCAGTTTTGCTGAAAACACGCTGAGTGTCATGGCATCATCAGACACTGTTCACACTTCAGATTCTGACACTCCACACTATGGTTTCTCTGGTGTTTCTGAGTTACACAGGCATGCTCGGGCATCGACCAGCTGTGTGCTCATTAATGGCCAGGTTAGCAATAATCAACCTTTGCTAGCCAGCTGGTTATCTCTGGGATCACATGTTGTTGGAAACCTATCACATTTACTCTCCACCTTTTTAGGATGGTGGACTTTGTCTTCCCTTGCCAACTACAGTTTGTTGCAGTGTTGCTCTGTGTGCTGTTGTGTCCCAGTCCTGCTGGTGATTATATTGAGTAGAGCTTGGAGTTGTTGTGAAATTTACTCATCTTGTTGTGTCCTCCCTTCTTTTATTTTCCACCTTACCTCTTATTGTCTTATACCTTTGTGTGAGCGTGCTGTGGGATAAAATTTTGATTTACCTTGTTTGTCTATCTCTGTTAGTTTTATCCCATTCCTGTCTTGGTAGGGGTGGGAGTTATTAGATCAGGGCTGGCCAGGAGCAGGGTCAGGAACATCCTCACCTTCAGAGGTATCTCTGAGATAAGGGATAGCTAGGTTTTCTAGTCTGAGGGCCAGTTTAGGAGCACCGGTCCCCTGCTTTCCCTGACCATCATGACATCTTTGACTGAGACAGCCAGTTAGACCATGCTGATAGCCACAGTTGCCTGAGATCACCAGATGACCTCTTGTAGTGATAGCCCATAAGATTAAAGAGAGAGCACTATCCTTCTTTTAACCATCTAGATGCTGTAGTTGTGGTTGAAAGTGGCATGTAAGGGGTTCCAAATCAATTTTGAACCAATGTTGCAGGTTGTCAACTGTCATATACAGCCAACACCTGCAGCGTTTTCGTCCATCAATGGAACTATAGACTTAATTCTTATTACCGTAAAAATGTGCCACTGTGGATTAAGGAAATGTAATGACTGTCGTGAAAATGGGTATCAGCAATTGTTAAATTGTTGAAGTTAATTAATAGGCAGCTTAATATTTTTTTATTTCAATGAAAACTTGTCTTTTCATAATCATGTGAAGGACACGTAGGTGAATTGCTCATAGTTTGTCAATCACATGAACAGATTTTTTTTTTCCCGCTGGAAGTAAACAACAAAGATTCCTATAAAATGAAAGCCATCAAAGATCTTGAAAGCAATGGGGAGTTAATACAGAAAGTGTATAGAAATATAAATTTGCATACTTTGGATAATTAAAAGTATATTTTTAATTATATAATGAGCTACATTTGTTTGTTGAAACTGGAATAGCCCTTTAGAGACAGAGGTTGAGAAACACTGTGTTTGAGCCAGCAAAGAAAAGCCCGAAGGAAGCTGCTAGGCATATCATGTGGAAAAATAAGTATTTTGCATTTGCATATCATTTTGGAGACAGACCACAGGTCATAATCAGGTGTTTTTTCCAAGTCTCCTATAATCTTGAGCACTTTTCGTTCTTTTGGTGAATTTTATCAGAAGCTCAGGCTGATTTTAGAATATAATGGTTGTTATTGAGCACTCGAAGATCTAAATATAGAGGAACAATGTGATAATTCCCTTTGCATGTGAGGAAGTAAAAATCAATTGCATTGTCCTTAATTCAGAGATTCCTCAAATGTTAAATTCAAATTGCCTGTAAAGCAGTAATAGATTGGAGAACAAAAAGCCAAAGGCAATAGCAATGGATATCTTAACTGCTTTACACTACATTAACTGCTAAAGGAATAACATTTCCTCTCACATTGAGGTTCAAATCATGTCAAGACTGGAAATAAAACCCCTAAAATCTCTAAATTGTCCAAAGATACAACTTTAAAGGAGAATTTATCGAAAGAATTATTATTTTCTTATGATGAGCGAAAGATGATTATTTTTACTGTAATTTTAGTAATTTCCAAAATATTTTAAAATATTGGAATTATTATGTGAATAATACTTAAAATATTAGATTATCAAAGTATATTAAACTGTAAACTGGAGCAAAATAGTCTGACACTTCCTGTTGTTGGGAGATCATGTGTGCTTTGCTATGTAGACTGGGTCAGAGCCAATGAAGGGTGAATGATTTAATGTAATGTTCATTGTATTTTTTTATGCCAATATAAGGTAGTTTAGTAAGACTTTACCAGATAGATTAGTATCAGTATAAATCTCAACTGGCATTTTCTGGTCTCTGCGAAATTAAGTTATAGTCTTATAGTCTGTTAAATTCTACTCTTACACCGAGGAGCAAAAGGGTAACAATGATTTCAACTTTTCATTTTCAGGTGCCATATCTCATCATCCACTACAGCTTTGAACTTGAGAGCACTTTCATTTTATAGACAATCATCTTGGCTATCTTGTACATAAATTTGACTTGCAACTATTTAGCATATGATTACTTATTCATATGATTGTCATGTCACTGCATTATTATTGTTTTGCGCCTAAACACCTACATTTTAATTTATATTATTTTGTTAGTATTTGGTAAATCGACCTTTGGTTTTCAACACTGCATGAATCCTTCTGGGCATGTTCTTAATCAGATTCAAGCATGTCTTGACTAAAGTCTGATCCCAGGTCTCTTGTACACATTCCCAATGTTTAAATGAACAAAAGGGAAGGCGTTTTAACTGGTCAACAAACATGCTAAATCTTTATTTGTATATGGTTCAAAAATAAGGATCAAAACAAGGGACCTAAAGACACATATAAAATACACAAATGGAGACACATACACAGGAAATCCAGTGGGTGTAGCAAAAAAGACACTAAGGGTATGTCAGGTCTCATGAACATCAATCACTATAAGGTGTATGTAAAGAGCCAAAGTGGTACAGGTTATGAAATACAAGTGAAACCTGCAAAAAGAATAACCAAATTTATTAAAGTGCCAGTGCAAGCTCTTGGTTGTAGTGGCGGTCATGGAACTGTCACTGTGGATACAAAAAGGTCTTGTCAGGCCACAGAAATGTGTGTCTCCATGAATAAGCAGTAAACATCAATGCAAAACATGCATTGGGGTTTCATCAAGGAGGCTTTATTACTAGCACTGGCACTTTAATAGGTATGGTCATTATTTTTGCAGGTCTCATTTGTACTTCATAACCTGTACCACTTTGGTTCTAACTTTACATACACCTTATAGTGATTGATGTTCATGAGACCTGACATACCTTTAGTGTCTTTTTGTGCTACACCCACTGAAATTCTTGTGTATGTGTCTGCATTTGTGTATTTCATATGTGTCTTTAAGTCCCTTGTTTTGGACCTTATTTTTTAACCATATACAAATAAAGATTTTGCTATATAGCGGACCAACTGGGCCACAGCACACAGATAACTCAGAGAGGCTTGACTACAAACTCACACCTGGTTTTCTCCAGAGCCTCTAATGGTGAGGGTGTTACGCTGCAGGTGTGAGTCTGCGTGCCACTCGGGAAGACTGATGCCGCGACGGCTGGCCCTGGGGTAAGGAGTATGGGAGAGAGAGTCTCAGATGGCGAATAGCAGCAGCAGGTGTTGAGGTTTCGACTGAGACGGGTGGATGGATGTGGCAACAGCTAGCAACGCAGATTCTTGCAGAGGTTTGAATCGTAATAGACAGCCGGCATAGATGGTCGCAGCAGCAGATACAAGCACACTGTAATAGAGGTACAGGTCAGAAACAGCAACAATACAATATCAGTAACTGCAGCAGCAGCACTGAAGACCTGAGAACTAGCTACTAACCTAACAAGTTGCCCAAGCACTTCCTAAGTGGATTAATTGCCTTAAATACCTGCAGCCTCTCAGCTGACCTGAGAGACACTTTCAGGTGAAGGAGCACTGGGCCTTTAAGAAAAGGGGTGCGGCCCCGTGAGCACTCTTCAGAAAGAGACTGGAAGCCTGCAAGGTGCCTCTTCCCTGACGCCCTGTACTCTGTCCAACTCTAGAGGTTCCTGGTAGAAGCTTTATTCAAGGTTCTCAGTGAGAGGAACAAAATTATAATCTTGTGATACCTTTTAATGGCAAACTAAAATAAAATAAAGTGATGTTACAAAGCAAGCTTTCCAGACATCTCAGGTCCCTTCATCAGGCATGGTATGACAAAATATCTTAAGAAACACAAATATATGCACAAACAGAGCAGAGGGATGGCATAATAAAAGATATTTAAATAAACAAACACTGAGCTTAGAAAGTGAATCCTTAATTAGCTTTGATTAGTGGTGTGAGAGTTTTATTGTCCCAATATCCATGTAGGATCAGAGGTCTGGTGAGTCTCTGGAATAGACTCCTCAGATTTCGTAATGGTCCATAAATCCTCCTGACAGGTTGAGTCCTGTGTCCACAGAGTTTAAAATTTTAATGAATTTGTATTCCCATGCCTGATGAAGGGACCTGAGATGTCTCGAAAGCTTGCTTTGTAACATCACTTTATTTTATTTTAGTTACCCATTAAAAGGTATCACAAGATTATAATTTTGTTCCTCTCACTGAGAACATTGAATAATTTTTCAACTGGCTAACACGGTACCAAAACCTTTTCACTTGGTAGAAGCTTTGCACTGTGCCTTACATAATGACTGCTGCAAAGCAGCAAGTGAAGAAAACAGCAGAATGTTGCCGACATGCACTTTGTGTGTTCAGCAATCACCTGTTGTGAATTGCTTTGTCTTTTGCACCCATCTGCTCATTGCGTCCGGAACTCTTGACCAGCCTATAGGCTCCCAAGTGAGGCCTTTTTTTATCTAAACCTAACAAAAGTTCAATTAACAAAACAATTATCCCACTTATCTGACATGGATCTTCAAAGTAAGCCCACCAGCACCATCAGGTCCAAGAGATTTATTTAATAGTATGAATATTTTTTATTATGAGATCTGGTGGCAAATTAATTTCATCTATATGATGTTGTTCAGATCATTAGATCTACTAGATGAAGGGTCAGTCAGAGATTTGCCACCATAATATTCATAATATGCTAATGTGTAATTTGCCTTACTGCAAGTAAGTTACTGATTTTATTTTCTTTATTTAGCCCTGTATACACATTGCATTTTGATGCTGTTTTTGGGTTGTTGTTTTATTAGTTATTAATCCAACAAATATAATTCTATCTGTTTTTAGATATTGGGGACAAAAAGATTGGGCATGTTGGATCTTTAAGGAAACCTGTCATCAGATTTCCCTGTTCTAAGTGTCCCCTGTGGAGGGCTTCTTCTAAATAAATAAAGTCAAGGGGGCGGGATTAAAGGGTTTGTCAAAAATAAAAATAAGACATGAAACACATGTAAAATAAGAAGCAAATATACTCAGCATTCCTAATACTAGCAATTTTTTACATTGGCTGCAGACGTCATAGCCAATATCTAAGATATACTATCTGCAGCCAATCATAAGCCTTAGGGATCTTGGGCTGTCAACATCATATGGGTATCATTCATATAAGCTGAGGTTTCTGCACTAGAGATGGGCCTCTGCACCCTGCGAATACCAGCTCCCAGCTGTTGGACTTTATTTTGGTTGGGTATCAAAATTAGGGGGAACCACATGTCGTTTTTTAAATTGTTTATTTAATTTTTATATATTTATTTTTTTTTTAAAAAGGCGCATGCAGTTCCTCTTATTTTGATACACCGCCAAGACAAGCGAACAGCTGGGGGCTGCAGCCTGTATCTGTGGCTTTATTTGTGCTGGTATCAATACATCAGGGACCCTATGACAATTTTCTTTCTTTCTTTCTTTCTTTCTTTCTTTCTTTCTTTCTTTCTTTCTTTCTTTCTTTCTTTCTTTCTTTCTCTCTTTCTTTCCTTCTCACGAGTCTAAGGATACAGACAGCATGTGTGATTCCAACCAATCACATATGCTGTCTCAAAGGGTGGGGGTGGGGGTGTAGTCCAATGGCAGTCAGTCAGACATGCTGGTGGAAGGGGAAAGCAGTAAATATGGATGAAATAATTATCAGACCTGAAAGCAGCGCTGCAGCCAATGGGACTTGGAAAGTATGTACTAATTTAACCTTTTTTTTATTTTCTTTCTTTTACAGCCCCCTACACCATTTTACAACACATCACTTTTGCCACTCATTGAATTTAATGTGTTTGGCTAGGATCGATGATCGGATCGCTAGGATCGCCAATCCGATCACGATCTCAAGCGGGATCGTCGATCCTGAACCGAACCAATCCTTGGCAGGAGATCTAATTTCTATTCTGCACCTGTTGTAGAAAGATTCACTGGGGATTCTACACTGGAACACCCAGGAGCTAAAAAGGTGAGTACTTATTAGATCATTATTTTACATATATTGCAGCTTGTATTATCTTGCACAACCAGTTTAAAGAGAACCTGTCAGCAAGTTTTTACTATGTAATTGGAGACCAGCATGAGGTAAGGGTTAAAATACTGAATTCAGCAATGTGCCCCTTATCAGGCTGTGTGCTGTTGTTTACTTAAAATGAAGGTTTTATCACTAAAGTATTATCACTGCCCTGAATAGGTCTCATGTGTCTGCTAGTCTGACCATGTCTCCTTTTTTGTGAACAGTTCACTGTATATAAACAATATACACGGAAAGCTGTGGTGTGGGCGGGGTTAGTTTTCTGAGCTCTGCTACATGCTACACTAAGGACTCTGATTTTGTCATATCATAACTGCTGAACCCAGTAATCTAAGTGATACATCATAGGAATCAGAGTTTCTTTTCAAACATTATGCTTCTTTTAGATGAAGTTGCAAAATTCTGGTGACAGATTCTTTTTAACTACAATGCAGGAGGGTCTTAAGCCTGCTTTACACGAGTCGATCTATCGTGCGATAGCACGTGCCCCGTCGTTTTTGCGTCACGGGCAAATTGCTGCCCGTGGCGCACAAACTCGTTTAACCCCCGTCACATGCACTTACCTTCCGGACGACATCGCTGTGGGCGACGAACGTCCACTTCCTGAAGTGGGAGGGACTTTCGGCGTCACAGCGACATCACACGGCAGCCGGCTAATAGAAGCGGAGGGGCGGAGATGAGCGGGATGTAAACATCCCGCCCACCTCCTTCCTTCCACATAGCCGGCGGGTGCTGCGGGACGCAGCTAAGCTGTGTTCATCGTTCCCGTGGTGTCACACGGAGCAACGTGTGATGCCACCGAAACGATGAACAACCGGCACCATTTTAATTAAACAATTTTATGAAACCTAGCGACGAGTACACGACTCACGATTTGTGAGCGATGCTGCATCGCTAGGAGATGTTACACGAGATGACATCGTGTACGATGCCGGATGTGCGTCACGAAAACCATGACCCGACGATGCATCGCACGATAGCTCGTCTCGTGTAAAGCACCCTTTAGTCTGTACATCAGGGATTAACGCACAGCACCGGAACCTAATGCCCTGTTCGCACTAGAAAAAGTATTTTTCTCAAGAAATTTCTTCAGAGTCTGAAAGATTAGTGCACTTGCGTTAAAAAATGCACCAATAACGCACTGAAAAACGCATGCGTTTTTGTGCATTTTTGTGCGTTTTTGATGCGTTTTTTTCCGCAGGTTGGTCCCTGCATTTTTTTACCATTAATCTATGGCAAAAAATGCAGGTACCTGCAGAAAAAAAGTGACATGCTCATTCTTTTTCCCAAGAAATTCTGCAGAAAGAATGTTCTTGAAAAAAAAAAACGCAGTGTGCGCACAGCTATTTTTTTTTTCCATAGGTTTTGCTGGGGAATGTCTGCAGAAAGGTTACAACCATTTTCTCAAGAAATTCCTGCAGCAAAAACGCAAAAAAAAACCACGAGTAAAAATGCAGTGTGCGCACAGGGCCTAAGGCTATGTGCGTACGTTGTGGATATACCGTGGATTTTGCCGCGGATTTGCTGCAGAAAATGTGTCTAACATTGTTGCAGTCAATTCCCCAGCAAAACCTATGGGATTTAAAAAAATGCTGTGAGCAGACTACGTTTTTTTATACCTGCGGATTTACCCGCGGAATTTTCTGCTGTGGAATTAATGAGCATGTCACTTCTTTTCCGCAGGTACCTGCAGTTTTTGCCATAGTTAATGGTAAAAATGCGCGGGGACCAACCTGCGGAAAATCCGCGTCAAACCGCGGTAAAACCGCATGCGGATTTCGTTGCGGTTTTGCCGCAGGTTTTTTACCGTGGAATTCTTTAAGACGGTGCGTTTTTTCTTTAAGAAAAAGCACTTTCTAGTGCCCACATAGCCTAATACAAAGGTTATTTTTACAGAGATGATAAGCAGCGGAAGTAAACTAAACATACATGTGCAAAGGTGAATTTAGTACAGAAATCAGCTGTAGAGGTATTTTATAATTAGGACTCTTGATGACAGGTTCCCTGTAATATACTGTGCTGTAATATATAGCAAATTTATAAATTCAAAAAGAATCTGCCATCAGCTTTCCCATCTTCTAATAGTTTTTATTCTTTTCATACATTCCTTCACTATAAGAACCTAAAACTATTTTATCGGTATAACCTTATAGCGCTAAAGTCATAAATTCTGGTGTAACGCTTGCAGTCTCATGACTCTTTCTGTTTCAGAAGGCAGAAAAAAAAAGTTTGATTCAAATTTCCTCTTGTGTCTCTTCTCGCACAAACATTAAACCGAGATTACAGCCCTTTGAGAAAAAGGAATGACAGATGCACAGTATAAAAAAACACATGAAAACGCTATTCTAACTACCATCACATCGCCGAAGCTTGTAACAGCTATTCCTCTCCGATAAGATGATGGTTTTAAAGTACAAATTGGAAAATCAAAAAGCCAATTTAAAGCACTGATATTTTAAATGGGCATCAGTGAAGCAATATACACTTGTCTATGGACCCATTTACTGGAGAACTAAATGACTAACATCATTTCGAAGAAAGTGTAAAAAAATAAGAGGCATATTTGAAAATAAAAATCACTTGAAAATCTTAAGTAATAATAATTTCATGTTTGGGGAAAAAAAATTATTGTTATTATAACATAAAACATTATCTATCATTTATGGCTTCAAAAAATAACACGAATTTAAAAAGAATGTTTCATATAATGTTTATTTCGACAATAATTTGGAAAACAAATTTATCATATATATTGCTGTTAAAGGGCTTTATTCTATTTCTACATCTATTTTTATTCTGGATTGCACATTTTCATTTCATACATGATTATGGGAGCAGCAATTTTCCCTAAATTGTTACTCAGTAGATGGCAGTTCCAAAAATGTGTTGTACAGCTGGCATCTGTGCAAAAAAAGGAACCATTTATTTCAATAGGAAAATCTTTGAGTGCATGCTCTGTGGCCGATCACTGTGCAAGGAGCAGGATAAGAAAGACAAAGACAAAAAGATATAATTTAATGCTACAAGTGTTGAAGTGTCAGTAGGACAATATAGGGGTGATTATTAGTGATGAGCGAGCATGCTTGTAACTACTCGGTACTCGCACGAGTATCGCTGTACTCTGGCTGCTCGGCGGGGACCGAGTAATCTCGCGATACTCGTGCTGTACTCGTGGTCTTCATTTCTGCATGTTGGCGCTCTTTTGAGAGCCAGCCCTCATGCAGGGATTGGCTGGCAGACCACTGCAATGCCACAGCCCTGTTAGTTGTGGAATTGCAGTGATTGGCCGGCCTGCACAGCGTGACCGAGCCTTTATACCGGCCGGCGCGCTGTGCTCTGCTCACAGCTATCCAGACAGTCAGTGCAGGGAGAGTGTCGCTGATTCAGGGAAAGCTTTGCGGCCCTTTATAGCTTTTTCAGTTGCAGGGCTGCAAACAGTGTGACCAAAAGTCCTTCTCAGGACTATTCTAGTTGTATACAGGCAGGCAGGGTATAGCCAGGTCGGAGTACAGTAGCAGAGTCCTTCTCAGGACTATTGTTGCTATATACAGGCAGGGTATAGCCAGGTCTGAATACAGGCTAGTGACCAGAAGAGTCCTTGTCAGGACTATTGTACCAGTATACAGGCAGGCAGGCAGGGTAGTGGTGACCGTATACCAGCCTTCATCATATCTGGGGCTGGTGTACACAGTGTAAAACAGTCCAGATAGTGTCTGACTTGTCTGTAATTGTCGCTCCCCAAAAAAACCTGTTAGGTTCTTATTGCGTCCGTGCTTGGTTTTTAAAACCGCACGTGTGTGCCTGTTGGTGGCAGCGTACAGGTGCACTTGTGTGCAATTTCCACAAACTTTGATATAACGCACAAGTAGTGAATATACACGTCAGCAGTGCACAGCATTGCAAAATGCGCAAGGGCATTGGCAAGGAACAAGGAAGTGGACGTGATGGTGGTGCAGGCAGAGGCCGAGGTCGTGGGCAAGCTCTAATTTCGCCACAACAAAGGGCCACATCTAGTCGCTCGCACGTCCTGTCCCAAATTCTTGGGGACCGCAGCAGTACACCGCTCTTGAACCAAGACCAGTGTCAACAGGTTGTTAGTTGGATAGCAGATAATGCTTCCAGTCAGATTGGCACCACCACAAACACTCTGTCTTCCACACGGTCAAGTGTCAGTAGCCGTGATACTGCACCGCACATTTCTGAACCTGATCCTCCTTCCTACCACCAGGCTGAGTACACGTCCTCCTCGGACATTAATGATCCCACACTTGGACACTCGGAAGAGCTGTTCACGTTTCCATTCACACATTCTGGCCTCTCGCCAGCTCATATTGAAGTGGGTCATGAGGAGATCGTCTGTACAGATGGCCAAATATTTGAGCAGCCACGTTCTCACGAAGTTGGCAACGTGTCTCAACAAGTGGTGGACGATGATGAGACACAATTGTCAGGAAGTCAGGAGGAGGAGCAGGGTGCGGAAGAGGAAGACGACGTGGTGGATGATCCAGTAACTGACCCAACCTGGCAGGAGGATATGCAGAGCGAGGACAGCAGTGCACAGGGGGAGGGAGGCGTAGCATCACAACAGGCAGTAAGAAGCAGGGTGGTGGCCCCAGGCAGAAGTCAGGCAACCATTTCCCGGAACAACACGACGACACAAGGTGCCTGTACAAATGTTAGGTCTTCCCGAGTCTGGCAGTTTTTTAAGTTGGATCCAGATGATTCAAAAAAGGCCATTTGCAACACCTGCCGTGCCAGCATCAGCAGGGGTACCAAAACTAGCAGCCTGACCACCACCAGCATGATCAGGCACATGTCAGCCAAGCACCCGACTTTATGGGAAGTACAACAGAGTCGAGGAGCAGTGCTTGCTGATGTCACTGCTACGTCTTCGCTGGTTGTGCATGCGAGCCAATCCCCTGTCCATGCTGCCTGCGAACAAGCCTCCTCCACTCCTGCACCTGCAGTTGCCTACGCAGAAAGAACACCATCATCAAGCACGTCCTTGTCCCAGCGCAGCGTTCAGTTATCCATTCAGCAAACCTTTGAACGCAGGCGCAAATACACTGCCAACACCCCACATGCCACAGTTCTAAATGCTAACATTTCGCGACTGCTTGCGCTGGAAATGTTGCCTTTTAGGCTGGTGGAGACAGAAGCATTCCGTGACCTGATGGCGGCAGCTGTCCCACGTTACTCGGTCCCCAGCCGCCACTATTTCTCCCGGTGTGCCGTCCCCGCGTTGCATAACCACGTGTCACAAAACATCACACGTGCCCTGAACAACGCTGTTTCACCCAAGGTCCACCTAACCACAGACACGTGGACAAGTGCTTGTGGGCAAGGCCGCTACATCTCGTTGACGGCACACTGGGTTAATATTGTGGAAGCTGGGACCCAGTCTGAGCGAGGGACGGAACACGTCCTTCCCACACAAAGGTTTGCAGGCCCTACCTCAGTCAGTGTTTCACCCACACTCTACAGCTCCGGAATGTCATGCTCTTCAGCCTCCTCCTCCTCCTGCACATCCTCATCCACTGTACCCTCCACACCAGTCACAAGCTGGAAGCACTGCAGCACTGCCTCGGCGAAGCGGCAACAGGCTGTGCTGAAGCTAATCTGCATAGGTGACAAACCCCACAATGCAGAAGAGCTGTGGACAGCTCTGAAACAGCAGGCAGATCACTGGCTCACACCTCTGAACCTAAAGCCAGGAAAGGTCGTGTGTGACAATGGCCGGAACCTGGTGGCGGCTTTGAGGCGAGGCCAGCTGACACATGTTCCATGCGTGGCCCATGTGCTCAACCTCGTGGTTCAGCGGTTTCTAAAGTCATACCCAGAGCTGTCTGATCTGCTGGTAAAAGTTCGCCGCCTGTCTGCACATTTTTGAAAGTCACCTACTGCTTCAGCCGGCCTTGCCGGCTTTCAGCGCAGTTTGCATCTTCCGGCTCACAGACTGGTGTGTGATGTCCCCACGCGTTGGAATTCAACTCTGCACATGTTGGTCAGGATATGTGAGCAGAAGAGGGCAGTTGTTGAGTACCTGCATCACCTAAGCCGTCGGGAAATGGGTCAAACTCCACACATAACACCTGAGGAGTGGAGATGGATGTCAGACCTATGTACCATCCTCTAAAACTTTGAGGACTCCACCAAGATGGTGAGTGGTGATGACGCCATTATTAGCGTCACCATACCGCTACTCTGCCTTCTAAAACGGTCTCTGCTGAAAAACAAACATGATGCATTGCAGGCGGAGCGCGATGAGTTGCAGCAAGAAACAGTAGTGGGTGTGGGTGATGATAACACACAGCCCAGCCTCGTCTCATCACAACGTGCAGTGGAGGACTATGACGAGGAGGAGGATGAAGACATGGAGCAACTCTCCGGCCAAATTGAGGATATGACATGCACACCAGTCATATCCTCGGTTCAGCGTGGCTGGCCAGAGGACAGGGTAGATGAGGAGGAGGAGGAGGAGGAGGAGGACAGCATGTTCAGTCATCTTGTTGGTCAGGCTACTGAAGTCCTGGCTGTTAAGAGTCTGGCGCACATGGCTGACTTTATGGTAAGCTGCCTGTCTTGTGACCCTCGCGTTAAGAACATCTTGGCCGACAATCATTACTGGTTGGTAACACTGTTAGACCCACGCTACAAGGAGAACTTTTTGTCTCTTATTCCCATGGAGGAGAGGTCAACCAAAATGCAGCAGTTCCGGAAGGCCATAGTCACGGAAGTAGGCAAAGCATTCCCCTCACAAAACGCTAGCGGCATAGGTCATGAATCAGTGGACAACCGAGGCGTACAGCCGAGAGAGGCACAAGTCCAATCCGCCAGAGGTAGGGGAACAGTCTTTAAGATGTGGGACAGTTTTCTCAGCCCCTCACGTACCACAGCCCCTGAGGTGCGGGGTAGTGCCACAAGAAATCCTAAGTTTGCCCAGATGCTGAAGGAGTACCTTGCAGATCGAACAACTGTACTCAGACATTCCTCTGTGCCTTACAATTATTGGGTATCCAAGCTGGACACGTGGCATGAATTGGCTCTCTACGCCTTGGAAGTCCTGGCCTGCCCTGCTGCTAGCGTTTTGTCAGAGCGTGTTTTTAGTGCCGCAGGTGGAATCATTACAGATAAACGTACGCGCATGTCAACTGAAAATGCTGACAGGCTGACTCTGATCAAGATGAACAAGGGTTGGATTGGGCCAGACTTCACCACACCACCAGCAAATGAGAGCGGAATTTAAAGTTTGCCATGTACCTCCACTCACCCATGGGTACACACTTCTGGACTTTGGATAATCGCTGGACTGCTCCTCCTTCTCCTCATGCGCCACCATGATGATGACCGTTACAAATTGCAATACTTAGGCCTTTGTTTCAGGTATACCCCCAGTGGTAAATTTTTTCGCCCATTCTTTGCAGAATGGACATTACAACGACAGGAGACCCGCTCCTTTGCAATGGGAACAATGTTTTGAGGCCCTCATGCACGTCTCTACCCAGGGACAACGTGGAGCCTCCCAATTTTTGGCTGCCCTGCCTAAGGGCTATACTATAATACACCCACTTCCTGACAATGGACACTTAATGTTTTGAGGCCCTCATGCACGTCTCTACCCAGGGACAACGTGGAGCCTCCCAATTTTTGGCTGCCCTGCCTAAGGGCTATACTACAATAGACCCACTTCCTTACAATGGACACTTAATGTTTTGAGGCCCTCATGCACGTCTCTACCCAGGGACAACGTGGAGCCTCCCAATTTTTGGCTGCCCTGCCTAAGGGCTATACTATAATACACCCACTTCCTGACAATGGACACTTAATGTTTTGAGGCCCTCATGCACGTCTCTACCCAGGGACAACGTGGAGCCTCCCAATTTTTGGCTGCCCTGCCTAAGGGCTATACTATAATACACCCACTTCCTGACAATGGACACTTAATGTTTTGAGGCCCTCATGCACGTCTCTACCCAGGGACAACGTGGAGCCTCCCAATTTTTGGCTGCCCTGCCTAAGGGCTATACTACAATAGACCCACTTCCTTACAATGGACACTTAATGTTTTGAGGCCCTCATGCACGTCTCTACCCAGGGACAACGTGGAGCCTCCCAATTTTTGGCTGCCCTGCCTAAGGGCTATACTACAATAGACCCACTTCCTTACAATGGACACTTAATGTTTTGAGGCCCTCATGCACGTCTCTACCCAGGGACAACGTGGAGCCTCCCAATTTTTGGCTGCCCTGCCTAAGGGCTATACTACAATAGACCCACTTCCTTACAATGGACACTTAATGTTTTGAGGCCCTCATGCACGTCTCTATCCAGGGACAACGTGGAGCCTCCCAATTTTTGGCTGCCCTGCCTAAGGGCTATACTACAATAGACCCACTTCCTTCCAATGGGCACTTCAGGTTTACAGGCCCTCATGCACGTCTCTATCCAGGGACAACGTGGAGCCTCCCAATTTTTGGCTGCCCTGCCTAAGGGCTATACTACAATAGACCCACTTCCTTCCAATGGGCACTTCAGGTTTACAGGCCCTCATGCACGTCTCTATCCAGGGACAACGTGGAGCCTCCCAATTTTTGGCTGCCCTGCCTAAGGGCTATACTATAATACACCCACTTCCTGACAATGGACACTTAATGTTTTGAGGCCCTCATGCACGTCTCTATCCAGGGACAACGTGGAGCCTCCCAATTTTTGGCTGCCCTGGCAAAGGGCTATACTAAAATAGACCCACTTCCTTACAATGGGCACTTCAGGTTTACAGGCCATCATGCACGTCTCTATCCAGGGACAATGTGGAGCCTCACAATTTTTGGCTGCCCTGCCTAAGGGCTTTACTACAATAGACCCACTTCCTTACAATGGACACTTCAGGTTTACAGGCCCTCATGCACGTCTCTATCCAGGGACAATGTGGAGCCTCCCAATTTTTGGCTGCCCTGCCTAAGGGCTATACTACAATAGACCCACTTCCTTACAATGGGCACTTCAGGTTTACAGGCCCTCATGCACGTCTGTATGCAGGGGCATTGGTGAACCTCACAATTTTGGACTGCCCTGGCAAAGGAAAATACTACAAAGACTCACTTCCTCAAAATGGGCACATTAGACTCAAGAGGCCTTCATGTACGTCTCTTCTCAGGGACATCGGAGTGCCACACAATGTTTTCACGTAAAATCTTTCATGTATTAATCTCAAAAAGTAACATACACCAGCTCTATCTCACTATTGGGTATGTGCCCTTAACATTTCCGCCATGAAAAATCATTTTGGGGTCATTTTGGAAGGTTTTCTGGTGAGTCCGTAAAAATGGCGTAAAACGCGGACAAAATTGTTCACAGCTGTGACTTTTCAGTGATAAATGCTTCAAGGGGTCTTCCCCATGCTGTTGCCATGTCATTTGAGCACTCTTCTGAGACTTTTGTGACATTTTTAGGGTTTCTCCATGCTGCCGGGGGGTCATTTCACAAAAATACTCGGGTCTCCCATAGGATAACATTGGGCTCGTTGCTCGGGCCGAGTACACGAGTATCTTGGGAGGCTCGGCCCGAGCTTCGAGCACCCGAGCTTTTTAGTACTCGCTCATCACTAGTGATTATATAATATATCAGGTGAACTAGAGCTTGTGTTACTTAGAAATTTCAACCTGCAACTGATAAAAGTCACGTAATTTACTGTAGCCCTTGAAGAGGCTAGTATGTTCAGCACAGCAGATGACTTTTGTCACAATTAAGCAGTCCAGACTGTCTTCCACAAGTGTGGAAAACCAGTGCTAATGGCTCACACAGTCAGGCATATCTTGCCTGTGAATCATGTTATCTATACTATGCTACTGTGTGTACTCTTATCAGTGCTGTTCCTACATCTCTTTCATGTACCGTCATATTCTATACTGTGTAGTTGCTTTTGTGACACCCTGGCCTATCAGGTCGTCACAGGGTATTGTGCAATCTGCCCTTCTGCACAGTATCCACATCCTCCTTGGTTACGGATCCCTGTTCTTTGGTATTGCTAAGATCAGAGCCAATCTAAACCCTAGGAACACTTTGCACCACACCCACCAGACACACCATTGGGGGGGCTGAAGGGAATAGGGTCACCCACTTGAGGGGTTGGTAGGGGAAAGTGAGAAATGTAGAACAAGAAGTGTGAGGAGAGGAGAAGAGAGAGGAGGTCAGGAGCTGGGCACATTGGAGAATACTAAGTGGCAGACGTTGGTCTGGGCCTGGTAGGAGCTGGAACCCCAGTCGCAGGGGATCGTGTCAAGGGGCACAGATCTGCCGAGGAGGGCAGCCGGCGGCCTTGAGCCATCTCCAGGTAGGGGCCAGGGCACGACGAGGTACGCGGACCCTAGGCCTGGAAGTAGCTTCACGCATCCTGGTAATTTACACGATGGGGGTGACGTCTTCAAGATTTATCCCTGACCCACTCCAAAATCGGGGTACTAGCGCAACGAGGGGATAGGACTTTCCTAAAACACAGTCCATCAAATCCCAAGCGTGAACCCTGAGAGCAAGCTCACTCCGTTAGCCATACGGGTGAGCAGGACCCGACTAGTTTCACACTACAGGGTCCAAACAGTGAAGAAGGTGCGACGGAAAAGGTCACAGGCTAACAAGCAACACCAAGGGCACGGATCCAAGCGTGCTCCCTCCTTGCTGCAGCGGTGCTCAGAATTCTGGTTTACAAGCTGTCGGTGTCAGTATTCGTGGACTGAGTGAGTACGCAGAAAACACTTTCCTCCCCAACGGCACCCCTTCACTGACATTACCGGGCCCGGGGCACAACCCCCTACCCACGGAGGGGTTAACACCTTGCTGCCATACCACCGCCAACGGGCGCTCCCAACAGCAGCGGTGATACTCCATCTTACCACGCACCATGGGTGGCGTCACAAACTTCCAACTTCGCTGTACATAATTTCCTCCTTTTCACTTTGAGTGTCAGCATGATCCCCCTCCTGGGTCTGGAGACCCCTTGAGCCACTATGGTTCCGGATACAAGCGGCTTGGCTGCTGACACGGGGGTGGTAGACTTTCACTGCCACATCAACAGCCTATAAACAGTAAACTGCCATACCCAAAAATACACGCACTTAGAATCATAGAATAGTAGAATTAGAAGGAACCTCATGGGCTATCGAGTCCATCCCCCAACGAGTGCAGGTTTTCTTAAATCAACCTAACTATACAGTGGCATGCAAAGGTTTGAGCACCCCTGGTCAAGTTTACTGATATTCTGAACAATTAAGCAAGTTGAAGATGAAATTATCTGTAAAAGCCATAAAGTTAAGGATAACACATATCCTCTGCATTTTAGACAAAAAATATATATATTTTTTACAATTTTTAAATTCACAACAAAAAATAAAAGTTGTCCAATGCAAAATATTGGGTACCCTGCATGGTTAGTACCCTGCAGCACCCCCTTTGGCAAGTATCAAAGCTTGTAAAGGTTTTTGTAGCTAGCCAAGAGTCTTTCAATTCTTGTTTGAGGGATTTTCATGCTTTCTTCCTTGGAAAAGTCTTCTTGTTCTGTAAGATTCCTGGGTCCTCTTGCATGCACTGCTATTTTGCGGTCAAGCCACAGATTTTCAATGATGTTCAGATCAGGGGACTCTGAGGGCCATTGTAAAACCTTCAGCTTGTACCTTTTGACATAGGCTAATGTGGATTTTGAATTGTGTTTAGGATCCTTATCCATTTGTAGAAGTCATCCTCTTTTCAACTTCAGCTTTTTTACAGATGGTGTTATGTTTGCTTGAAGAATTTGTTAAACCTTAATTGAATCCATTCTTCCCTCTACCCGTGAAATGTTCCCAGTGCCATTGGATAGAACACAACCCAAAGCATGATTAATCCACCCCAATGCTTAATGGTTGGCGAGATATTCTTGTCATGACATTCTGTCTCCTTTTTTTCCCAAACATTTGGTTTGATCATTGTGGAGTTCTATTTTAACCTCATCAGTTAACACGACTTATTTCCAAAATACATCAGTCTTGTTTAGATGTTATTTTGCATACTTCTGATGCTACATTTTATGGTTATGACGCAGGAGAGGTTTTCTTCAGATGACTCTTCCATGAAGGCCATTTTTCTGTAGGTGTCTCTGAACAGTAGAACAATGTACCACAACTCCAGAGTCAGCTAAATCTTCCTGAAGGACGTTTGCAGTGAAGTGAAGGTTCTGATTTGCCACTCTAGAAATCCTACGAGCAGCTCTCACAGAAAGTTTGCTTGGTTTTCCAGACCTTATCCTGACCTCCACTGTTTCTGTAAGTGCCATTTCTGAATTACTTTTTGAACTGAGGAAAGGGCAACTTGAAAACGCTTTGCTATTTTCTTCTAGCTTTCTTCTGCTTTGTGGGCCTTCACCATTTTGATTTTCAGAGTGCTAGGCAGCTGCTTTGAAAAACCCATGGCTGTTGTTTTATTTGCACAAGGTTAGAGGAAGCTGGGTTTTTATAAAGCTTTGAAATCTGCATCACCTGCCCTTTCCTAACTATGATAATGAACAAGCCACAAACCTAACAGGCTAATTAAGGTCTGAAATGATAGTCAAAGTTATCTGAGCACACAAATCTCCAAGGGTGTTCAAACTTTTGCATTGTCCCATTTTCATTTTTGTAGTTTTTAAAATGTTAAAGATGAAAATATTTTTTTTTTGTTCTTACCTAAAATATAAAGGAAATGTGTGATCTTTAACTTTATGCCTTTTAGAGATCATTTCATTTTCAACTTGATTAACTGTTCACAATAACAGTAATTTTGACCAGTGGTGCTCAATCTTCTGTATAGCAATGTATGTTTATCCAGTTTCCGCTTGAAGATTTCCATTGATGGAGAGCTCACTACCTCCTGTCGTAGCCTGTTCCACTCCCTGACTGCCCTCACTGTCAGAAAGTGTTTCCTAATGTCTAATCTGAATCTCCTTCCTTTTAGTTTCATCCCATTCCTTTTTGTACTTCCTTGAGCTAATGAGAATAGGGTGGTTCCCTCTGCACTGTGACTACCCTTTAGATATTTGTAGACCACTATTAAGTCTCCTTTCAGCCTTCTCTTTTGCAAACTAAACAGTCCTAATTCTTTTAGCCGGTCTTCATAGGACATGGTTTGCAGACCTTCTACCATCTTAGCTGCTTTTCTCTAGACTTGTACCAATAAATGTATATTGATGTATTTCTTGAATTGGGGCACCCAGACCTGTACACAGTATTCCAAGTGGGGTTTGACTAGGGCAGAGTATAGGGGAATAATTACCTCTCTTGATCTAGATTCAATGCTTGTCTTGGTACATCCCAGAATTTTGTGGGCCTTTTTAGCTGGAGCTCCACACTGTTGCCTCATGTTAAATCTAGGATCTACTATTGTGCCCAAGTCCTTTTCTCTGGTGCTATTGTGACACCCCAGTGGTCCAGTTGCCACAGTAACATTGCCCCCCCACAGGGGGAGATGCTATGCCTGGAAGCAAGAAGGGAGGTCTCCCTTGCTAGGCGACCAGCACTCAATACTTCCTACTCCAGACCAGAAGGGGGAGCTCGAGAACCCGGTTGAGGGAAGCTTCTCTATACATTCTGGCCTGTATGAGGAGTTAGGAACACTCTGACACAGAAAAGTGAAATGAAACTAGACAGAACAGTGGAGATGGTCTCTGGGAAGGAAGCTGCAACTGTGCTCTCTCAGGACCGAGCGCAGAAAACAGGGCACCGGAGCCCTAGGACACGTGGGCACTAAAGTCCCACCAGCAGAATCCGGAAGGTAGAAGATTGCAAGCCTCGTCCTGACCCACCAAGTGCTCGGGGCACAGCAGCACAGTAGAGCCAGGAGCCATGACCAAAGAGCGGCACCAGTAAAGGACTCGCGCTGCCTGCCATATGGGTGAGAATCACTACCAATGTGAAATGAAGGGACCACAGCGTAGCTCCAAGCCACTGGGAGCCGCCCACTACAGCGCTAGAAGGAAGGCATCCAACCCACCTGGCTAGGTGGATCCCCTCAATTGCTTCCAGGCTGACCAGACCTCTGTTACCTACTGGACCAGTCTCCCAGGCTTGTACACTCCACCATCAAGTAGAAGGTAAAGGAAACTACAGCCCTTGTGTTTTCCAGTTATTACCAGCGGCCTCAGTCCTACACTCCAACGTTAAGTCCTTCTATCCAGTATCAAGACTACTACTCCCAATGTCCCTGGGGCCCAGCTCTACCTGTGGAGAGCTACACCATCCAAGCTGTGCCACCATCTGTCCCAGCAGTTCCCATTCTGCAGCATCAGCTATCTCTGGCCGAGTACCACAGGTGGTGTCACAAATAACTCCCATCATCCCCATCATTTCCCATTTAACTACACTGCTGTAGTCACAGAAATGGGCCTTGCCATCGCAGCATCCCAGAAGCAGACCCGTGGCCTGGTAACGAGTGCCCCAAGACCCCAGTGGGTGCATCACTATCACCTAGTTCTATTCCTCCCATACTATATATGCTTTTTACAATTCTTTAACCAGATTTAGGACTTTGCATTTGTCCCTGTTAACCCCTTCCCAACCATGGACGGATCTTTCCGTCATGGTGCCCTGGGCCTTAAAGACCAAGGATGGATCTTTCCGTCATGGCGTAATCGCAGCACCAGAGCCTCCGGTGACTGCAATAGATTAACATAAACCGCAGATTCGGGGAGGAGGGGACCTGTACCTGACCTCAGGAGGGGTGGTGCCTCCTCCCCGGACCTACGGAGGCCGTGATTGGCTGACGAACGCCGCTCAACCAATCACAGCCACTGTAATGTTTCAGCCATTTAAAATGACTGAAACATTGAAATCCAGCCCTGACCAGTGCAGCTGTAGCACTGGCCATTGGCTGGAGCTGTGTGACCTCACTGGATCACCCTCCCCCAGTTCCAGCAGCTCTGATTGGAGAGATCGGCCTTGTGACCGATCTCTCCAATCACCATGGACCTGTTGCCGGTGACCGCCCCCGTCACCGTCACTTGTCGTCCTTGCAGCACGCCAGCACAGTGAGTGTATACAGTGCAATGGCAGGGCGACAAGCTCCGGTCCGGGTGGTCCCATGCTGTTATGTGACCAGAGCATGGGACCCGGAAGTTGCCGCGCTGCCATTGCACTGTATGAAACTGGCGAAAAGCCTCCCGATCCGCCGCCGGTCTCCCCGATCTGCTGCCCGCACCCCCACCCCTCATGATCTGCTGCCCGCACCCTCACCCTCACACCTCCCAATCCGCCGCTGCCCTCCGCGATCTGCCACCTGTCTCCACGATCTGCTGCCCGCACCCCCACCCCTCGTGATCTGCTACCTGCACCCCCACACCTCCCGATCCGCCGCTGCCCTCCGCAATCTGCCACCTGTCTCCACGATCTGCTGCCCGCACCCCCACCCCTCGTGATCTGCTACCCGCACCCCCACACCTCCCAATCCGCCGCCACTGCCGCTGCCCTCCGCGATCTGCCACCTGTCTCCCCGATCTGCTGCCCGCACCCCCACCCCTCGTGATCTGCTGCCCGCACCCCCACCCCCACACCTCCCGATCCGCCGCTGCCCTCCACGATCTGCCACCTGTCTCCCCGATCTGCTGCCCGCACCCTCACCCCTCGTGATCTGCTGCCCGCACCCCCACCCCTCCCGATCCGCCGCTGCCCTCCTCCGTCTGCCACAGTGTCACCGCTCTCCCCGATCTGCTGCCGGGCCCCTCTCCTCCGTTATGTGCTGCACACCCCCTCTCCTCCGTTATGTGCTGCACGCCCCCTCCCCTCCATTATGTGCTGCCCGCCGCTCCCCCTCGTGATCGGCTGGTGCCCCCTCCCCTCCGTGATGTGCTGCCCACTCCCCCCCACCTCTCACCCCCGTAATCGGCTACCCGCCCCCTCCCCTGTCACCCCCGTGATGTGTGCTCCCTCCCCTGTCACCCCCGTGATGTGTGCTCCCTCCCCTGTCACCCCCGTGATGTGTGCTCCCTCCCCTGTCACCCCCGTGATGTGTGCTCCCTTCCCTGTTACCAGTGTTATGTGTGCTCCCTCCCCTGTCACCCTCGTGATCTGTGCTCTCTCACCTGTCACCCCGTGATCTGCTGTCCGCTCTCCCGCCACCTCTCACCCCCGTGATCTGGGCTCCCTCACCTCTCACCCCCATGATCTGTGCTTCCTCACCTCTCACCCCCATGATCTGTGCTCTGCTCACCTGTCTCCCCCGTGATCTGCGCTGCGCTTCCTCTCCCACCTCTCACCCTCCCCGATCTGCTGCCTCCTTCATCTGCTGTGATCCTGCTGCCTAGATCCATCCTGTAAGGTAACTATCCCCAATCTCACCTCCCACTCCCCTTCCCTCCCATCCCCCCATCCCCCCTTCACCCCCATCCCCACTTCACCCCATCCACTGCGCCCTCTCCCATCCGCCCCACCCTATCCCAGCCGCCTCCACCCTATCCCAGCCGCCTCCGTCTCACAATCACAGATGCTCCCTTTATATGCCGCTGCCCCCCCCATCTACCGCCCCCCATCTGCCGCTGTTCTGATCCATCCTGTAAGTATTGTTCGTGGCTCTTTTCTAACTATCCCCAATCGCATCTCCCACTCCCTCTCCCCCCCTCCTCCCCCACCTGCTTGCCGCCAAGTGCTGATCAGCTACGTGATTGGCTGATCAGGTACGTAATTGTTGCTCTAGTTTTTGCTTTGTTTTGTGCACCCCAAATAAAAAAAAACAAAAATAAAACTTGAACAATTAGGTACCTGATCAGCAATCGTCCTGCAGTCGTAGTCGACTTTGGACAGGACTTCTTTTTTCCATCCCACCTAGCTCCCCTCCCTTTTTTGCAGAACATTCATGCGTGCGCCCTGTTTTTTTTTCTATGCCATGGGGGGTCTAGTTTCGAAAATGGGGTCACATGTGGGGGAGCTTCACTGTTTCGGCACCTCAGGGGGTCTCCAAACACAACATGGAATACGCTAATTATCCCAGACAATTTTGCGTTTGAAAAGTCAAATGACGCTCCTTGCATTCCGAGCCCTGCTGTGTGCCCAAACATTCGATTTCCACCACATATGAGGTATCTGTGTACTCAGGAGAAATTGCACCATACATTTTATGCTGCAATTTTTCCTGATACCCTTGTGAAAAAAAGCTACCTGGTTGAAGTAACAATTTTGTGGTAAAAACATTTTTTTTTATTTTCACGGCTCAACTCTATTAACTTTTGTGAAGCCCCCAGAGGATCAAAGTGCTCAATAAACATCTAGATAAATTCCATGAGGGGTCTGGTTTCCAAAATGGGGTTACATGTGGGGGAGCTCCATTGTTTCGGCACCTCAGGGGCTCTCCAAACGCAACATGGTGCGGCTAACGATTCCAGCTAATTTTCTGTTCAAAAAGTCAAATGACGCTCCTTCCCTTCCGAGTCCTGCCGTGCACCCAAACAGTGGTTTTTCGCCACATATGAGGTATCTGCGTGCTCAGAAGAAATTGCCCAACAAATTTTTGGGGTTCATTTAATCCTGCTACTCTTGTGAAATGCAATATTTGAGGCTAAATTAACATTTTTGTTGCAATAAGTAAAATGTTCATTTTTTCCTTCCACATTGCTTTAGTTACTGTGAAGCACCAGAAGGGTTAATAACCTTCTTTAATGTGGTTTTGAGTAGCCTGAGGGGTGCCGTTTTTGGAATGGTGTCACTTTTGGGTGTTTTGTGTCATGTAGACTTTTCAAAATCGCTTCAAATGTGATGTGGTCCCTAAAAAAAAAATGGCTTTGTAAATTTTGTTGTAAAAATGAGAAATTGCTCATAAACTTTGAACCCCTATAACTTCCTTAGTTTTTTTTTTTTTCCCCAAAATTGTTCTGATGTAAAGTAGACATGTGGGAAATGTTATTTATTAATTATTTTGTGTCATATGTCTCGTTGGTTTTAGAGCATAAAAATTCAAAGTTTGAAAATTACAAAATTTTCTAAATGTTCGCAAAATTTCCGTTTTTTTCACAAAGAAACGCAAAAAATATCGGCCTAAATTTACCACTAACATTAAGTCCAATATGTCACAAAAACACAATCTCAGAATCACCGGGATCCGTTGAAGTGTTCCAGAGTTATAACCTCATAAAGTGACACTGGTCAGAATTGCAAAAAATGGCCTGGTCTTTAGGGTCAAAATAGGCTTGGGGCTGAAGGGGTTAAACACCATTCCGTTCACGTCGGCCCATTGTTAGTGTGTCTAGATCCTTTTGAATCTGCTCTTTCCTCTCTAGTGTTGGCAACTCCCCCTATCTTAGTATCATCTGCAAATTTTATGAGTTCCACAGTAATTCCGTTGTACAGATCATTTTTAAAGATATTAAGCAGCACTGGGCCCAGCCCACTTTTAACTTTCCTCCAGTTTGATGTGTTGCCCTTTAGTATTACTCTTTGTGCAGATTATGAAACCAGTTGTGAATCCATCTAAGGGCAGTTTCAGATCAGCAGTATTCTGCCGCACTCGCAGATCCGGCATAAGGGCAGTACAGTACTTTACAGTTCACTGGCAAGCTCCAGGCACATAGGGTCATGTGACCGGAGCATGTGACAGCATGTAACTGGGGCTTGCCGCACTGTCTGTGAACTGTAAAGTACTGTACTGCCCTTATGCCGGATCTGCGAGTGCGGCAGAATACCGCTGATCTGAAACGGCCCTAACTGATTTTTTTGTTGATTCCGTACTTGATGATTTTTCAATGAGGATGGCATGTGATACTTTATCAAATGCTTTACTGCAGTCACGGTATACTATACCCACAGTGTTCCCGTTATATCCACAGCCTTCCCCTGGCTTAACATGTTATTAATTAGGTTATCAATGGTTATCTGACAAATGTTCTTTCACACTAAATGCACTTGCACTCACTGATCATCATGATCCACTGCTGGCAGCTCCTTTGCAATTGATGATCAATTAGATCCCAGACATGCTTGATGAACAACAAGTCTGGAGATGCTGCAAATCATAGACTTTATGTGGTTCATATATAGTGGCCTAGGGGGTAGACATCCTTTTTGGTGGCATCTTGTCTTCATACAAATAGTTGAATAATGAAAGCATGGAGACAAAATCAAAGACAGTAATGACTACTGAGGTTTTGTTTTACTTGAAACAAAATACAAGCACAGTGTGCATAAATGTCTTTCAATAAATATATGTTATGTTTGGCTATTTCCATTTCTTACAAGTACATTTGTACCAGACTATTCATAGCTGATAGATTATTGTGCACTTGCTATTATAAGTGTGTGTTTTTTAAATGGACTTTGATTAGTTATAGAAATATTATAGCTGTATTTCCATATTTTATCCTCAAAGCTTCCTGTGTCATTTCTCCTATTCAGACATCACGTCGGTAGAAATGTTGTAACAAAAGAATAAAAATGAGTTTTCTTTACAACCCAATTCAGCATGAAATGTGCTAACAGCTTAAGAAGCATGAATTAATCATGACAAACCACATGTCAACATTTACAACTGTTGTACTTTTTCTCCCGAGGACAAGATTCAGATCCTGTATCCACAGATTTCCTATATGAGATGCTAAGGATGTCATTTAATATAGAAGATTTAATTATTCATTGATACAAGTGGGAAAAATCATCTTCACGCACTAGCAGATTATCGTTCTCTCCTTTATTACTTCATCTTGGTTTATTGTTTTATAGTTATCAGAGATCTTAATTGGAGAGAAATATGTAGAAGCAAATTCATAACATTTGTCATTCCTAAAAGACAGCAGTAATAAAATCACTCAGAGATTTATAAAACTATTTTATTGTGAAGAGTAAGCAATGTTTTGAGTTATCCAATTTTCCAAACACTTACATTGTTAAGGTATTGTAATTTGTTACTAAAGGCCATGTACATAGCAATACACAGAAGCTGTTAAGCAATTCATGGACTCCCTTTTTACAGACTCATGAATTGTGCTTCCAGAAGATGCCTTTGAAAGATGCCTTTCTGAAACTGAATACAATTAAGCATGCCACTATTAGTTTTTTCATGGAAAAATTATTTTTCCCATGTCTTTGTCACGATGACTATGGGATAGCGGGAACTGGGAAACCTAAGCTGTCCTCAAGCTATGGAGCCCTATGCTATCCCTAATCTCAGGGATACTCCTGAAGGTGGAAATACCTGAGTCTCCTTCGTGGCCCTGCTCTGAGTCCTGACCAGTCCTGATCTGATTCCCTTCCCCCTTCCCCCCCAAGGAGAGATGGGACAGGAGTGTGATGAAACTTACAGATAAAGACAAACAAGAGAAAACCAGAACTCTGTCACACAAAGGTTAAGACAAAAAGATTTTCAGGAATAAAAACAAGAGCAGGACGGAAGCTACAAAACAACAGGGGTAAACTCCACAACCACACCAAGGAATAAGCACAACTTTCTACAGAAAGTCTGGAACACCACACCTCACAGACCAAAAAAGACAAACTGAAGCTGGCATGGGTAAAATGATTCACCCAGCATAAATAGGAGGGAGCAGATGCAATAGGCCTCACCACAACATGTGACCAAAGGAGCAAGCAGACCAGCAGAGATTAACTATTGCTACCCTGCCTATGAATCAGCACACAGCAGGTCGACACCCGGGTATGCCTGTGTTGATCCAAGACAATAGAGAAACCACCAGGTGGAGTATCAAAAATCTGAACACAACCTGATGCCACCATGACAGCAAACGTTTTGCAAAACTATGTGACAATCTTCTTCATGTTAAAACATATACAAATAAACCAAAGTGCGAAATGGTTTAATACTGAAATTACACATTACTGTATATATTAATTCAACAACATCAACACATTTTTTTCAAGTCTCAAAAGGTGTTAAAATGTTATTTATTTTGTGAGACAGGGGATATAGCTCAGGTGGGATCTATGCTTCGGTCTAAGCACATGGCTATGGAGTTACAGATGACGGCGGCAGACTGACAGGTTCCACATAGGTATGGCGACGGCTGTGCTTAGTGTGTACACTTGGCTCTCAGTGTTATACATGCAAAAACAGAAAAAAAAACAAATGTCTAAGGCCGTCTGGCCACTAACTAACAACAGAATGCTAACTGCAAAATAAACCTATGTAACAAACTACACACTATTCTCTTACTGTGTCGGCTCTTCAGCACAATAAGCGGAGGTATGGAGCCTAGGGACCAGAATCCATGAGCCTGGACTGCTCTCCTCAGCAGTCTCCTCACTCTGAATGCCTCCTGATTACTTCAGCTGATCCAGTGAGGAATCAAAACCTAGACTGAATGTGGAGAAGGGAGCAACCAGTCCCACTGCCATTCCTACTGATTACTCCGGGAAAAACTGGGCCCAAAATGAACAGGCTTGAGTGACTAAGTAATTGCTGAGCCAGATCTGACTTTCCCAGATTTTCCCAGCCCATTTATATGGGCTGACCACTCCCCAGTCAGTACATGGAGGCATATGAAATGAACCAAGGGGAAACATACCTATTCTCTAGTACTTCTCCCCTTGAAATCTCACAATTTATAATTTGAATAAGATATGAGTTGCCTCATAATGATGACTTACACTGATGAGCAAAAGGGTAACATTGTTTTGAACTTTTGACTTTCAAGCTCCATATCTCACCATCCACTACAGCTTCAAATGTGAGACTTCCTTCATTTTATAGACAATCATCTGGGCTATCTCATACATAAATTTGCCTTGCAACTATTTAGCAAATGATTAGGTATGCAGATTTTTGGCATGTCACTGCATTGTTACTGTTTTGCTCCTGGTGGTGGGAAAAATGTTTTCTTCCTGTATACTACAAATTACAACCTGTTCTCACATTTGATAATAGCTCAGCATGTTATTAGGTTGATTAGAAAAGTGAAATGTCATTAGTCTGAATCGAGTAGCAGCCATGAAGCTTTGCCAATAAAAGAGAAACAGCATCATTCAGCTCATCGATAGCGGTCTCTTGGCCAAGAAAATTGTCAGACTGCATCATATGAGTGCAGCGACAGTGGGAAAAAAGCCAAGAGGTGGATGTCCAGGCAAAATATAGGAGTCAAGAAGTCAGCTCATTTACAAGGCCTATGAACAAATGTATTAGAAGTGGCTTGTATGCTTCATAATAGTGAAATCATAGATGTCAAGTGATGCACATTACACAAGTCTGGAATGGTGGCCCTAAAAAAGGTGAAGAAGCCTCGACTTCACAATCGTCATAAGAAGAACTGATACGGCTCTTGTTTGCAAAAAAGTATGAAAAGTTGACCGTAAAAGATGGAAACGCATGATTTGAAGTGGTAAGATAAAAGTTTATAGACTAGGCTCTGATAGATGCAAATGGGTCTGGTAGAAACAAGGAAAAAAGAGGCAAATGGATCAAGAACTTGAAAGAACTGTCAAGTTCGGTAGAAGAAGCTTTATGATATGGGATTGATTCACAGCCAAAGTAGTTGGATACTTGACCAGGATTGATGATAGTCTCACTGCTGAGCTATATGTGAGTATCCAACAAGACTAGTACAAAAATAATAGCGCTAGTGGTGTTTGTCATATTAATTTTCTATTCATCATTTTGTATAATTAATGTAAGATTGTATTATGGTGTATGCATTTGTATATATATACAGTGCCTTGCGAAAGTATTTGACCCCCTTGAATTTTTCAACCTTTTCCTACATTTCAGGCTTCAAACAAAGATAAAAAAATGTAACTTTTATGGTGAAGAATCAACAACAAGTGGGACACAATTGTGAAGTTGAACGATATTTATTGCTTATTTTAAACTTTTATAAAAAACAATAAACTGAAAATTGGGGCATGCAATATTATTCATCCCCTTTACTTTCAGTGCAGCAAACTCAATCCAGAAGTTCATTGAGGATCTCTGAATGATCCAATGTTGTCCTAAATGACTGATGATGATAAATATAAGCCACCTGTGTGTAATGAAGTCTCCGTATAAATGCACCTCCTCTGTGTGATAGTCTCAGTGTTCTGTTTAAAGCACAGATAGCATCATGAAGACCAAGGAACACAACAGGCAGGTCCGTGATAATGTTGTGGAGAAGTTTAAAGCTGGATTTGGTTACAAAAAGATTTCCACAACTTTAAACAACCCAAGAAGCACTGTGCAAGCAATCATATTGAAATGGAAGGAGTATCATACCACTGCAAATCTACCAAGACCCGGCCGTCCCTCAAAAATTTAATCTCAAACAAGGAGAAGACTGATCAGAGATACAGCCAAGAGGCCTATGATTACTCTGGATGAACTGCAGAGATCTACAGCTGAGGTGGGAGAGTCTGTCCATAGGACAGCAATTAGATGTACAATGCAAAAATCTGGCCTTTATAGAAGAGTGGCAAGAAGAAAGCTATTTCTCAAAGATATGCATAAAAAGTGTTGTTTAAAGTTTGCCACAAGCCACCTGGGAGACACATCAAACATGTGGAAGAAGGTGCTCTGGTCAGAAGAAACCAAAATCGAGCTTTTTGGGCACAATTCCAAAAAATATGTTTGGCATAAAAGCAACACAGCTCATCACCCTGAACACACCATCCTCACTGTCAAACATGGTGGTGGCAGTATCATGGTTTGGGCCTGCTTTTCTTCAGCAGGGAAAGGGAAGATGGTTAAAATTGATGGGAAGATGGATGGAGCCAAATACATGATCATTCTTGAAGAAAACCTGTTGGAGTCTGCAAAAGACCTGAGACTGGGACGGAGATTTGTCTTCCAACAAGACAATGATCCCAAACATAAAGCAAAATCTACAATGGAATGGTTCACAAATAAACGTATCCAGGTGTTACAATGGCCAAGTCAAAGTCCAGACCTGAATCCAATCGAGAATCTGTGGAAAGAGCTGAAAACTGCTGTTCAAAAAGCTCTCCATCAAACCTCACTCAGCTCGAGCTGTTTGCAAAGGAAAAATTGGCAAGAATTTCAGTCTCTCGATGTGCAAAACTGATAGACACATACCCCAAGCAACTTGTGCTGTAATCGCAACAAAAGGTGGTGCTACAAAGTATTAATTTAAAGGGGACTAATAATATTGCACGCCCCAATTTTCAGTGTCTTGATGTACAAAACTGATAGAGACCTACTCCAAGTGATTTGCAGCTGTAAGCGCAGCAAAAGGTGGCGCTACAAAGTATTAACTTAAGGGGCCGAATATTATTGCACGCCCCAATTTTCAGTTTATTATTTTTATAAAAGTTTAAAATAAGCAATACATTTTGTTCACCTTCACAATTGTGTCCCACTTGTTGTTGAATCTTCACCATAAAATTTAAATTTTTATCTTTATGTTTGAAGCCTGAAATGTGGGAAAAGGTTGAAAAATTCAAGGGGGACAAATACTTTCGCAAGGCACTGTATATAGCCTTAATATAATTGTGACATTTTGTGTGGATTTGTAGTGTAGTGCAACACAAAGTAAGTATTTTGTTAGTCATTGATTAAGCATTTCCATATTTAATTGTTTTCATGTGAATCTATTCTGACTGGCTTTACAAACTGCTGTTTCCACATAATTTATTGCCTCTGAGAAAGAGCACATGTGCAGTCGAAACATTTTTTTAAATATGGATTGATTTGTATCTTCAATAAATACATTTGTTTTACTTTTACCAATGCTGATTTTTCCTATTTTTCATTATGTTTGCCTGTGGTCACAGGTGATTAGCATGTTTTTACACCTAAGGAGAGGCAGTTATACATTATCACGAGTAGCTCTTTTATTTTGTGCTTGTTTGCGGTTGACCGCTTTTTTACTCACAGTAATGACATTAATCTATGTTATCAGAAGCCATTTTTGCTCCTTTTATAAAGAATTGTTGAGATTCTGCTATGAGGTCTAGCTTGTGTTCTCCCTGTGTGTAAGCTTCCCTGATGAGTCCGCCAACTAAACGCATAGGGAGGTCAGGAGCACGTCTATCGGGGAATTCTGATGGGTACTGTGTAGCTGTATGATATAGCCCCCCCAGACAGATCCCTTTTGGTTTATTCTTGAAGGACCTCGCTGGGATTCGTCTTCATTTCCGGTGAGATTGTTCCTATTTATCTTGACGCCTTGTTCTAAAAATTGGGCGACACCCTTCTAGATTTGCATGCATTGTAATATTGAATATGGGGTTGCCTTGACTATTTTAAGAATACACAGGGGTGAAATTAGCGCTTTTCTTATTTAACCAATTAAGTATTAATTACTGGGGTTTATAATTGAATGCAGTCTCCTGTGTAATTGTAGCCACTGTATAAAGGTCACACTTAGACACATTATGGAGCCAGCAGTTCCCCTGTCTATACTTTTTTCACCCGTTTATACCCTGAAGGGGTCATTTATATATATTTGTGTTTGTCTAATTGTTATTGTATCCCCTTCACTATTTTTGTGTAATTGTCCTTTTAAATTAAATATTAAAGGTTACATTTTAATTTTACCAAGCTAATCACAATCCTTTTTATTCGGGAAGAGTTTATCTTATATGGCTATTTGAGACTGCTCATAAATTAGCCAATGAAAGACATTTCTAGGTATTGTTACATATTACTGGCTGCTCCCAATTAGCCAGTGAAAGACATTTGTAGGTCTTGCTATGTATTACTGGCTGCTACCAATTAGCCAGTGAAAAGCATTTCTATGTATTGCTATGTATTGCTGGTGTGGCGCTTCTGAGTGTCAGGTGCCACAGTGTACTACATCTAACCCCGGATTCCTGAAAGACCTGTGCTGGTAAACACGACAACACACACAAACCACGCCCTTTTCCCCAGACTGGATGACAGGCTAAAGATGGATTTGAGGGGTGGTCACCTAGGACCCCGGGTTGTGGGTGGCAGAAGGGGTCTCATGTAAATAAGTTTCAATTTATCTGAAGCATTTAACAAAAGTGCCTCCCTTGCATGGGAAGAAAGTTTTAAAGGTTTTCTGCAAATTAAAAAAAAAAAGTGATAATTTGTTGTTTATGTTTGCAACTCGAGGACGTGCTGGGATTTACCAAGGGGGAATGTGGTGCTCCTGAGTGTCAGGTGCCACAGGGTACTACATCTAACCCAGGATTCCTGGAAGACCAGTGCTGGTAAACACCAAAACACACACACAAACCACGCCCTTTTCCCCAGACTGGGTGACAGGCTAAAGATGGACTTGACGGGTTGTCACCTATTGGCAGAGACGCATGCAATCCACTAGTCAGAAACCTATTAGGAGGAGGGGCTAGTCAATGAAGTGGACGGACGACGGACATCTTGTCAGAACAATAGAAAGTGAAAAGACAGACAGTCAGTCAGAAGTTGACGTGCTGACAGAAAGTATGAAGTGACTACTGAGTAAAAGGGAGTACGATTACCAGGGAGAGTATGGCGAAAGTACTCACTGGACCAAGCACCGACAGGGTACAGAGCACTAGTTCAGTAAGATGCTTCAGGTTCACCTGATAACAATCTGCTCGGTGAGGGGACCATCAAGGACCTTACCAACATTAGTGTCCAGGGCACAGTAGCAAAGAAGGAACCTGGGAACTGGGACAGAGGTCCAGCCCAAGATAGGTTCAAGCTGCCTGCCATATGGGCCAGAACGGAGACAACAGGAGGGGGACCCCAAAAACATTCCAAGCCATGGGCACCCACCAACTACTACAGGGTGCATGGAAGTAAAATTCACCAGTTCACTATACCGGCACTGGAACAAATGGAATTCCAGATTGGTAAAGACCAGCACAAACTGGGTAGTAGTGAACTTTCCCTGTAATATACAGCCCGGGACAAAGTACCCCAAAGCCCTGGCATGAGTCACTGGCTGCTACCAATTTGCCAGTGAAAGACATTTCTAGGTATTGCTATTATTACTAGCTGCTCCCAATTAGCCACTGAAAGACATTTCTAGGTATTGCTACGCATTGCTGGCTGCTACCAATTAGCCAGTGAAAGAAATTTCTAGGTCTTGCTATGTACTACTGGCTGCTCCCAATTAGAAAGTGAAACACATTTCTAGATATTACTATGTATTACTGCCTGCTCAAAATGACAGAGTTAAGCACCTTTATAGGTATGGCTCCTTTTTACTGCCTGCTGATAATTTGCTAGTGAACTGAGTAAAAAGGTCTTGGCAATTAACATTGCCTGCTCAAAATTATGCAGTCAATCACATTCCTAGGTATTGCTAGTTAGTAGTGCCTGCTGTCAATTTACTAGCAAACTAGGTAAAAAAGTATTGGCAGTTTTCATTGCCTGGTCAAAATTACGCAGTCAATCACATTTCTAGGTATTGTTAGTTAGTAGTGCCTGCTGTAAATTTCCTAATGAACTAGGTAAAAACGTCTGCTCTAAATTATGCAGTGAACCACATTTGGAGTTATTGGTACTTTTCTGTGCTTTCACAATATTTCCAACTCTGGACAGCCTACTCCTCTAGATTCCTTTGGCAGCACATTGCTTCAACTTTGAATTTAGGCTGATAAACATCATGTGCTAGAGTGGATGGCAAATGCTGCATCAAGTGACCTCTCCTCCTCTTCCTGCACCTCATCATCATGCCGTTCATTCCTCAGAGGTGCCACCCCAATTGCACTTATTTCTGCCCATGTCATAAGTCTCCAACCGGCAAACTAACTGTAGTGAATCACACACAGACGAGTCTGCAGAGCTGTTCACATATTCTATCCCATGGGCATCAGAGGTCTGCTCCAAAGATTTGCAGACTCAAGAGGAAAAAGGCATCTGCACGATACTCAATAATTTGACTATTACATGCATGAACTCGCACATGTGCAGCCAACAGGCAATACTGTGGGAATATTACTGCGCTAAAATGCAGACTATCAGGCTTACCCAACTATCAAATCAACCTTGTCTACTGCTTCTTCCTCCTCCTGCGTCACTGTCAAAACTATTCTCACACAGGTCTCCGAACGCAGAAGCACCACTTGTTTAATCGCTTCAGTCAGGGTGAGTGAGGACCCATCAGGTGTTACGAAAGTGACTGCGTCTGGTGTTTTTGACCCATGTGAAACATCGAGCACAACACATGTGTCTCAATCCAGCATTACATCTCTGCCTACACCTCCCTCACAGTCCACCGGAAAGTCGTGTACACCTTGCTCCACCCTCTCTCAGCACAGCAGCCAGCCCTCGGTCCCACAGTTTTGGTCACATAAAAGATAATTTCCTCCCACACATGCCAAAGCACAGAGCTTGAACTTCACCATATCATAGCCTTTCCACCTGGTGGATATAGACGGTTTCCAAAACCTGATGGCCATTGCAGTCCCCCAGTACCAGTTACTTAGTCTCCATTACTTCTCTAACAAAGCTGAGTGTGTGCTGCACCATCATGTCACAGACAACATGACCTTTTCTTTGAAAAACTCTGTGTCTCCCAGGGTGCATTTCACCACTGATACCTGGATGTGCAGGCATAGCCTGGGGCATTACATCTCGCTGACTTGGCACTGGATTACTCTGGTAGCTGCAGGAGCAGGCTGGAAAAGGGCTGCTTCCCAAGTCTTCAATTCCCCAAGGCTTGTGGGACAAACCTCTGACTCTACCGCTTCCTCCATTGGTTATGCTTCCTCCACCTCCTCTAGGGCCTCCACCTGGACCCTCAACCTCTCTCTTAATGTAACACACATTCCAAGAGTGCAGAGAGACTCCCCCCACCTCCATACAGCTCAACCAGGGCTCAACACAATCAGGGAGTGTTGAAATGAATATGCATTGGTGAAGCAAGTCACACAGCAGAAGAGTTGTGGAGCCCTATCAGGGGTGAGTTTTATTAATGGATGTCTCCACTGAACCTGGAGTCAGGGGGAAAGCCGTGTGCAATAAGGGTGCAAACCTGGTAGCGGTCCTACACCTGGGCCACACCACATATGTGCCTTGCATGGCTCACATCCTCAACCTGGTTGTACAAAAATGATGGAAGTGTCCGACACATAAGCGCCTTCTTGCTGCACTATCTGCAACACGATGTCCATATTGTTTGGATTAGAAATAGTGCTGACTACTGGGTTGCCAATGTGTTAGATCTACGGTACAAGAGTAAATTTAGCAAGATGCTTTCCCCCCTGGAATTGGACACGCAGATGCTGGAGTATCAAAACAAGCTTGTAGACTATCTTAACAGTAGTATTCCAAAAGACAGCAAGACAGCAGTGAGGCACACATCATGCATGTCAGTTGCAACCCTGGGAACATCGCATTGTCAACAGAGAAACATTAGTAGCAGCGGTTCAAGTGGCAGAAGCAAGTTCTGTGAGATTTGGCACACATTTTTTAAACCATCGCATGCACCAGCAGCACGGGCCGCTCCACGCTTCATTGTTGCTGTGCGCGATGATGGGGGAGGGGGCCTGGTGCTGCAGCCACTGTTGACAATGGGCAGGGGTGCCCGATGTCAGCGGCGGTGGCACCGGGTCATATAGTGGCCACGTGGTCTGCGCCAGAACAGGAAGGAGCTGCTTTCTGATCTGCAGAGCGGGCCCCTAAGCTGCTGGGCCCGGTCGCAGTTGCGACCTCTGCAACAGCAGTAGTTACACCCCTGCTTTAGAGTGGAAAAGGTTACTGCTCCCATCAGAGGTGAATGTTGGTAAAAAAAAAGCTGTATATGAAGGAAGCATATTGGATTGGGAAACTCGATGAATAAATCCCTAGATGTATGAACAGTAGAAAGGATTCAATGTTGATTTATTAATGCATCATTAATTACATTATATATGGTAATATTTGCATTATTATTGTAATATATATAGAGAGAGTATTGTCTTTAGAATATTTAGTAGTGTTTCTAATATTGATTTTCTATTCATCATTTTGTATAATTAATGTAAGATTGTATTATGGTGTATATATTTGTGTGTGTATACTGTATATAGCCTTACTATAATTGTGACATTTTGTGTAGATTTGTAGTGTAGTGCAATACATAGTAAGCCTTTTGTTAGTCATTGATTAAGCATTTGCATATTTAATTGTTTCATATGAATCTATTCTGACTGTCTTTATAATCTGCTGTTTTCACAGAATTTATTGCCTATGAGTAAGAGCGCATGGTGTGCTTGAAACAAGTAAGGACTTTGATGCCTATATGGCTTTTTTAAATGTAGATTGATTTGTATCTTCAATAAATACGTTTGTTTTATTTTTACCAATGCTGATTTTTCCTATTTTTTATTATCCTACAAGACTCGTTACTTTGTACTCTTGAGTACTATGGGTATGAAAAGGATGACATATTGTTCGAGCAGAACCACTACTTGAAGCATACCTTGAGATTGGGGAAAAATGGTTCATTGACAATGGAGTAGAGGTGCTGGATTGACCCCTCAGTCCAAAGACCTCAACCAAACCTTTGTAGGTAGAGATAAAGAAAAAGCTGTATGCCTACTCAAGTGAGTCAACCAGTATGCACCAACATTGGGAACGTGTAGAAGAGACCTGGGATCAGATTTCGATAAGGACAGGCTTGAATCTTATTGAGAGCATGTTCAGAAGGATTCAGGCACTGTTGAAAGCCAAAGGTGGGTTTACAAAATACTAACAAAATAATAAAAATTAAAATGTAGATTTTTATTAGCTAAACAGTAACAATGCAGTGACATGACAAGAATCCGGGTAACTAATTGTGACGACTCAGAATCTAGCCACTTGTGGGGGGGGAGTTGTGAACTGTTCTTAATTAGGCTACACATATGATTCCATTGTTTGGGAATTTAAGAGAAGTTAGCCATTGTCTCATGTTAGACTGACCAGAGGCCTATTGTCTGTGAAAATAGATTGCCTTAGCTCTTCTAACTACATACTGCAGTAGAGAATTATGCAGTTGGATTGAACTAGCAATGAATGAGAGAACAGACATGTCCCACTAATCCTGTAAGCCCCAATACCTTGAAATGAGAATAGAGCGGTATAAAAGGAGCCTTACTTCTGTCACCACAGTCATATTCTACAGTTCTTCAGTCTAGGCTCTACGGTTCCAGCTGGAAGATCACAGAACTGCTTCACTTAATTCATTCTACAAGACTTCAGACTAGGATACACTTTTCCAGCTGGAAGATCACAAAACGGCTTCACTGCTTTACCCTGAGCTTATAATTTGGCTTGGAAAACCCAGGTTGGGACAATTTGGTCGCCTGGCTACATACCTTACTGTGCTCAGTCAGCTTCCTAAGCTTGCCGATATTTTCTCTCAGTGGGTGCCCGACAAAATTGGGGTGCTGCTGGCTGGGATAGTTGGCCCTGGAACCCCCAAAGTCACAAGGATACCAATCCCTGGTGGGCCAGCAACAACTTTGTTGTTTGTACCATCTTGTGTTCTTGCTGGGAATGTACCATATGTTTTGGCCTGTTGGTGAACCAACATAGTCTTACCAATGTGTGGTTTCCTCCCCCTGCATTGTCTGAGTAGTGTTCTGCCCACAGGGAAGGAGTCTCAATGTTCAGTGAGTTGAGCCCTGGTCTGTGTGGTCTTTATTAACCCCATTACGACTGCATTACGTTTTAAAACGGCAGCAAAAAAGGGTACTTAATCCTTTCTGCCGTTTTAAAACGGCGGCCAGAAAAATGTAAATAGCGCCCCCCAGAGGTGCAAAATCTCCGGGGCTTCAGCTACCGGGGGTAGCTGAGACCCTGGAGATTATGATTCGGGCCGGTTTTTCCGTTCCCCGGACATGTGATCGCCGTTATACACAGTGTAACAACGATCACCTATAAGAAAATGAAATCGTTGGTGAAAAATGTTTTTTCTCACATCTGACATGATCAAACATGTCAGATGGGAGAAAAATGTTTTCCCCAGATCCCCTCCGGTTCCCCGCGGTGCTGGCACAGTCCCCCACGGTAACCCCCGATCCCCCTCCCCGCCCGCCTCCACGTGTTCGGCCTCCAAAATGGCGACCGCAAGCTGTATGCGGCCGCCGAGAAATGTCACTCACGAGAAATCTCACTCACATCTGACGTGATCAAAACACGTCAGATGTAAGATAAAGTCCTCCCCAGTCCTCCCCAGTCCTCCCCGTTCCTTCCCCGGTCCAGCAGTCCCATCAATGTCCCCACCGGTCCCCTCCAGGTTGTCAAATAGCGGGCGCATGTATTGTATGAAATCATCTTCTTCTGTCCCATCCGACGTGATCAAACATGTCAGATGGGACAGAAGTGTGCTCCCATGGTCCCCTCCGGTTTTCCCCCGGTACCTCAATAAAATTACAGGTCCCCCGCGGCCCCCCCTCTTCTTCTCTCTGTCTCCAAAATGGCGCGCGCAATCTGTATGCGGCCGCCGAGAAATCTCACTCACATCTGACGTGATCAAAACACGTCAGATGTAAGATAAAGTCCTCCCCGTTCCTTCCCCGGTCCAGCAGTCCCATCAATGCCCCCCCCCAGTCCCCTCCAGGTTGTCAAATAGCGGGCGCATACAATACATGCGCCCGCTGAAATCATCTTCTTCTGTCCCATCCGACGTGATCAAACATGTCAGATGGGACAGAAGTGTGCTCCCACGGTCCCCTCCGGTTTTCCCCCGGTACCTCAATAAAATTACAGGTCCCCTGCGGCCCCCCCTCTTTTTCTCTCTGTCTCCAAAATGGCGCGCGCATGTGCAGTGTGCCCACGTCCTAATCTACCTCCTCTACATAGCAACCAAATTTCATTGGTTCCTGGCATTTGATCACTGTGGTAGATCCTATCACAGTGATCAAATACCCAAAATATTTACAGAAATGGTAGCATTTGGGTCTGCCTCTCTCTTCTCTCCCTTGTAGTTGATCTGGGAGAGAAGAGAGAGAGACTACAATTGCTGCTGCTTCTTGTGAAACAAAAAAAAAAGCATTTTATTATAAAATCATTCAAATATCCTCACCCCTAATATCCTCACCCCTAATATCCTCACCCCAATTATCCTCCTCACCCCCTTAGGTTAGATTTTTTTTTTTTTTTTTTTCTTTGATCAGGGTTAGAATCAGGGTTAGGGTTAGTATCAGGGTTAGGTTTAGGATCAAGGTTAGAATCAGGGTTAGGGTTAGGATCAGGGTTAGGGTTAGGATCAGGGTTAGGTTCAGAGTAAAAAAAAAAAAATTAAAAAAAAATAAAGTAATGGCTCGCAGAACATTCACTGCCGAGCAGGTATACACGCTGCTTGCCGCCAGCAGTTCAGGCACAGATACGGAGTCAGCCTCTGACTTCGAGGGATTTTCAGATAGTGATGACTCGGCTTCCTCCACGGGATCCCACAACCCGATGGTAGCGGAGTCGGTCGTCACTGCTGGAGCTTCAGCGGCAGGCGTCGTCACTACTGAAGGTTCAGTAGCAGGCGTCGTCACTCCTGAAGGTTCAGCGGCAGGCGTCGTCACTACTGAAGGTTCAATAGCAGGCGTCGTCACTCCTAAAGGTTCAGTGGCAGGCCCAAGTACTGCAGTCCCACCTGCACTGTGGAATCCCAACGTGATATTTTCCCCCCAAATTCCCCCTTTCATAGTAACCCCTGGAATTAAAGTAGACGTAAACAATTTTGCCCCCTTTGATTTTTTCCAAATCTTTATAAGCGAAAACGTTCTAGACCTTATTGTCCAACAAACTAATTTGTATGCATAACAATATAGTTCCCAAAACCCCACATCCTTCCATTCCCGCTCCTGGATCCCCACAACCGTCCCAGAAATAAAAAAATTCTTAGGCCTTACCCTCAACATGGGTTTAGTTAAAAAACCCACTCTGCGCTCGTACTGGGCGACTAAATGTGTTCACGTCACCCCTGTGTTTGCAGCCATAATGTTCCGATCCCGATATGAGACCCTTTTACGTTTCCTCCACTTTAGTAATAATGTCCAAGCCCCCCCAAGAACAGACCCAAACTACGACCGCCTTTATAAATTGAGACCCCTAATAAACCTTCTAAAAGATTCCTTCCTAAATTCGTATACCCCTGACAAAAATGTATCTGTAGACGAGTCCCTTATAAGTTACAAGGGCCGTCTGTCATTCCGCCAATTCCTTCCCTCCAAGCGTGCCAGATATGGAATTAAACTTTATAAAATGTGTGAAAGCACAACTGGTTACACCTGTACCTTTCTTATATATGAAGGTAGGGACCGCCAAATAAATCCCCCAAACTGCCCCCAGACAATTGGCATCCCAGGCAAAATTGTCTGGGAGCTAATGACCCCATTTTTACAGCAAGGATACCATGTGTACACAGAAAAGTATTACACCAGTGTCCCCCTTTATAAAGCCCTCCATGCTGCAAACACAGGGGCCTGTGGCACAATCCGTAAAAATAGAGTTGGTCTACCGTCACAGTTGGTGTCCAGACGTCTGGAGAAGGGTGCGCCCTGCTCACTGGCAAGTGACTATCTTCTTGCCGTGAAATGGAAAGACCGAAAGGATGTATTCATGCTCACCACCCTGCATGCGGACACCACTGTGACGGTTAGAAACAGGGGCACCACCAGGGACAAACAGAAGCCGCTCTGTGTGACAGATTATAACAAGTATATGGGAGGCGTCGATCTGTCCGACCAGGTGCTTCAACCTTATCTGGTCAAGACAAGGGCCTGGTATAAGAAGGTAGCAATCTACCTAATCCAAATTGCCACATATAACAGTTTTGTGCTATACAAAAAAGCGCAAGGACCACTTGCCTTCCTCCAATATCAGGAGACAATTGTCTCGCGTCTCCTTTTTGACTCGGAGGCACCGGAGGAAGCCTTCGAGTCGGAGGATGTGCGCAGACTGTCTGAGCGCCATTTTATTAGCCTAATCCCTCCCACTACCACCAACAATCGTCCTCAAAAAAGATGCAGAGTTTGTGGAAGGTAGGAGGAGCGATTCTCGCTACTACTGCCCCACGTGCCCCTCTCAACCAGGCCTCTGTGTCACCCCCTGCTTTGAAATCTTCCATACTGCCACCCATTATTGAATTGGCATCACTTTCCCCATAATTGTGTAATAAATTATGTAAAGATTCTTTTTATTTTGTGTCAAATAAAAATTACTATTACTATTTTCATCAATAAAACACATTTTACCCCATTTCACAAATAATTCCAGGCCACAATCATCCCATATCAAACTATTATTCAGACAAATCCTTGTCTACATGCCCACGTCTGCATACTCCAGAATGTGGACCCCACTAACGTTCTTGAAAAGTCTGACCATTTGACAACTTTCCAGGACTTGATCACTCACAAGCATATTATTTTACCATTTATCTTAGTTTGATGGTTTTTTACGACTATGTCTTGCTACACAAAACTTTTCTTTGAATTTTTATTACTTATTTATCTTGGTGATACGGGCACGATAATTTTATTGGAGGATCTCTAACAATGTGGCTGTTCCATATTCATACCCTACGAGCTTTATTGCATGGTTCTTGCCGAACCTCCTGTACAGGACATAATTTTGAGAAACCTGCAGGATATTGGTCGTTTTGTGCACATAGCGGTTCCTACCTTGGCAGGTAGGAGCCTGTTATGGTGTACCACGTCACTTGGCACATTCGTCCCTCATATAGGGATTGATGGAGCTAGGAAGACGTTGTACGACCAGTTTTTTTGAAAAATAAAGCTTCTCGCCCTGCTGGTGATCTTTCATCTTTGGAACAGACTCAGATTTGCCACACAGTGGCTACTTAATTCCTCCACATTTTGCCCTTCACTCCAGTAAAGTCTATTCTTTTTGCTACAAAATACCCAATTGCAAGATAACGGTTTTGTTAGCTCGACCAAGTTTTATAATCAACAAATGTGATTTTTGGGGCATGCTGACCTTTGTGAGTAATAATTCCTGGAAAGATTTTCGTGTTTGTTAGCTCCATGTCTCTGTAGCTTCTAACCAGCTCCTGGAATTTTACCCTGAAGAGTGAAGACCAAATGGTGCACCAACTCTTATAGGCACATGCGTGTGCTGCATCAACTGCATACAAAATGGTGGTGGCAAACTGCTCATTACCTCCCTAGGTAAATACATTACAGGGAATAATTTTCAAAAAAGAAACTTATGTGGGGTTTCTGTTGTTCTTGTACCATATTGAATATTTTCAGAGCCTATCTATTCCAGATAGAGCCAAATTTGCTTTCCAAAATTCGAATATTGCTCCTTTCGTTCCAAGCTCTCCCATTTGCCTGTACAGAGGTTTCTTACCACAAGTGGGTGATCGGCGCGCTCATAAGAAAGTGGGTAACAAAGTGTGAGGTCCAATTTTGGGAGCTACCTCTTGAAAAAGTGAGAAAATTGATGCTAAAGCAACATTTTTGCTAAAAAAATGAAAATTTTCAATATGACAACCTAATGTTATCAAATTCTGTGAAGTACCTGTTAGTCCAAAATGCTCACTATACCCCTAGATAGAAGCCTTAAAGGGTCTAGATTCCAAAATGGGGTCACTTGAGGGGAGTTTCTGCTGTTTAGGTACCTTAGGGGACCTGTATATGCAACATGGTGCCCGCAATCTGTTTCTGCCAAATTTGCTTTCAAAAATGCAAATATTGCTCCTTTCGTTCCAAGCTCTCCCATTTGCCTGTACAGAGGTTTCTGACCACATGTGGGGTATCGGCGCGCTCATAAGAAAGTGGGTAACAAAGTGTGAGGTCCAATTTTTGGAGCTACCTCTTGAAAAAGTGAGAAAATTGATGCTAAAGCAACATTTTTGCTAAAAAAAATGAAAATTTTCAATATGACAACCTAATGTTATCAAATTCTGTGAAGTACCTGTTAGTCCAAAATGCTCACTATACCCCTAGTTAGAAGCCTTAAGGGGTCTAGTTTCCAAAATGGGGTCACTTGAGGGGGGTTTCTGCTGTTTAGGTACCTTAGGGGACCTGTATATGCAACATGGTGCCCGCAATCTGTTTCTGCCAAATTTGCTTTCAAAAATTCAAATATTGCTCCTTTCGTTCCAAGCTCTCCCATTTGCCTGTACAGAGGTTTCTGACCATATGTGGGGCATCGGCGCGCTCATAAGAAAGTGGGTAACAAAGTGTGAGGTCCAATTTTTGGAGCAACCTCTTGAAAAAGTGAGAAAATTGATGCTAAAGCAACATTTTTGCTAAAAAAATGAAAATTTTCAATATGACAACCTAATGTTATCAAATTCTGTGAAATACCTGTTAGTCCAAAATGCTCACTATACCCCTAGATAGAAGCCTTTGAGTACCTTGAGGGGTGCAGATTTTAGAATGGGGTCACTTTTGGGTATTTTCTGTCACCTAGGCCTCTCAAAGTCACTTCAAATGTGATGTGGTCCCTAAAAAAATGGTTTTGTAAATTTTGTTGAAAAAATGGGAAATTGCTGATGAACTTTGAACCCTTCTAACTTCCTAACCCCAAAAAATTTTGTTTCAAAAATTGCGCTGATGTAAAGTAGACAAGTGGGAAATGTTATTTATTATCTATTTTGTGTGACATAACTCTCTGGTTTATGGGCATAAAAATTAAAAGTTTGAAAATTGCAAAATTTTAAATTTTTTTGTCAAATTTCAGATTTTTTTACAAATAAAAAAAAAATTATCATCCTAAATTTACCTCTAACAGGAAGCCCAATATGTCATGAAAAACAGTCTCAGAATCACCAGGGTCCATTGAAGCATTCCAGAGTTATAGCCTTATAAAGGGACACTGGTCAAAATTACAAAAAATGGCCTGGGCATTAAGTACAAAACTGGCTTCGTCCTTAAGGGGTTAAAACAGCCAGACTAGTGGACAAGAGCACCCACTGACCCTTGTCTCTCCACACTAATCATGTTACGGTTGCTGTGGCACTGGAGTCTATGTCCAGATTTCTTGCTACTGCACATGTGCAAGCGCTGGAGACTAAGTCCTATCTTGGAGCCATTGCACATGTGCGGGTGACATCATCGCTGACACGAGGTCACATGTCTCTGACACCTTCTATGCCGATTGGCTGCTGGTCATGTGCTTGTGACACGTGGTCACATGTCTCTGACACCTTCTATGCCGATTGGTTGCTGGTCATGTGCTTGTGACGCTTTGCTTGGTGATAGGCCAGCGTGACGTCATTCCTGTCGTTCTGGCAGCGGATTGGCTCTGGTGTCCTCCATCTTGGATGAGGCACAGAGTCTATAAAAGACCCTGACGCACGCCGCACGGCGCTCAGTCCTCTTGGTTCATGCATGAGAGTAGACGCTCTGTGCACGTTCCTCTAGGCATCTCTCTGTCTATGCTAGGTGAGCGCTACCGGCAGGGTAGCGTTCTTATACCTTACAGCTTCGGCTGCAGTCCGTATCCTTACCTCTTAGGGGAGCGGACATAGGCAGGTGCCTGAGGCACATGGTCTGACTGGGCCTTGTGATTCTACTCGTAGGTGGATGTTGCCGCTAGGGTAACGTTCCTTATACTGCGTCTGGCAGTTGTTCGTATCCTCACACACTAGGGGAGCGAACATAGGTAGGAGCTTTGTGCGGCTTATGCTGCTGTCTGTCTCTTTTGCACCACTAGAAGAGCGGACCTAGGCAGGTGCCATATCTAGTGGTTCGTGTCCTCGCACACTAGTGGAGCGAACGCAGGTAGGAGCTTTGTGCGGCTTACGCTGCTGTCCGTTTCCTGGCACCACTAGAGGAACGGACCTAGGTAGGTGCCATTTCACACTCACTGCCTTTGTCTCTGTGATTATTAACAGAGACCATTCCACACACCCTCCAAGTAAGGGAGAAATTGCCTTATTTACTAATTATATTCCTCTGTGAGTTTAACAGAGGTATTGCACTCTGCCATAGTCTGCAGCAGAGTCTTTGCACGGTGGACCCTGACTGTCTATTACTCCTTTAGGTTTTATTATCAGACAGCCCCCCGTAACAAATCATATGCTAAATAGTTACTAGTCAAATTTATGCATTAAAAAAACTGGAGAGAATAGTGCCAAGAGGGTCTTATCCACGTTACAGGTTCACAAAAAACAACATGGTATGAGCTCACCTTGTGGGATTGTGTTAGATACAACTACTGTTGTAGCCTAAAAAATTGCTGTAGCTGTCCCATGTGGAGAAAAGTAGGGAGAGGGAGTTAATCTGTGATGCCGTGTAAAGGAATGCAGTAGAGCCATAGGTCCTGGATATGTGATTTTAATGTCAATAAATATCAGAGTATGACACACTCTATCAGGACACTGTGATTTGTCCTGATGAAGGAGTGTATTATACTCTGCAATCCGTTGACATTAAAAACCACACATACAGGACCTCTAGCTCTACTGTATTCCTTTACATGGCAGCACGGATTAACACCTTTTGTCTTCTTAAGTTAAATTTATGTATGAGATAGCCAAGATAATTGTCTATAAAATTATGGTAATCTCACAATTGAATTCGTAGTGGATGGTGAGATATGGAGCCTGAAATTTAAAAGTTCAAAACATTGTTACAATTTTGCTGGTTAGTGTATGTTTAAATGTCCTATTAGGATAATGAGATATATGGACATTCTAGAGGGAGGGATCCAAGATGCTCAGAATGATCAGTTTCCACTAAGGAAGATTTTGCATATGTGTGTATTACATGGACAGTCGTTCATTGACATGGCTGCACGTGATGTTACATTTCACCTGTAATAGTGTCTGCAAGGGATATACGGTATATGCTTGGGATTATTGAAATTGTACGTACAGAGAGCAGAAAATGTCTACTCTTTATGATACTCCTCTTTATGGCTTTGCGATAATGTTTTGGCAAGTGTTCAATACAATTTGGTGAAGGCAAAAAGCTGCACATTTGCGGTGTATATGTAAAACACATACTGCTCACTACATTATTCGGCCTATACACCAGCCAAAATCCACAAATGTAAGTGTAAAAAATCTAATGTATTTTAAGAATTCAATGTAATAAAATAAATTTGACTGAAGACAAAAACTAAAAGACAAACTACCTATATGTGATTCAGTACGCAGGGTAATATGTACGGAATCTGTACAATATTCTACAAGAAAAGAAATAGCCATTGGATTTAAATCTACACTATAATCCTTCTGTATTGCTATTAGTGTATTAGAGAAGCACGGAAAGATTAGTGTTATTATCCGAATAATCACTATTATATCGTAATTATCAAAGCCAGAGCTGTAATCAAGGAAGTACATTGAGGTGAAGAACAGTCTTCTGCTGGAATACTTTTAGCATTAATAAATTGAGTACAGTGCTGACGACTAATGCTCCATTCACAGCGGGAATTCTTATTTATTTTCAATTTTTATTTATTTTACTCACTTATATAGCACCAATAATTCCACAGCGCTTTACAAACATCATCATCCCTGTCCCTATTAGGGCTCACAATCTACATTCCCTATGAGTATGTTTTTGGAGTATGGGAGGAAAATGAAAAACCCAGAGGAAACTTACGCAATATACAAACTGCTAGCAGATGTTGTCTTCTTCCCTCCATATAGCGCTGAGACTCTCTCTCACTTCCATGCTCTTACCTTATCAGCAATCTGTATATCTATTTTGACCTTTATGTTTTATATGTGGATTACATAGCAGAATTAAAATAAATACCAATTTCCATAATCTTAGGTCAAAGGGGACAGTCATAATTTTCGAGCCATGTCCTTTTATCTGAGTCTTCGCAAGGAGCTTCATCAAATTTCCTCCCACCCTCTTCTGCTACATCTCACCAGCCAACAATACTCCTATCTGCTTCACCCCAAGCTACCCAACAGATCAAGAAGCGTGTCACTGTTGGGCCGAAGTGACACTGACGTATAGCATCCAATGAGAGAGAATAAGATGCGATATGCTAATGACGCTTGGCTCACACTCTTCTTCGAGCGTGAGCCAAGTGTCATTTTAGTGGGATGTCCATTTTCACACTAAGGCTTCTTTCACACGTCCGCGTGTCTGTTACGTGTGATGTCCATTTTCACACATTCCTTTATAAACAACTCCATGCCCATGTGAAAAATAATTTTGCTTCCTCGTATCAGCCATGTTGGTGGAGGCCTTTGCTGACTTCATGCCCATGTGACCAGAATGGGCAGCCCTTCTGGTCACATGGGCATGATATCAGCTAAGGACCTTTTAGCCACTGGGATTTACACGTTACCATTACCGTAGCAGATGTAGACACGCAGACCCGGAACCAACATCGCCAGTGAGTACCGAGCAGTGTGTGTGCAGTGACAGGAGGTCATCAGAGTATCTAATGAACTCGGATGACCTCCTGACAACACCGCTGCAACACCAGCACTTCCGGGTGTCATGGGGTTGTCGTCATGAGGTAATCCAAGTTAAAAGTATAAAGTTTGGGTTCGGTTCGGGTTCGGTTCAATAAAGGCTTGCGAGCGCACCTCTGGCTCAGCGAGCTGAGCCGTGCGGTGGTTCGCTCATCTCTACTGATCCCCATAGTATAACATTGGAGCGAGTGCTACCGTTAAAACATAATATAACTCTTGTTCGTTTAATATGATGATATGAGCGAGCCCTTATGGAGCTTTTTAGAATTACTATTACAGCAGTCCCTGCTATCTATTCATTTATAAACAGGTAATCAATCAATGCAACTAATGCACCACCACTTCATGGACCAGAAGAGTGGATTAGACACAGAAGGAAATTTAAAGTTTTTTACAGTAAAATTAAAGATTAGAGGAAGAGAGGTATTCACATGAGGGCTTTCGTACAGCAACAACAGGGAAAGAGGTGGATTTTGAAGTGACAAAGCATAGTTTCCCTTACAAGGGTATTCCTAAAATACTTATGTTATGTTCACATCGTATTTGACTTACATTTATAATAAGTTCTGTCTCAATGTAAAAAACTGTTGTCCATTTTGTCAGCAAGTAAAATGAAGCAGAGGTAAACAGAGCCTAAACAACCACATACATAAAAGAATAAAATGGGCATTTGGTTGTCAAACATAAAAATTCCATCTCAGAATGTAACAACCTTTGGGACTGTTTTTGCCGATACAGCAGCCAGTACTTATCACATCAGTAGAAATCATCCAACATCAATGTTTTGAACAATAACTAATGTTCATTAGTTGGTCATTAGGTCAAAACAGCCAACGATCAGTAGTTATGGAGAATCTCCATCATTTTGGATGACTTTATTCTAATGTATATGTAAGCTTTCCCTGAGAAGCATAGATGTTGTTCCAAAACTTGTGGGCCACTTTTCAAGAATATGACCTATGATGTGACTTACAAATTTGATACATCATGAGTGGTCTGTCCCTCAGTCAATCTGTCCAACCAAATACTCCCCTGTTTTACTGAGTGGCCAATACATAATTAAATATCTCTTTTTTTTTTTTTCAAATATTCCTATAGCAGTAATGCAATACCAGAGTTCCCTTATTCATTGTTAGCATTTTAGTGCGCAGCTGTGTTTTGTAGTTATAATGTGTTTTCAGCTAGCACCTGTTCACACCTGCTTGATGTGCGGGTCAGTCTTTTTGATATATTTATAGTGTATTTCTATCTGATTGAGCACCATGCCCTATAACAAGACTGTGTTCATAGCTGGATCCTAGCTGCCCAGACATGGAGGTTTTTAAACCAAATATAGGTATTTCAGTTAGGGTCTCGGTATATTGAGATATACTTTTCGCTGGTTACCAGGCTCACATGCATTGACCAATACATATGTTGAATAGCTCTGTATTTCAAATATTCCTACAGCAGTAATGCAATACCAGAGTTCACTTATTTATTAGCATTTTAGAGTGCAGCTGTATGTGTTTTGTAGTTATATTATGTTTAGATGTCCAGATTTTAGTTTTTGCCTTGAAAGTGAAATAAAAATCCTATTTTTAATGTTTGACTTTGCAAACATAGTTCTTGAATAATATTGCTGGAAACAATTTGAGTCCTTCTTCACACAACACAATAAGTGTAGCTATTCCCTAAATCATTGGAGAAATAACTCAGTCAGTAGAGGCCTATGGATGTGCCACTAAGGTTTCAATCTGCTCTTTGTAAATGTCATTTATTATATACAATGAATAATTTATTCCCAGGACTCTCCCATTACGATTGTATAAATGAAATGTCAACCATGTTTTTATATTTTGTAAGGATGATTAAAAAAGAATTTTCAGGCAGAGTAAAAATGCCTCCTACACTTTTATAGGGGATTCCACACAAATAAATTATCTCATTACAATGAGATTCCTCGACGATATAAAACTCATAGCTGTCCTAAGAATTCGCCACAGATTTCATTAACTAGAATGAAATGATAAAACAGCGCATATCCGAAATAGCCTGGATGTGGAATTTTCAATTTAATGGGACATTAAGTAGTCATGTCTGGTGAACCTCCATACAATTAATTATCAGCAATGCCTCTTTTATTAGTAGTAATGTGAATGGAATACATTTTCAATGAAAAACTAAGACGGTTCAACGTTTTCTACCTTTTTAAAATTTACATACCTTTATAAATTAAATAACATTTTTTTTTGTTTTGTATTTAGTAAAATTTTAATTTATGTTCTGAAAATAATTGTAACTACTAAACATTCTAAGTCTACTTCTATTTACTAATAAAAATAAACATTCCTTTATTATTGTAAAGGTAGTGGTGCTAGCCCGCACATTGGTGATAAACATAGATGACCTGATTTTTTTTTTCTTTTTATTGTTTTTATCCTATGGGTAAATCATAGGTGCAAGCTGTAAAGGCAAAGCCATAAAGAGACCCATTTCTACCTCCAAAGCAGGTGGAATTGTGCATTATGTTGAGCTACTGGATGGCAAAGGGTCCATGAACTGTTCTTGGTTGGTGGCCCTCATCTACAGTATCTGTGTCTGCCAGTGATTGGCTATACATACTCCCTATTTAAGGGATTGTTAAAGTTCACCAATTACCAGGATTTACATATATAACCTAAAGCCAGTGATATACTGGCACTATCAGGCTGATTCTATACATACCTTTAGTTGTCAGCTAGGATGTATAGGTTTTGAAACACAAGAAAGTAAGTAAAGTTTGTAAAATTAGCAGCTTTTTGAATGACAACAGCTGCTGATCAGCTCATAGCTGGTGTGGGTATTCATAGTGATTTTCGCGCCCCTGCCTGTCCATTCTGCCCTTGTTATTTATGCTAATTCTACGATAGAATCGTTTTACTAAGTGACTAGAAGGACCTGTGCTGATATCATACTCCTGTGACCAGAAGGGGAGGGGCCTCAGCCAACAGAAAAATAATGTTGCTTCCTGGTATCAACAATGTTGGCTGAGGCTCCACCCCTTATGGTCACATGGGTATGACATCAGCACAGGTCCTTCTAGTCACTTAGTAAAATGATTCTATCGTAGAATTACCATAAATAACAGGGTCCGGACGGACAGGTAGGGGGGGCGAGAATCACTATGAATACCCACACCAGCTATCAGCTGATCGGCAGCTACTGCCACTCAAAAAGCTACTCATATTACAAATTTTACTTGCTTCTGTTTGAAAACCTATACATCCTAGTTGAGAATTAAAGGTATGTATAGAATCAGCATGATAGTACTAGTATAGCACTGGCTTTAGATTACATAGGAAAATCCTGGTGATTGGTGTGCTTTAATATACATGTTTTATCCTTTGAGTGCCAAATGCAGAAATCATTAGCCTTAGGCTATGTGCCCACGTTGAGCATTTGGTTACAGAAATTTCAGCACCATTTCTGAATCTCTTGGCAGGAAAAACACTGTGCAATAACAAGCGTTTTGCTGAGTTTTTGGCTTGTTTTTTCATGCATTTTTGCATGAGTTTTTTTTATTGCTTTCAATGGTGAAAAACGCTTCAAAAACGCTGAAAGAATTGGCATGCTGCAGATTATTTTCTGCACCAAATCTGCAAGAATAAAGACCTCAACATGTGCAGAAAACTTCAGGATTTCTTTGCTGGCCAAAGGCTGTGTGCGCACGTGTGCGCTCTGCACCGCACCGAAAATGTGCAGCTGATAAGCTGCGTTCTGAAGCGCATGGTGCCGGCAGATTCGTGCGCTCTGCATGCTGCCTCTCCCTATAGACAGCATGCAGAACACACGAAAGAAGTGACATGTCACTTCTTAAAACGCAGCGAAACGGCAAGCAGCCGAATCGCTGCGTTCTAACATGCCACGTGCGCACGGCCCCTGCACAAACTCCATAGATTGTGCAGGGGACGCAGGACGCATGCAGTTACGCTGCGGTGAAGAACGCAGCGTAACTGCATGTGATACGCACACGTGCGCACATACCCTAAGGATTTGCTTGCAGTTTTGTGAAAAAAACTGCACTAAGATAGCATCATATATGCTATAAGGCTATGTGCACACATAGCAAATCTTTTCTGCACATAAAACTGCATCTCATTTATGCGATTTTTCATGCTTTTTTCATGTTTTTTTTTATCTAATGAGATAGGGAAAATGCTGGGAAAAAAGTAGAAACAATTGACATGCTGCTTTTTTTATCAGCACCAAAATCTGTAAGGAAAAAATAAATAATGTGGGCACGCACTTCAGGGTTCTCATAGACTTTTGCTGGGATGCATTTTTCCTTGCAGTATTGATGAAAATCTGCAAGAGAAAAAGCATTATAAAAGTAGCAAAACTGCTACATGTGCACATAGCCTACAGACGCACTGTGTGCACACAGCCTTAGGCATTGCATATTTGCTATATTTTTTCTAAAGCAAAACCTGATGTCTGAGTAGTAAAAAAAGCTGCATTTTTTTGCTGAGTTTTTGATGTGTCATATGTCTACAGTAAATGTTTAAATAAAGTTAGTTTTATTCACCAAATAAACAGCAAAAATGCAGCAAAAAACACTGCTGTGTTTTTTCACTCTTATTGATTTCAATAGTAAAAAAGCAGCCAAAACTTGCAAAGAATTGACAAGCTACTTATTTAAAAAAAATGCAGCAATAATGCAGCAGTTTTCCATTTAAAGCCATGTGCGCACTAGAAAGTGCCTTTTTCTTAAGTTTTGACATGGTTTGCCGCAGTTTGCTGCGGATTTACCATGGATTTTCTGCAGGTTGGCCCCTGCGCATCTTTACCATTATCTATGGCAAAAAAATGCAGGTACCTGCGGAAAAGAAGTGACATGCTCATTAATTCCGCAGCGGAAAATCCGCTGGTAAATACGCGGGTATAAAAAAATGCAGTGTGCACACAGCATTTTTTAAAACCCATAGGATTTGCTAGGGAATGACTGCAGCAATTGTAGACACATTTTCTGCAGCAAATCCGCGGCAAAATCCACGGTAAATCCACAGCGTGCGCACAGGGCCTCAGTCAGGAAAAAAAGCAAGCCCGTATGTGCATGAGATTTGTGGAATTTCATAGGTTTTGCTGGTTCTGTAAGGCTATGTGCGCACGTTGCGTTTTTTCCCGCGTTTCCGCAGCGTTTTTAGCTGCAGCGTTTTTGCGCTAAAATGCATGCGTTTTTGTTTTCCAGCAAAGTCTATGGGAAAAGATGAAATCCTGTCTGCACTTTGCTTTTTTTCTGCAGCGTTTAATTTGCATATTTTGGGTCAAAAACCATGCTGAAAAAGAAGCAGCATGTCAGTTGTTTTTGCCATTTCTGCAGCGTTTCCTTAACATTGGAGTCAATGAGAAATAGCAAAATGCAACCAAAATCAACTTTCCTGCGTTTTTCATGCTTTTGACCTGCTTTTCCACTGCTTTTTTGGCTTCAAAAACGCATGCTTTTCTGGCATAAAATTAAAGGGTTATAATGTTCCTTTACACACACACAATAACCGAAAATTTAAATGCTAAAAAATAATAAACTTTACCTATTTTTCTGTTAAAATGTGCATAACCGCTATTATTTCATTCAAATTGATATTTTCCATATAGTTTTATTAAAAGTTAATTTTAGCCTTTTTTTTCTCTTTTTTCATTCTTTTTGACTATTCCAACTTTATTTCTCAGTGTCTTGATCTACAAAACGCATCTGCAGAAACGCAGGTGAAAACGCAGGTAAAAAGTGCTGAAAACGCACTAAAAACACGGTAAATACGCATGCGTTTTTAGCGCTGAAAAATGGTCAAAAGCCATTTGGTCAAAAACCAAGGGAAGGAAAACGTGCAGAATAAACTGCAGGTACACCGACGCAACGTGCACACATAGCCTAAAAGGTAGCTTTTTATTTGTATTTATTTTCATAAAACCAATAAAAAAATGCTGCAAAAAAAGGCAGCAAAAATGCAATGTGTGAACATAGCCTAAAACTGATAAAATATTGCCCTGACTATTAAAAGAAAAAAAAAAAGAAAAAAAAACTATGATTTATAATGCTCCCTCTACTAATACAAAAAATATCACATACTTTAAAATTGAAAAGTTAGAGTAAGAAAACTATTATTGCAAGAGACAAAAGAATGTGATTCCACAAGGATTCAGAATCTGTAGAATGTAGAGATAGCGAATATATGAGAGCGGATTTGAATTCTGTTAGAATATTACAGAAATCTTCATTTGCCAAGCAGAACAGATGAATTCCAATTTTGCCTGATCCGCTCAGTAAAGTGCCAACTTTCTCCTCCTCTTCCATTATGTACTGAGAAACAATTTTATCAGAGTTCTATTAATCTCAATCAGATTATATTTTCTTTTACAGAAGTATTATTGGATTTGTTGATTTGCCGTTTTTTTTTAGTTTGACATATGACTAGAAGGAAATAATGTCTTTAGAGATGAGCGGAGCGGTGGGAGTTCGGTTTGGCAGGTTCAGCCGGACTTTAGATAAAGTTCTGCTTGTAACCCGGACTTGACCTTAATCCCAATAGAAATCACTAATTGGGCAGTTCAGGCTCCGCCCACAAGTAGCCAGCCACACACAGAACACTTCTGGGGGTCGAGTGTTTGGGTTTTTTCCATTTTTTTGTTTGCTTCACACTACTCCAGTCACTCTTTTGTTACCCCCAGTGTGAGCCGATCAAACACTGTAAGCGGCTCGCACTGGGCTGAGCACCGAGCGTACCTGAGCACAGCGATGCTCGCTCAAGTGGTATTCATATGTACAGCACTCAAACTATGTTTTTTTTTGTAAAGTCTGTGTTTAGTACGAACACCAAAAACCAAACCTCGGGTTTGCTGATCTGTAATTGCCTTTCCTACATTTTTCCTTAGAATCTGGTCCCTTTTTTCCACAGTTCCCCCCATACTCCATATCCAAGTCCTTATGGACACCTTTAGGGAATTTTTTTTTTTAATAGAAATTAAACTTTCATTTTTTAATAGCTTTGTCCAGCAAATATATTAAACTTTACAAGTCATGTTGTTAGGGAATTCGTCAGTAGCTTCCAAACGCCTCCTTTTCCACAGTCTATTTCTTTGACTACAGCCAATGTGTAGTGCACATTTCTTTATATCAATAGTACCCAACTCATCAATTGTAATTAGATGCTGTGTAAGGCTATGTGCCCAAGAGACATTAAACCTGCGAATTTATCTGCAGAAAATCCACGTATTTTCTGGATTTTCCAGATAAATCTGCAGGTTTCAGCAAGTACAGACACTCCCCATGTTATCCTATGGGACATGGGGAGTGCTGTTGCTGTGTCCATGCTGCAAATACGTGTGGCTGCGGAACATGCTGCGGATGTCCCGCAGCCGCATGTAACTGCATGTCAATTATTTCTGCGGAATTACCTGCGTAAATCCCGGCCCTCCACTTCCGCAGGTAAGCCGCACGAATGCCAGTAGGTTTACCGAAGCTATTTTGCTGTACTACCACAGCTAAACATAGCTGAGGATTCCACCGAGGAAACCTGCGGATGTACCTGCGGATATATCCGCAGGTGCAAGCTTCCGTGGGCACATAGCCTAACTGTGACTATGTATATGCAAACAGTTACTGGACTCACTGGACATTAATGACACAGCGCCATTGGCGACCACTAAAGTGGTGGTACATTAGTAGTAGGGGATTTAAAGGCAATTAGTCAGCAGGTTTTTGCTATGTTAGCTGAAGCCAACATGCTTCAAGGTTTAACGCAGAAAGTTCAGGACCTGTCTTGTCATAGTCTGATCTTTTATTTATTTGCTAAGTTTATTTAAGCAGCAGGGCCTTTATCCTTTCAAGACTAGAAACCCATGTGCAGAGCAGAGACTGACATGCCCCCTCCTGTGATTGACACCTCACTGTCACTGTACAATCTCTATTAAGAGCCTAGTGTGAGGTGTGGGTGCAGCTCTCTGGACTCTGCTACATGACTAAACCTAAAAATTCAGATTATGTGACAACGGCTGTACCCAGTAATCTAAGTGATACACCATTGGATTCAGAATCTCCTTGCCTACATTGTCCTGCTCTCAGATGAGGTGGCAAAAACCTGCTGACAAATTATTTTTAATCGGTAAGTAATACAAGTAATGTAATATATTATTACTAGGGATGATCGAATACCAAAATATCTGACTTCGATGAATATTCGATGAATAGGGTGCCGCTATTCGCGTATTCGCGAATATTTGATGCCCAATGTAAGTCAATGGGAAACCCGAATAATTTCACGTTGGACCTAAGGGTGAGCTGTGGTGACTGAGGAAAAAGCTGAAATGGATGGGAAAAGGCAGAACCAGTATGGGCACAGCCTGTAGAAGGTGCGTGACTGCATTTCTGGTGTCTTTGAATAACGTGCTTAGAGCAGCACGCGGCTTTTACGTAGTCGCCAGAACAGCTCTCAAACCAAATCGATTTTTTGACAAACAGAATGCAGGTGTTTCGGTCTCTCTCTCTGTCTGTCGGTCTCTCCTTCTCCCCCCTCTCTCATACTCACCGATCACTGACCAATTACTGGCGCGGTGCTGCACAGCTGTCATTTTGCTCCGGCGGCTTCTCCAGCTTTTGAAAATGCTGGCCGCTCATTATTCCATCTCATATGCCCTGCTGCCCCATCCACTGGCACCTATGATTGGTTGCATCAGATGCACCCCCACGCTGGCAGCTGTCTCACTGCAACCAATCACAGCCGCCGGTGGGCGGGTGTTACGGTTGCTGTGGCACTAGAGACTATGTTCTGATTTCATGCTACTGCACATGTGCGAGCACTGGAGACTATGTTCGGATTTCTTGCTACTGCACATGTGCAAGCGCTGGAGACTAAGTCCTATCTTGGAGCCATTGCACATGTGCGGGTGACATCATCGCTGACACGAGGTCACATGTCTCTGACACCTTCTAAGCTGATTGGCCGCTGGTCATGTGCTTGTGACACGTGGTCACATGTCTCTGATACCTTCTATGCCGATTGGTCGCTGGTCATGTGCTTGTGACGCTTTGGTTGGTGATAGGCCAGCATGACGTCATTGCTGTCGTTCTGGCAGTGGATTGGTTCTGATGTCCTCCATCTTGGATGAGGCACAGAGTCTATATAAGACCCTGACGCACGCTGCCCGGTGCTCAGTCCTCTTGGATCATTCCTGAGAGTATACGCTCTGTGCACGTCCCTCTAGGCATCTTTCTGTCTATGCTAGGTGAGCGCTACCGGCAGGGTAGCGTTGTTGTACTTTACAGCTTCGGCTGCGGTCCGTATCCTTACATCTTAGTGGAGCGGACATAGGCAGGTGCCTGAGGCACATGGTCCGGCTGGGCCTAGTGATTCTACTCGTAGGTGGACGTTGCCGCTAGGGTAACGTTCCTTATACTGCGTCTGGCAGTTGTTCGTATCCTCGCACACTAGGGGAGCGAACATAGGTAGGAGCTTTGTGCGGCTTGTGCTGCTGTCCGTCTCTTTTGCACCACTAGTAAAGCGGACCTAGGCAGGTGCCATATCTAGTGGTTCGTATCCTCGCACACTAGTGGAGCGAACGCAGGTAGGAGCTTCGTGCGGCTTACGCTGCTGTCCATCTCCTGGCACCACTAGAGGAACGGACCTAGGTAGGTGCCATTTAACACTCACTGCTTTTATCTCTGTGATCTTTAACAGAGATCATACCACACACCCTCCGAGTAAGGGAGGAATTGCTTTATTTCCTAACTATATGCCTCTGTGAGTTTAACAGAGGTATTGCACTCTGCACTTGTGCTACTACTATTTACAGCGGCACACTTATATACTCTTCCACACACATTAACCTGTCCCTTTTACATTAATGCTAAATACGGTAGTCGCTGTGACTTTAACAGTACACGCCGTGATTGGTTCTAGTGTCACTGAGACGTATCAGTGTCAGTACTGCTTCCGTAGTACAAGATACCCCTTGTCCTCTGCCATAGTCTGCAGCAGAGACTTTGCACGGCGGACCCTGACTGTCTGATATCCCTTTGGTTTTTATAATCAGACAGCCCCCATAACATTAGGACTGAGCCAAGGGTCTGGCAGTTATGGCAGAATATCAGCAGTTACACCGTTACATACAAGTACTTGAGTCGCGGCTCAAGGGTATAGAGGATAAACCTCAGACCATGGTGACATCTGCACATGATCCTCGACTTGCTCTACCAAACGGATAGTCTAGCAATGCCAGATCATGTTGTGGTTTCATTAGTCAGCATCAGATACACCTAGAGGTCAACTCTTCTCGCTTCTCTACGGAGAGGTCCAGAGTAGGCTTTATCATCGCCTTACTTCAGGACAAAGCCTTAGAATGAGCGACTCCCCTATGGGAGCGCTCTGATGTGGTTACTCTGAGACATCAAGGATGCCCTTGCTACTCGTGAGGTCCCTGCTTCTCTGGAGGACTTGATCACAGTAGCAATGAGGTTCGACGTACGCCATAGGGAACGTAGACTTCCTCACGCCCTAAGCATCGGGCTATTCCAGTTGTTGAGGGTCTACCACCATCTTCCTCAGCATCTGAAACATCTCCCACTCCTATGGAGTTAGGTCATACGTCCTCCAGACTACGCAAGTCTGGTCCTCCTATATGTTACGTATGTCGTCAGGCTGGGCACTATGCCAACAAGTGTCCTAGCCGTCAGGGAAATTCCCAGGCCTAGTAACCATTAGAGGGGGGTTACTAGAGATGTCTTCTGCACCCTCTAAGAGTAGTATCCCAGGTCAGCTCTCATTCTCTGAGAATACATGGCCTATAATGGCTTTTGTGGATTCCGGAGCTGACGGGACTTTTGTGTCCTCAGGATTTGTAAAGAGACACAATATTCCCTCTATCTTGTTAGAGGCGCCTATTCCTGTCCGTGTTGTTAATGGGAATATGTTGTCTGACTCCATTACATTGAGGACAGTTCCCTTGCGCCTTTCCCTGTCTCAGGATCACATAGAGGAGATTTCTTTTCTTGTTTTGCCTGAGGGTATAGACGACGTCCTTCTGGGTCTCCCATGGCTTTGGACTCATGCTCCTCTAATTGACTGGGAGTCCGACAGCATTATTAGTTGGGGTTCGAAATGTCAGTCCCAATGTCTTCCCTTACCACCTAAGGTCGTTGCGGTTGCATCAACTGATCTCTCTCCCATACCTACACCCTATTTGGATTTCGCTGACGTGTTCTCCAAACAGGGTGCTGAGGTTGTTCCACCCCATAGGCTGTATGACTGCGCCATAGACTTTATCCCAGGTTCGGTTCCACCTAAGGGCAGGGTTTAGCCTCTGTCAATACCTGAGTCGGAGGCCATGTCGACCTATATAAGAGAGAGTTTAGAGAAGGGGTTCATTCGTAAGTCTGTCTCTCCCGCGGGAGCTGGGTTTTTCTTTGTTTGGAAGAAAGAGGGTGATTTGCGTCCTTGCATAGATTACAGGGGTCTCAACGCAATCACAATAAAGAACAAATACCCGTTACCTTTAATTTCGGAGCTCTTTGACAGACTGAGGGGAGCTCAGGTTTTTACGAAGTTGGATCTGCGGGGTGCGTATAACTTGGTACGAAATTGAGAGGGTAACGAATGGAAGACCGCTTTTAACACCCGAGAGGGTCACTATGAATACCTCGTCATGCCTTTTGATTTATGTAATGCACCCGCAGTATTTCAGGACTTCGTAAACAATGTGTTCAGGGATTTACTGTTATCCTCCGTCGTGGTGTATCTGGACGACATCCTGAATTTTTTTCCTGATCTGGAGACTCATCATCAGGATGTCGTTCTTGTCCTTTCCCGCTTAAGGGAGCACTCATTGTTTGCTAAACTCGAAAAGTGTGTATTCGAGCAGTCATCCTTGCCTTTTTTGGGTTACATTATCTCACAAGAGGGTCTGGCTATGGATCCTGCGAAGCTCTCTGCTGTCCTGGAATGGTCCGAACCTCATTCCTTGAAGGTGGTGCAACGCTTCTTAGGATTCATAAATTATTACCGGCAGTTCATACCCCATTTCTCCACTTTGGTGGCCCCTTTGGTGGCCTTGACTAAGAAAGGTGCTACTCCAAAAGTCTGGTCTACTGAGACATCCCAGGCTTTTGAGGCAGTAAAAAGACACTTTTCAACTGCTCCCATTCTTCAAAGACCCGATGAGAATAAGCCCTTCCTCTTGGAGGTTGATGCCTCTTCAGTGGGCGCTGGTGCAGTCTTGTATCAAAAAAACGGTGTAGGTAGAAAAAGGCCGTGTTTCTTCTTTGCTAAAACCTTTTCACCGGCAGAGAGAAACTATACCATTGGGGATAGGGAACTGCTCGCCCTGAGATTAGCCTTGGAGGAGTGGCGTCACTTGCTAGAAGGAGCGAAACATCCTTTCCAGGTCTATACAGACCAAAAGAATCTGACGTACTTACAAACCGCTCAGCGTCTGAATCCTCGCCAAGCCTGCTGGTCCTTGTTTTTCTCCCGCTTTCACTTCTCCATCAACTATCTGTCTGGGAGTAAGAATAACAAGACAGACGCCCTGTCTCGCTCTATGGTTTCTACCCAGGAAGAGATTGACGAACCTCGGCTTATCCTTGCCTCCAGGGTTTTTCATATGCTCTCCCCTGTGACGTTAGACCAAATCCCACCAGGCAAGACCTTTGTTCCGCCTGATCGACAGAATGATATACTGTCGTGGGCCCACACCTCAAAGGTGGGTGGGCATTTTGGTATAGGACGGACACGAGAGTTACTCGAGAGGTGGTATTGGTGGCCACACTTAACCAGCCACGTCAAGAGATATGTCGGTTCCTGCTACTCGTGTGCTCGCAACCGTCCGTTAAGGCAGAGACCGGCTGGGCTCTTGCATCCTTTACCAGTGCCAGATAGAGCATGGGAGGTGGTAGGCATGGACTTTGTGGGTGATCTTCCGTGTTCACAGGGACATAGATTTATGTGGGTCATTACGGACCATTTCTCCTAGATGGTTCATCTCGTACCGTTATCGAGAATCCCATCTTCCAGGATACTAGCCAAACTATTCCTCAAGCATGTCTTTAGGCTTCACGGGATGCCAGATCATATCATTTGTGATAGAGGCCCGCAATTTGCTTCCCGATTCTGGTGAGATCTTTGTAGCCTTCTGCAAATTGAGTTGAATCTCTCTTCGGCATACCATCCGGAGACCAATGGTTTGGTTGAGCGTACCAATCAATCCATGATTATATACCTTCGACACTTTGTTGCTGAGAACCACGATAACTGGTCCTCCCTCCTACCCTGGGCAGAATTTGCCCTTAACAATTCGCTGGCTGAGGCTACTGGGCAGACACCGTTCGTACTCAATAATGGGCAACACCCTAGGGTACCGGTACCGTTGCCCGCTGCTGCACCTCCTCCTCTTGTGGCCGACTGGGCAACTAATGCCAGAGAGGTTTGGGATCGGACTCGAGATTCGATCCAAGCAGCTAAGGACCGTATGAAGATGTTGTCCGATCGGTTTCGTCGCCCGGCTCCTGTCTTTTCTCCGGGGGACTTTGTGTGGCTATCTGCAAAACACGTGAAACTTAGAGTGAGCTCTGTCAAATTTGCTCCTCACTTCCTTGGTCCTTATGAGGTTCTTTGACAGGTAAATCCTGTAGTCTACCAATTGAAGTTACCCGTCCATCTTAGGATCCATGACAAATTCCATGTCTCACTGTTAAAGCCGGCTACTTTACCTCACGCTCGTGAAGTGCACTCTCCTGCCTCTGATTCGTCTCGCTCTAGCTATGAGATTCGAGCCATAGTTGGTTCTAAGATGGTTCGAGGGCGCAGGTTCTTCTTGATAGATTAGGAGGGCTACGGCCCAAAACATCGCTCTTGGGAGCCTGAGGAGGCTGTCCATGCTCCCGACTTAGTTGCCAATTACCTGCGACGCCGGGAGGGGGGCACTTGAGGGGGGAGGTACTGTTACGGTTACTGTGGCACTGGAGACTATGTTCGGATTTCTTGCTACTGCACATGTGCGAGCACTAGAGACTATGTTCGGATTTCTTGCTACTGCACATGTGCAAGCGCTGGAGACTAAGTCCTATCTTGGAGCCATTGCACATGTGCGGGTGACATCATCGCTGACAAGAGGTCACATGTATCTGACACCTTCTAAGCTGATTGGCCGCTGGTCATGTGCTTGTGACACGTGGTCACATGTCTCTGACACCTTCTATGCCGATTGGTCGCTGGTCATGTGCTTGTGACGCTTTGCTCGGTGATAGGCCAGCATGACGTCATTGCTGTCGTTCTGGCAGCGGATTGGCTCTGGTGTCCTCCATCTTGGATGAGGCACAGAGTCTATATAAGACCCTGACGCATGCCGCCCGGCACTCAGTCCTCTTGGTTCATGCATGAGAGTAGACGCTCTGTGCACGTCCCTCTAGGCATCTCTCTGTCTATGCTACAGTTAGGTCCAGAAATATTGGGACAGTGACACAATTTTCGCGAGTTGGGCTCTGCATGCCACCACATTGGATTTGAAATGAAATCTCGACAACAGAATTCAAGTGCAGATTGTAACGTTTAATTTGAAGGTTTGAACAAAAATATCTGATAGAAGTTGTATGAATTGTACACATTTCTTTACAAACACTCCACATTTTAGGAGGTCAAAAGTAATTGGATAAATAAACCAAACCCAAACAAAATATTTGTATTTTCAATATTTTGTTGCGAATCCTTTGGAGGCAATCACTGCCTTAAGTCTGGAACCCATGGACATCACCAAACGCTGGGTTTCCTCCTTCTTAATGCTTTGCCAGGCCTTTACAGCCGCAGCCTTCAGGTCTTGCTTGTTTGTGGGTCTTTCCGTCTTAAGTCTAGATTTGAGCAAGTGAAATGCATGCTCAATTGGGTTAAGATCTGGTGATTGACTTGGCCATTGCAGAATGTTCCACTTTTTTGCACTCATGAACTCCTTGGTAGCTTTGGCTGTATGCTTGGGGTCATTGTCCATCTGTACTATGAAGCGCCGTCCGATCAACTTTGCGGCATTTGGCTGAATCTGGGCTGAAAGGAAATCCCGGTACACTTCAGAATTCATCCGGCTACTCTTGTCTGCTATGTCATCAATAAACACAAGTGAAAAACACAAAAAAACTGAGCTGTAACAAATGTTCAATAAACATGCAACATTACAAGCATGTGAATTGCAGCCTCAAGACTAGAAAAAAACCAAGGAGAAAAATTGTAGGAAAAATACCCTGACTATAAATAAATAAATTGCAAGTGCTTAATAACAGGGTACTTAGTATATACATTTTTGCAAAAAGGTAAGAAGCTGTCTCACCTCGTCACGGTGTACCCATTTGAGACAGTCCCTAACCTACTAAAGTTAAAAACATATTCTGTACCTGACTTGTGTCATGTCCAAAACTTCAATATGAATGGTAAAGTGGTCAGCTGGGTCCCAGATTAAATACACAGCAAAAAGCTCAATTGGGTTAAGATCTGGTGATTGACTTGGCCATTGCAGAATGTTCCACTTTTTTGCACTCATGAACTCCTGGGTAGCTTTGGCTGTATGCTTGGGGTCATTGTCCATCTGTACTATGAAGCGCCGTCCGATCAACTTTGCGGCATTTGGCTGAATCTGGGCTGAAAGTATATCCCGGTACACTTCAGAATTCATCCGGCTACTCTTGTCTGCTATGTCATCAATAAACACAAGTGACCCAGTGCCATTGAAAGCCATGCATGCCCATGCCATCACGTTGCCTCCACCATGTTTTACAGAGGATGTGGTGTGCCTTGGATCATGTGCCGTTCCCTTTCTTCTCCAAACTTTTTTCTTCCCATCATTCTGGTACAGGTTGATCTTTGTCTCATCTGTCCATAGAATACTTTTCCAGAACTGAGCTGGCTTCATGAGGTGTTTTTCAGCAAATTTAACTCTGGCCTGTCTATTTTTGGAATTGATGAATGGTTTGCATCTAGATGTGAACCCTTTGTATTTACTTTTATGGAGTCTTCTCTTTACTGTTGACTTAGAGACAGATACACCTACTTCACTGAGAGTGTTCTGGACTTCAGTTGATGTTGTGAACGGGTTCCTCTTCACCAAAGAAAGTATGCAGCGATCATCCACCACTGTTGTCATCCGTGGACGACCAGGCCTTTTTAAGTTTCCAAGCTCACCAGTCAATTCCTTTTTTCTCAGAATGTACCCGACTGTTGATTTTGCTACTCCAAGCATGTCTGCTATCTCTCTGATGGATTTTTTCTTTTTTTCAGCCTCAGGATGTTCTGTTTCACCTCAATTGAGAGTTCCTTAGACCGCATGTTGTCTGGTCACAGCAACAGCTTCCAAATGCAAAACCACACACCTGTAATCAACCCCAGACCTTTTAACTACTTCATTGATTACACGTTAACGAGGGAGACGCCTTCAGAGTTAATTGCAGCCCTTAGAGTCCCTTGTCCAATTACTTTTGGTCCCTTGAAAAAGAGGAGGCTATGCATTACAGAGCTATGATTCCTAAACCCTTTCTCCGATTTGGATGTGAAAACTCTCATATTGCAGCTGGGAATGTGCACTTTCAGCCCATATTATATATATAATTGTATTTCTGAACATGTTTTTGTAAACAGCTAAAATAACAAAACTTGTGTCACTGTCCAAATATTTCTGGACCTAACTGTAGGTGAGCGCTACCGGCAGGGTAGCGTTCTTGTACCTTACAGCTTCGGCTGCGGTCCGTATCCTTACATCTTAGTGGAGCGGACATAGGCAGGTGCCTGAGGCACATGGTCCGGCTGGGCCTTGTGATTCTACTCGTAGGTGGACGTTGCCGCTAGGGTAACGTTCCTTATACTGCGTCTGGCAGTTGTTCGTATCCTCGCACACTAGGGGAGTGAACATAGGTAGGAGCTTTGTGTGGCTTGTGCTGCTGTCCGTCTCTTTTGCACCACTAGTAGAGCGGACCTAGGCAGGTGCCATATCTAGTGGTTCGTGTCCTCGCACACTAGTGGAGCGAAAGCAGGTAGGAGCTTCGTGCGGCTTATGCTGCTGTCCGTCTCCTGGCACCACTAGAGGAACGGACCTAGGTAGGTGCCATTTTACACTCACTGCTTTTTTTCTCTGTGATCTTTAACAGAGATCATACCACACACCCTCCGAGTAATTGAGGAATTGCTTTATTTCCTAACTATATGCCTCTGTGAGTTTAACAGAGGTATTGCACTCTGCACTTGTGCTACTACTATTTACAGCGGCACACTTATATACTCTTCCACACACATTAACCTATCCCTTTTACGTTAATGCTAAATACGGTAGTCGCTGTGACTTTAACAGTACACGCCGTGATTGGTTCTAGTGTCACTGAGACGTATCAGTGTCAGTACTGCTTCCGTAGTACAAGATACCCCTTATCCTCTGCCATAGTCTGCAGCAGAGACTTTGCACGGTGGACCCTGACTGTCTGATATCCCTTTGGTTTTTATAATCAGACAGCCCCCGTAACAGCAGGTCTATGTAGTGCAGTAAAATAAATAAATAAATAATTTAAAAAAAACGGCGTATGGTCCCCCCACATTTTGATACTAGCCAAAGTAAAGCCACACGGCTGAAGGCTGGTATGCTCAGAATAGGGAGCCCCACATTATTGGGAGCCCCCCAGCCTAACAATATCAGCCAGCAGTCACCCGGAAATGCCGCATCCATTAGATGCGACAGTCCCAGGACTCTACCCGGCTCATCCAGAATTGCCCTGGTGCCGTGGCATTCGGGGTAATAAGGAGTTAATGGCAGCCCATAGCTGTCACTAAGTCCTAGGTTAATCATGGCAGGCGTCTATGAGACACCCCCAATGATTAACCTGTAAGTGAAAGTTAATAAACACATACACCGAAAAAATCCTTTATTTGGAATAAAAGACAAAAAAAACCACCCTCTTTCACCACTTTATTAAAATCCCCAAATACCCCTCCAGGTCCGGCGTAATACACACGAGGTCCCACGACGCATCCAGCTCTGCTCCTGTGAGCTCCACGCGGAAACTGAAGTGAGCCACGCGATCAGCGGTGACGTCACTCAGGTTACCCACGGCCCCAGCTCTCAGGTGGAGTACTGCAGCTGGCCATGGGTAACCTGAGTGACTACACAGCTGATCACGCGGCTCACTTCAGTCACTCAGGGGATTTGCGGTCACTGGTGAGTCCTTCACCTGTGATCGCAAATCAGGCCGCGGCACACACACAAAGCCAAGTGATGACAATGTAGTCGGGTGAAGTTCATCCAAGTTCATTCTGATCGCGCGGCTCTGTCTCACAGCTAGCCATGTTCTATGGGGATGTAGCAGAACCGAGTGGGACCGCACTGTCAAAAATGCATCAAAAATGCATTCAAAATGCATCCAAAACACTGACCGACAGACAGAGAGAAAGACCGAAAGACCTGCATTCTGTTTGTCAAAAAAGCAATTTATGGAGCTGCTGGACACTGTCTTCAGCCCTTACAAGGACTATTTATTAGTTAGATCTACAAACGCTCTCCTGCACACAATACAGTCTATCGCCAGCTCCCTATCACTGCGTGTTCACAAAATGTCCGCTGGCTTATATAGACCCTATAATGCTGTGCGGCCAAGCCAATCAGAGTAACACCACAACAAAGATGGCTGCGGCGTTACTGGGAGGGCAAGCAAAGTCAGATGTGTTCATTGGCTGGAAAATGGTGCCAGGAAGTCCAGAAATGAAAATGAAAGTATCGGAGCGGATGTTGTTTTATCCGTCGGATACCGAATGGTGCGAATAGCCTGTTATCCGTCGGATACCGAATAGTGGCGAATACATTCGCTCATACCAAATTATTACTAAATTAAAGCGTTATTCCTATAACTGACATTCATAGTAATATACCCCAAAATTACGAAGAAGTTCTATGGATACATTTCCCAAAAGGGACAATTTATTTAAATAGGTTTTTAGGGGTTAGAATTTTTTTTTCTTTAAAACAGTGACACTATTGTTTGTGGGTTATGTCTGGTACTACAGCTCTGGCTCAATCACATGAAAGACAGCCCCTTTTAACAACTGCCATCAATAAATGTGAACAGCTGAAGTACCCTTCTAACAAAAAGAGATGTCAAAAGTGAACAAAGGCTTATCCTATAAGTGGATCACATATTAATCTGTGTTTAGTATAAATAATGGGTTAGGTAAATAGTACATGATTATGTTGTTTCAAATATTACAATCAACAAATGTAATTTCAGTTTGTATCTGGGTATAATATTACAAAAACTTAACAATTAAAAATATATACATACCAAGATCACATGCATAAAAGATTTCACAGAAACATTACAGGATATAATTTTCTCTTTCAACTTTGGAAGCAAATAAGAGCAATCACTTTGTGTCATGTACTGTAGCTTGATTCTCGACACTATGTCGGACCTCCCGCTACCATTGGTGATCACCATTGAAAAGTAAGAACTTTATCAGAATAGTATTAGCAGAAATGTTTTCTACACAAAGCTTTAGTAGAAGCATCAATAAAGATGCTATAACGCTTCCAATTCAACACAATGGGTGGTCACACGAATAGAGTATGGTATTAAATGACTGTTGTGATCCAGTGACCCATATAGCATTGCTGATGGTGTTTTCAAGAATGATCCCTGTTCACTTACATGATAAACAGTACAGTAAATACTGATATCCTATTATGGGCTATTTGTTTAAAATATTTGAAAAAAGAATATATCGTAATAAACATGTCCTCAAACAAACAGATAAGTAAGATAATACGATATGGGTAGTCCTGTATTAATGTAATTATGACATTTACACTGTGTGCAGAATTATTAGGTAAATGAGTATTTTGATCACATGATACTTTTTATACATGTTGTCCTACTCCAAGCTGTATAGGCTTGAGAGCCAACTACCAATTAAGTAAATCAGGTGATGTGCATCTCTGTAATGAGGAGGGGTGTGGTGTAATGACATCAACACCCTATATAAGGTGTGCTTAATTATTCGGCAACTTCCTTTCCTTTGGCAAAATGGGTCAGAAGAGAGATTTGACGGACTCTGAAAATTCCAAAATTGTGAGATGTCTTGCAGAGGGATGCAGCAGTCTTGAAATTGTCAAGCTTTTGAAGCGTGATCACCGAACAATCAAGCGTTTCATGGCAAATAGCCAACAGGGTCGCAAGAAGCATGTTGGGCAAAAAAGGCGTAAAATAAACTACCTATGAATTGAGGAAAATCAAGCGTGAAGCTGCCAAGATGCCATTGCCACCAGTTTGGCCATATTTCAGAGCTGCAACATTACTGAAGTATCAAAAAGCACAAGGTGTGCTATACTCAGGGACATGGCCAAGGTAAGGAAGGCTAAGAAACCAACACCTTTGAACAAGAAACATAAGATAAAATGTCAAGACTGGGTCAAGAAATATCTTAAGACTGACTTTTCAAAGGTTTTATGGACTGATGAAGTGAGAGTGACTCTTGATGAGCCAGAGGCTGGATCAGTAAAGGGCAGAGAGCTCCACTCCGATTCAGACGCCAGCAAGGTGGAGATGTGGTACTGGTATGGGCTAGTATCATCAAAGATGAACTTGTGGAACCTTTTCAGATTTCGGATGGAGTGAAGCTGAACTCCCAGACCTACTGCCAGTTTCTGGAAGACAACTTCTTCAAGCAGTGGTACAGGAAGAAGTCGGTATCGTTCAAGAAAAACATGATTTTCATGCAGGACAATGCTCCATCACATGCATCCAACTACTCCACAGCGTGACTGGCCAGTAAAAGTCTAAAAGATGGAAAAATAATGACATAGCCCCCTTGTTCACCTGATCTGAACCCCATAGAAAACCTGTGGTCCTTCATAAAATGTGAGATCTACAGGGAGGGAAAACAGTACACCTCTCGGAACAGTGTCTAGGAGGCTGTGGTGGCTGCTGCACGCAATGTTGATCGTAAACAGATCAAGCAACTGACAGAATCTATGGATGGTAGGCTGTTGAGTTTCATCCTAAAGAAAGGTGACTATATTGGTCACAAATTGTGTGCAGATATATTGGTTTACCTGGTGAAAATAAACAAGTGAGATGGGAATATATTTGATTTTTATTAAGTTACCTAATAATTCTGCACAATAATAGTTACATGCACAAACAGATATCCTCCTAAGATAGCCAAATCTAAAAAAACTCCACTCCAAATCTTGTTTGGCTCAAATTTTCTGTGTGGACGCTTTTCCTAATGTGCGCTCCGATAGTTATATGACATGGCTGCTATGGCTCTAGAAGTGCCCACAGCCTAAAAGCTTGCTGATTGGCTGCTCTGCAACCTTTCAGCAGGCTTTATTCATGTAACTAACTTAAACAGAAACTGGACATACAGTCAAAAGTCTGTATTCGGGGTTCAGCACCGGGCACAGTATGGACCTCGAACTTTACAGTTCAGGTTCACTTATCCATACTTAGAAGGATTTGGTTACACTGTTTTTAATCACATGATGCCATAAACCAAGGGGAAAAAAGAGAAAAACTGGGTGGTAGGACAAAATAAGCAATTGTAAGTGTACAATGCTATATAATATAATGACTGCAATAAAAGAGGATAAAGGATAACATTATGAATGTGAGTGCTTCTTTAATGTGCATTGTTTAAAATGTATGTGAAACTAAAGTAAAGAGTTAAAAAGGTAAGAGACTCAAAAGGTACAGACTAGGTCCCACATGTCATGTGGTGCTCGGTACACATTATTGATGTGCATTGTACCCACAACCCACAATGAAATAAAAAAGAGGATGAAAATAGGAAAAAAGACTGAAGAGGAGGCAATTTGAGGGCTAGGTGTGGAACGATACCAAAACAGATATAGGGAAGGCTGAGGATTGGTAAGTATAAGGGTTTACTGTTTTCGTTAACCTACTCCCAGCCCTCAATAGATAGTTAAATGTTGACCAGCTTGGATTAGTGCGGGATTAGTGCAAATCAAATCTTCCCAAAACTTAATTTGCTATAACTCAATATTTGGGGAAAATTCCAAGCTAGTTTAATTAGTTAGGATTTGATTTGCAGATTTCAATACTGTACATTTACAGTGATCTGAAATATAATTTGTCTCCGATCGAACACATCTACGATGTTAGTCAACAAGTACAATGGGAGCTGCCAGCAGCAGATCTTGATGCTTTGCATGACCAAGTGCATTCAGCTTGGCAGAAAACTCATCAGACAACCATTAATTTAACTGATAACATTCAAAGACTTAGCGCTGAATAAACCAATATATCTTGATATTTTTGTTTCCATTTCTTTGTTTGCAAATTTTTAACATATATATTGATCCTGTAATTTCCAGAATTCCATAACTTTGCCGTTTAGGGTACTTGCAAACAGTTGTATTGATATTACAATAAGCTTCAAGATATGTTATTAAACAATTAGAGATGAGCGGACCCGTGGAAGTTTGGTTTGACGAGTTCATGCGGACTTCAGATAAAGTTCAAGGTACAGAAAATCCAGCGCAATCCTCAGAGTCTTAAAAATTTCTTAAAATTGTATTCATATCGACATAAAATATCTAGGACAAGCAACTGAACAATATTTGCATACAAGCTTAGAACAAGACGTTTTGACGCAGTGTCTTAGTCATGCTACAACGAAACCAGCTTCCTATTAAGGAAGCTATCACCCTTGTGAATCTAAAACACCTGTGCAGCCAGCACATACTGGGTTAAACCCACATAAGCCGGGTACACAGTACTCAGTTCACATAGAGATAGTATAGAAGTTTAAAAACATGTTAAAATAGTACATATCAATACATGCACAACATAATCAATACATGCATAACATTTAATAAGTATTTTAAGAAATACAGAGAATTAACCTAATGTATAGTAACATCATCCAAGGTAAGAAAATGAGGGGTAATTTTTCTCTGTATTCCTGATATTCCATACCAATACAAGTTTATAATTGTAAATCCAAAATCCAAGGTTTCAAATACTTGATTTAATGTATACATATAATTAATATATTCATTTCAATAATGCAGTATCAAATCCTGACGATTATTCAGATCATGCAGTTGGCAGGTTTCCAAGGTCCAACGCGCTGTTCTGAGCTTGTACACAAATATTTTTCAGTTGCTTGTCATAGATATTTTATGTGGATATGAATAAAATTTGAAGAATTTTTTAAGACTCCGAGGATTGCGCTGGATTTTCTGTACCTTGGACTATTTTCATTGGTTGCCCTCCCATTCCATGCGCTGGACCCTCAAGTGGAGTCAGACTGCAGCTGATCGGTGAGCTGAAATTCTGATTTTATTTTTCAGATAAAATTGGTTTGGGATCCGGAGGTGACCTGAACCCCAATGGAAGTCACTAATTGTGCAGTTCAGGTCTCTGTTCACATGCAGCCAACCATAAACAGATTACTTCGAGGGACGGGTGGGTACCTTTTTCCCATTTTTTTTTGTACAAACTACATCTGATTATGCTGTTGTCACCCCTCGTGTGAGCTGTTCAATCACTGCAAGCAGCTCGCACTGGGCTGAGCCCCAAGCATACCCGAGCACAGCGATGTGGCGTGAGTGGCTAGCATACGTAAAGCACCCGAACTCTTCTTTTTTTTGTAAAGTCTGTTTGATAAGAAAACCGAACACCGGACCTTGGGTTCGCTCATCTCTAAACACAATGTACTATGCAATGTGCAACATTAGTAAATGTGTTATCACAATTCTGTGTATATATATCTATATAGTGATCAAGTATGATCTGGTAGATGGGATATATATGCCTCCTTGCAAGTACCTTTTGCACTGGTGAGCATTAGGGGAGACCTCAAACTCTGGCCTGGACCTTGTCTGCTAGTCCGGGTTTTTGGAGCAATGCCAAAGGTGCATAGCTACAGGATTAGCACAGCATAAATAGGCAGCCAGAATGTCTCAGTGTGTGGGTGGTTGGGCTGGAAAGTTGAAGCAGGCTGTTGAGGAGGAAACAATATCTGAATGGACTGCCACTTCCGGTACTTACATTATGCTATGCTGCTTTTGAAGCTAGACTTCTCCTTTTGCATTCCTATCTGAAGTAAAATTGTGTTTATGTTTGTCATCAGAGTGAATAATATACTGACCATTTTGGACCGATAATCCATGTATGTGTGTGTGCCTTTTTACTGTGTCCTGGCCATTGCCTAGCAAAGTGGATTCCCTACTATATATACAGTATATGTAAGGGCTATTTGACTAAGAAGGAGAGTGATGGGGTGCTACACCAGATGACCTGGCCTCCACAGTCACCAGACCTGAACCCAATCGAGATAGTTTAGGGTGAACTGGACCATAGAGTGAAGGGAAAAGAGCCAACAAGTGCTAGACATCTCTGGGAACTCCTTCAAGACTGTTGGAAGACCATTTCCGGTGACTACCTCTTGAAGCTCATCAAGAGAAGGCCAAGAATGTGCAAAGCAGTAATCAAAGCAAAAGGTGGATACTTTGAAGAACCTAGAATATAAGACATATTTTCAGTTGTTTCACACTTTTTTGTTAAGTATTTCATTCCACATGTGTTAATTCATAGTTTTGATGCCTTCAATGTGAATCTACAATTTTCAGTCATGAAAATAAAGAAAGCTCTTTGAATGAGAAGGTGTGTCCAAACTTTTGGTCTGTACTGTATATATATTTATTTATACAGTATGTGCAGCTCTGACAAAAATTAAGAGACCACTTCCAAATTTTCATTTTTCTTATTTTTCTCTTTATAGGTATATTTTTGAGTAAAATGTAAACTGTTATTTTATTCTATAAACTACTGACAACATCTCCGAATTTCCAAGCAATAAATTTTCTATTTATTTTCTGAAAATAAAAAATGTTCAAAATAACAAAAAAATGCATTGCTTTCAGACCTCAAGTAATGCAAAGAGAACAAGTTCATAATAATTGGAGACAATACAAATGTTTCAACTCGGGAAGAGTTCAGAAATCAATATTTTGTGGAATAACCATGATTTTTAATCACAGCTTTCATTTGTATTGGCATGCTTTCTACCAGTCTTTAACAGGGCTTTTATGTGACCTTATGCCACTCCTGGCACATTGTCCTGCTGGAAAAACCAGTCCTCAGAGTTGGGGAACATTGCCTGAGCAGAAGGAAGCAACTGGGTTTTTTTATAACCTTGTATGCGGCTTGATCCATACGTCCTTCACAAAGATTAACCTGCCCAATTCAAGCCTTGCTGAAGCATCCCCAGATCATCACCGATTGTCCACCAAATTTTACAGTAGGTGCAAAACAATGTGGCTAGTACGCCTCTCCAGGTCTCCGTCTAACCATTAGATGACCAGGATTTGGGGATTTGAGCAAAGCTGAAAATTAGGTAAAGAAAATTCAACAAACATCTTTGCGATTTTTTTTATAGCTAATAAATATAGTGTGTGTGTGTGTGTGTGTATTTATATATATATATATATATATATCTACACACTATATTTATCAACTATAAAAAAAATACTAAATGTTAGATACATTCTAGAGATGTTACAATTCTTTTTGTTGAATGATCATTCGTCTTCAGAAAGCTAAGTAACATGTCTGCCTAAGTCCTTTAAAATTTACAGTGATTGGGAATATCTTCGTGAAGAAGGTTGTCATAGTAATTCTAGCAGGTGTATGTACTGTAGCTCCACATACGGTGTATAACAAGGACTAGGTATTTCAGATATTTTCTCCTTGTAAACATATGACTCATAACTTTCATCTCAGAAAAATACTTAAATGCATTTTAGGAAATATTGTACCTAATTGTTTGATGTATTCATAACAAATTGTTTAGTAGCCAGGTCACTGTGGTCTACTTTTTTGCATTCTAAAAGCTATAATTAAAAAAGCTAAATCACTTAGTAGTTTTCTATGATTGGTTGCAGTTTGTCAAAGATTAAAGAATATCTTTTAATAATGTCTTGCTTCTCAAACAAGACACCAGGCCAATATTTAAATGATTAAAATGTATATAGAGATATTTGGACAACACAAATATGTAAAATTTGATTCCAGTGAGCAAGAAATCAAAAATATATGTTATACACTTGTCCAAGGTATCCTGTGCTCCACTTCCTTCCTCAGGGTCTGCCGCCTTCTGTTGTGCTCCACCGTTTTGTAAATTGCCTGGCATGGCTCTATTACATTATTTCTAGTGATGAGCGAATATATTCTGCATTATTTGTTCCTCACTTGATTATTAAGCTATTTGCGATATCCATTAGTCGTTAAGAATTCTGGAATTCGCCTCGTTAGATTCAAGACCCCCTCACTGCATGTTTGGTGCCTAATTTGGTGCCTAATTTTCAGCCACAAAGCATGCTGCGATTGCTTTCCGATCACAGTAATGCCGTAGCCATCCTTGCTACTGGCATTACAGTGATTGAGAGGCGCAGTGAAACAAAATGACACTGAAATTCCTCACGGTTGTTGTCACACTACTACCGGGTATGCTCATTAGATCTCATATATATGCACTGCTTCCCCTGCCAGCCCTCTCTGCCAGGGTCCGTGATTGGCTGCAGACAGATTGCCAATAATATGCTGCAGGGTCCCCTGTATATTGATACCTAGAAGTGATAAAGTATACAGCTAAAGGCTGCAGCTCCTAGCCGTGTGTGTTTTCTTTGCTGTGTATCAAAAAAAGAGGGATCCCATGTAGTTTTTTTAAAATTATTTCATTTTTTTTTTAAAAAAGAGTGCGGTTCCCCCCCAATATTGATGCCAATATAAAGCTGACAGATGGAGGCTGGTATGGTGTGGATTACGTTGGACCTAGGTGTTTAGGGGTTAATAAATTGGAAAATGAGGGTGAGGTTTTTTGTTATTTTTTTAAACAAATGATTTTTTTTCGGTGTTTGTGTTTAATTTCATTTTACTTACAGGTTTAATAATAGGGAAGTCTCACAGAAGCTTGTCATCACAAATCTAGGGCTTACTGGCAGCTGTGAGCTGTCATTGACCCCTTATATTACTCCGATTTCCATTATACCAGGGCAATCGGGATGGGCCCCGCAAAGCACTTGTATAGTCGCATCTAATGGCTGCGACAATTCTGGATGGCTGCAGGCTGCTATCTTTAGGCTGTGGGAGCCAAATAACCATGGGCCTCCCAAGCCTGAGAATACCAGTTCTCAGCAATTAGAAAAACAATAAGAAACATTAGGCATTGAAATGGCACATGAACATCAAAGCATATATAAAAAGTCGCAAAGACATGTGTCTTTGATGTTCATGTGCCATTTAAATGGTAAATACTTCTTAATGTTTCTTGTTGTTTTTCTAATTGCCACACAGTATTTTTGCTCTACCCTTGTGGGTGTTGGATATATAAGTCTGTGTTACACCATTCTATATTGTCATGATTAAAAGCAGATTTTCTACTTGAAACGCGTATATGGACACCTGGTTTACCCATGATTTAAATGATGAATTTGTCATATTGTTTTAAAATATTTTTTCATTTAAGCCATGTTTTTAATACAATAAGCAGATGCTGGAATTTTCTACTACCTTTCCTGCTTGATCACATGGTTGCCAGTCCAGGTCTCCGAGCACCACACCCACATTATGTCGTCTGGTGAGCTGTTACTTTTTTTCCTCTTCATTTTCCCACATGTTGTTCACACCAGTCTTCATAAAGAAGTTGGACGGGAGTAACCGAACCAGTAGCGTACACCTCCGTGTGCATCTCACCAAATATCCTACTTCAGTCACTGCTGGAGTAAGATTTGTGTCCTAGCAAACATCGCAGCTTAAGGCCTCTTTCAGATGTCTGTGTTTCAGGTACGTGTGCCATCTGTTTTTAACATGAATGGCACAAGTACCCATGTTATTCTCTGGAGTTACTTACCCGGCCGTGTTTTCACACAGACCGTGTGATCCCTCGTTTCCTCACACACACACACAGAGACATGTCCATTTTTTCTACCGCAGCATGGGTGCTACACCGACCGCACACGGATGTGATCCGTGTAACATCAGTGAGACCCGTACCAGAAAAAACACGTGTCTTTGAAATAAAAAGATTTTCTATATTCACCTGTATCCAGCGCTGTTTTCTTCGGCTCTGTTGTCTCCTGATTCTGACACCCGCTCATTATATTTATTGATTATTACAAGACGCGTGTTTTCTCCGGTACGTGTCACACTGATATCACATGTATAAAAACACAGATGTCACATGTATGACAGATGTATGACACATGCAAAACATGCCAGGGGGCATTGCTCTAGAATCACTGCGTTGAGAAAACACGGGATGGTGCTCCGCGGTGCTGGATGTTGATCTCCCTAAGGTCAACCATCCTTACCTAGATGTATGACACACGTATGAACATACTGATGCATGTGGCTTGTACCTGATGAAACACGGACATCTGAAAGGGGCCTAACATGAAGTTGTCCAAGCAGAGGACAAAAAATCAGCACTTGCCATTGCCTTGAATAAAAATCCACTTTATTGAAGATGGTGTGTTAAAATCATGCGGCACAGAAGTCAGGTGCGGGCACTCAGGAGGACGAGGGCCATTTTGCGCAACTTGCGCTTCTACTGGTCCTTGCATTGTCATGAAGTTGATGAGCGATGGTCGCTATGCCTCAGTCTTGCCCCAGCTCTGTACACTTTGTTGGGTAACTGGGCAAAAAATGGAGTGAGGACTTCAAAAAATCCTATAATTTTAGAGCATCGAGTTGCGCAAAAATTATATAATTTTGCAAAGCCTTCTAAACCAGAAAACTTTGATGGATCAAGCCCATTAAGATCAGAAATAGTTTCAGATCGATGGAAATGTCATGGTCTATTTTCTAACCATTGTTGTATTTTTTAAAATTACAATATCTACAAAACTATAGAAACGAACGTGTTTATTAAAGTAAATCTGTAAGAAATTGATTCATGTTGTAGCTGAAGTGTAACTTTTTAGAGATATTACTGTACTTAAATGCTTACTGGGAAAGTAATGGTTTACATCTTTGAAGCATTGAAAATATTGTTTTGGAATAAATTGTGTTTTAAGTATATCTGCTTTTGCAGACCAAAAACAGCGAAAATGTGAAGAGGTTCAATGTAATTTTTGCATATGAAATTAAAGTAATATATTCTAGGCTTTCATACATTATTTTGATAAATGGCAGCTGTATTTCTCTTTATAACTTGCAATAATTTCATTTTTAAACCTTGCTATTTTGAAGCAATGTGTCATTTAAAATGAAATAGTAAATGTTGTTATTTTATGAATTGTAGTCAATATGAAAATACACACTTTAAATGATGTCCTGTCTTAGATAACCTATCTCTTGCTTATTATTTCCACAATGCATTGCTCTATTTTAAAAAATATGATGTTTCCCTCTTTGTCCTACTTTTGTTTCAAAATTCTGTGCCTGTCTGTGAGACTACTGGCTTCAGCACGAGCTTGTCCCACTCTTTGGTAAAACAATATTTTTAAAGAAGACCTGTCTCCAGGTCAAATGTTGACTGGTTTGCACTTATTGTATTCTCGTTGCTCTCCTGAGTATTATGTTGTCATTTTTTATCTGCCATATGGGCCATTTTATTTAGTGCTAATTTCTATGGTCTTAACCAAAGGGATGTTACTCACAGAATTCTTTTTGGTTGTGTCTTTAGACTGTCATGCATAATTACCCAGTAACACCCATTTGGTAAAGAATATAAAAATTAGGAGTAAGTACAAAGACCCATATTTCTGGAACTGTATGGTGGATTTAAAAATACCAGTAAACATGAATACTCAGGGGACCAGCAAAACTACAATAGGAACAAGAACTGAAAGCACACGATTACTGTCTGTTTCCTTGTATCATTCATATCCAAGTCAGGTTAAGAATAGAGATGAGCCACCACCCTAGTGTTCAAGTTCGGTTCGGTTCGATGAACGGCGGGTGTGTTCGTCGAACACTTTCGAACACCATTAAAGACAATGGCAGGCAAACACAAACATGTACAAACACGAACGCACACACACATATTATACTCACCTTACCTTCCGTTCCATCGCCGGCCTCCTGAGGTAGTTCGCCGGTACAAGATGCTTATTGGGTAACCATCGCGATCGTTGCCGGAACTTCCAATGACAGAGTGCTGACGTCAAAGAAAGGTGCCACTTGCCTCTAATTAGCCAGTGCACTGCCTTTGAGTAGCGTCTGACAGAGGAAGTTTCTCTCTCGTCGCTATGGTTACCCGTTACACGTAGTTCACCGCTACAGGATGTGTATTGGGTAACCATAGCGACCGATGCCGGAACTTCCTTCCTCTGTCAGACGCTACTCAAAGGCAGGACGCTGGCCAATCAGAGGCAAGCGGCTCCTGCCTTTGACGTCAGCACTCTGTTCCACTGCAAGTCCCAGGAGGCCGGCGATGGAACGGAAGGTAAGGTGAGCATAATATGTGTGTGTGCGTGTATGTTTGTGTATGTTTGTGTGTGTTTGTGCATGTGTGGAATGGCACAATAGGGGATGAGGATGGGACATTTAACAAGTTGTGGAAGGAATTGTCTGCATTGCAATGATTTCCTATGGGAAATCTTGCTTTGCTAAACGAGTAACTTGGTTAACATGAATGTGAATGTGAAAGCAGTATTGAATTGATAGTGTTTAAATAGTTGGAACACTCTACGTATTTGCTTCAAATTTTCATAATTTATGTGTTACAAGTACAGGTGCAGAAAAACTGGAGAAATGACTCCTATTTCTGATAATGAAGTAGGTAAAACTTTATATTCTATGGGAAGGTGCCTTTCAGTATGTTTTTTGTCTGATCTATAGTCTTTAAGAAGACTGAGAAAATACAACAATGCTCCTGTGAAATTTTCTGTATAGTTTTTTATATTATTATTTTTCATATTTAGATTATAAATTTGGAATTAGTCACAAATTGTGACTCACAACGAATGCGATGGAAAATAATATCTAATTGAAAAACCATTCCACTTCCTCTTAGAATTATCTCCTGTTTTCATGTTGACTTTACTTGACCTAAAATGATATTCCGATGTTCATTTTGTTGTAACCGTTGACAATAATGACAACGTTAAATTAGCTGAACCATATCTATCTTGGGTTCTACTCTTCATTTGCTCCCGTGCATGCTTGGACTGGTCCACCGGGGAATCTACGGATGGTCCCCTGAGTAGGGGTACAACAATTGAAGTTACAAAAAGTACAACCAGGGCTAGAGAGGCAAAGGGACAAACCATTAGCAGCATAATTTTAAGTTAGATCTATGTTCTATGTTGGACATCCAGTTGAAAAGTATTATGGAGCAGAAAGCCACAAGCTCCCTCTACTGTAATTCCTAAATAAACCTCCAGATTCTGCCCCCAATGTATGAGATAATAACTCTGAAATTCTTGAATTGTTATTTTGTGATATATTGTACTTCATGACAGTGGTAAATTTAGGACGACATTTTTGATTTATTTGTGACAAAAAGAGAAATTTTATGAAAATTTTGAAATTTTCAAACTTTGAACTTTTATGCCCTTAAATACAAGAATTATGTCACACAAAATCGTTAACAAATTACATTTCCCACAGGTCTAGTTTACATCAGCGCAATTTTTGAAACAACATTTTTTTGAGTTAGGGAGTTGGAAGGGTTTAAAGTTCATCAGCAATTTCTCGACAAAATTTAGAAAACCAATTTTTTTAGGGACCACATCACATTTGAAGTGACATTGAGAGGTCTAGGTGACAGAAAATACCCAAAATTTGACACCATTCTAAAAACTGCACCCCTCACACTGCACATAATCATATCCAAGAAGTTTATTAACCCTTCATGTTCTTCGCAAGAACTAAAGCAATGTGGAATTAAAAAAACACATAAATAACATTTTACCTAAAAATAATGCTCTAGCCCCAATTTATTCACTTTTACAGGAAATAAACAACAAAATGGACCAAAAAATTTGTTAACCAGTTTCTCCTGAGTACACTGATACCCCACATGTGGTCATAAACCTCTGTTTGGACAAATGGAAGGGCCTGAAACAAAAGAAGCAATATTTGAATTTTGGAACAGAAATTTGGCTGAAATTATTGCGGGCATCGTGTTGCATTTACTGGTCCCGTAAGGTACCTAAACAGCAGAAACCCATCACAAGTGACACCATTTTGGAAATTTGGACACCTCAAGGATTTTATCTAGGGGTGTATTGAGCATTTTGAACCCACAGATACTTCACAGAATTTGATAACATGAGGCCATCATATTGGAAATTTTCATTTTGTTCACAAAAATATTAATTTAGCATCAAGCTTCTCACTTTTTCAATAGGTAACACCAAAAAGTGGAATCAACAGTTTGTTACCCACTTTCTTATGAGCGCAGTGATATCCCACATGTAGTCAGAAAGTTCTGTTTGAACAAATGGGAGGGATTGGAAGGGAAGGAGCAATATTTGAATTTTGGAAAGCAAATTTGGCTAAAATAGATTGCACCATGTTGTTACGGGGGCTGTCGGATAATAAGGGAATGGAAGGCTATCCGACAGTCAGGGTCCACCGTGCAGAGCTCTGCTGCAGAGTAGGGCAGAGGATAGGGGACACCTGTACCACCAAAGCGGTACTGACACTGTTACGTCACAGTGTCACCAAGGCCAATAGCGGCGTATACTGTTTAAGTCACAGCGACTACCTCTTAGCATAACATAGGAGTGGAAATGCAAAAGAGTGAGGAATACAACATAAAAGTGCAAAGAAGTCTAACAATCTGTGAGCGTGAAAGCACCTGTCTCAGTTAACAGTCACAGAGACTAAGTGTAGTGTGTGCAATATGGCACCTACCTATGTCCGCTCCACTTGTGGTGCAATGATACGGACAGCATCAATGCTGCTAGCTTGAAACTCCTGCCTATGACCGCTCCCCTAGTGTGCGAGGATACGGACTTCTGCAGGAGGCAGCATAGTGGAGCGTTACCCCTTAAGGCAACGACCACCTGACCTACCTATGTCCGCTCCACTAAGGTGCAAGGACACGGACAACAGTATGGCTGAAAGGTACAGGAGCGCTACCCTACCGATAGCGCTCACCTCAGAGTAGAACCACAAGGCCCAGTCAGACCATGTGCAGCAAGCACCTGCCTATGTTCGCTCCACTAAGGTGCGAGGATACGGACCACAGCATAAGCTGCAAGGTACAAGAGCGTTACCCTACCGATAACGCTCACCTAGATAGACAATAGGTGCCGCAAGGGACATGCACAGAGCGTCTACTCCTATGCAGGAACCAAGAGGACTGAGCACCGAGCAGCGTGCGTCAGGGTCTTATATAGACTCTGTGCCTCATCCAAGATGGAGGACACCAGCCAATCCACTGCGAGAATCGTCAGCAATGACGTCACGCTGGCCTATCACAGAGCAAAGCGTCATAAGCACATGACCAGCGGCCAATCGGCTTAGAATGTGTCAGAGACATGTGACCTCGTGTCAGCGATGATGTCACCCACACATGTGCAGTGGCTACAAGATAGGACTTAGTCTCCAGCGCTCGCACATCCTCAGTAGCATGGAATCAGAACATAGTCTCCAGCGCCACATAGACCTGGGACCAAGATATAGCATAGCCAGACCACAGCAAAGGATAAGGAGACACGCAGATCCCCAGAAACGGGAACCGTAACACATGTTGCATTTACAGGGCCACTAAGGTGTCCAAATAGCAGAAACCCCCTACAATTCTATTTTGGAAATTAGATCCCTCAAGGAATGCATCTAGATGTTTGGGGAGCACCTTGAACACCCAGGTGCTTTGTAGAATGTTAGAACATTGAACCTTGAAAATAAAAAAAATACATTTTTACCACATAATTGTTGCTTCAAATCAGATAGCTTTTTTCACAAGATTATAAGGAGAAAATGCACCATAAAATTTATTGTGTAATTTTTCCTCAGTACGCTGATATCTCTTATGTGGTAGAAATAAACTGTTTGGGCGCATGGCCGGGCTTGGAAGGGAAGGAGCGCCATTTGACTGCAAAATTAAATGGAATCATTAGCAGATGCTATGTCGTGCTTAGAAGGCCCCTGCTGTGCCTAAACAGTGGTGAGGAAGAAAATGCATAACACTCGGCTGACACTCATCAACTTTTCTGGCTGAAAATCTCCCCTTTTTTTATACACAAATGGGATTGCACTCTTGCAGGGCATATTTTACCTGTGGATGTGGAAGTATACCCTAAAAGTTGGACGCACACGTGCAGTCTTTACAGAAGTTGTTGATGCACTTCTTGCGTTAGAACAACTACACTCTGCAAATAACATAGAAAAATGTGAAACACCACATTAATAGTATAACCCATGATAGTAAGTAGTTTAATGCCCGCTACATCTTTGTAAGCCTATATTTAGACTGTGTACCGGGGTGGCCTATCTAGGATACAGCAAAGCCATGAACATGGAAAGCAGCCAACACCAAATTTGCCAGATGTTTTACTGAAAAATTTGGCTAGAATACTTTTACAAAAAGGTGACAAAATTAACTCACACATAGCTTGTCAAGACTGGCCAGTACCACTGTGCTGCACAATGCAGTAGGCCCGGAAGTAGTAACTATGATGCTGTAAATTACCTAATTGAGCACCTGCCTAGTGCAGTCACTGAATGTTTACCTAGAATACTGGAAAAATTAAATGAATATAAGAGATGGCCGATTGGTGGTGCAGAACACCAGTTTACAAATTTAATGAAATTACTCTAAACCCACTTCTCACATAGTGGGTAACTTCACACTGAGAATGATCGATATACCATGGGGTTAATTTTAAGAACCACTTGGGCACGGTGTGGGTCCACCCCAGAATACCTCTGTATGCCCCGGAGAATTCTGCTTTACTGTTGTAATCTCTATAAGGCACTGATATCCTGGGGAGGGGGGATGTGAGTCTGCTGGGCATGGATATTATAAAGTGCCTGTAACTGCCTGTCTAACTTTACCACCAAACTAAGTGTATGTGTGTGCACATTCTAATCATGATTCCTGAGTTCAGCATTTACCGACCGGAGTGTGGCCACTATAACGATGCAGAGTTGCATCTGTCCAGCCAAATAGTGTGTTAGCATGGGATGCCGAGTTTCCAAATGGTGCTTGATTCCACTGCTGGTTTGCTGGAGGGCCCTCCTGTCTACATCATCACTGGAAGCTTCTCCCCTGTCTGTGGAACTGGAACGAAACGGTATCCTCTGTCATCTGGAGTGGCTTCATCTCCCTAGAATACACAGCTCCATTGATAGTGTCAGATGGAGATGCAACACATCCTCCCTCTTTCATCTCTCACATCCTCTACCAAAATGACCGCGATCACCTCCTTTCTTTCAAACACTACCTCCTAGTTGTTTGCACCACCCCCCAGCCATGGCTCCAACTGGTGCTGTTAAACTGCAGTCCAAACTAGAATAGAGTCCATTTAACAAGTCACAAGTCTCTGCCAACAAAGGAGGTTTTTTTACATCTCCTCACTGAACTGAGCATATATCCATACATCCTGTAGATAAGTTTCAACAAGAGTCTGTAGAGGAGTTACAGAGGAAATAGTGGCCCTTGGTAGCCAGGGATTAGTACTATGGGCAACAGTGTTCTCAATGTAACTGAAGTGCGACGCCATAAACAATCTTATTGAAAAAGTAGCTGTAGATAGAATGTTAGGATTATGCAAACAGTTAATGGTGGGTGTTAGTAAGGTGCATATTCCCCATCACCTCACCTTTATTTTACATCCTTCCTACTTTTGGTATTTTATCTTGGTTTTGACCCCAATTATCAAAAATTACCACAGAAACTACATGTGTGATTCCAGCTTTTGGACTTCCTTCAAGTTTTTAAAATTTAGTTTTATTAGTTTCGTATTTGTATTTATTTTTTTATTTTCATTTTTTAAATTTAAAACATTAGTTTTTCTGGTATTTGTCATGGAATATAGAGAAGCCTATTAGTAAAATGCCAGAAAAATGCCATACTCAGATCCCACTGCATTTATAAAAACAAAAGCCAATGACAAAACTAGCAAAATAAAGAAAAATATCTTGCTTGTGGGACATTTAATTAGAGATATTTATGTAAATTTGGCCACACAAAAAATGCTGAAAATAATATCTGTGAAAACGCCATAAATAACAAGACAAAATACAGGCTTTTCTTCTGAAAAACACTGCGGTAAATTGCTGTTGTATGACAAAATCAAACTATGAAGGGCGAATTGATTTATTTCCTTTCTCGTATATTAAATTCTATGTTTAGGTTAAAAAAAACTGGATCCAAAGCTGCATGTGTGATTCTAGCTGTAAACATGGCAGAACATACAGTATATTCCTTATGACCACTGTGCTTCATTCACTGTGCATTTGGTGCATATGGGTGGATGGCTTGCACTGTATGCCTTTACAGTTGACTATATCTGACTTTGACAAATTACATGTAGGAAATTAATATCAATTTCCACCAAATGAAGCCAAAAATGCAAGACTATAAAATTAATTATAATTTTGTTAGAAAAATAAGTTAGAATTCACAAATGAAAAATACTACAAGAACAAGAAAAATGGGGGACCATAATATCGGACCAAGGTAATAATGAAGGCAAAAATGCACACAGATACGGAAATTTTTTGAGGCAGTTTACTTTATTTATTTATCCTTGATCATTTGATTTTGAGTGTCACTTGATATATTTTATACACTTTTCTGTGTAGACATTAACTACATTTGTAGTATAAACAATAAAGCTGTATTTTTCTACCTACAGTGGATACGGAAAGTATTTAGACCCTTTAAATTTTTCACTCTTTGTTTCAATTTAGCCTTTTGGTAAATTCAAAAAAGTTCATTTTTTTTCTCATTAATGTACACTCTGCATCCCATCTTGACAGAAAAAAAACAGACATGTAGAAATTTTTGCAAATTTATTACATAAGAAAATCTGAAATATCACATCATCATAAGTATTCAGACCCTTTGCTCAGAGACTCCAGAGACTCATATTTAAGTCCAATGCTGTGCATTTCCTTGTGATCCTCCTTGAGATGGTTCTACTCCTTCATTGGAGCCCAGCTGTGTTTAATTAGACTGATAGGACTTGATTTGGAAAGGCACACACCAGTCTATATAAGACCTCACAGATCACAGTGCATGTCAGACCAAATGAGAATCATGAGGTCAAAGGAACTGACCAAGGAGCTCACAGACAGAATTGTGGCAAGACACAGATCTGGCCAAGGTTACAAAAGAATTTCTGCAGTACTCAAGGTTCCTAAGAGCACAGTGGCCTCCATAATCCTTAAATGGAAGAATTTTGTACCATCAGAACTCTTCCTAGACCTGACCGTCTAGGCAAAGTGAGCAATCGTGGGAGAAGAGCCTTGGTGAAAGAGGTAAAGAAGAACCCCAAGATCACTGTGGCTGAGCTCCAGAGATGGGAGAAAGTTCCACAAAGTCAACTATCACTGCAGCCCTCCACCAGTTGGGCCTTTATGGCAGTGTGGCCCGATGGAAGCCTCTCCTCAGTGCAAGACATATGAAAGCCCACATAGAATTTTCAAAATAACACATGAAGAACTCCCAGACTATGAGAAATAAGATTCTCCAGTCTGATGAGATGAAGAGCGAACTTTTTCGTGTTAATTCTAAGTAGCATGTGTGCAGAAAACCAGGCACTGCTCATCACCTGCACAATACAATCCCAACAGTGAAACATGCTATGGGGTTGGTTTTCCGCTGCAGGGACAGGACGACTGGTTGCAATTGAAGGAAAGATGAATGTGACCAACCACAGAGATATCCTTGGAAGAAAACCTCTTCCAGAGTGTTCTGGACCTCAGACTTGGCTGAAGGTTCACTTTCTAACAAGACAATGACCCTAAGCACACAGCTAAAATAACAAAGGAGTGGCTTCAGAACAACTCTGTGACCATTCTTGACTGGCCCAGCCAGAGCCCTGACCTAAACCCAATTGAACATCTCTGGAGAGACTTGAAAATGGCTGTCCACCAACGTTCACCATCCAACCTAATGGAACTGAAGAGTCTCTGCAAGGAAGAATGGGAAAGGATCCCCAAATCCAGGTGTGAAAAACTTGTTGCATAATTCCCAAGAAGACTCATGGCTGTACTAGCTCAAAAGAGTGCTTCTACTCAATATTGAGCAAAGGGGCTGAATATTTATGACCATGTGATATTTCAGTTTTTCTACTTTAATAAATTTGCAAAAAATTCTACATTTCTGTTTATTTCTGTCAAGATGGGGTGCAGAGTGTACATTAATGATAAAAAAATGAACTTTTGAATTTACCAAATGGCTGCAATGAAACAAAGAGTGAAAAAATGTAAAGGGGTCTGAATACTTTACGTACCCACTGTATCTGCCTTATTGATTTGCCCTTTGCACAGACACTATCTACCTCACACTTTATAAAATACATACAGTAAAAAATATTCCACTGTGTTTATGTATTGGTAGTACTCTACTATTTGCTGTATCTATGTGCATTTTTGCCTTCATTATTACCTTGGACCAATATTGTGGTCCCCCATTTTTCTTGTTCTTGTAGAATTTTTCATTTGTGAATTTTACAAATATTTCAAATAAAATTATATTTAATTTTATATTCTTGCATTTTTGGCTTCATTTGGTGGACATTGAGGTTACTTTCCTACATGTAATTTGACTAGTTCTAGAAGTTGGTGGGTTTGGGCAACTTTCCCTTCTATACATTTTCTGGACACCCCTTTGATATATCTGACTTTGACAGCTATAAAATCGGATAGTTTTGGAATACTACATCCACTAAGGTCTGTGGATGTTTTGACACTTTTAGACAAAATAACATTCTCATCAAAAAGGTTATTTATATGCAATCCTCTGCTAAATTACCATTATGCATTTTCTAATGTCAATTTGTTTCTAGATGGCAGTTCTGCTGTATGACATGTGCTGTGATTTTCACCATATGTCCCACTTTCAGCTGCTATTCAGATTCCCTCTTATGCTTGAAAGTAAACAGATTTTCAGCATCTGATTGCAGTTTCATCAACTCTGTAAATCATTTGCATATTCTATAATCCATTTGATTAGCCAAAAAGTAAGTTCAAGTAGACAGTAATAGCACAAAAAGGAATATCAGTCTTAATTTATTTTACAACAAGCATTAACGCTATCGTATGCTAAAAATATACAAACACGCTGCGCTCCAACAATGTCTAATTTGCAGTCACATTAAATATATACTGAGGATCACTGGTAAATGTAATATTAGGAGTTCTCTATGATGCCTGCTATTGCTGTCACCCTTCTCCAACCACAAGAAGAGTCCACGTCCACCAGCCATTGTTAGCCACTGTCCACCTTCTTTGTATTTGTAATTAGATGTGGAGGCAGAGAATGTGAAATCCACATAGAGGGAGTCCCATTTTTTTATAAGTTCCCTACTTGGAGTGTATAGTATAGTATAAATGAGTGGCTATGATGTACTGCCCCAAATCAGATTAATCTTAGTGCTAAAACAAAGTATAAAAAGACAAATGTAACACCAGCGTCCCTGCAGGGACACCAACCTAGTCACTGCCGCAATCAGACTGCTCGCTCCCCCGCCTCTCCACAGTCATCCATGTGCTCCTTTCTGCCTACTGCTCCCGCAACCTGGCCACACAGGTCCCTCTGTTGGAGAGAATAAATCCGTAAGTGCCTCACTAGTCCAGCGTGTCAACTCCTGCTTTCTGAAACCTCGGCAAACGTAACAACAATATTCCAAATACACTCTAAAGAGTCTACACGTGGAATGGAACTTATTGTATTTAGCAGTAATTTCCTTCAAGATAATTTAAAGGGAAACTGTCACCAGATTTGGTAACTATAAGCTGCGGCAACCACCAGTGAGCTCTTATATACAGAATTCTAACATACTGTATATAAGAGCCCAGGCTGCTGTGTAGAATGTAAAAATCACTTTATAATACTCCCCTAAACGGTCGGTACGGTGCAGACTGGTCAGATGGGTGTCTCTGTTCTCCGGGTGCGGCGCCTCCGCTTTTGGCCATCTTTGTCCTCCTTCTTCTGAAGCCGAGGTGCATGACACATCCTACATCATGCACACACGCGGGCATTGAGGTCCCGCACAGGCGCACTACAATGCTTTGATCTGCCCTGCTCAGGGCAGATCAAAGTGCGTCTGCGCACAGTTGCAACTAAGCCCTAGATTAATGATGGCAGGCGTCTATGACACCTGCATCATTAATCTGTAAAAAACTCACCAAATACCAATTGTGTAAACGTGGCCTGTGAATAATAATCCAATGATCTGCATCTCTGAATTGAGCATTACTGTAAATTGATTGATCGGTGATATGCTGCAGTATAAACACTCTTTAATAACAGATTTGGTTTATGAATATGAATGGAGCAGAGGTCAGCTCACCTGTCTAAGTCCATGGTTGGGAGACTCCAAAAAGTCCAGAAAAGTAGAAACAGAATGACCAGCACAAGTCATCCATAGGAAATATTAAAATCCATTTCCAAAAATATCTTCAGCACAAAGGTAAAGAGTATAACACTATGCTCTGTACCTTTTGTGCTGAAGATATTTTTGGAATTTTAAAATGGATCTAATAAATGGATTTTAATATTTCCTATGCATGACAAGTACTGGTCGTGCTGTTTCTACTTTTTTACATTATTTTTCATCTCTGTCCTGATTTTGCTACTGATGAAATTTCTTAAAACCAATACTAGTGTGTCACAGAAAGTGTGCTTCATGACTTGTAAGATAGTGAAGCCATAACTTTTTTTTAAAAAAAAAGACAAAAGAAAAATCTCCACATTCCAGAAATTTAAATGCAACTTGTTTATTTCACACACTGAGCGACGCGTGTTGTGAAAAAAACACCCTTGCTGAAATAGTACAGTACAATGGTACCTTCAGAATACCATTGTTGGTTACCATCAATTTTTACCTAGCCAGATAGGATGAGGTCACTAGGACATTAGTAAGACTATGTTTATGTTATAGGGAATCTGTCAGCAGGTTTTGCTACTTTATCTGACTGCAACATAATGCAGGCAAGGAGATTCTGAATCCAACAGTATGCCACATAGATTACTGGCTGAAGCCTTCTTAAAAAATCAAAGAATTTAGATTCAGAAACTCAGCTGCCCCAGCCCACACAAGGCCCTCAATAGAGATTGTTCATTGACTGTTAGGTGCCAATCACAGCAGGAAGCATGTCGGACCACCCTGCACATGAGTTTCTAGTCCTATAAATGTATTGACATTGAAATTAACAATTGCACACATGCTCATATGAGAAGCACAGTTGCCTCTTTTTTTAACCCTTACAGCATGCTGTCCTCACCTAACATGGCAAAAACCTGCTGACAGATTCCTTTTAAAGAGCTCAAAATGATGAATCTCTTCCCTCTCCCCTTCCTTTTTTTCTCTTTATTTTTTTTCTCTCTTTCCTTTTTAACTTGTTGCTTGTTATTGCATGTGAATATGTGTCTCCCAGGGAATGGGGTACTCGGTCCCGAGCAGTATGTACAATTGGGGATGTCACTGTGGTGGCCATTGCCCGGTCCCATGCCCTAGGTGCTTTTTATAAAGGGAGTATTTACATGGGAGATACAGTCATATGAAAAAGTTTGGGCACCCCTATTAATGTTAACCTTTTTTCTTTATAACAATTTGGGTTTTTGCAACAGCTATTTCAGTTTCATATATCTAGTAAATGATGGACTCAGTAATAGTTCTGGATTGAAATGAGGTTTATTGTACTAACAGAAAATGTGCAATCCGCATTTAAACAAAATTTGCCTAGATTTTTTTGTTTTTTGCACCCAGTTCAGACTCAGAATGGAGTTCCAGATGTTATTTCTTGATTGATTTGTAGTTTTCCGTTTGTGAACCCGGCCCCACCCACACCTATTGCCAGTCCACATTATACGCATATATAGCCTGGGTCTCAGCTTCCCATACACGGTAAGTTTTTTAACTGCATGAGAGGACACACACAAGCTAGGGACCCCAACGTAGAGAAATACTTTGGCGTAGTGTTGGGGCTCTGTTGCATTGATCAATTCAATAGCTAAATTTCTCTTTATTCATATATTCATGGCAGTAATGCAGATTCCATTTTTCATACTTTCATTCTTACATATAGCTATTGGATTTTTCATGTCAGTATTCACACAGAAGTTTCTGCTTTTCATATATTCCCTTTACATAGTCACTGGTGTGCATACCTTCTCTCCATATAGTGTAGATTTTTTTTGTTTTTGCACCCAGTTCAGACTCAGAATGGAGTTCCAGACGTTATTTCTTGATTGACAAATATGTCTTCACACAGTCAAATAATGAAGTATGCAATAGAAAATGTTATGTGTATCGACATTTGCAAGTCTACAATATTCACTAATCTCATACAATGTCTGAAATAGTTTAATCCTATATGCTCTCCCATTTCTTCCCATGGTTTTCCCTATATATTTCTAAAATTCCCCCAATAAAAAGCCTTTTTCCTTATGTTTCCTCCCTCCCTCTCAATACCCTCTTCCCCCTTAAATTTCAATGGTTAAACATTAGGGATCAGCGGATGTATCCGACACTATTCGATATCCGATGGCTAATGGGGTTTCCAAGACATCCGATAGCCGACGGCTTATTTGACATCCGCTCCGATACTTGCATTTTCATTTCTCTCTTCCTAGCGCCTTTTTCCAGCCAATGAAAACATCTGACGTTGCTTGCCCTCACAGTAACCGCAGCCATATTTGTTGTGGTGTTACTGTGATTGGCTTGGATGCACGGTGTCATAGGGGCTATATAAGCCAGCGGCCATTATGGTCAGTCGGTCTCTCCCCCTCTCCTTCTTACTCACTGATCACGGGCGCATCGCTGCACGGCTGTCACACTGTGGCGGGTTCTCCAGCTTTTGAAAATGCCGGCCGCACATTATTCAATCTGGTAGTCCCTGCTTCCCCCGCCCACCGGCGCCTATGATTAGTTGCAGTCAGAAACGCCCCCACACTGAGTGACAGCTGTCTTACTGAAACCAATCACAGCCGCTGGTGGGCGGGTCTATATCATGTAGTAAAATAAATAAATAAATGATGCAAAACAATGACGTGCAGTCCCTCCCCAAATGATACCCAGCCGAGGTAAGCAGACAGAAGCGGGCCGGTATTCTCAGGCTGGGGAGGGCGAGGGCCGTGGTTACGGCCCCCCCTCTCTCAGCCGAGATTATCAGGGTAATAACTAAGGAGTTAATGCCAGTGCATCTCTGCCACTAAGTCCAAGATTAGTATTGGCAGCGTCTATGACACGCCATCACTAATCTGTAAGTAAAGTAAATAAACACACACACCGAAAAATCCTTTATTTGAAATAAAGCACCAAAAAGCCCCTCTGTCACCACTTTATTAACCCCTCAAATATCCAGGTCCGGCGTAATCCACACTGATTCAGCGACATCTGTGAGCGAGTGCTCAATGCAGCCTCATTCCGTAAACGATGCTGCAGAGATAACTCCAGGTCATTTCTCACGGTCGGTGATGTCAACACATTGCCAATCGCGAGAACTTCAGTGCTGCCGTAAAGCACAACTCAGAGTGACGTCACTGGCCGGCAGTGACCCTGCGAGAACTCAGATCCAAGCTCCCGCAGGGTCACTGCTCCATCACACATACTATTGGGGGGGAAACACATACATCACAAAAAAAAGCTGTAATATCATCTATCTATCCATTATCTATCTATCCATCCATCTATCCCTCTATCTATCTATCTATCTATCTATCTATCCCTCTATCTATCTATCCATTATCTATCTATCTTTCTATCTATCTGTCCATCTATCTATCTATCTATCCATTATCTATCTATCCACTATCTATCTATCTATCTATCTATCCATTATCTTTCTATCTATCCCTCTATCTAGCTATCCATTATCTATCTATCTATCCATCTATTATCTATCTATTTATCCATCCATCTATCCCTCTATCTATCCCTCTATTCCTCTATCTGTCCATCCATCATCGGATACTCGGATATCGGCGACCTATCCGGCGGATAGCCGTCGTATCGGATAATACGGTATCCTCTCATCCCTATTAAACATCTTTATGATTACGTATCTACTTTCGGATATATTTACATAAGGTTGTTTGAAATTCTATGATTGTTTTGTAATAAAAATATTGAAACACATAAGCAGCTCAAAAGGGGTTCAATATACTTATGCTTATTTTCTGGCCAATTGAACTTTTTGCAGCATTGAGGTTCTGCCACGGTCGTCTCTGCTACATGAGATAAGTGACAGGTTCTGGGCCTGAGTCTCACTTTTCCTGGTGAGACTGCAGATTTAAATGTAGTTTCCTTTCCTTCAGCAGTCAGAGGGTTAATGTCTGTGTACCTTACCCAGGTGTTTCCAGTTTGGGACCACACCCAGTCCTTTTATGTACTCTGCCTCCAGCAGAGGGTGCCGGTCATTCTCCTTGCCATTGGATGCTGATCTTTGAGCTGGAAGGAGCTATTTGAAACCCTTTGCTGAAGTGCTGTGGTGGCTGCAGTCTTGGTTCTGACTGCAGCAGTCTGTTGTTGTGTTTCCTCCAGTCTGTCTTCCTTTCCAAGTGTGTTGATTTAGTGCAGCAGTGGGGCTAACGTCCTTCATCTGCCCACTCCCTAGCCAGGGACCATTGAGTCATCTTAGGGCTTCAGGATCCAGCTTGGCGACAGGTGAGGAATCTGTATAGGGACTGGTTAGGAGTGCAGGGTACAGCAGCAGGTAAGTGGAGGAGGTGTCCATATTCCCTCTCACTAGCGCTAGGGCTTACCATCGTTAAAGTGTCCCCAGTGTGCCACTTGTTTGTCATGGTGTTACCCCTGTAGTTGTATGTTTGGCTCACGCCGGACTCTACCCTAGTCTGCGACATGACAGGTTCACAGCAAACTTATTTGTCACAAATTTAAATTCTAGTGGAAATTCATTGAAACTGGCAAATTTGACTTCCAAAAGATCCACTACTCTTTTATTTGACATACATATGCAGCAGTATTGTTGTTTCCTAGTCATGTATAATCAGTTATGGATATTTGAGGAAAAAAAGAGTATTGCAAGTAGTAGATGATAATGATGAGATGCACTGACCAAGATGCTGACTCTCTACCAGAATGTCAATCACAAGGAAAAGAGAGGACAGCTTGAGGCTTGCTCATACTGCTTGAGGCTTGATTTCCCCATCTTCCTCCTAGAACAGCACTGCACCTCTGTACTCTGCTGAGATCAATATTCAGAGGGGTTCTCATTGGCACGCTGCAGGCAATTAGCCTAGGCTGATTGGCAGCATTGTTCACATTTATTAGTCCAAGACATAAAAATGCTGTTTCTTATATTCAGACAAAATGTGAAGGCGGTATCAACTTTCATTATTTTATTTCATCTAGGCTCATTACTAAGGGATTGTCCAGTAAATCACAGCTCCCTTTAGACTAATAATTAAATTTTAGCCCTCAAGGATATTGATACTTATTGATCTGGAAAATGTAAATAATAATGGGTGTCATCGGAATAATAATAAAGAATCTAGAATTATACTCATCTGGGGGGAGGGAATGTTCAATATTATGTTAATTGCTTCACATCTTGTCATTGCTATAAAACTGAACTGTATCAGATATATAACTAAAATTCACTAATAAGAAGCACCGAAAATTGAAGCAGCCATGTCCCAGAAGAAATCCAAGAATAACCAGGCAAAATACGACTCTGGATGCTTTCCCAGTAAGTAGAGAGAGAAAGAATTGACATCTAGGATGAGATAGGAAATGATTGAGACCAGTGCCATCATTGACATCAGTGCTTGTGGCTGTTGAGTGCAGCACAAAGCAACAGCTTCTATAGTGTGTCCCAACAGCTGGTGACTCTGCTCAATCGGCCAGCTGGGAGATTGGCTACTAAAAGAAAAGCACTGAAGATATGATCAATGCGGCCGTTAATCACAGAACATCCAAATTTATAGTGCTCCCGAAGATTCTTAATATAAAAGTCTGTGCATTAAGCAATTTAATAACTTGTACTGGCAGCACAACAGCTGTGATTAGTACTAGAGTCTAATGCAGTACATTTAAAGAGTTGGGTCACTACTTATTTTTCCAAGCCACATTGAAATAATGTTGAGAAATAAGGCTTCTCTCAAATACCTTGTGTTAGCAATAGTGCCTGTGAGCGGCGCTATTGTGACACCCTGGCCTATCAGGTCGTCACAGGGTATTGTGCAGTCTGCCCTTCTGCATAGTATCCACCCTCCTTGGTTACAGGTCCTGGTCCTTTGCTGTTGCTAACAGCTTAGCCAATCAAAATCCTAGGAACACTTTACACTTTACCCACCAGACACACTATTGGGGGGGGCCTGAAGGGAATAGGGCCGCCCACATGGGAGGTTGATGAGGGGAAAGGGAGCAAAGTGACAGTTGAGCTAGAGTTGAGCTAAAGTTGAGCTGGAGTTGAGCTGAAGAGAGGAGAGGAGGAGGAAGTGACTCTCGTGTGGAGAGGTCACAGGAGGAGCAGGGCTCCTGAGTACTAGGTGGCAGATGTTGTTCTGGGCCTGGTAGGAGCTGGACCCCCGGTCGCAGGGGATAGTGTCAGGGGGCACGGATAGCCGAGGAGGACAGCCGGCGGCCTTGAGCTATCACCGGGCAGGGGCCAGGGCACACCGGGGTATGTAGACCCTAGGCCAGAAAGTAGCTTCACACATTATGGTAATTTACCCGACGGGGGTGAAGACTTCAATATTCATCCCCAAACCGCTCCAAAATCGGGGTACTAGTGCACCGATGGGATAGTACTTTCCCAATACAGTCCAAAGAAATCCTACGCATGAACCCTGAGAGCAAGCTCACTCCGTTAGCCGTACGGGTGAGCGGGACCCGAGGTGTTTCATACCCAAGGGTCCATCAGTGACAAAGGTACCAAGGACAGGGCCACAGGCTGATGCCGTGGTGCTCGGAATTCTGGTTTACAAGCTGTCGGTGTTGTTATTCCTGGACTGAGTACACTAAAAACCCCTGTTCCTATCTCCCACGGCACCCAAACGCCAATCATTCAACGGGCCCTGGGACACAAACCCCCTACACACGGAGGGGTTAAACATCAGGCTGCCACACCACCGTCACCGGGCTCCCCAACGGCATCGGTGGTCCCTCACATTACCACACACCGTGGGTGGTGTCACGAACTTTCTATCTCCCTTGTACATTCCCCCCCTTCTTATTTTAATTCGAGTGTCCGCGCGGACCCCCCGGATCCGGAGACCCCTCGAGCCACCGCGGCGCCTGATCCGAGTGTGACGCCCTGGACAAGCCAGGGGTCACAGGTAATGACATCACCACACCCTACACCCCGGTTAGGCACATCAAAGCTAGACCCAAAAATCCTTGTTGCCTTCCTCCAGGGGCTGATGTTCACACCAGGGGGTGGGCCAGGCAGTTGGTCCCGCCCACCGAGGAGTTCACAGTCCTGGAGGCGGGAAAAGAGTAGAGTTAAGCTAGGGAAGTGAAAGTGGAAGGAGTAAAAGTGAAGTGGAGTAGAGCAACTGACTGAGAGCGTCCGGGTGTGTGCCCCGGACAGAGACAGCAAGGTTAGCAGACGGCGGTGACCGTCTGCAGGAGTGGCCTATCGGAGTTGCCGTAAGGACCGTGGACGGGCGGTGGCCCGGCGGTACCGGACCGGTACACGAGGAGAAGCCAGCACCATTGGCAGGGGCCTTTCGGACCCTGGCAAGGCTTGGAGTCGCCGTGAATTTGCCAAATCCGTCAGTGAAGGGGACCTCCGGGTTTCCAAACAACTAAGTCCCGATTGAAGGCAACAGTCCAACCGTATGAGAGAGACACCGCCACCGCCAAGGTACCAGTTTCTCAGGGCCAGCGGCTGCGGGCAAAGAGGGGCTCCTCCGGCCCATATCCAAGCCGGGGAGCGGGTTACCGGTGGGAACCCACTGGAACCAACAGAAGTACTAGGTGCAGGGAAAGAGACAGTCACCGTTAACTACCGGGGAAAAGCGACAGCAGCCATCCGTGGGAATCGTCTTTCCAGCCGTGTGTTTTACTGAGAACTGTGTCATCGTCTCAGGCTAAGTGAGTACCACCGTGCCGTGCGGCACAGCACTGCCCCCGCGACCCTGCACCTCACCAGGCCCCGCAACCGGCCTGCCATCACCCATCCTCCACCCCATCACTGGGCCCCGGGACAACCAACCCCTACCCACGGAGGGGAGAACTAACAACTCAGCTGCTCCCTGTCACCGCTCCCGGGATCCCCATACAGAGCAGCGGTGGTGTTACCAAAAATCACCACAACCGTGGGTGGCGTCATGGACAATAACCAAATCCCCCCCACCAATCCACCCCTTTCACTCATGGGCGACGAGCGCCACTCGAGTCCCCGGGATCTGGCACACTGCTCGAGCCACCACCGAGCAGCGGCAGCAGCAGCAGCAGTGGGAGAGCGCGGCGTCCCCTCCTCCGCCCGCGACACGAGCGGCTCGGCCGCTGACGTGGGTGCGGTACACAATTGTCGTTCTCTCATCCCCATGAAGTGACCCTCGGGCTTCGTGACCTCTGATGTCCAGTGATGTCATGTCAACTTCCAGTTGACCTGACATCAGAGGCCAGCTTAAGTCTTCCTGAGTGACTGGGCTGTGGGTGGTGTTTCACCATTCATCACAACCCAGCATTGCTCCTGCTTGTGGCTCTTTGCAGTGAAGCAGGGAGCAGGCAGATTATGGGCTGTGAATCTGGGTTGTGATGAGCAGTGAAATACCGCCCACAGCCCAGTCACTGGGGTCGGGCTTGGTGTTTTCAGGTGAACTGGAAGTTGATGTGACATCACCAGACATTAGAGGTCACGGAGCCCAGGGTCATGCAATGGGGATGAGCCAACCGCAATATCGCTGCTCACAGGCACTATTGACAACACAAGGTATTTGAGAGAAGCCTTGTTACCGATGTAGCCAGGTTGAGTATTTGGATGCAGAAATTTCAGTACCATTTCTGCATTTCTTGACAGGAAAAATGCTGCCTTTTTGTTTTGCATTTTTGTTGCTATTTTTTTTTTGCATTTGTTTATTCCAATATGTTTGCATGCATTCTATAGTAGAAACACGTCAAAAAATTGACATGCTGCAGATTTATTACTGTTCTAAATCTGTAAGGGAAAAAGAGCAACATGTACACAAACGTTCAGGATTCTCATTGACTTTACTGGCATAAAGACTTGCATGTAGGTTTGTCACAAAACTGCACTCAAACACATAAAAAAGGGTATAAGAACGCACAGTGTGCACACAGCGCTGATATATAATGTATATATTAGCTGGGCTATATTCTATAAGAGAAATTACGAGCATTATGTTTTTGCAACATTTTGCATTAGCTAAAAAGGTGGTTCGCTACTTATTTTTTCAAGCCACATCGATATAATGTTGAGAAAGGTTTCTCTCAAATTCTTTGTGTTGCCAATAGTGCCTGTGAGCGGTGCTATTGTGCTCCACTCATCCCCTTCTCGTGACCCCCCGGGCTCTGTGACCTCTGATGTCCAGTGGTGTAACGTCAACTTCCAGTTGACCTGACATCACCGCGGCCGACCCCAGTCTCCCTGAGTGACTGGGCTGTGGACGGCGTTTCACTGCTCATCCCAGCCCAGCATCGCTCCTGCTTACGGCACTCTGCAGAAAGATGCTGTGCTGTGACGAGCAGTGAAACTCTGCCCACAGCCCAGTCACTCACGGGGGACTGGGGTCGGCCGCGGTGATGTCAGGTCAACTGGAAGTTGACGTTACACCACTGGACATTAGAGGTCACAGGGCCCGGGAGGTCACGAGAAGGGGAGGAGTGGATTGCAATAGCGCCGCTCACAGTCACTATTGGTAACACAATGTATTTGAAAGAAGACTTGTTTCTCAACATTATATCGATGTAGCTTGGCAAAATAGTGAACCACCTCTTTAAATAAAGAGCAAGCTGGAAATTACATGTTCTGCACTATATAAGAAAATAGAAATGCAACAATAGACAGTGAATGACAGTATTTAGATTAACAGATGTACAAGTCCTGTCTATAGTATTCAATTCTAAACCGAAAGAGGCTAGGATACTATAATAAAATTTAAGAGGAATGTATTCTTAGACATGCAGTACGTAAGAGGACATGTACATTTTCTGGGGTACTCTGGTGTTAATAATAATAATAATAATAATAATAATAATAATAATAATGTTCAATTTAAATGTATTAATAGGTGTTAATAAAATATATATTTTACATTTCCTCCATCACTTTTTTTCACATCTTGCTTACTCTTTTTTTTATAGAGTCTTATAAAAGGCAAAGTCCTTGGTGGTTACAGAATACTACCAGAAGCATCAGGCTTAACTAAAGGTAAACAGTCGGAATTTAGGCAATGGACTTGTACCTAGTACACTTTACTGTACTTGTACTTGCTACACTTCCCTGGAGCCTTTGATAATTTGCTGGCAATATTCTCAGCAGCTCCTCCTTCTCTTTGGTCTGGTATCTGTGCTTTTCATAATACAGCACAACAAACACTCACAATGTTTGTTACATCTATGCTCACCTGCTTTTTTTAATGGCGGTAATCTCATGCAGGTAGGCTGAACTACTCTAAATGGGATAAACTATACTGGCAAGCAGGCAGGATTGAGATTTTTACATGCTCATCTTTAGCACTGTCTAAAGCTTTGGGGTTACCTTAATTTGATAATCAGCTTAGACACAGACCATTCTTCTGGGCTTCCATCTTATTCATTTTCTGCCTGCACATGTCTGATCAGTACTAGAACCAATAACATAACAGTGATGCATAAGTGTAAGATCCATTTTCAATGCTCTTAGAGGTACAGTATAATTCTTGGAACAAGTGTGTTGCCAAGGTTTATGGGGTACTCAGTCCCGGGCGGTGTAGAACTGGGGAATGTCACTTTGGTGGCCGTTGCCCAGTCCCTTGCCCTGGGTGCTTTTTTAAAAAGGGGAATATTTACAGAGGATTTGCGGCTATGGGAAAGGAGCCGCCGCTGCACAGTTTTCACTACTGGTGTTAATGGCAGCCTGGATGTTAGGCTCTCTGCAAGCAGGGCCAGGCCCCAGAGGATAGGTGATGCAGATGGGTGTTGAAAAAAGGTAGGGCACACAGGGGTTTCAATGTGACTGGTTCTTTTACTCACTGCAAGCTGGTACTGGTCACCTGAGGCTGGCTGGTCTCAACTGCAGGTCCCCTTTGTCCTAGTGCCAGTTTAGTGACCTGGTGGCTTCTTTCCCCTGCACCTGTCTTTGATTGGTGAGTCCCCGTGGCTTGAAGCGGCTGGAGGTCCCTTCCTGGTTGTCGCTTAAAGCAGTCTGTATAACGATAGCGTAAACCCTGTGGGGTTGAAGTCTCTGGTCTTGTCCCCGTTTCTCCTGTTGCTACTGTGTCCTGAACTTCAAGGTCAGTGATGTCCTTGATGGTCCCCTCACTGTGCATATTTTATCAGGTTTGCCTGGAGCGTTTGCCTGACCTAGGATTCTGTACCCCGTTGGTGCGTTGTCCCGGGAATATTCCATCGTACTCCACCGGCAACTAACCGCCTGGGCCCTCAGGTCACTGCTCACTCCTGACAGTCCATCCTCTCTATCTCACTGTCACCGACTCACTACTCACTGTCTGTCTGCTTGTTCACTGTCTGCCCCTCCCACCTGGTCATCTAGTGAATTGGATTGGCTCCACCTCTAGGCTGCCATCCATTGGTGCGAAGCTAGACTGGTACCATTCTATGGGGGATTTGGGGAAAACAGGGAATGTTCGTGTTGTTACCGGCACTGGTCATCTGGGTCCCTAGGGGGTAGGCCCTGCATCCTGGTGGGGATGCAGTACTTTGTAGCTCCTTGATGGCATCAGGGGCACTACACAAGTGCAACCAGAATCATTGCACATAGCAGTTAAAATGAACTGAGAATATCTTGGAAATCATTGGCACTAAGAAAAACTACCACTCAGTCAGGAATGAAGAAAGAGAGGAAGGAAGATTTAAAGATCCTGCATAGTTAGCCAAGAACTGAGCACTAGTTAAATTTGTTAAATTGAAATAGGGGTGGTGTATGATAGCATGGCCACTGAAACTGGCTAGCAAACAGTCAAGGCAGGCATGTATCTAGGGGGCAATGAAGCATTACCTTGGGCGCAGCTGGCAGGGGGCGCCATTGGGAAGAATGAGACAGCAGTCCAAGGTGTCTCCCTGGCGGCTGCATATTGCTGCCTTCCCCCCCCATAGTGGAATTCGGCCAGGTCTCAGCAATCAGTTGTGAGGAGACATTGTGGTGAATGGGGGGAAGTTGGTAAATGTGTGAGAAGATAGTATTGGGAAGATGTGTAAAATGTAAGAGAAAACAGTATGAGGAGTGGAAGAATGTATGAAAGGACAGCATGGAGAGAGGGGGTATAAGTATTTGAGGAGACAGTATGGTAAGTAGGGATAAATGTGTGAGGAGACAGTATGAGGATTTGGGAAATGTATTAGGAGGCTATAGAGCTGAATAGTGTGAGGAGACAGTATGAGTAGAAAGTGTAAAGCGGGCACAGAATAGAGACTGGGTAGTGTGGGGGGATATAGAAAGGGAACAGCATGGAGGGTATGCCAAGGAGGGGGCACAGTATTGAGACTGGGCACTATAACAGGACCATAGTATTGGGTGACAGTGTTATTCAGGAGCATTATAATCACGCTGCTATTTTTAAGGGTACCGTGTCAGGATGTGATGCAGAAGACTGGAGCAGATGAAAATCTTCAGAGACAAGCTGTGGCTCTCAAAAATTCATCATGTCATGTGTACAAGATGAAAAGAAAGAGAACGACTCTAAACAGAGAAGATGTCATCTAGAAGGTACCTGGATAGATATGTTTATGTGTGATCTGCCAGTGTCTAATTAGTACTGTTTCCCCTGAATGGTCCGCAGTCTGATGATGACTGATAACAACAACTCCCAGTGTCTCCTTACCATTATTAAGAAAATACTGGGAGTTGTAGTTTCATGCAATACAAATGTATATGGGACTGACCTCACATTACAATTACTGTATCATGTACTGATGGTGGTTCTGGTGCTGAATTAACACTAGAAGTCGAGAAATTTCGAGCTCCCCCCTGAAGTCCCAAAAGAGGGTCAAATGACCCTTAGTCCAAACTGAATAGCACTAACTAGAAACTAAATGGCTAAACTCAATGGAAAACAACAACCTCCTGTGGTGCGACAGTAATGGCCTTAATTACAGAACAAAAGACGGTGATTATAGGATGTTAGCTAAAATCCTTCAGGTCATTCGACCCGTCTCTGGGTTCCAAAGGTAGAAATGTTAAATGACCCCTCTCAGGGACTTCTAGTGTTAATGTACTAATGGTGGTCATAGTGATATATTCATCTGCTGATGGTCCTTATGGTAATGTATTCATGTACTGATGGTGATTATGGTGATATAATCAGTTATTTATTCACTGGTGGTAGTTCTGTGATATATTTATGTACTGATGGTGGTTCTAGTGATGTAATATGCAATTCTGTACTGATGGTGATTGTGGTGATGTATTTCTTTATTCATGGTGGTTCTGATGATGTATTCTTCTCCAGTTACTGGTTCTGATCCTCTACACATGTAACAATCTGTAAATTTTAAGATTACATGACACATTTTAATAAAGTGTTGTGCCATTTGTAAAGTTAAGGGTTACTACATTTTGTATTCATGTTAGACTCATTAAAGGGGTTGTTCAATGTTGAGATGAAAGTCTGCAGTCACATAGAATTCTCACAGCATGCGTTGTGTACGTTGTCAGAATTCTCTGGTGCCAGTAGTGAGAATGGGGGGTAATGAAACTGCAAGTATGTCACTAGCATACATGCGCCAACTAGACATGTGCTGCCTCATTCAGTACAAATGAATTTAGAGAAGTGGGATTTGACTAGTAGGAATGTGGCCGGAAGTATGCAAATTTCATACTTGCACTCACGTGATCATCCCCTTTGGCCACCGATACAGGAGAATCCTGAAGTGCGTGCACTGTGAGAATTTAGAAGTCTGCAGTCACAAAGGGTGAGTGCAGATTTTCATAAGAAATCTCGATATCCATTTTAAACATAACATTAAGCACTGTAGCATAACAAATCCTAACACCATGTAATATACTAACTGTCAGGATTCAGCTCTGCTTGCTCATTATACGAGCACTCATATCTGAATGAATAAGTGTTCAGGATTTTATATAGCCAGAGACCCTGGCATTAACTGCAAGAAACTAAAGACAAAAGTTTAACCCCAGAGCCCTGGCCAGCACAGTACCTCAGGTCACATATTAACATAGAACTATTGCATAAAGAACATTTTTAAAAACCTTAGTCTACTGCAGTAATTCTGCTGAAGCAATGGAAAGTTCACATAATATATAGACACCTGCAGGGTATCCTGTACTCCGTCTGTGCAAGGATTTTGCCAGTGAATATTTCTCACAACCTTTTAGTAGCACAAACAGATGTAATTTTATTTTTGGAAGGGAAGATGATAGTGCAATATTTTCTATTATTTCTAATTAGAATGACATCCTGCCAAAACAAATGCTGCTGGGTTATAAATTATAGCCATGTAACTCAGACATATTTTACGATTTCCTAAATAAATATAATTGCAAGGAAACGAAAAAGCTTATTTTGCTGAAATGTTTTAAGACGGTTGATATGCCAACACTCAGAGGCACCATCAGGACAGTACAAGATAAGAGGCCCACCAGCGCCCACTGCCACATACCACATGCTGATACAACAATTCATTAAGACTGGCATTTTGTACACCAGACTTAATGGTATGTATGTGCCAAATTCATTAAGAGGCAAATCATATTTAAATCTACATTGTATGATTGTCCCGATGAAGAAACCTTTGAGGGCTTTGAAATGCGTTGACCAATAAATCATATTTAAATCTACATTGTTTGGACTGTGTGGCAGTGCAGGAGATTAACCCTTTCTCTTTTATCTCTTTTTCCCCCAACAATTGAATCTCAAAATTTATTCTCAGTGACTTACACCCGCCACTGCGGAGAGAGGGGCTGGTTCGCCCTGGATGTAAAACAGAGGAAGAGCCGCAGTGAGCAGACGCGGCCCCAGCCCCCTCTTCCATCAAGTCATCCGGATGTTTGCAATATTACCAGCGGAAGGCGAGGCCACCTCGGAGGAAGAGGTGGAATAGGCAGCGGACCGCCATTGCAAGCAGTTGTCCCCCGTTAGGACCCTCAGCAGTTTGAGCCTACTACTCTCATTTTCTTCTGTCATACAGTTATACAACACATATCTTTCTGAAGTACAGTGGGGAAAAAAAAAGTATTTAGTCAGCCACCAATTGTGCAAGTTCTCCCACTTAAAAAGATGAGAGACCTGTAATTGACATCATAGGTAGACCACAACTATAAGAGCTAAAATGAGAAAACAAATCCAGAAAATCACCTTGTCTGATTTGGCAAGATTTTATTTGCAAATTATGGTGGAAAATAAGTATTTAGTCACCTAATAACATGCAAGATTTCTGGCTCTCACATACCTGTAACTTTGTCTTTAAGAGGCGCCTCTGTCCTCCATTCATTACCTGTAGTACTTGCACCTGTTTGAACTTGTTATCAGTATAAAAGACACCTGTCCACAACCTCAAACAGTCACACTCAAAACTCCACTATGGTGAAGACCAAAGAGCTGTCAAAGGACACCAGAAACAAAATTGTAGCCCTGCACCAGGCTGGGAAGACTGAATCTGCAATAGGCAAGCAGCTTGGTGTGATGAAAACACCTGTGGGAGCAATAATAAGAAAATGGAAGATATTTAAGACCACTTATAATCTCCCTTGATCTGGGAATCCACGCAAGATCTCACCTCGTGGGGTCAAAATGATCACAAGAACAGTGAGCAAAAATCCCAGAACCACACAGGGGAGCCTAGTGAATGACCTGCATAGAGTTTGGACTATCGTAACAAAGGCTACCATCAGTAACACACACTATGCCACCAGGAACTCAGATCCTGCAGTGCCAGTTGTGTCCCCCTGCTTAAGCCAGTACATCTCCAGGCCCGTCTGAAATTTGCTAGAGAGCATTTGGATTATCCAGAAGAGTATTGAGAGAATGTCACATGGTCTGATTAAACCAAAGTACAACTGTTTGGTAGAAAGACAACTCTTCATGTTTGGAGGAGACAGAATGCTGGGTTGCATCCCAAGAACACCATACCTATTGTGAAGCATGGGGGTCGCAACATCATGCTTTGGGGCTGTTTCTCTGCAAAGTGACCAGGACGATTGATCCATGTACATGAAACAATGGATGGGGCCATGTATCATGAGATTTTGAGTGTAAACCTCCTTCCATCAGCAAGGGCATTGAAGACGAAACGTGGCTGGGTCTTTCAGCATGATAATAATCCCAAGCACACCGCCAGGACAACGAAGGAGTGGCTTCTTAAGAAGCATATGAAGGTCCTGGAGTGGCCTAGCCAGTCTCCAGACCTCAAACCCATAGAAAGCCTTTCGAGGGAGTTGAAAGTTTGTGTTGCCCAGCGACAGGCCCAAAACATCACTGCTCTAGAGTAAATCTGCATTGAGGAATGGGCCAACATACCACCAACAGTGTGTGCTAACCTTTTGAAGACTTACAGAAAATGTTTGACCTCTGACATTGTCAAGAAAGCATATATAACAAAATATTGAGACGAACTTTTGTTATTGACCAAAATACTTATTTTCCACCATAATTTGCAAAAAAAATCTTGCCAAATCAGACAAAGTGATTTTCTGGATTTGTTTTCTCATTTTGTCTCTCATAGTTTTGGTCTACCTATGATGTCAATTACAGGCCTCTCTCATCTTTTTAAGTGGCAGAACTTGTACAATTGGTGGCTGACTAAATACATTTTTTTTCCCACTGTAATTGTCTAACGTCTTAGGGCTTTCTCTTTGTAGCTCTCTTGTTAAGCTGTGAGCTTTGATGTCTTTTGACTATCCTAAAATCACTCTATGGCTACATGCGCACGCTGGAGTTTTTGTCACGTTTTTTGGTGCAGATTTGTTAGAAAGTTCACACATTGCAGTTTTTTGTCTGCAGTTTGTCACAAACTCCTGACAAAAAAGCAGCATGTTCTATCTTTTTGTGTTTTTGGCTTGCTTCTACTGAAAAAAATGCATGGTCAAAAATGCATCAAAAGTAGAGCATCATTACTAGTGGGGTTTTTTGGCATTTCTGGAACAAGGTGACATTTTGGTGTAGTTTTGTTGTGACAACAAAACTGCAGCATGCACATGTAGCCTAAAGCAGGCTTTACACGCTCCAACATAGCTAACGATGTGTCGGCGGGGTCATGTCGTAAGTGACGCACATCCGGCATCGTTAGTGTTGTTGTAGCGTGTGACAGCTACATGCGATTGCGATTGAACGTGAAACCGTTCATCGCATACACGTCATTCATTTGCTAAAAATTGCACGTCGGGTTGATCAATGTTACCGAGGCAGCACACATCACAGTGTGTAACACCCCGGGAACGATGAACAGATCTTACCTGCGCCCCGTGGCTCCCGCCAGCTATGCGTAAGGAAGGAGGTGGGTGGGATGTTTACGTCCCGCTCATCTCCGCCCCTCCGCTTCAATTGGCCGGCCGCATTGTGACGTTGCTGTGACGCAGAACGTCCCTCCCACTCCAGGAAGTGGATGTTCGCCGCCCACATCGAGGTCGTATGGAAGGGTAAGTACGTGTGACAGCAATTAATCGTTTGTGCGACACGGTCAACAAATTGAACGTGTTGCACATACGATGGGGGCGTGTCACATCGCATACGATATCGTATGCTTAATTGTAAGGTGTAAAACAGGCTTAACTGGCTGCTTCATTCAATACCTATGGCTTTTATAGAGGCTAAAATTGTTCTTCCCGATTGGCAGTGATAGCTGTGAGCCATTATATTGAATCCCAAGTGATCAGGTCACCAGGTGACTTTTGTGACTGGTGCAATCTCCTGCAAGGTGTAAAATACATGTGAAGCATTTTTTTTAGATGATTTGACTAAATTGAATTGCAAATTGTTCGGATCCTACAAACTTCATAAAATGCATCTCAAACTCAATTTGCATCAGATCAATCTAATCATCTCTAGTTAATAGAATACGATGTTTTATGTTCCTTCCACCTCAGTTTTGTAGTGGAAATGTTGTTAAACTTCTATAAAGCAGTCAGATATTAACTGATATATTGGGTCATATGCATTTTTATAATGATCCAATAAGTAAAACCAAATTTCCAGTGTTAATCAGAAGAAAACCATTCGCCATAAATAATTCTTCCACGTATTATGCCAAACAATAAAATTCCTCCCATCCACAACACATTATATAAATAGGACTACAATCCATACATCACAACTCCCTATATTTGTAGGTTAATTAAATGGAAGCGAGCCAAACTGCAAACAAAATGCCCATTTCTATATTAAATGCTGCTGCAGTAATCTGTTTAAAAAGCTGTGGGCTCCTAAAGTGATTAAGCGTGATTATTACGCTCTATCTGGCCTTGGAAGTGGTAATCAGGATGCAGAAACAGGATGTCAGCAGATGCAAATAAGCACTGCATCATTCATTCTCATTGAAAAATAAGAGAGATGTGTTTACTTCCAACCTCCAAGGAAATTTCCTTCCACCAATAAATGAGAATAACGGCTGAAAACAAGGCATAATCAAAGCAGCACGGTGTAATCAGCAAAGACGAGGCAGGAAAGTGATCAAGGGGATAAAGTTATTACAGGTAGAATTAACTTTTTCTTGTTTAATTTTCTCTTGTCTTTTTAAAACAGAATATTTTTGTTCTGTTCATTATTTCCATGAAAATCTGCTCATTGTCATCAAGCTCAAGGCTTAATTAAATTATATATCATGTATAAACACAATATCATATATCAAGTGTACATGAATCAGTTCTATGTTTACATGTATGGATTTAGAATACGAATGAAAAATATTGAAATCTTAAAATCTGGCATAGGCCTGAAACACACATCCGTTAAAAACACGCACGTGCCGCGAGACACGTATTTTCTCTGTGTGTTGCGTGAGGTAAGTACGTGTCTCGGGTACGTGCGGTCCACGTGTGTGCCCACGGAGAACAGGTAATTTACATACTCACGTGGTCCGCGCTGCTGTACAGGGTCCTGATCTTCGGCTCCAGCCCCGCCCACTCCCCACTGACGCTGCTTCCGGCCCAGCGGAGGGGCGGAGATCAGCGCCCGGGACAGCACGCCTACCTCCTTTACACGCTCATAACGAGCGGCGGCCGGCAGGAACAATTTGCAGCGGTAGAATCTGCGGGGCTGGTGGAGGTGAGTATTTGTTTTTTTATTTTAAAATTAATGACACGTGTTCTCCGGCGCGTGTCACACAGAACCGCAGCCACACTACATCCGTGTGGTATGGGTGCGGGACGTGTGACACCCGTGCTGCCGGAGAATACGTGGACATGTCAACGTGCAAAAATCACAGACACACGTAAGTACGGAACGGACACACGTTCCGTTCCAAAATACTTACGTGTGTCCAAACAATAATGAAACCGTAGGTCCACATGTCTCCGTGCCGCCAGTATGTGAAAAAACTGCAAAACACGTACCAGCAGCACGGATGTGTGTCGGAGGCCATAGGCTGAGGCCACATGGGAGTTAGTGCAAGTCCTCGTATTACACTCGGCTCACGCTGGCAGCACAGCGGGAGCCAAGTATCATGCAAGGGTCATGCGACTGTGGTCTGATCGTTTGATCAGACCACAGCTGTAGAGGGGGGGGAAGCCGGCGGTGCGGAGGGGAGGGCCGGGACTACGGAGGAGAAGGAGGGATTTAGCTCCCTATCTCCTCCGTTGCCGTCTATTGCGATTCTCGCACTGACTACACCGGTGTAACGCGTGAGCAATGCGATGTTTTTCTCGCCTCATAAACATGCATGGGTGTGAGTGGAACAGGATCACATTTCACTTGCAGCATGCTGCGACTGTTTTCTCGGTCCGATTAGGGCTGAGAAAATAATCGCTCATGGGAGCTGCCCCATAGACTAATATTGGTCCGAGTGGAATGCGTTTTTCTCGCCGTGTGTATTAGCTCATACACATAAACTGAAATTTTTGATAATATGTGCTCTTGTGCCGGCCACTGCCTGGTATGCACTAGAATTCATCTGTGGCAGAAGAGGCAATGAGCGAGATAACAGAAAGTGGGAACGGATCTTTGTCTCTCTGCTCCAGCTATCCTGTCTGTGAAACTGTATAATGACATAACAGATTGATATGCTCTTTCAGGTCAGGGCAGGCAAGCTAACAATGACAGGAGAAATGTACATTGGAATGTGAAGGAAGCTCCAGCACCTGTAGTGCTTAAACAAGAAAAAGAAAGACAATAGTGATCAAATGTCCACAATTATATATTTTTTATTTTTATGTCAATAGAAAAAGTAGTATGGTACAAAAGACACAATAAAGGCCCTGTCACACGCAGCGATATCGCTAGCGATATCGTTAGCAAGCGTACCCGCCCCCATCATTTGTGCGTCACTGGCAAATCTCTGCCCGTGGCTCACAATATCGTTCGGAGCCATCACACGGACTTACCTGCCTAGCGACGTCGCTGTTGCCGGCGAACCGCCTCCTTTCTAAGGGGGGAGGTTAGTTCGGCATCACAGCGGCGTCACTAAGCGGCCACCCAATAGAAGCAGAGGGGCGGAGATGAGCGTCTGTAACATCCCGCCCACCTCCTTCCTTCCGCATTGACAGCGGCCGCAGGTAAGCTGTAGTTCATCGTTCCTGCGGTGTCACACGTAGTGATGTGTGCTGCCTCGGGAACGACGAACAACCTGCGACCTCAACAATCAACAATTTTTTGAAAATGACCGACGTGTCAATGATGGACGATTTGATGAGTATTTTCCATCATTATCGGTCGCTCGTTGGTATCACACGCAACAATGTCGCTAACAATGCCAGATGTGCGTCACGGAATCCGTGACCCCGGCGATATATCGTTAGATACGACATTGCGTGTGACGGGGCCTTAAGACTAATGGCAAAAAAAAGCTGCAAGCCTGCCAATTATATGTATAAACTATTACACCCTAAGGTATGCAGCGAACATTGACACAATAATAGTTGACCACCAACCAATAAATATTGTTAAATAATAGCACACAAACAGGGGTGAAAAAATTAATATTAAGTATGTTGTATCTCTCACTTATAATACCACCAACCAGTGACTGAATATCCTTGAATTAATATGACCAAAGATTACATTATGTTGCTAGCAATAAGGATATACAACATATTATACTGCTAGTAATAAAGATATGCAGCATTGGCTATAAGAAATGATTATTGAAAACCAATAATCATTGGTAGCAAAGAGACCAAAAAAAGAGGGAAGACACCTCAAGTCAAGGGTAAATAGTCACCTAGGTGTTTGGCTAGGAGAGCAAACAAGGACGGCAGGGAAGCAGCCAGTAGCCCGACGGCCGATTCGGAGACCTTCGTCTTTTTTCACACCTGTTTGTGTGCCATAATTTAAGAATATTTATTAGTAGGTGGTTAACTATTATTGTGTTAATGTTTGTTGCATACCCTGGGGTGTAATAGTTTATACCTTTAATTGGCAGACTTGCAGCCTGCTTTCACCACTAGTCTTATTGTGTCTTTTGTACCATACTACTTTTTCTATTCAAAAAAGAATAAAAAATATATAATTGTGGACATTTGATCGCTATTGTCTTTCTTTTTCTTGTTTACCAGTTATGGGCGATTGTCCTTTATTAATTATGTCCAGATATTTATGCATACTATTGTATTAGGATGTATCAACGCTAACTATGCATTTTTCACTACATTTATGTTTGCACGTGTAGTGCTTGCAGAATGCCGATAATGCGAAACAGCCCATGAAAAAAACTGAATGAAAAGTTGGCATGAAGATAGGGACAGTTCCTAGATTATGTTATGCAGTAAAGCAATTTTAACTTGTGAATGAGGCAGCAAGTCCATGATCTCCTATATGTTTTATATAAAAGTAAACACTTTACATGTGTTCTCAGTAAAGGGCTTTGTCCCAGATAGGCTGCGGCCACCACCAGTAAGCTCTTATATACAGCATTGTAGAACGCTGTATATACAGTAATTGCCTAAGCCGACCTGTATAACGTAAAAAAGAGCTTTTATTGTAGTCACCTGGGGGCAATCTAGTCAAATGAGCATTGTTGGTCTTGACCATGCGCCTCCTCTCTGCTTATAATCACTGTCCTCCTTCTTGCTTTGTGTGGATGACACGTCCAACATCATTCACACAGTGTCCTTCATCGCACTTCAGCGCAGGCACAGTTCTCTCTGCCCTGCTGTGGGCAGAGCAAAGAACTGTAATGCAGGGAAAAGTAAAAGACCGCCCGCGCATGTGCATTACAATACTTTAATCTGCCATCAGCAGGGCAGAGAGAAGTGTGCGTGCGCAGGAGCACAATGGAGGACACTGTGCATGACATAGGATGTGTCATCCACATGAAGCAGGGAAAGAGTAAGGGTGGCTTTGCACACTACGACATCGCAGGTGCGATATCGGTGGGGTCAAATCGAAAGTGACGCACATCCGGCATCACTTGCGATGTCGTAGTGTGTAAAACCTTTTTGATACGATGAACGAGCGCAAAAGCGTCGTTATCGTATCATCGGTGTATTCTCCGACATTTCCATAATGCCGGTGCAGCGACAGGTACGATGTTGTTCCTCGTTCCTGCGGCAGCACACATCGCTGTGTGTAAAGCCTCAGGAGCGAGGAACATCACCTTACCTGTGTCCAGGCTGCTATGAGCAGGAAGGAGGTGGGCGGGATGTTTACATCCTGCTCATCTCCGCCCCTCCGTTGCTATTGGCCGCCTGCCGTGTGACGTCGCTGTGACGCCGCACGGCCCGCCCCCTTAGGAAGGAGGCGGGTGGCCGGCCAGAGCGACGTCGCAGGACAGGTGAGTGCATGTGAGGCTGCCGTAGCGATAATGTTCGCTACGGCAGCTATCACAAGATATCGCTGCTGCGACGGGGGCCGAGACTATCGCACTCGACATCGCAGCATCGGCATGCTATGTTGCAACGTGCAAAGCCCGCCTTAGAGTAAGTAAGCAATTGTAAGAAGAGAAGGGGCACTGGATCAGGAGTAGAGACACCCTTTGGAGCAGACCATATCGCAGATGAGTATAAAAAAACTACTTTGTATAGGTCGGCTTGTACACTTATATACAATTTTCTAGAATGCTGTATATAAGAGCTTACTGGTGGTGGCCGCAGCTTATGGGCCCCAAATCTGGTGACAGGTTCCCTTTAATACTGAATGTGGCTGAACACAACATATAGCAAGAAAGTAGGGACTTCTGCATTATCCTTGAGTATAATTCTCTTCTGTGTAGGAATGAAAACTAATGCTGTCTTAATGTTATTTACATATCATTTTGTAAGCGTGGATAAGAAAAAGATTTAGCCTCTGTTTGTGTACAATCATGGTTATTCCAATACAGTGATTCAACTTTAGTGCTATACTCACTGGCAGATGCAAACAGAAAAGCCACATAGTGTTTGGATGCGTTTTTTTGCCAGAGTTGTAGATTGTGTGCAGGAATATGATGTTGAAATTTCAGCACTGAATTTGCATTTATTGGCAAATAAAACACAGTTTTCTGCCAGGAGATGCTGGTCTGTGAACTCACTGAGAGTTCATTGAGGTCCCCTGAGGTCAGGTTACCTGTGGTCACAGGTCGAGGACGTTGGGAACCTCCCACTGTGGCCACAGCTAACCTGAGTGATGTCACTGTTGATCGCTGCAGCTCAGTCTCTGTCTGAATTTACAGCTTGCAATCACGTTCTATGGCGGCTCGCTGTCAGTTCAGATGTAGCAGTGCTGGAATCATCATGGGACCTCGTGTGGATTACCTGGATCTTTTGGGGGTTAATAAAGTGGTGAAAAAGATTGTTTTTTGCATTTTATTTCAAATAAAAGATTTTTTCAGAGATTGTGTTTAATTAGTTTCACTTACAGATTAGTAATGGGGGTGTCTCATAGGTGTCTCCCATTACTAATCTAGAGCTTAGTGTCAGCAGTGAGCTGCGATTAACCACTTATTACCCCAATTGCCACCACACCATGGTAACCGGGAAGAGTCGGGTAAAGTGCCAAGACTGTCACACCTAATGGATGCGGCAATACTGGGTGGCTACAAGATGCTATTCTTAGACTGGGGGGGGGCAAATAAGCCTGGCTCATCCCAACCTGAAAATACCAGCCCCTAGCTATCGGGCATTTTATTGGCTGGGTGTCAAGATTGGGGGTACCACATACTGTTTTTTAAATTATTTAAATAATTAAAAAAAAAAAAGCTGCATACAGTTACTCTTATTTTAAAACACAGCCAAGATAAGTGCATGGCTGGGGTCTGCAGCCTGTAGCCGTATGCTTTATCTGAGCTGATATCAACAGATGGGGGACTCTATGCCAATTTTATTTATTTATTTTATGCCACGATAGACCGGCAGACAGGGAATGTGATTCCAACCCATCACAGACTCTGACTGACTGCAGCCAATCAGAGACGCTGGTGGGTGGAGAAAGCAGTGAATATGGATGAGGGATAATCAGCGTCCCCTGGAATCTCTTACAGCCCCTTCACCATTTTACAACACACAAGTTTGGCCTCCTAATGAATTCTATGGGTTCGGTATGTTCTCCGAACTGTTTGGCGAACACCGGGAGACTCGGTAAAGATCAGCGAACCGAACTTTGAAAAGTTTGCTCATCTCTATTAATAAATAAATGGGTAAGAAAAATCAAGATCAAATAAGTCAAATTAAAGATAAAAAGATAAAAATATCCACTTGTGACAATCACTGTAGTCCATTTATAGCCTTGAAATGTCTCTGACTAGTACTTTGTTTATAGTAGATCCATAATTGTGGCAGTATGGGTCTTAATTTTCTCTATTTTGGTTCACACCTGTATGAAGTCCATATTCCTTGACAGGGCACATGGTCAGCAATTTTCCTAAAGGGTTAACATGTCTGAGAATTCTTGAGTATTTTTTTCCCCTGTGAGAAATGTGCACATTGTCAGGATTTCCTTAGGCGGGCTTTGCACGTTGCGACATTGCAAGCCGATGCTGCGATGTCGCACGCGATAGTCCCCGCCCCCGTCGCAGGTACGATATCGTGTGATAGCTGGCGTAGAGAAAATTATCGCTACGCCAGCTTCACATGCACTCACCTGCCCTGTGACCGTCGCTCTGGCCGGCGACCCGCCTAATTCCTAAGGGGGCGAGTCATGCGACGTCATAGCGACGTCACACGGCAGGCGGCCAATAGCGGTGGAGGGGCGGAGATGAGCAGGATGTAAACATCCCGCCCACCTCCTTCCTTCCGCATATCCTACGGAAGCCGCGGTGACGCCGGTAGGAGATGTTCCTCGCTCCTGCGGCTTCACACACAGCGATGTGTGCTGCCGCAGGAGCGAGGAACGACATCGGACCGTCGCGTCAGCGTAATTATGGATTACGCCGACGCTGCACCGATGATACGATTACGACGATTTTGCGCTCGTTAATCGTATCATCTAGGCTTTACACACTACGATGTCGCATGCGATGCCGGATGTGCGTCACTTTCAATTTGACCTCACCGACATCGCACCTGCGATGTCGTAGTGTGCAAAGCCCGCCTTAGTTTCAGGCATGAACTGGAGGTCACATATTCTTTTGAAAAAACCAGATAAGAATCTGGTCAGCCCATGACCGCCCACTCGATATTAAACTAGAGGGGAATCCTGACAGTATGCACATTAATCACTTTCTAATAGAGTGACACTAGATTTTATATATAATTTTACTTTCTCTTTTTCAATTTGTTTAAGAATAAGTGTTGGTTATTCACTTCAGCCAAGAGAACAGAGATTGTATGGAAAAACACAACAAAATCTTTTTGGTTCTATAGTACAAAAATGTATCCATTATGTGCCACTGTACAGGGCCTCCATATAACCCTGTATTAAGAACATACAGTATATCCATATATGAAATGCATCTATATAACAATGCAACAAGCATGAAATTGAGGCGTCCTTAAAGGTATAAACAATATAAACTTCCATGACGGTCATATACTCCATGTATCAGAGGTTGTACTATTGTAAGCTGTTATACGCTTGCATGCAAAAGGTAAAAAGTTCAACATAATTTACACTCACTAGTGTGTCCTTGAAACAAAAGATTGACCAGAGAATGAGCAATGGTGTGAATGTATCTGTACCTGCTGAACCTCGCTGAAAAGAAATGAACAATCTAATTGCCAATTCACTCATGCTTTATTACATGCTGCACATAGGTAACGGAATCTAAATATTAACTCCTGATACCGAAATGTCTTGAAATGCATAACGTATGTTAGTGATGCCTTCATGGAATCATTATAGCAATTTTTAATATTCTTCTCTTGCAAATCAATGGCTGTGTACAGCATGACAATACAATAAATAAATGATGAACTGTGCACTCCATAGAATTACCATGTTGGAGTCTTTTAAGGAAATGGAACCCACATTGGCTACTGGTGGGATACCCTGATCATACACAATTTCAATTACAGTAAGTCTTCGGAAACAAGAAAATGCATTATATAATAGGGATTAGGTAATTGATGACATGCTGCTTGCTTTGTAAGTAACTTAAAAACAGTAACCAATGGAGAGCACTTATGTTCATGGTTACACTTCATGGAACAAAATAAGTAGAGTTGGTTACAATAAAAAAAAATTGTGTTAAGTAGAGCTGCTCAGACTCGCAAAAAAACTTGACCGGCGGGGCACTGCTCAAAAAAAAAACCTGATTCGCACCGCTCCATATAAGTATATGGGGACCAGAATCCGGAAATCAAAAACATTGGTGGAATGGATAGGGGGGTAGGAGCATGTGTGGTCTACTCACCCAGACTGTGTCATGACAATACACTCCTTCTGAGTCACACTTTCCCTTCCGGAGCTGACAATTGACTATTCACTGCTTTGCCCGCCCACCGACGCATGCAATTGGTTGCAGTTAGACGCGCCCCCACCTTGAGAGGCAACATGTCAGCTGACTGCAACCAGAGGCACCAGAATGGCCAGTGGGCAGGGAAAGCAGAGCATGTGTCTGCGAGTCAGTATGGTGGTATAAAAAATAAACAAAACATTCAGCGCAGGGTCCCGGTATTCTGATGCCAGCACAGATAAAGCCCACGGCTGCAGCCCCCAGCTGTTGGGCTTTATCTGTTCTGTGTATCCAGAGGCCAGAGTCACACGTGTGAGGCGTTCGCATCACATCACCCGGCAGCTGCACACTCTCCTGACAGGAGCATACAGGTACATAGAAATACAGGCTGCCGACCTGCTCTTGTCAGAAGACTGTGCGGCTGTGTCGGGTGATGTGACGTGAGACTCGCATGAGTCCCTCGCAAGCGTGATTCCGGCATGCATGTGTGACCCCCCTGGACTACCAGGTCGTCACAGGGTATTGTACAATTTGCCCTCCCATGCAGTATCCACCTCCTTCTTGGTTATGGGTCCGCAACTACATGGTGTTGCCTACATCAGCTAATTAAAGTCCTAGGTACACTCTACACCCTACCCACCAGACACACCAGTGGACGGCCTGAGTGGAATAGAGTCGCCCACTTGGGGGGTTGGTTAAGGAAGGTCAGGAGTGTCAGGAGAGTCAGTCAGAAGTTGAGTGTTGGAAGTGAAGGAGAGAGGAGGTCAGGAGTCGGGCTCCTAAGAAGCCATCTAGGTAGCAGACAGTGGTCTGGGCTTAGAGGAGCTGGAACCCCAGTCGCAGGGGATCGTGGCAAGGGGCATGGAACTGTCGAGGAGGACAGCCGGCGGCCTTGCACCATCACCGGGCTGGGACCAGGGCATGGCGGGGTACGTGGACCCTAGGTCAGGGAGTAGCTTCAGGTAACCTGACAATTTACCTGACGAGAACGGAGCCTTCAAGATCCGCTCTCCACCCACTCCAGAATCGGGGTACTAGCGCAACAAGGGGGATAGGACTTTCCACCAAATCGGTCCAGAAAATCCCAAGCGTTAACCCTTAGAGCAAGCTCCCAGACTTAGCCATAGTGGGGATCGGGACCCGGCAAGTTTCACACTACCGGGACCAACAGAGAAGTAAACTTAGTGCCAGGAGGCAGGTCACGGATCACCAGGCAGCACCATTGGGGACAGGACCCGAACTAGCTCCCCTCAGCGGCAGCAGTATACAGAATTTTGGTTTATCCAGTTGTCGGTGTCAGCTTCATGGACTGAGTGAGTACGAAAATGACCCCTTTGCACCCAACGGCACTCCCCGAACACCATCACTGAGTCCCGGGGCATCTCCCCTACCCGTGGAGGGGTCTAACACCTGGCTGCCCCACTTCACTGCCCCAGGTACTCCCAACTGCAGCGGTGGTACTCCACATTACCACACACCACGGGTGAAGTCACAAACTCTAAACACAATCCCCTGTAAATACCCCCTTCATTTGAGTGGCCGCACGACCCCCGGGTCCGGACACCCCTCGAGCCACCGCGGGTCCGGATCCGAGCAACCCGGCTGCTGGCACGGGGGCGGCACACCTCTGGCTTTTTTTTTTTAATTTATTATTATTTCAACAAATAATAATAAAAAAAAAGTTACATGCAGTCCCCCCCAATTTGGATACCCAGCTAAGATAAAGCTAGCTAGAGGCTGGTATTCTCAGCCCACAGCTGCCCGGTATTGCCACATCCATTAGATGGGACAATCCTGGTGCTTTACCGACTCTTCCCATTGCCCTGGTGTGGTGGCAATTGGGGTAATAGCAGGGGTTAATAATAGCGCACAGCTGCTACTAAACCCTAGGTTGTGATGGCACAGGCGTCTATGAAATACCTATATCACAAACCTGTACATGAAAGTAAAACACAGAGACCAAAAAAGTCCTTTGTTTGGAATAAAATACAAAAAAACACCCTCTTTCGCCACATTATTAGCCCCATAATCACCCCTCCAGGTCCTAAGTAATCCAAACTAGTTCCCACAGATACTCAGCTCTGCTACATCTGATGATCAAATCAAGCGGCCATAGAACACTGTGATCTCTAGAGAATGAATGAGCTGCACAATGAGTGGTGATGTCACTCAGGTCATTTGCGGTCAAAGCTGGAGGTTCCAACGGTCCTTCACCTGTGATCGCAGGTAACCTGACCTCAGGTGGAGGTCATTAAGTTCACAGACTTGCACCTCCTAGCAGAAAATCACAGTTTTTTTAGAAAGAAGAAGAGATGCAAATTTGATGCTGAAATTTTTACACCATGTTCCTGCACCCAATCTACACCTCCTGGCAAAAAAAGGCATTTTTTAGCCGCGTTTTTTTGACCAGGCTTTTTTGCCGTGGGTTTTTGCTGTTGTTTTGTGCGAGGAAGTGCACATTTGGTGGTGAAATTTCCACATCCTGGCAGAAAAAAAAAATTATTTGCGTTTTTGGGCCAAGAGATGTAAATTTCGTGCTGAAATTTTTACACCATATTCCTGCATCCAATCCACACCTCTTGGCAAAAACAAATGCGTTTTTTAAAGCATTTTTTTACGTGGTTTTGTGCCAGTAGGTGCTGAAATTGTCTGCACTAGATTTCAGCACTAAATTTGTATTTTTTTTGTTACTTAAAAAAATGATGTGCGCCCCCCCCAATTTTGATACCCAGCCAAGATAAAGCCAGCTGGGGGCTGGTATCCTCAGCCCATAGCCGCCTCCAGTATTGCCGCATCCATTAGATGTTTCAGTTCCGGTGCTTTACTGGCTCTTCCCATTGCCCTAGTGCGGTGGCAATCGGGTAATAGCAGGAGTTAATAACAGCGCACAGCTGCTACTAAACTTAGGTTATGATGGCACAGGCATCTATCAGATACCTGCATCACTACCTGTAAATGAAAGTAAATAAACAGAAATATAGAGGAAAAAATCCTTTACTTGGAATAAAATACAAAAACACACCCTCTTTCACCACTTTATTAACGCTCAACACACCCATCCAGGTCTGGTATAATCTACAGGAGGTCCCACTCCGCTTCCAGCTCTGCTACATCTCACAGCGAGTGGCCATAGAACATGACCCCCCACTGGTAGTGTATGTAGACTATGACTGAGCTGCGCTGAGCGATGACTGCAGACAGACACTGTCACAGGCTGGGGGCGAGTCTGCCTGCAACCAATCACAGACGACAGGACAGCTGGTGGGCGGGGAAAGCTGTGTGTATGCGATGAGCCTAATGCTCAGTACAGGAAGTGAATGCGCGACCCGGAAGCAGTTTGCCACCATGACACCCAGTCACCGTTAAGTATGAAACTCTTGTTTAATTCTTGTTTTTTTTTATTTTTCCTTTAATTTCCCCAGTGCCGGATTGTGCAGCCGGAGTCCCGGGCCCGGCTCCAGCACCCGGGCATCTTTGAAACCACGCGGATCCGGACTTTTACAGTCCGGATCTGCTCAGCCCTAGTGTTAAGCAATCCTTAGTAGTGATGTATGAGCGTGCTCAGCACTGACTTTTACTCGATCGACTGTTGAGGCACTGAATTCTGCTACTTAGGAGTCAAGCTTAAGTACCGACCTGCATGTTTCGTCTTTATTTTTTTCAACCACAATGTGGGGATTGCCTGCCAATCATGGTAATGCTGTATCCATGTTGGCTACTGGCATTACTGTGATTGGTTGTCCGCATAGCAATATCCGGCCTATATAAGACCTGGTGACGCCATGCTCGGCGCACTGTACCCAGAAATATGGTGGGTGGAGTGTCTGCTGGAGAAAGTATAGTGTGTTATAGCGTGACAATACCTGCTGGTGCAACCTTGAACAAACAGTCCTTCTTAGGGCTGATACAAATATATTCTATTCTAAACTAATACTGCTCTTAGTCTACAATTAGTGTAGAACAAGCTTCTGGAGTAGGGATAGTGTATTAGAGGCATGTAGGCAGGGAATCTAGCCTTACAGACCTTTGCTGCTACTTAAAAAAATATATTCTATTCTCTAGTAATACTGTTTTTATTTGTATTAAGTGTAGGGCAAGCTGCTGGAGAAGGGATAGGGTATTAGAGGCATGTAGGCAGCGTGTCTAGCCTTATAGAAATTGTTTTTGCTACGTTAACCCAAAAGTCCTTTTCAGGGCTAATTAAAATCTATTATATTCTCTAATATTGGTGATATTGGCGGGTTTGACAACTAATCTAATTTAATCTACCTGTTGGTTTTTAGTGTTCTCTTGTTGGATGATACAATACAACATAGGCTACCCCCAAATAATGCATGTCAGTTTTTTGTATCTTGCTGATTAGAGATGAGTGAATACATCTAAGTGGAATTGAATTCTACTCAAACTTTACAAAAATCTGCATTTGCCAAAATATTTTTTTGTAAGTAGCATGCACCCAGGCTTAGCAAATTGGCAATTGCTGTCTACCATTATTTTGAACCGTAATAGGTCTTCCAAATGGTAAAACCTAAAAAAAAACTTTACACTCTCCTCTCTAGCTTCTTCATTACTCAACTACTCATTGCCATCCATTCAGTCCACATTGCATCTTGAGATCAGCAGCATTGAAATCCGCAAGGCATTGGTTTCTAAGCTGAGGCTTCCATGTTTTCTAGGCCCAGGAGCGTTGTGTGCATGCGCAACAGTGTGTGCCACGACCTTTACTAGCATAAGTGTAAACCCATCCCCAGCCTAGCAAACCCAAAATCCTCGGCCTAGTTACTGAGGCACTGGGCAGTTTAACATTTTCAGCACCAATCTGAAGATGCAACGAGAATAGGACAGGTAATGGTGAGGAATTGAAAGGTCAAGGAGGTGAGCGGTGAGGTAAGTATAAACTTTATCACTTTTTATATTTGATGGTTATTCTTCTCTGGAGTCTAGCAATATCCCAGAGCATAATAAAGTACCATTAAATTTGTAGAAAATAACTTTTCTGTATTCTAATTTCCTGGGTAAAAACAGGCGAATTCAAGTTTTGCCTGATTTGCTCATCAGTCTTGCTGATATTCTATTAATATATACTGCATACGTCTTTTGATATATTTTATTGATTTTGTTTTTTATCCTTTGATGACATTATTTTTATATGTTTAATCTTTCCTAGTCCTCCGACACACATCCGTGAAAAAACACACACGTGTGTTACGTCCGTTTTTTGGGTCCGTTTTCCGTTTTTTTTGGTCCGTGTGGCATCTGTGTGAACTGCGTATGCTAGCTATGTGTGCGTGTGTAATGCCCATGTGTGCGTTTGAAACTTAACTGACGTGTGTGTGTTGTCCATGTGAAATGTCCGTGTGTGTGATGCTAAATGTCATTGATACATAACCGCTGACAACAGACAGAGTCGCGCGCTGAGAATGAACTCAGGTGAACTTCACCTGACTTCATCCTCATACCGCGGCTCTGTCTGTGTCGCGTCCTGATTAGCGGTCACCCGTGAAGGACTCACCGGTGACCGCTAATCCTCTGAGTGACTGAAGCGAGCAGCGCGATTAGCGCTGCCGTCACTCAGGTTACCCGTGGCCACCGCTGGATCCTCCCCCCGTGACCGCAATTCACCTGTGACTTCATCGCTGTCACTCGGGCGACTTGCTGTCACAGGTGGATGATCCAGCGGTGGCCGCGAGTAACCTGAGTGATGTCATCAGTGATCGTGATACTCACCTCAGTTGCTGCATGGAGCTGTCAGCAGCGGCGGTGTTCTTCTGCAGCTCCTGTCACCTTCATGTAGCAGAGCTGGAAGCAACACTGGACCTCCGTGGATTACGCCGGACATGGATGGGTATTTGGGGCATAATAAATTGGTGAACGAGGTTTTTTTTTAATGTTTATTATTTCAAATAAAGGATTTTTCTTTGTGTGTGTTTATTTACTTAAATTTTCAGATTAATCATGGAAGGTATCTCGGGGAGATGCCTGCAATAATTAATCTTGGACTTAGTGGCAGCTATGGGCTGCCATTAACTCCTTATTACCCCGACTGCCAACGCACCAGAGCAATTTGGGAAGAGCCGTGTAGAGTCCCAGAACTATCGCATCTAATAGATGCGGAAATTCTGGATGGCTGCTGGCTGATATTGTTAGGCTGGGGGGCTCCCCATAATGTGGAGCTCCCCATCCTGAGAATACCAGCCTTCAGCCAAGTGACTTTACCCTGGCTGGTATCAAAATGGGGGGGGACCACACGTCAGTTTTTTAAATTATTTATTTATTTTTTTTTACTGCACAGTATAGTCCCGCCCACCGGCGGCTGTGATTGGCTGCAGAGAGGCAGCTGTCACTCAGCATGGGGGCATGTCTCACTGCAACCAATCATAGGCGCCAGTGGGTGGGGAAAGCAGGGAATACGAGATTGTTTAATGAGCTGCCGACTTTTTCTTTTTTTAGTGAACAGCTGTGCAGCGCTGCGGCAGTGATCGGGGAACGGTAAGTATGAGAGAGGGGGCAGACTGCCCGACAGACTGTGAGAGAGGGACAGACAAGACAGAGAGAGACCGACAGACAGACAGAGAGACCGACCGATGGACTGAGGGCGATAGACTGAAAAAGAAAGAATAGCCGACATCGCTACAAAAAAGCACAAAACGTACACGGAGCATAGCATCTGTGTCACGTACTTGTGGGCACCAAACCATTGACTTTCATGGTGTCCGTGTGTGCGTGCTCCGTGCAGAAAACGGACATGCTTCTGTGCAAAACGGAAACACATACGGATCACGGACACAGACACATGGACATGATGAAATACGCAAGGTTGACCACAAACATAGATTAACATTGGTGCACGTTTGTCCATGTCTCCGGTATATACGGAAACGGACAAAACACGCACGTTTTTAATGGATGTGTGTCGGAGGCCTAAACCTAACTCCAAAGACCAGGCAATTTTTCATGATTGCGCTTTATTTATTTATTTTTTTCTTCCTTTCTTCCAAGCAAAATAACTAATTTCTCCATAGATATATCTGTATGACGGCTTAAATATGTGGGGCAAGTTATAGTTTTGAATGACGCCATTCATTTTATCATGCAATTTAATGAACAACAGGGAAAAAATCAAAGTTGGATGAAATGGTGAAAAAAAAGGCAATTCTATCATTGATTTTGGGGTTTTGATTTTATGGATTTCATTGTATAGTAAAAATGACCTGTTAATAAAATTCTCCAGGTCAGTATGATCATGGCCATGTCAAACTTGCATAGATTTTTATTTTTTTTTTGTTATTTAGGTAATTAATAAAAAACAGAAATTTAACAAAAAAAATAAATAAATATTTGATTTGTTGCCATTTTCTGAGTTCGGTAACACTTTTATTTTTCCATCAGTGGAGCTGTAAAATGGCTTGGGTTTTTTTGTGGTGATCTGATGGGTTCACTTATTCCATTTTGTGATATATTTGACATTTTGATAGGCTTTTTTTATTGCAATTTTTTACTGTTGAAAAATTGGTATTTAAATAGTTTGATAAATTTGACTTTTACCAATATAAATCACTGTCTCCAACAAAGCTGTATAGGTATGCTACGATGGCAGTCACAGCGGCCTTCAACAGGCTTCCAGCTTCCATGGTAACCCATCAGTGTCACACAACTGCACCATGTAAAGAAACACTCCCATTAAGTTTTTAATTTATGAAATATGATTATATATGCACGTAATGTTGTGTAAGTGTGTTAATATTCTCACCTACAACTACTCTCTCCTGTGTCGACATTTTTCATGATGGTCTAGATGAGCGACTGTACTGGAGTCAGATGCTCCTGATGCATGAAGAAGTACACACGTCTTTATGAATCTGGAGCCTCTGATGAGCAGCATGAGTGAGATGTCTGGCATACAGAACACCACTGGATGAATTAGATGAGCTGTGGTGTCCCGACATGCTGCACCCCGCCACACCTGACTGCTGCTCCGCCCATTTTGTCGAAGCTGGGATCTGGTGTAAAAATGACAAAAGTCACCAAATTTAGGGGCAACTCCAAGTAAATTTTGCAACATTTCAAACCTTGTACGCCAGATTTCTGGCATCAAAGCTTTGATGAATTGTGATCCGAGTGTGTTAAGATTTATGCAACCACTGATTATGTGAAATTAATTTATTATTACTGCTATATATAAAATGAAGGTACTTAGAGTACAGATTGGACAATTCTCATAGGCTTACCAGTCACAAGTCATACCTTTCTGTTATGTGATGCATATGCTCCAGCTCCAATATCTCCTATTTTATATGCTCCAGCCCCAGTGTCTCCTATGTGATGTACCATATTTTTCAGATTATAAGATGCACTTTTCCTCCCAAAAATGTCAGAGGAAAATGGGGGGGGGGGGCGTTTTATAAGCTGAATGTAGCTTACTGGGGGATGGTACAGAGGAGTCACAGGAGGCAGCGGCGATACTGCAAGGTGTGTGCTTTTCTGTGGGTGCTGCTGATGCTACAGGCAATGCTCGCTGCGAGGGATGAGACAGGTGCTATCCTGAAAATGTCGTCAGTTTGAGCTTCAAATAATGGCACCCATAGTCGGCGCGTGCACAGATTGAGCTCTCGGCCCAAGATCTCATCTACGCATGTGCCGCCTCTGGTCCACTGATCTCTCAGCAGCAGACTTAAGGAAAATGGCACCCGGAAGTGGCACGTGCGCAGATGAGATCTTGGCTCATCATTAAGTCGATAACTGTGCATGCACCGACTCCAGGCACCATTTCTTCGAAGCCCGCACCGCCGACAGTTTCTAGATGCTCCTCCCTCAGCAGCGTCCGCAGTGAGCATCAGGGACACCCACCACACCGCCTACAGCATCGTCCTACACCAGCACCACCCGTGCCTTCTGTGACCTTGCTCCACCCCCGCTGCTGCCCACCCCCAGGAAGACACCATCAAATTAAAAGACGGACCTAAATTTTATTTTTTTACTTTTTTTTCTTTAAATTTGTTGTGCATCTTATAAAAAAAAAATATAGTATATACACCAGTCCCGATGTTTACTCTGTGACAAATACAGCAGTCTCAGTGTCTCCTATATGATGTATATACAGGAGTCTCGGTGTCTCCTATGTGATGTATACTGAAGATCTCCCACTGCTTGTGTTGTATAAATGGAACATGAACAGTTCCCCTTTAGGAGTCATGCAGTGCAATATACAGTTAGGTCCAGAAATATTTGGACAGTGACACAATTTTCGCGAGTTGGGCCCTGCATGCCACCACATTGGATTTGAAATGAAACCTCTACAACAGAATTCAAGTGCAGATTGTAACGTTTAATTTGAAGGTTTGAACAAAAATATCTGATAGAAATTGTAGGAATTGTACACATTTCTTTACAAACACTCCACATTTTAGGAGGTCAAAAGTAATTGGACAAATAAACCAAACCCAAACAAAATATTTTTATTTTCAATATTTTGTTGCGAATCCTTTGGAGGCAATCACTGTCTTAAGTCTGGAACCCATGGACATCACCAAACGCTGGGTTTCCTCCTTCTTAATGCTTTGCCAGGCCTTTACAGCCGCAGCCTTCAGGTCTTGCTTGTTTGTGGGTCTTTCCGTCTTAAGTCTGGATTTGAGCAAGTGAAATGCATGCTCAATTGGGTTAAGATCTGGTGATTGACTTGGCCATTGCAGAATGTTCCACTTTTTTTCACTCATGAACTCCTGGGTAGCTTTGGCTGTATGCTTGGGGTCATTGTCCATCTGTACTATGAAGCGCCGTCCGATCAACTTTGCGGCATTTGGCTGAATCTGGGCTGAAAGTATATCCCGGTACACTTCAGAATTCATCCGGCTACTCTTGTCTGCTGTTATGTCATCAATAAACACAAGTGACCCAGTGCCATTGAAAGCCATGCATGCCCATGCCATCACGTTGCCTCCACCATGTTTTACAGAGGATATGGTGTGCCTTGGATCATGTGCCGTTCCCTTTCTTCTCCAAACTTTTTTCTTCCCATCATTCTGGTACAGGTTGATCTTTGTCTCATCTGTCCATAGAATACTTTTCCAGAACTGAGCTGGCTTCATGAGGTGTTTTTCAGCAAATTTAACTCTGGCCTGTCTATTTTTGGAATTGATGAATGGTTTGCATCTAGATGTGAACCCTTTGTATTTACTTTCATGGAGTCTTCTCTTTACTGTTGACTTAGAGACAGATACACCTACTTCACTGAGAGTGTTCTGGACTTCAGTTGATGTTGTGAACGGGTTCTTCTTCACCAAAGAAAGTATGCGGCGATCATCCACCACTGTTGTCATCCGTGGACGCCCAGGCCTTTTTGAGTTCCCAAGCTCACCAGTCAATTCCTTTTTTCTCAGAATGTACCCGACTGTTGATTTTGCTACTCCAAGCATGTCTGCTATCTCTCTGATGGATTTTTTTCTTTTTTTTCAGCCTCAGGATGTTCTGCTTCACCTCAATTGAGAGTTCCTTAGACCGCATGTTGTCTGGTCACAGCAACAGCTTCCAAATGCAAAACCACACACCTGTAATCAACCCCAGACCTTTTAACTACTTCATTGATTACAGGTTAACGAGGGAGACGCCTTCAGAGTTAATTGCAGCCCTTAGAGTCCCTTGTCCAATTACTTTTGGTCCCTTGAAAAAGAGGAGGCTATGCATTACAGAGCTATGATTCCTAAACCCTTTCTCCGATTTGGATGTGAAAACTCTCATATTGCAGCTGGGAGTGTGCACTTTCAGCCCATATTATATATATAATTGTATTTCTGAACATGTTTTTGTAAACAGCTAAAATAACAAAACGTGTGTCACTGTCCAAATATTTCTGGACCTAACTGTACGTGTTTAGTATAACTTACTGCATCAGTCAGTTCTTTATAACAATAACTGCAAAGAGTCAAATGCGCTCTAGACCGATACAAACCTGGCAAAGCTGTTGCAAGTAACAACATCATCAATAGGAACTAACATCACAGCCTGACAAAAGAGAAGGATCTCCAACCATCACATTAGGGGTGAGTTAATGAAATGATTGACCTTTTATAACCACAAAAAATTTCAAGCTAATCATTTTGTATTGCCCCGATTTGATGGTATAAATTTCCAAATGGCCTTTGAAAGAAAAAAGTTTCCCCACCCCTGCCTTAAAGTCTCTTTAAAGAAAAAATGCTGTACACTAAATAAAACCTAAACCAATTCTAATAAAAGGTTAGCATTCAGTATAAAATGACAGTGGTAATAAGGAGCCCATAATACGATTGTTCATATATAAACTGCAGTCTAATAAGTCCTAATTACTCTGTTCATACGTTGTCACACAAATCACATTGTTACGGTTGCTGCGAGCACTGGAGACTATGTCCAGATTTCTTGCTACTGCACATGTGCGAGCGCTGGAGACTAAGTCCAGATTTCTTGCTACTGCACATGTGCGAGCGCTGGAGACTAAGTCCAGATTTCTTGCTACTGCACATGTGCGAGCGCTGGAGACTAAGTCCAGATTTCTTGCTACTGCACATGTGCGAGCGCTGGAGACTAAGTCCAGATTTCTTGCTACTGCACATGTGCGAGCGCCGGAGACTAAGTCCAATCTTGGAGCCATTGCACATGTGCGGGTGACATCATCGCTGACACGAGGTCACATGTCTCTGACACCTTCTATGCCGATTGGTCGCTGGTCATGTGCTTGTGACGTCTTGCTCGGTGATAGGCCAGCATGACGTCACTCCTGTCGTTCTGGCAGCGGATTGGCTCTGGTGTCCTCCATCTTGGATGAGGCACAGAGTCTATATAAGACCCTGACTCACGCCGCATGGTGCTCAGTCCTCTTGGTTCATGCATATGAGTAGACGCTCTGTGCGCGTTCCTCTAGGCATTCCTCTGTCTATGCTAGGTGAGCGCTACCGGCAGGGTAGCGTTCTTATACCTTACAGCTTCGGCTGCTGTCCGTATCCTTACCTCTTAGGGGAGCGGACATAGGCAGGTGCCTGAGGCACATGGTCTGGCTGGGCCTTGTGATTCTACTCGTAGGTGGACGTTGCCGCTAGGGTAACGTTCCTTATACTGCGTCTGGCAGTTGTTCGTATCCTCGCACACTAGAGGAGCGAACAGAGGTAGGAGCTTTGTGCGGCTTACGCTGCTGTTCGTCTCTTTTGCACCACTAGAAGAGCGGACCTAGGCAGGTGCCATATCTAGTGGTTCGTGTCCTCGCACACTAGTGGAGCGAACGCAGGTAGGAGCTTTGTGCGGCTTATGCTGCTGTTCGTCTCTTTTGCACCACTAGAAGAGCGGACCTAGGTAGGTGCCATTTCGCACACATTGCCTTTGTCTCTGTGATTATTAACAGAGATCATTCCACACACCCTCCAAGTAAGGGAGGAATTGCTTTACTTATTATATTTACTTACTTATTATATCCTTCTGTGAGTTAACAGAGGTATTGCACTCTGCTATAGTCTGCAGCAAAGTCTTTGCACGGTGGACCCTGACTGTCTGATACTCCTTTCGGTTATTATCAGACAGCCCCCCGTAACACACATTTAGTTCTATCCTTACTAAATATTTTGGTAAATTTGTAAGGAAGCATATTATTTGGTATCAAAGCAAATGACATTTCAATAATTATTTAAAACTGTACTTACATGTGAAAGTAGAACATTTACCATGACCCACATTTTGACAAGAAAAATAGGTATTATTTTACCATAACTAAATATGGCATTTATTGTACCAACCATGCAAAACTATTTTTTTTTATCACTCACACTACGGTCGCTATCAAGTGAATGTGTATATATATATATATATATGTATGTGCATTGCCAGAATAAGCAGATAATGCCACAATACACAACTAGAGTATCCCTAGTTTAAATAAAATGCCAGCTGATGGCTGCAGGCCTTGTCATTCAGCTTCACCATCAAACATTAAAAGACCTGCCAAGGCCATAATCATTATAATGAGAAAATCCAACAATCAGAATAGGATATGCTGAAACATTTAGTACTTTTATTTCAATAGTCCAACATATACAGTGCGGAAAATAAGTATTTGATACACTGACGATTTTACAAGTTTTCCCACTACAAAGAATGGAGAGATCTGTAATTTTTATCATAGGTACACTTCACCTGGGACAGACAGAATCAAAAAACAAAAATCCGGAAAATCACATTGTATGATTTTTAAATGATTAATTTACATTTTGTTGCATGAAATAAGTATTTGATACAATAGAAAAGCAGAACTTTTTATTTGGTACAGAAAACTTTGTTTGCAAATATAGAGGTCAGATGTTTTCTGAAGTTCTTGACCAAGTTTGCACACACTGCAGCAGGGATTTTGGCCCACTCCTCCATACAGATCTTCTCTAGATCTTTCAGGTTTTGGGGCTGCCGCTGAGTAACATTGAGTTTCAGCTCACTCCACAGATTTTCTCTTGGGTTCAGGTTTGGAGACTGGCTAGGCTGCTCCAGGACCATGAAATGCTGCTTACAGAGCCACTCTTAGTTACACTGGCTGTGTGTTTTGGGTCATAGTAATGCTGGAAGACCCAGCCACAACCCAATGCTCTTACTGAGGGAAGGAGATTGTTGGCCAAAACCTTACGATACATCAGTCGATCAATCATCCCTTCAATACCATGCAGTTATCCTATCCCCTTTGCAGAAAAGCACCATCAAAGTAAGATGTTTCCACTTCCATGCTTCACGGTTGGGACTGTGTTCTCAAGGTTGTACTCATCCTTCTTCTTCTTTCTTCAAACACGGCAAGTGGAGTTGATACCAAAAAATTCTATTTTGGACTTATCTGACTACGTGACTATCTCCCATGCCGACTCTGGATTGTTCAGATGGTCATTGGCAAGCTTCAAACAGGCCTGCATATGTGCTGGCGTGAGCAAGTGGACTTGGCGTGTCCTGCAGGATTTTAATCCACGATAGCTTACTGTGTTACTATTACTAATGATAATCTTTAAGACTGTGGTTTCAGCTTTCTTCAGGTCATTGACCAGGTCCTCCCATGTAGTTCAGGGCTGAATTATGATCTTTATCAGAATCATCCTTACCCAATAAACGGAGATGTTGCATGGAGCCCCAGACCGAGTAAGATTGATAGTCATCTTGTGTTTCTTCCATTTTCTAATACAGTGGAACCTTGGTTAACGAACACAATCCGTTCTGGGAGTGTGCTTGTTAACCAAGTTACTCGTTCAGGAAAGCAAGATTTCCCATAGGAAATCATTACAATGCAGACAATTTGTTCCACAACTTGTTAAATGTCCCATACAGGTCCCCTATTGTGTCATTCCACACATGCACAAACACGCACAAACACGTACAAACACACACAAACTCACACAAACACACACAAACTCACACAAACACACAAGCACGCATGCACACGCACATATTATGCTCACCTTACCTTCCGTTCCATCGCCGGTCTCCTGGGACTTGCTGTTCGCCGGTACGGGCTGTGTATTGGGTTACCATAACGACGAGGGAGGAACTTCTGCTGCCAGAGCGCTGACGTCAAACGCAGGAGCCGCTTGCCTCTGATTGGCTAGCGCGCTGCCTTTGAGTAGCGGTGACAGAGGAAGTTCCTGCTTCGTCGCTATGGTTGCCGATGCACAGCTTGGAGTGGAGCGGTGAACTACAGGACCCAGGAGGCCGGCGATGGAACTGAAGGTAGACATATTATGCTCACCTTACCTTCTGTTCCATCGCCGGCCTCCTGGGTCTTGTAGTTCGTCGCGAGGACGTCGCAATGAGCCGGCGGACTACAAGAACCATGAGGCCGGCGGTGGAATGGAAGGTAAGGTGAGCATAATACTGTATGTGTGTGCGTGCGTGTGTGTTTGTGCGTGCTTGTGTGTGTTTGTGTGGACTGCAAGTGCGGGTCAGAGCGCGGTGGATGTACGGAACCGGAAGTGTGTGCGGTGAGGATTTTGCTTGTACAGCAAAGCTTTCTCGTAAACCGGGTTACAAATTTACAGAAAGCTTTGCTTGTTAAGCGAAATTCTCGTTAAGTGGGTTGCTCATTAAGTGAGGTTCCACTGTAGTTGACTTCTCACCAAGCTGCCTGCCTATTGTCCTGTAGCCCATCCCAGTCTTGTGCAGGTCTCCAATTTTGTCCCTGGTGTTCTTAGATAGCCCTTTAGTTTTGGCCATGGTGGAAACGTTATAATGTGATTGACTGATTGTGTGGAAAGATTTCTTTTATACAGGTAACAAATTCAAACAGGTGCAATTAAAACAGGTAATGAGTGTCAAGTAGGAGGGTTTTTTAAAGGAAAAACAACAGGTATGTGAGTGCCAGAATTCTTGCTGGTTGGTAGGTAATCAAATACTTATTTCATGCATTAAAACGCACATTAAATACTTTAAAATCATACTATGTGATTTTCTGGATTTTTTTATTCTGTCTGTCAGAGTTGAAGTGTACCTACGATAAAAATTACAGACCTCTCCATTCTTTGAAAGTGCAAAAACTTGCAAATTCGTTATTGTATCAAATACTTATTTTCACCACTTTTTTTTGAGAAAAATTCCAGCAACAAGTCCACGGAAAAAATCTTCATTTAAAAATGTCTTATTTTATTTATAAATCATTATTAAAACAGTCCATGTTATATTTCAAACTGCCCCACTAGAGGACTCGTTTCGAATGACCAAGTTCTTAATCCGTCTCTAATTCCTTTGAGAAAAAAATGGACTCATTAAAAAGGGGCTGAAACCCTGACATGAACATCATCAACCAGTGAAAGTTTAGAAAGGTGCCGCAAAACAAACCTCCCATTAACCCTACATATCCAACGCCCTGGAAAGGACTAAAATCAGTCTCCCAATGCTTTAATCCATATAAATTTCTATCCCAAGGATTTATTTCATCATTTTATCCTTTATTACAGAAAAATCAGAGGAAGTTATTCCTACTTAATAAAAAAAGATGATGACTCTTCCCATGAATTTTTACATTTTAATATTTTTAATGAAATCCCCCTTTCCTTTCTCAATAAGAAAAGAGACCAAAGAACTGATCCATACAATACCACTATTCATTCATATATACACACTATAATATGAAAACATCGGAAACATCAAAAATTCAGACCACAAATCCCCTATTTAATATGCATATAATATATCGTTTCTCTTGTTCAAGCCCATCGGGGATCTAGTTCCCATCAAAAAAATCCACTTGATCTCTCTGTGCAACAACAGCCTCTTCAAATCACCCCCCCTTTTCGGCAGCCTTACTTTTTCTATCACGTTCACCTTCATATCTCTCAGATCCCCTGCATGTACATCCCGAAAATGCTGGGACACTCCAGATAAACTCCTGGTTGTCACATTATTTGCGTCATACGCATGTTCGGAAATTCTTTTCCTTAAAGTACGCGAAGTGCTGCCAATATATTGCAATCGGCAAGCTACACAGGAGACCAAGTAGACTACGTGATCCGTACCACAATTTATCATGGAATTTATTTCATAATTTTTTCCTTGGCTAAAGGAAGAAAAATTCTTAGTATTCTGCATAAAAGCACATAAACCACATGATTTGCGTCCACATTTATAAGATCCCTTCGTAGGAAGCCAATTACCTGTAGCCTTCTCCACCCCATCCGCACTGGATCTGTTTGTATGATCACTGGGTGATAATAATGCATTCAAAGCCGTATTTCGTTTAGACACAAACTTAACCCCTTCTTTCAAGATTTGAAACAACGTCTCATCAGTTGACAATACCGGCAAATACTTTTTGATCACATATACAACTTCATGATAATTCTTACTAAATTTGGTGGAGAAAACTACAGGCAATTTAACATTAGAATCCCTATTAACTCCCTTTGCTTCCAAATACTGTGTTCTACTTTTCAAATTAGTTTTTTCCTTTGCTCTCTCCAAATTATCTCGACGGTAACCTCTGGCTACAAATCTTTCATCAATAATATTACATTCCAACTTATAAGCCTCCTCGCTAGTACAACACCTTTTTGCCCTTATGTACTCACCTGTCGGGATGTTCTCAATAATATGCCTCGGGTGACAACTCCCTGCGTGAAGCAGAGAATTCCCCGCTGCAGGTTTTCGATACAATTTACATTCTATCACTCTGGTGCTGGAATTACCACTTAAATTCATATCCAAAAAATGTATCTCTTGTTCCTCATGCTGGTGGGTAAAAAATAAATTATGGGGATTGTTGCTGATATGAAATAAAAAATCCCTCACTCTATCTTTCCCCCCTCGCCATATAATCAATATATCGTCTATATACCTAAGGTATATAGCCGTATCTTGCAAGAAAGGATTGGAGTGATTAAAGATAAACTGCTCCTCCCACCAGAACATGAATATCCCCGCCAGAGATAGAGAATTTAGACCCTATAGAACATCCCTGCAGTTGGACATAACGATTACCCAAAAAAGAAAAATAATTATTTTTTAGTAGGAAATTAGTTACTTCCAAAATAAAGCCTTGTAAGTCAGATGTATAGCCAGAGTACCGTTCGAGCTGATTCTTCAGAGCCAAAATTGCCAAGTAGTGTGGGATCGATGTGTAAAGTGTCTGCACATCACAGGTTAACCAACTATAGCCTTCTTTCCACTCCACATTTGACAGAATATTCAAGACATGTTTCCCATCTAATACAAAACTCAGGGATGCCTTTGCCAGTGCCTGTAAATGGTCATCAAGCCATTCTGACAAATGTTCCGTCATTGACCCAATACCCGAGATTATGGGTCTAAAACTGGGCGGAAATAAATCCTTATGTGATTTGGGGAGAGCATGTAGCAGTGATGTTCGCGGACATAAGGGAATAAAATGCTCTTTCTGTGTAACATTGATCAATCCTGTTGTAGCTGTTCTGTTTTGTCACAAGTCAGCTTATGGGATCACCAGTGAGGTCCTCTTGAGTTAGGCCTCTTCAGACCTAATCAAGATCGAGCGCTCGGAGAGAAAAGACCAGCATCCATGTGGGCATGATCAATTTCTTCTGTTTATTTCATCAAAGTACAGTTTATTTATACCATTTACAGATCAATGTGATATTGCAAAAGAAAAAGAAAAAAACTTCGAGCTGAACTTTACTAATTGTTCATATGACCTTTAAGTTTTAGCAAAACAAAAATGTAGAGTCATGCATATGAGATAAGAAGAACATTTAGAAACCATAATAATCCTTGAGTCTGTCTCTTATTCCGTAGGCTCCATAATGACTATGAACTACCATCAGATATACTTACTAATAACAATAAATCTTTAATAAAGAAAAAGAGAAACTATTAACCCTTCTATATCAATTTCCCCCTTTTGTAAATGGTTTAACCTTCACTACAGGGTCAGTAGGCGTCCAAACAGGAGCTGCTGGCTCATGGGCCTAGTACCCATGAGGGGTCTTCCTACCACTTCACCCATCCACCCTCAGTGTGGACACCTACTCCCGGTCAGCAGAGGCCATTTGGGGTCCGTAGTAAACTACAGAGGGTTCAATGCTGGGACTCTTAGAACATACATTATTCAATAGTTTAGGTAATGCATATATCAATGTTTTTACAGCTATATAAAGCAGTAGACAGAACAACAATATTTGCATACAGGTTTGTATAATGCCAGAAACCCAACCTGCTATGCCTTTAAACCAATTGGCTGGATTCATAAAAGAAAATGTATTTCCCCACCAGGAGTCCTTGTTGGCATCGTGCTCTTTTAACCATTTATCCCTAAGTTCACTTGTTTTCTGTATATCTGCTCTAACCTGGAGGTTGCCTGCAGGGTCAATGTAATGGCAACAGGCAGGACCAATTATTTGACACATTCCGCCGTCTTTTGCTGTCACAAAGTCTAGCACTATAGTATGCTGGTTAGTGACTACAATTAATTGTTTTTGTATAGCATTGGTAGCATTTAGAATCTCAAGAACCTGAAAAATTTGATCATCCAGGTAGTCAGTGGACTCTACTAGCTTGTCCCACATTTGCATTAAGAAAGGGTGTATGAAAATAGCACTAAATACCTTATTTGCTTTTCCCAATTCTACTACATGAGGCCTACCATTTGGCCGGGGCTTATTATCTGCTGCTCGTTTATACAAGGTATGAATTGGGACAGCTGCTACATCTACTTCACTATGAGGAACTATGAAAGTGGCTGGTGTAAGTCTGGCAAGTGTGCAAACCCCTCTCATGTCAGGGCTCACCCACTTGTGAGCACGATTCCCACAAACCAAAAACACTCCCTCTGGGAAAATACAAAAGTGAGTTTGACTTTGTACACAATAAAGCAGATTCAGAAGCCCCTTCATGACTTTATGAGCACACCACGTATTGTTCATTTGTTTTCCGGTCATACCCGAGATACAGCTACCCCGCTCCCTCCTAAAAGTCCGTCTAATAAATGATGATGTACAGCCCTCAATACCCTTCTGATATACTGTCTCATTGTCCTTGGTTGAGTCATGTGTATGTATATAGAAACAGTTATTGTCTTCTCCACAATTTCCAACACCATTGTATTGAAGACTGAACCATAATCCATCATGGGGAATGGGGCCCGAATGAGGAATCTTAGTCTTTATTTTGGCAATTATGCCCATGTCTGAATCGTATTCCATCCACCACGAGTATCCATCGGGTCGAGTGATATTTAGCTGGAACCAGGGTTTAGTGACCCATCCAACTATAGTCAATGTAGCAGATACATCACGAGGTACATCTTCTCCCAAAAATCTAGATTGAGTCCAGGTTTCATTGTGTATACAGTCTGGTACCAATACCTCCTGTGGTTCCAGAGGTAAGGCTAAATAAGGCATAGTCTTTGAAGAAATAGGACTGTGTGTGCAGATCCAACAGTCTTTTGGCTTTTCTCCCTCCATGTCCTCAGTAAGAGAAATATGGTGGCGAATGAGTTTATTATCCCAGTCCGTATTAAAAAGTTCGCTCAGTGTCTTTGTTTGTTGCAGCAACCCTGCTACACCTAGCAGGATAATTAGCAAGACTGTCATTCTGCCGGTGGAGTGACCTTTTTACAGTGACTGGCGTGGATCCAGGTGGGTTTTCCCTCAAGTTTCACTGAGGTGGATGTGGTCAGCTGGACTTGGAATGGGCCATCAAAGCGTGGATCTAGGCTCCTTCTCACGTGTCTGCGCACGACCACCCAATCACCTGGATTCAGTTGATGCACATCTGCACTTGCATTGGGATCTGGAATGGATGAAAAGACATGTTTATGCACCACATTAAGTCTTTCCTGTAAGGCCTGGACGTAGGCTGTCATAGTGCCGTGTTGCATCTGTAACACTTGTGGAAAGTAGAGACCTGTTTTTGGGGCACTACCAAAAAGGACTTCAAAAGGAGACAAGCCTGTCTTTCTATTTGGAGTGTGTCTGACTGAAAAGAGTGCCAGGGATAAGCACTCTACCCAATTCTTTCCTGTCTCTGCCATGGCCTTTTGAATTTTTAGTTTAAGTGTCCCGTTTAATCTCTCTACTTTTCCACTGCTCTGTGGATGATAAGGGGTATGGAATGCCTGCTCTATTCCCAGGGCCTGCATAATGTCCCTCATTATTTCTCCAGTGAAGTGTGTACCCCTGTCACTTTCTATGGCTTCTGGGATGCCATACCGACAGACTAGTTCCTTCATCAGTTTTTCTGCAGTTGTTTTAGCATTTGCACATTTTACTGGATAGGCCTCAACCCATCCTGAGAAGAGATCTACACATACCAGGACGTATTCATACACTCCTACCTTGGGTAGTTGTATGTAGTCTATTTGCAGTCGTTGAAACGGATAGAGCGGTTTGGGTGTTGCTTTCTTAGGGACTTTTACTGTTTTACCTGGGTTGTATTGTGCGCAGATAATGCAGGATTGTACGTGTTTGGAGGCTACGTAACTGAAGCCAGGAGCGATCCAGAAGGCATTCACCTGGTTACACATGTGACTTTTTGAGGCGTGAGTGGGGCCATGTGTTGCTTGTGCCATCATAGGGAACAGGGACCTTGGTAAACACAACCTGTCCTTACTTTCCCATACTCCATTCGAGTTCAGCCCAGCTCCCATTTTCCCCCAGTGTTCCTTCTCTGTTTGGGCAGCCTGATGCTGGAGGGATTTCAGGACATCCAGACTCACTGTGGCTGGGACTTGCTGGCTCCCTGCCACTATCCTCTGATCCCTAGGCCTCTTTGCCGCTGCTTTCGCAGCCGCATCCGCCCTTCTATTGCCCGCTACCTCCAGTGAGTCACCTTTTGTGTGTGCTTTCACCTTAATGATGCCAACCTGGACTGGTAACATTAGTGCCTCCATTAACTGTTTTACCAATTCTGCATTTTTAATAGGCTTACCAGCTGACGTAAGAAAAGCTCTACTTCTCCAGATAGGGCCAAAATCATGACAGATCCCAAATCCATACTTTGAGTCTGAATAAACATTAATTTTCCTACCTGACCCCGCTCTACACGCCTCAATGAGCGCTGTTAGCTCCGCCTCCTGCGCGGACATGTGCGGCGGGAGTGGTTCAGCTCGGATTACCTCATGCGAGGATACTACTGCATATCCAGTGTAGAATCTCCCATCCAGGTGGTATCTGGAGCCATCTACAAAAAACTCAAAATCTGCATTAGTAATAGGTGTATCATAGACATGTGGAAAACCTGCTGTCTCCTGACTCATCAGCTCTATGCAGTCATGCTCGTGCGTCATGTCAAAGTATTCATCCTCACTTGCTACCATTGTCACCAATTCCCCCTTTTCTGAATCTACTGGCAAAAGGGTGGCTGGATTCAGAACATTACACCTCTTGAGGGTGACATACTCAGGAATCAGAAGGGCACATTCAAGTCTGAGCTGTCTGGCCATAGACAGGTGTTTTGGTTGGACTTGCACAAGTATAGCATGAATGTCATGCGGGGAGTAAATTGTTAAGGGAAATGTCAATGTGATCTCGCAAGCTTTCCCTAGCAGTACTGCAGCAGCCGCTACAGCACGGACACACGTGGGTGACCCTCTGACAACTGGGTCCAATCGCGCTGAGTAGTAAGCTATTGGTCTTTGTTTGTCACCATGTTGCTGTGTGAGGACGGCTGTCGCATGCCCTCCCTGTTCTGTGCAAAACAAGAAAAATGGTTGATCGTAATTTGGAATACCCAGGTCTGGGGCAGATACAATGAGTAGTTTAAGGGAATGAAAGGAATCAATAGCTTCCTGAGTGAGGTCAAAGGGGTCAGATGACAGACAATCATAGAGGGGTTGCATCATTTGCGAGGCAGACCTTATCCAAGGCCTGCAGTATGACACTAAGCCCAAAAAGGTGCGCAGTTGCCGGTGGGACCTGGGTAAGGAGAGATTTTGGACTGCTTGTTTTCTCTCCTCAGTCAGGTGTCTCGTACCTTCAGAGATACAGTGACCCAAAAATGTTACTTTTTGCTTACAGTACTGTAATTTTTCACGTGAAACTTTGCAACCATTCTCTGCCAGAAAACACAACAAAGAAATTGTGGCTTCCTTGCAGGACGTCTGGTCTGGACAGCAGAGCAAAAGGTCATCCACGTACTGCAATAGCGTAACCTGTGGATGAGGCGGTTGCCACTGCTCCAGAATTCCTGCCATAGCTGTGGAATAAATGGTAGGTGAATTCATTCCTCCTTGCGGGAGGACTGTCCACATGTACTGTTTCCCCTCATGTGTGAAGGCAAAAAGATACTGACAGTCAGGGTGTAGAGGCACTGAGAAAAAGGCATTTGCCAAATCAATTACTGTAAAACATTTGGAGGTCCCTGGGATTTGTGACCGTAAGGTATGTGGGTTTGGAACAATTGGTGTTACACTCTCAGTGACAGCATTGACAGCTCTCAAATCATGCACCATTCTGTATGTGTCAGGGGAACCTTTGGGCCCTTTTTTCTTGATTGGATACAAGGGAGTGTTACAGGGGGAGGACCTTTGTACTAGAGCTCCTGCTTCCACATATTCTCTTATATCTCTGGTCAGGGCCATTGATTTGGCTGGACTTAAGGGATACTGTTTTAAACAAGGAGGAGTGGAGCCCTCTTTTAATTTTATCATGACTGGGGGAATAGGAAGCCGACCAACATCAGTTTTTCCCTTTGCCCATACAATGTCTGGAACTTGTTGCATTGCTATGTCTTCACTAGTTCTGGTATCGGACACTCTCGCAGATTTGGACATGTACACCATTGCTGCAATCTTGCACAAGTGTTTGTCAGAGAGGGGACTTGTGACTGTAATACCTTCTGGGGTGTATTGTATGGTAGCCTGGATAGCACTTAACACATCAGCCCCCAGCAAATTCATAGGAGTGTTTTCACTAACAATAAGCTTTGTGAGAATTTCCTGGCTATCTTGTAATCTCAGCTTCATCTGTTTTGTCAAGGGAGTTTCAGACACCAATCCCTCCACCCCAACACACTCCACAGTCTCGTCAGTGATCATATCTGGCTTTATCAGGTCTTTATGTACCACAGTGCCGGCTGCCCCAGTGTCAATTAAAAATTCTGCCTCTTTCCCCCCTGGCATTGTTATGGTCGTAAGTAAGGTGGGACCAGGTCCTGAGGGAACGAAAACAGGGTACACATTTGTCACTGGGTTGCCAGTTTCCTAGGTCAGAGGCAAGGGAGGAGGGAAATCAGTCTGCTCACTCTCCTTTTTGGAGTTTTTGCACTGTCTGGCATAATGTCCATTCTGTCCACAATTCCAGCACTGTACGGTCGCTCGGTCACCTGGTGCCCCCCCCCTCTGTTTCCACTGTCTTCCTTGTGCTCTAGCATACATAACTGGTCGCTTGCATTTTGTCAGTTCAACCCCCTTAGCTACTTGCAGAAGGTCTGTTGGGTCCATGTTTCTCCACTCAGGTCTGGCTGTCTGTACTGCTTCTCGTAAAAACTTATTCATACCGTCAATGAATGCATTCACCAATATTTTGATATCAAGGTCGTTTCTTGCACTGTACCCCATGTCTGTCCACTTCAGCTGTAACCTCCCAAAGTACGTCTCTATACTCTCCCCTTTTTGCTGTGTCACGTCAGTCATCAGTACAGACTGCTCTGTTTGTTTCTTTGTAGCCCATCCTTTCAATGCCTCACAGTACGTCATTCCAGACCTCTCAGACTCAACGTCCATGACCCATGATTGCTCCTTCATCATATCAGTATGCGTCTTAATTATGTGTCCCAGCACGTCACCTGCTTTTGCAGTCACCAAACTCTCGAGGTCTGCCCAAGTGCATTTATAAGTCACCTGTATTGTCTGTATTTGCCTGTAAAATGGGAAAGGTTGGTTTTCAGGGTCAGGTAACTGTTTCAACATAGCTAGCTGGTCAGAGGGGCTCCAGGGGTAATATTCCTGTGTCTGTCTGATTCTTGTGACCTTCCTCGGTCGGGATGTATCTGATTTTTTTGTACTGGTCCCAGCGCGTTCTTTCCTTTCCTCACCGTCAGCTTCCTCCGCAAAACTCAATTCCTTCACTACCTCTGTCTCAGTGTCAGCGTCCTCTGTCATCACATGTGATCTGGTTCGAACAGGATTTAGTGCAATCCGCTTAGGGCGAGTAACATTACATGTAGTACAAGTAGCTCTCCAGTCTGGGTTTTTCTGACTACAATGTTTACAAGTCCATTCATCTGGTCTGGGTTTCTGCTTATGAGAAGGGGGGGCGGTAGCAGTCACAATTCCTGCTTTTGGTGCATTAAAACATTCATAATACACCTTATCTCCCGCTGTGGTCTCTTTATATCCACAATGCTGCACCTCTTCAGCCACACGACACCATTTATTTACTTGTTGCTCTACCCTCTTGTCTTTTATCCAACCTCTCTTTTCTTCCCTGAATCTGTGCCATTTCTCAACATCCAAACATCCGTACTCTGGCATGTCTGCCTTTTTGAGTATCGGTCTGACATTTTTCACTGCTTCTTTGCCTTCTCTTTCTTGCACTATCTGTTTGGCTGTTTTGGATCCTGCTGGAGCCCCACGCTGCACACTGAACAAGTTGCCCATGGCTTCAACTTATTCCCACACAGCCCACCTTTCTGCAAATGCCCTCTCAGTGTCCCTGAACCTTGTTAACAGGCCACACGTCTCCTGGCAAGTCAGAATGGGCTCTCAAGTGGTAGCAAGAAGGCTCAATCAGCATTCACTCTCACCTGCTACACTTGTAGGGCGTATTGGGAAGGGTTAAAAACACCTCTCACCCAATAGACCAGATGACTAAAGCAGGAAGGACCAGGTGTGATAGTCCTCTCACCTGCTAGACCACCTCCATGTAAGTGGGAAGGCCACACGGCTCTCTAACCCACTTGACCTGATGTGTGCAGTTTGGCTACTCCATGCTGGTCCTTTACAAAGTATTTCAGCAACAAACGTAAGAGTTAAACCAAAACAATTAACAGAGCTGACTTCTCACAGAGGGCAGAAAATCGCGCAGCTGTTCACTTGACCCCTCCCAAAAGAATGTCAGCAGCGCACAGTTTGTTTAGCAAGAGTCTTATCTCGTTCAGATTCAGCTTTCCATAACACAATCCTAATACCCACTGGTATAATACACAATCCCTGCAGAAAATTGAGACCACTTATATACCTTCACAGCACTAATATTCTACTTTACTATAAAACCTTCATCCCCATTTTGAGGGGAAGAAACACACAATATCTCACTATAAGGACAGATCCCAGGACCACTTGTCCTACTCATTCATTGATTCCAGAAGCATAGGTAACAATACACCTTCCAAGGATCAGTTAACCTCACATGCAAATAAAATTATCTAAACCGCTCTTGATACTGATGGGAAAAAATACATATGTCAGGTATCCACTCAAATACTCTATATGGCTATGCCCTGTGACATTTCACAACCGGAACATCTTTTCACAGTCCACAGTATGACATATAACCATTAGACTTATACATACATATTATTTCACCAAGTCTCTTATCACAATTACTTGTCACTTTGTTATTCAGAGGCTTCTCATCAATATACAACAACCTATTGCCTCCCTACTTTATCTAGGCATTAATATGAAACCACTTATGAACACATATCCCTAGACCAGAGTATTGCCACAAAAACACAAAACACAGCAACACAGCAAATGCAATTATACAGAGACTATCCCAAATTCCGTGCTATGCACTCTATGCAATCAGTTAATGGACGGACAACAGATTATCTTATTACTCTATATTTCAACTCTCATTCAGACATGCATGAAAAAAACAATACTCACTGGTGATGCCAGAGTTCTTGAACCGTGTGTACAGCCTTACCCGGAATATTCGGGAAATCAGAGAGAGTGAAATGAAGTGTAAGAATAAAGCTTCTCACCTTGCTGCAGCTGAAATTTCACTGTCTCAAGAGTCCCCAAAACTTCTTCCGAATAGGCTGGTTGGCCACGGCCCCACGTTGGGCGCCAAACTGTTGTAGCTGTTCTGTTTTGTCACAAGTCAGCTTATGGGATCACCAGTGAGGTCCTCTTGAGTTAGGCCTCTTCAGACCTAATCAAGATCGAGCGCTCGGAGAGAAAAGACCAGCATCCATGTGGGCATGATCAATTTCTTCTGTTTATTTCATCAAAGTACAGTTTATTTATACCATTTACAGATCAATGTGATATTGCAAAAGAAAAAGAAAAAAACTTCGAGCTGAACTTTACTAATTGTTCATATGACCTTTAAGTTTTAGCAAAACAAAAATGTAGAGTCATGCATATGAGATAAGAAGAACATTTAGAAACCATAATAATCCTTGAGTCTGTCTCTTATTCCGTAGGCTCCATAATGACTATGAACTACCATCAGATATACTTACTAATAACAATAAATCTTTAATAAAGAAAAAGAGAAACTATTAACCCTTCTATATCAATCCTAAATGTAAACCCTCATCTGTCAATCTCTCCAGGGCATCCTTAACCTTCTTTGTAGGATCATAATCTATACTCTCATACGTCTCGTTATCCTTGAGTAAATTCAAAATTTCTCTCTCATAGAGTCCTACATCCATCACTACCACTGCTCCCCCCTTATCAGAGTTTTTTATAATAATGTTTGGATTATCCTGCAGTGTTTTTATGGCATCCTTCTCCTTTCTAGACAGATTCTGAGCCATGGGTTTTCTAGGATTATACAAACACGTCAGCTCTTTCTCCACAATATTCTGGAAATCTGTCATCTGATCTGTCCTTGAAGCAATCGGATAAAAATCCGGATTAGGTATTCTCTTTTTTCTGACCATATCATCTTGAACAGTAAGCTTCAAAACATCCATGGAAAGATCTCGTAGATCCTGCAATGCCAACTGCTCACAGAATGAAGAGGGGGAAAAAACCGCATCAGTCTGGTGAGGTTCCTCCACCTCTCTCTCCTGATCACAAAAAAAATGTCTCCTGACAGTCAATTTCCTAATAAATTTATTCACATCAAGTATGGTTTCAAACAAGTTGAAACCTGTATTTGGCACAAAATTTAAACCTTTCTCAAGGATTTTAATCTCATTTTCACTAAGAATACATGCTGAAATATTTATCACAGATTGCAAATTTCCTTTATTCATTTCTTCCTCCCCCTCGTGAAGTGCCCATGCTGATACTCCTTTCCTTCTATGCCTGCGGCCGGCCCTCCTTGTTTTTTTCTTTGGTTTTTCTGAAAAGGATATTGGTTTTTTGAAATCACCATAGAAGTCGATGGATCCTCCATATTACTCTCAGACGCATCCGTGTTGTAATCTGTGGATTCCACGTCCGTTGTCTCAGGATCCGTGGAGGAGAAATTTACTCTATTCTGATTACCTTTATTCCTCGTTCTTAATATCGATTTAGGACCATCTCGAGGATATCTCCGGTAACCATGCCAAGTGTACACTCTATCACTCTCATAGTCTCTTGAGTCCCGACTAAACTTTTTTTCTTTAAAGGCTGTGATTTTATCTTCCAGCGCAATAATCTTAGTATTAATTTGTTCCTTCATAAGTTTATAAGACTCCAGATTATTATATTGAGCCAACGAGTTCTCAACTTCCTTCATTCTACCTTCCAAATCCACTAATTTGCACTGTTCCTGTTCTATGATAAGCTGGATCAACCTTTTCGAACATTCCGACAAGATTGAATTCCATTTAGTTATGAAATCTTGATTAAACTCAGTGGTGGGTCTCTTATTCAGGCGAAGTCCTCTAGGAATCATCCCTTTATCAAGATATGCCTGCAAGGTCTTACTATCCCACCATACACGAATCCTAGAAGACATAATCTTCTCCAGATCCCACATAAGTTTATTCAGCTCCATATGTTCTTCCATAGGGACATCATGTCTATTTGAGGAAATGTTTGTTTTTTTTTCACCACTGTAGTGTGCAGTGATGTTTTGGGCAGACTTTGACCTTTATCACACTTAGGCCCCCTTCACACGTCCGTGAAACGCGTGCGTGATTTTCATGGACGTGTCAAAGGTGCGTTTTCCCGTGTGTATGGCGCTACGTGTGTTCTCCGTGTGTTATCCGTGATAACACACAGAGAACGAGAACTTTCAACTCACCTGTCCCTGGCGTCGCTGTCCATGGTGCTGATCTTCGGTCTCCGGTCCTGCCGACTCCCCCGCTGCTACCGCTTCCGCCGCAGTGAAGTGAATATTAAATGAGCATAAGGTTGGGGCCACACGGGGACTACTGCAATCCACTTGCATGACACTCGGCTCGTGCTGGCAGTACAGCAGAGCCGAGTGTCATGCGTGTGTCCTTGCAACTGAGGTCCGTTCGTGCGAGCAGACCTCGGCTGCGGGGGGCGGGCCGGCACTCAGGAGGGGAGGGAGGGATTTCTCTCCCTCTCTCCTGCGTAGCCGGCTATTGCCATTCTCGCCCTGCACTCACAGTACACCGATGTACCGCGAGTGCAGTGCGATTTTTCTCTCGCCCCATTCACTTGAATGGGTGCGAGAGAAAGAGTCTCAGCTTACATTGCAACATGCTGCGATTGTTTTCTCGGTCCGATTAGGGCTGTGAAAATAATCGCTCATATGTGCTAACACACAGGCTAATATTGGTCCGAGTGGAGTGCGATGTTTTATCGCACTCCACTCTCACTGTTTTTTCTCGCCGTGTGGGCTTAGGCCTTATGAGCAGTGGTCGGCAGCAAGTGATAGCAGCGGCAGAGACAGGAGGGCTGGAGAAGGTAAGTACAGTTTTGTTATTTTTTTCTCTGACACGTGTGTTTCTCCGGTGCGTGTCCACATGGGCCCGCATCCACACTACATCCATGTGGTACATGTGCGGGCCGTGTGACACCCGTGCTGCTGGAGAAAAACGGACATGCATCCGTGTGGAGCACACGGGCTCACGTCTGCTCCACACGAAGGCACGGGCCAATGGCTGCACATGTGTGTGCACATAAACCCATTAATTTTAATGGGTTTACGTGTGCCTGTGTCTCCGGTACATGCGGGCACGGACCTTTCACGTATCGGAGACACGTGCGTGTGAAGGGGGCCTTACACAAAGTTGATGTTTAAGGGGAGCATGCAGTGCTGTTAGCTAATGCAACCACGTCACTAGGGAGACGTGGTCTGACTGAAATGTCACTACACACTATATGTTTGACAATTGAAATAAAAAGCTCTAAATGTTTCAGCATAAGCTTCTTTTAATGCAGGATTTTTTCTTACATATATTAAGATTGGACCCTATCCGGGCACCTACAAGTGCATCACAATAAATTAGAATATCATCAAAAAGTTAATTTATTTCAGTAATTCAATACAAAAAAGGGAAACGCATATATTATATAGAGTCATTACACACAGAGTGATCTATTTCAAGTGTTTATGTTGATGAGTATGGCTTACAGCCAATAAAAAGTCGTTATCTCAGAAAATTAGAATATTATATAAGACCAACTGAAAAAAATATTTCAAACTCAGAAATGTTACTGAAAAGTCTGTACAGTAAATGCCCCTCAATACTTGGTTGGGGCTCATTTTTCCTGAATTACTGCATGAATGCATTGTAGCATGGAGGCGATCAGCCTGGGGCACTGCTGAGCTGTTATGGAAGCCCAGGTTGCTTTGATAGCAGCCTTCAGCTTGTCTGCATTGTTGGGTTTGGTGTCTTTCATCTTCCTCTTGACAATACCCCTACAGATTCTCTATGGGGTTTAGGCCAGGCGAGTTTGCTGTTGATACTGTGGTTATTAAACCAGTTATTTGTACTTTTGGCAGTGTGGACAGGTGCCAAGTCCTTCTGGAAAATGAAGTTTCCATCTCCAAAAGCTTGTCGGCAGAGGGAAGTATGAGGTGCTCTAAAATTTCCAGGTAGATGGCTGCGCTGACCTAGCTCTTCATAAAACACAGTGGACCTACACCAGCAGACGACATGGCTCCCCAAACCATCACTGATTGGGGAAACTTCACACTCGACCTCAAGCAGCTTGGATTGTGGCCTCTCCACTCTTCCTCCAGACTCTGGAACCTTGATTTCCAAATGAAATGCAAAATTAATTTCCTCTGAAAACAACACCTTGGACCACTGAGAACAGTCCAGTTCTTTCTCTCTTTGGCCCAGGTAAGACACTTCTGGTGTGAAGAGTGGCTTGACACAAGGAATGCGACACTTGTAGCCCATGTCCTGGATACATTCTGTGTGTGGTGGCTCTTGAAGCACTGACTCTAGCAACAGTCCTTGTGAATCTCCCCAAAATTTTTGAATGGCCTTTTTTTTTAATAATCCTATCCTATCAAGGCTGCGGTTATCCCGGTTGCTTGTGCACCTTTTTCAATCACACGTTTTCCTTCCACTCAGCTTTCCATTAATATGCTTGGATACAGCACTCTGTAACCAGCCAGCTTCTTTAGCAATGACCTTTTGTGGCTTATCCTCCTTGTGGAGTGTGTCAGTGACTGCCTTCTGGACATCTGTCAAGTCAGCAGTGTTCCCATGATTGTATATCCTACTCACTTAGGAAGCCTTTTGCAGATGTTTTGTGGTGATTATTCTAATTTTCTGAGATAATGACTTTTGGTTTTTCATTGGCTGTAAGCCATAATCATCAATATTAACAGAAATAAACACTTGAAATAGATCACTCTGTGTGTAGTGACTCTATATAATATATTTGTTTCCCTTCTTGCATTCAATTACTGAAATAAATTAACTTTTTGATGATATGCACTTGTAGTTATTTTCCCCACTGTACATAGTTTTTTGACAGCACTTGCCATGGAAGTTTTTTCAAACACCTTAGATAACTAACTGCAGCTCTTCTGTGGATGTATTCTTCTGTTCATGTAATCCCACACAGACTTGATGTTAAGATCATGGCTTTGTCAGGCCATATCATCACATCCAAGATTCTTTGTTCGTCTTTGCACTGAAGATAGTTCAGTATGTATTGGGGTTATTTTCCTGCTGCAGAGTAAATTTTGATCAAATCAAATGCCTCCCTGATGGTACTGTGTGATGGATAAGTATTTGCCTGTATTGCTCCTACCTTCCTGATAATACCAGCTCCCACTTGTCTACATTACCGTGGCTGGTTATTAAAAATGGGGGTGACCTTTTTTTAAAAGGTCATTTAAATATTTTAAACAAAAACTTCGTAGGATCCCCTCTATTTTCATATCCAGCTGCGGTAAAGCTCACAGGTGGGGGCTGCAGCCTGTAGCTGTTGTTTTACCTGTACTGGTTAGCACAATAGGGTGGGAACCTATATAATTTTTTTTTACTGTGATTTCCATGGCCAATAACAGCCATGCCAATACTTGACATGGCTGTGATGGGGCTGAAAGTGCCCACTCTGGAAAAGCTTGCTGATTGGCTGCTGTCCAACCTTTCAACAAGCTTTATTCTGATGACAAACCCGAACAGTAAAAGTTCGTGTTCAGGTCCGGGACCTGGATACCTGGTGTATGGAATTGACCCTGAGTTTTACAGTTTAGGTTCGCTCATCCCTAATCTTCTCCATATGTGCATCTCAGATTATCGTACCTGCAGAGGTTGTTATAGGTACAAAAACTGAAATTATTTATCTTCTTTTGGATAGTGAGGCAGGGGTCAATATGGTGGATGATCGGTTTGCCCAGAGTCACAGTCTCTCTAGTAATATTCTGGTGAAACCTATCCCTATATAAACTCTGCTCCTCATGGACAGGGGTGTTTGTCACGAATTGTGTATTACTAGTGATGAGCGAGTATGCTTGTTACTAGAGATGAGCGAACCGGTCCCGGTTCGGCTCGAGGCGGTTCGCCGAACGGGGGGTCTGGCTCGAGTTCGGCTCGTCGAACGTTCGACGAACCGAACTCGAGCCCATAGGAAACAATGGCAGGCAATCACAAACACAGTAAAACACCTAGAAAACACCCTGAAAGGTGTCCAAAAGGTGACAAACAACTCACAACATAACACAAACACATGGGAAAGTGACAAGGACATATACTCATGTGAAAACAAAACATCTGGACAAGGAAAAAGAGGGAGACACACAGATATATGAGTATATGCAAAGAAACATCGATTCCATTATTGTGCAACTTGAGCCCTGCTCATTTTAGGCTTCCAATCTGGATAAATTGCCTGAGCTCGCCACGTACGCCTTGAGGATCTTGTCGTGTCCTGCAGCCAGCGTTCTCTCGGAACCTGTCTTCAGTGCTGCTGGGGGTCTGCTGGCAGATAAGCACACGTGTCTGTCCACTGACAATGTGGACCTGGCTCTCAGAGGACTTTTCTTCCCCTGGGTCAGCCAGGGGAGGCGAAAGGCACGCGTATTTTTGAGAGTGCTTCATGCAAAGCATCTTTTTCTTTGTCAAAAGGGGGGCTCAACCGATGCCAGTCAAGTGGGGTGTGTGTGGCCCAGTTAGTGGCAACGAGGGAGACTGTGGTTGGAGTCCCCTCGCTGTGTCTCTAAAAGAACCAAGATGAACAAGTCATGGCTCTCAGAGGACTTTTCTTCCCCTGGGTCAGCCAGGGGACGGGAAAGGCACGCGTATTTTTGAGAGTGCTTCATGCAAAGCATCTTTTTCTTTTTCAAAAGGGGGCTCAACCGATGCCAGTCAAGTGGGGTGTGTGTGGCCCAGTTAGTGGCAACGAGGGAGACTGTGGTTGGAGTCCCCTCGCTGTGTCTCTAAAAGAACCAAGATGAACAAGTCATGGCTCTCAGAGGACTTTTCTTCCCCTGGGTCAGCCAGGGGACGGGAAAGGCACGCGTATTTTTGAGAGTGCTTCATGCAAAGCATCTTTTTCTTTTTCAAAAGGGGGCTCAACCGATGCCAGTCAAGTGGGGTGTGTGTGGCCCAGTTAGTGGCAACGAGGGAGACTGTGGTTGGAGTCCCCTCGCTGTGTCTCTAAAAGAACCAAGATGAACAAGTCATGGCTCTCAGAGGACTTTTCTTCCCCTGGGTCAGCCAGGGGACGGGAAAGGCACGCGTATTTTTGAGAGTGCTTCATGCAAAGCATCTTTTTCTTTGTCAAAAGGGGGGGTCAACCGATGCCAGTCAAGTGGGGTGTGTGTGGCCCAGTTAGTGGCAACGAGGGAGACTGTGGTTGGAGTCCCCTCGCTGTGTCTCTAAAAGAACCAAGATGAACAAGTCATGGCTCTCAGAGGACTTTTCTTCCCCTGGGTCAGCCAGGGGACGGGAAAGGCACGCGTATTTTTGAGAGTGCTTCATGCAAAGCATCTTTTTCTTTTTCAAAAGGGGGCTCAACCGATGCCAGTCAAGTGGGGTGTGTGTGGCCCAGTTAGTGGCAACGAGGGAGACTGTGGTTGGAGTCCCCTCGCTGTGTCTCTAAAAGAACCAAGATGAACAAGTCATGGCTCTCAGAGGACTTTTCTTCCCCTGGGTCAGCCAGGGGACGGGAAAGGCACGCGTATTTTTGAGAGTGCTTCATGCAAAGCATCTTTTTCTTTGTCAAAAGGGGGGGTCAACCGATGCCAGTCAAGTGGGGTGTGTGTGGCCCAGTTAGTGGCAACGAGGGAGACTGTGGTTGGAGTCCCCTCGCTGTGTCTCTAAAAGAACCAAGATGAACAAGTCATGGCTCTCAGAGGACTTTTCTTCCCCTGGGTCAGCCAGGGGACGGGAAAGGCACGCGTATTTTTGAGAGTGCTTCATGCAAAGCATCTTTTTCTTTTTCAAAAGGGGGCTCAACCGATGCCAGTCAAGTGGGGTGTGTGTGGCCCAGTTAGTGGCAACGAGGGAGACTGTGGTTGGAGTCCCCTCGCTGTGTTTTACATGCTTTTAGAAGGGCATGAAATGGCTTGGAGGTTGACTTTCATCATATGCAAACTGTTGGCTACCAAAATGCTGCCTTTCCAACAACTGTGGTTATAGGCAATGAGGAACATACTGATGAAGATGAGACGCAGATACCCGATTGGGATGACAACTTAAATATTCGGTCAGGGCAAGAAGAAACTCGGTCTGAGGGGTAGGGGAGTGCAAACACAACAATTGATGATTAAGTTCTAGATCACACCTACTGTCAACCCACAGTCAGACACTCGAGGAGGTCAACAGAGGCGGTGGAGGAGGATGCAACCGACGTCGAAGTAACCTGGCGCCTTCCTGGACACAGTCGGAGCACTGGTAGCACGTCTACAACTGCATCCTCAGCCACCACTCTGCCTCTGAGCATTATTCGGGGTGGATCAACAGGTCGCATGGCCTCTAAGCCTTGCCTAGCCAGGTCCTTTTTTGACATAGAAAAAGATCGCCCAAATTATGTGATCTGTAAAATTTGTCATGGTTCTCTTAGTAGAGGTCAAAACCTCAGCAGTTTGACAACTTCTTCCATGAATCGTCACATGAATAAATATCATATGGCCCGATGGGAAGCTCACCGTGCTGCAATGCGGCCTAGCGGAGCGAACCATCCACCGCCTGCCCCTTCCAGTGCATCCGCGCGCTCGTCATCTTCTAGGACTGTGGGGACAGCTGTCACACCTGTTTTTCCACCCACAACTTCCACCACTGTAACCGCAACAGGCAGTTTGCTTGGTAGGTCGTCAGTTGGTTTGGAAGGGGAAACAAGTGAGTGTGTACAGCTCTCTCAGACATCGATAGCACCAACTTTGGATGAAGGCAACATCATGTCTCCGCCTGCACTTTCCTCACAAAGCTGCATTTTTCCAGGGACACCCGACTCAACACCGTCTACACACAGCAGCCAGATCTCTGTCCCTCAGATGTGGTCAAATAAAAGGCCACTTCCTGCGACCCATGACAAAGCGAAGAGGTTGACTCTATCCCTCTGTAAGCTGTTGACTACAGAAATGCTGCCTTTCCGCCTAGTGGACACACAGGATTTTAGAGACCTTATGTCTGTCGCTGTGCCCCAGTACCAGATGCCTAGTCGCCACTACTTCTCTAAGAAAGGTGTGCCCGCGCTACACCAGCATGTCGCACACAACATCACCGCTTCCTTGAGAAACTCTGTGTGTGAACGGGTGCATTTCACCACCGATACTTGGACCAGTAAGCATGGACAGGGACGTTACATGTCGCTGACTGGCCACTGGGTAACTATGGTGATAGATGGTGAAGGGTCTGCTGCACAAGTCTTGCCGTCCCCACGACTTGTGTGTCAATCCTCTGTCTGTCCAAGTTCCGCCACTGCTTCTGCATCCTCCACCTCATCTGGGTCCTCCACCTCCGCCCCAAGCCTGCCTGGTCAGGCCACCAGCGTTCTCACTGCGCAGAAGGAATCACGCACCCCTCATTACTATGCTGGTAGCAGAGCGCAACGGCATCAGGCGGTCTTTAGCTTGACATGTCTTTGAAATAGGAGTCACACAGCGACTGAGTTGTGGGCAGCTCTGGAGACTGATTTTGATAAATGGTTGTCTCCACTCAACCTGCAGCCTGGTAAGGCCGTGTGCGACAATGCTGCAAACCTGGGTGCGGCCCTTCGCCTGGGCAAGGTGACACACGTGCCTTGTATGGCTCACGTGTTTAACCTTGTTGTCCAGCAATTTTTAACACACTATCCCGGCCTAGATGGCCTTCTGACCAGGGCACGGAAACTGTCTGCAGTGCTCACTTCCGCCGTTCAACCGCCGCACCTGAGCGACTTGCATCGCTCCAGAAGTCTTTCGGCCTGCCGGTTCATCGCCTGAAATGCGATGTGGCGACACGCTGGAATTCAACTCTCCACATGTTACAGCGACTGTGGCAGCACCGGCGAGCCCTGGTGCAATACGTCATGATGTATAGCCTGGGCCAACGAGATGCAGAAGTGGGGCAGATCACCCTGATGGAGTGATCTCAGATCAAGGACCTATGCACCCTTCTGCACAGTTTCGACATGGCGACGAATATGTTTAGCGCTGACAATGCCATTATCAGCATGACGATTACAGTCATTTACATGCTGGAGCACACGCTAAACACTATTCGTAGTCAGGGGGTGGGACAACAGGAAGGGGAGGAACTACAGGAGGATTCATATGCGCAAGACACAACAACATCACCAAGGTCCAGACGTTCATCATCACCAACGCGGCAGGCATGGGACCATGGGGGACAGGGATCAACAAGGGCGCATGGTAGCAGGTGAGATGTTGAGGAAGGTGCAGTAGGACATGAAGATATGGAGGACGAACTGTCCATGGACATGGAAGACTCAGCAGATGAGGGGGACCTTGGTCAAATTTCAGTTGAAAGAGGTTGGGGGGAGATGACAGAGGAAGAAAGAACGGTTAGCACCTCTATGCCACAAACACAGCGTGGACTTGGTGCGCATGGCTGCGCAAGACACATGAGTGCCTTCTTGTTGCACTACCTCCAACATGACCCTCGTATTGTCAAAATTAGAAGTGATGATGACTACTGGCTTGCCACACTATTAGATCCCCGGGACAAGTCCAAATTTTGTGACATAATTCCACCCATAGAAAGGGACGCACGTATGCAGGAGTATCAGCAGAAGCTGTTACTCGATCTTAGCTCGGCTTTTCCACCAAACAACCGTGCAGGTGAAGGGAGTGATTCTCCCAGTTGTAACTTGACAAACATGGGACGGCCTCGTCATCTTCAACAGTCTACCCGTACCAGTAGGACCGTATCTGGTGCTGGTAACAGCAATTTTATGGAATCTTTTCATAATTTTTTTAGACCCTCCTTTGCAAGGCCACCAGAGACAACAAGTCTGACACATAGTCAACGGATGGAGAGGATGATACAGGAGTATCTCCAAATGAACATCGATGCAATGACTTTGCAAATGGAGCCTTGCTCCTTTTGTGCTTCAAATCTAGAAAAATGTCAAGAGCTCTCCAGTTACGCCTCGAAGATTTTGTCGTGTCCAGCTGCCAGCGTTGTCTCTGAACGTGTCTTCAGTGCTGCTGGGTGTGTGCTGACAGATAAGCGCACGCGTCTGTCCAGTGACAATGTGGACAGACTGACGTTCATCAAAATGAACAAGTCATGGATCCAGAAGGAATTTACTACCCCTGTGTCATCCTGGGGAGAGTAAATGCTTGTGGATTTGGAATGTGCTTGATGCAAATCAAAACATCCTGTTTGCAACTAGGGCACAAGTGCTGCCACTGATAAGGTGTCTGTGTGGGGCCCAATTTTTGGAAAAAAAGGGAGACTCCGCTTGGAGTAACCCTTGCTTGCTGTGTTTTTTAAAAATGATACAAGATGAACAGATCTGAAGGCAAGATGAAGCCAACATCATGTCTCCGCCTGCACTTTTCTCACAAACCTGCATTTTTCCAGGGACACCCTACTCAACACCGTCTACAGACAGCAGCCAGATCTCTGTCCCTCAGATGTGGTCAAATAAAAGGCCACTTACTGCGACCCATGACAAAGCTAAGTGGTTGACTCTATCCCTCTGTAAGCTGTTGGCTACCGAAATGCTGCCTTTACGCGTAGTGGACACACAGGATTTTACAGACCTTATGTCTGTCGCTGTGCCCCAGTACCAGATGCCCAATCACCACTGCTTCTCCAAGAAAAGCATGCCCGCGCTACACCGGCATGTCGCACACAACATCACCACTTCCTTGAGAAAATCTGTGTGCGACAGGGTGCATTTCAACACAGATACTTGGACCAGTAAGCATAGACAGGGTCATTACATGTCACTGACTGGGCACTGGCAAACTATGGTGAGAGATGGAGAAGGGTCTGCTGTACAAGTCTTGCCGTCCCCACGAGTTGTTTCAATCCTTGTTCTGTATGTAGAAGTTAATACACTGCTTCTGCCTCTTCAACCTCGTGTGGGTCCTCTACCTTTGCGCAAACCCTGTGTGGTCAGGCCACCCTTCCTTGCAACTGCGCACAAGGACTACCACACACCTCCTTACTATGCTGGCAGCAGAGCTCAATGCCATCAGGCGGTCAAAGTTTTACTTTGAAATGTATGGGAAATGTGAGTCACACCGCTATTACAGAGAATAGTAGTCAGGCAGGGTCAAAACATTAATTGAGGAACAGGAACAGAATGGGACGGCCAGGACTTAATCAGAAAACAAGCAGAGGTGAAATGCGTATCGGCCAACAAGGTACATAAACAGCAAGCAGGAAAAGTAGTCAGGTAACAAGCACACAAAATCATAAAACTGAACTGGGGGTAAAATTAACCAGAGGTTCATAGCTATGTCTGGCAGTGGTCTGCAGACAGGATGGGCATAAAAAAGGGTGTGGTGTCTTCCCATTGGTTGTAGCTGAATGATGGTATTTCATCTGTGAGATACCCACCAGCTACATTCAGCCAGAGATTCTGCATCTGTCAAGGTAATGCAGCCCAGTGGGTGAGCATAACCTGCGTCCACCTGCGCCGCTGGCATCGACTACTCTCCCATCATCAGCACTATTCATGAAAGGAACACGTTGTCACCTGGCGACCGGAGTACAAATTGACGGAGCGGACTCCGTTGGTGACTTAACAGCCGTGTGCGGCAATGATGCAAACCTGGCTGCGGGCCATCCTCAGGGCAATGTGACACACGTGCCTTTTATGGCTCACGTGTTGATCCGAATTCTCCAGCAATTTTTAAAACACCATCACGGCCTACATGGCCTTGTGCAGCGGGCACGCTCGCTATGTGCTCACTTCCATCGTGCGCACACAGCAGCTCAACAACTTTCATCACTCCGGAAGTCTTAGGGTCTGGCAGTTAAACGCCGGAAATGCGATGTTCCGACACGCAGGAATTGGAATCTGCACATGTTGCAGCGTGTGTGGCAGCACCGCAGAGCCCTGCTGAAATACGGTAAGACATATAGCCTGGGATAAGTTGATCCAGAGGTGGTGCAGATCACGCTGCTGGAGTGGTGTCAGATCAAGGACCTATGCACCCTGCTACACAGTTTTGAAATGTCGACGAAGATGTTTAGCACTGGCAATGTCATTCTCAGCGTGACAATTCTGGTCATCTACATGATGGAGCACACTGTAATTATTATTCGGAGTCAGGTGTTGGGACAAGAGGAAGGGGAGGAAGTACAGGAGGAGTCATATGCGGAAGGGATAACAAGATCTACGAGGTCCAGATGGTCAGCGGCACCTATGCGGCAGTCATGGTGAGGGAGAGGGATTAACAAGGGCGCATAGTATCAGCAAAAAGTGTTGATGAAAGTGCAGGAGCCCATGAAGAAATGGAGGACGAACTGGCGATGGGCATGGAAGACTCAGCAGATGAGTGAGAGCTTGCTCACATTTCGGTTGTGCGAGGTTGTGGGTAGAGGGCAGAGGAAGGATGCACGATTCTCACCTCTCTGCCACCAACACACCAAGGACTTGGTCCTCCTGGATGCACAAGACACATGAGCGCCTTCTTGCTGCACTACCTACATGACCCTCGGATTGTATGAATTTGAAGTAATCCTGAATACTGGGTTGCCACACTGTTAGATCCCCGGTACAAGACAAAATTTGGCGAACTAATTCCTGCCATAGAAATAGACGCACGTATACAGGAGTATCTGCAGAATGTGGTACGCAATCTTAGATCTACTTTTCCACTAAACACCAGTGCTGCACAGAGTGAATCTCAACACTTTTGTCATGGATAGGAGGAAATGGTCTTTTACTTGTCACATCGGAGGGACCGAGGGATGGCTGCTGTGCTGAGATGGCGTTGAGTACGGTGTCCCTGCACAGTTGCACTTTTGGTCATATCCCAAAATGAGTTGAAAAAGGACAGATGCTGTTGGAAAGGGGAACAGGTGTGTTGGAAAGGGGAAAAAAAATTTGGTCCGTGGATTTGGTGGTTAAACAACTGTAACATTTGCTGAAGAAACAACATCTGTTACAGTGGGACTGGCAGATTTGGATAAAGTGGTTATATAATCTGTGACCGCTATATAACAAAAATTAATAAGAAAAGAAAGAGAAAGGTATATATCAACCTTCAGCAGTCAGTGTCCACCGTGCTCCAGTTGGAAAAGGAGAGGTTGGCAACTTGAAGGTTTGGTGGAGGATACAGAGCTGTGTGGCTATGAAACTAATAGTAGCCTGAACCGAGTTAGACGCCATTCGGATCTGGAGACTGTGAGCCCTGTTAGCGTCACAGGGTCCACATGCCCACCCAGCCCAGGAACTCCCTGTTAACAACACAGGGGCCATTGAGTACGCTGACCGTGTGCGTAGGGGCCACACCTGTGGACAGCAGGCGCATCAGCAGCAGCAGGCCTGTTAATGCCACTGGGCTGCACAAGCAGGACTGTTAGGACAGGAGCTGGTCTTAACCGTTCTGCGTTACCAACTGTGGTGGTGGCCTGCATCCACCACCCTATCCCTGCCTACCTCTGGCCTAAAGCCGCAATGGGTTCAACACATGGAGGTGTGCTCTTTCGGAGCATAATAGAAGACTGCGCACCTCCTTGTTGGCTCCAGCCCCTTTTATAACCTGGGTCCGCCCCAAACCAGGGTGAACCACAATGCACCTCCTGGAGACAAAAGCAGAGTGACACGTCATGAGTGGCATAACTAGCGTCCTATTTGGAAACGCAACTTCAATGATGACCTCATGGCTGCCATGACCCAAACACCTCACCAGTCATCGTCTGACCATCAATAATGCGGTGACAAGTCATAGGTGTGGGCCTCTGCAAGCCATTTGGGAGGACACCTGATGCCCTGTGGTCTATATGGGACCCCCACATCAGGGCCAGGGCCAAAGAGTTCATTACCGGACCTAGTCTCTGATGCAGGAAGTGCCTGAGCATGCTCAGTAGCATGAAATACAGTCTCTGAAAAAGACTATCAGCTTTAGCATGGTGTCTAGGCACAAAACAGGACTTAGACCCGGCACAGAATGCAAGCACCTGTGCAAAGAGGCTTTTCACACTTAGTGTGGGAGCATGCGCTGTATCCCGAAATGAAGACTTAGCGTCAGGAATGGCACAGTCAGGCTGAGCATACTCACTAGGCGAAACACTGTAATTATGCTGCAGCTGGGGTACATCGGCACACGCATGCGCACTAGCTGCCTCTCCACACTTAGACGTGGAGGGGAAATTTGTCTTGGAGATGCTGTCTATGAACAGAAGGAAAAGCTAAAGGAAGCCTGACTTTCTATCCCTCCGAATTATGAAATGCAGCAATGAATTCCATGAGTTTGCTATAACATTAGCGTAGCTAAATGTGCATGAGGGTGTGATGTAGAGGTGCTAGAAATAGCTTGTCACCAGTGGGGCACTAATGGAATACAACAGCCAGTTCTATGATGCCACAAAATGGCAGTATTTTGTGCTATCATTATAGCTTATTAAAAACAGAGCACGAGGTTGTCATGCAGAGGTGCTGCACATAGATTTGCAGTAGTGTGAATAGACAAAAGTACAATAGCCACGTTTAGGATACAACTAGGTACAGTGAGTGTTTGCTAGTATAATGGCTGAGTTTAAAAAAGTTTGAGTGTGCAATGCAGGCAGACGTGCTGCAAATAACGTTCCAATACTGTGAATAGACAAAAGTACAATAGCCACGTTTAGGATACAACTAGGTACAGTGAGTGTTTGCTAGTATAATGGCTGAGTTTAAAAAAGTTTGAGTGTGCAATGCAGGCAGACGTGCTGCAAATAACGTTCCAATACTGTGAATAGACAAAAGTACAATAGCCACGTTTAGGATACAACTAGGTACACTGAGTGTTTGCTACTATAAATGGCTGAGTTTAAAAAAGTTTGAGTGTGCAATGCAGGCAGACGTGCTGCAAATAACGTTCCAATACTGTGAATTGACAAAAGTACAATAGCCACGTTTAGGATACAACTAGGTACAGTGAGTGTTTGCTAGTATAATGGCTGAGTTTAAAAAAGTTTGAGTGTGCAATGCAGGCAGACGTGCTGCAAATAACGTTCCAATACTGTGAATTGACAAAAGTACAATAGCCACGTTTAGGATACAACTAGGTACAGTGAGTGTTTGCTAGTATAATGGCTGAGTTTAAAAAAGTTTGAGTGTGCAATGCAGGCAGACGTGCTGCAAATAACGTTCCAATACTGTGAATTGACAAAAGTACAATAGCCACGTTTAGGATACAACTAGGTACAGTGAGTGTTTGCTAGTATAATGGCTGAGTTTAAAAAAGTTTGAGTGTGCAATGCAGGCAGACGTGCTGCAAATAACGTTCCAATACTGTGAATTGACAAAAGTACAATAGCCACGTTTAGGATACAACTAGGTACAGTGAGTGTTTGCTAGTATAATGGCTGAGTTTAAAAAAGTTAGAGTGTGCAATGCAGGCAGACGTGCTGCAAATAACGTTCCAATACTGTGAATTGACAAAAGTACAATAGCCACGTTTAGGATACAACTAGGTACACTGAGTGTTTGCTACTATAAATGGCTGAGTTTAAAAAAGTTTGAGTGTGCAATGCAGGCAGACGTGCTGCAAATAACGTTCCAATACTGTGAATTGACAAAAGTACAATAGCCACGTTTAGGATACAACTAGGTACACTGAGTGTTTGCTAGTATAATGGCTGAGTTTAAAAAAGTTTGAGTGTGCAATGCAGGCAGACGTGCTGCAAATAACGTTCCAATACTGTGAATTGACAAAAGTACAATAGCCACGTTTAGGATACAACTAGGTACAGTGAGTGTTTGCTAGTATAATGGCTGAGTTTAAAAAAGTTAGAGTGTGCAATGCAGGCAGACGTGCTGCAAATATCGTTCCAATACTGTGAATAGACAAAAGTAAAATAGCCACGTTTAGGATACAACTAGGTACACTGAGTGTTTGCTAGTATAATGGCTGAGTTTAAAAAAGTTAGAGTGTGCAATGCAGGCAGACGTGCTGCAAATAACGTTCCAATACTGTGAATAGACAAAAGTACAATAGCCACGTTTAGGATACAACTAGGTACACTGAGTGTTTGCTACTATAAATGGCTGAGTTTAAAAAAGTTTGAGTGTGCAATGCAGGCAGACGTGCTGCAAATAACGTTCCAATACTGTGAATTGACAAAAGTACAATAGCCACGTTTAGGATACAACTAGGTACAGTGAGTGTTTGCTAGTATAATGGCTGAGTTTAAAAAAGTTTGAGTGTGCAATGCAGGCAGACGTGCTGCAAATAACGTTCCAATACTGTGAATTGACAAAAGTACAATAGCCACGTTTAGGATACAACTAGGTACAGTGAGTGTTTGCTAGTATAATGGCTGAGTTTAAAAAAGTTTGAGTGTGCAATGCAGGCAGACGTGCTGCAAATAACGTTCCAATACTGTGAATTGACAAAAGTACAATAGCCACGTTTAGGATACAACTAGGTACAGTGAGTGTTTGCTAGTATAATGGCTGAGTTTAAAAAAGTTAGAGTGTGCAATGCAGGCAGACGTGCTGCAAATATCGTTCCAATACTGTGAATAGACAAAAGTAAAATAGCCACGTTTAGGATACAACTAGGTACACTGAGTGTTTGCTAGTATAATGGCTGAGTTTAAAAAAGTTAGAGTGTGCAATGCAGGCAGACGTGCTGCAAATAACGTTCCAATACTGTGAATAGACAAAAGTACAATAGCCACGTTTAGGATACAACTAGGTACACTGAGTGTTTGCTACTATAAATGGCTGAGTTTAAAAAAGTTTGAGTGTGCAATGCAGGCAGACGTGCTGCAAATAACGTTCCAATACTGTGAATTGACAAAAGTACAATAGCCACGTTTAGGATACAACTAGGTACACTGAGTGTTTGCTACTATAAATGGCTGAGTTTAAAAAAGTTTGAGTGTGCAATGCAGGCAGACGTGCTGCAAATAACGTTCCAATACTGTGAATTGACAAAAGTACAATAGCCACGTTTAGGATACAACTAGGTACACTGAGTGTTTGCTAGTATAATGGCTGAGTTTAAAAAAGTTTGAGTGTGCAATGCAGGCAGACGTGCTGCAAATAACGTTCCAATACTGTGAATTGACAAAAGTACAATAGCCACGTTTAGGATACAACTAGGTACAGTGAGTGTTTGCTAGTATAATGGCTGAGTTTAAAAAAGTTAGAGTGTGCAATGCAGGCAGACGTGCTGCAAATATCGTTCCAATACTGTGAATAGACAAAAGTAAAATAGCCACGTTTAGGATACAACTAGGTACACTGAGTGTTTGCTAGTATAATGGCTGAGTTTAAAAAAGTTAGAGTGTGCAATGCAGGCAGACGTGCTGCAAATAACGTTCCAATACTGTGAATAGACAAAAGTACAATAGCCACGTTTAGGATACAACTAGGTACACTGAGTGTTTGCTACTATAAATGGCTGAGTTTAAAAAAGTTTGAGTGTGCAATGCAGGCAGACGTGCTGCAAATAACGTTCCAATACTGTGAATTGACAAAAGTACAATAGCCACGTTTAGGATACAACTAGGTACACTGAGTGTTTGCTAGTATAATGGCTTAGTTAAAATGAGTTTGAGTGTGCAATGCAGGCAGACGCGCTATGCAAATGTCTTTGCACTAGTGGGACTATAGCAAAGTCCAATAGCCACGTATAGGATGCCACTAGGTACACTGAGTGTTTGCTAGTATAATGGCTTGGTTAGAATGAGTTGTAGTGTGCAATGCAGGCAGATGTGCTCAGCTAATGTCTTTGCACTAGTGGGACTATAGCAAAGTCCAATAGCCACGTATAGGATGCCACTAGGTACACTGAGTGTTTGCTAGTATAATGGCTTAGTTAAAATGAGTTTGAGTGTGCAATGCCGGCAGACGCGCTATGCAAATGTCTTTGCACTAGTGGGACTATAGCAAAGTCCAATAGCCACGTATAGGATGCCACTAGGTACACTGAGTGTTTGCTAGTATAATGGCTTGGTTTTAATGAGTTGGAGTGTGCAATGCAGGCAGACGCGCTCTGCAAATGTCTTTGCACTAGTGGGACTATAGCAAAGTCCAATAGCCACGTATAGGATGCCACTAGGTACACTGAGTGTTTGCTAGTATAATGGCTTGGTTAGAATGAGTTGTAGTGTGCAATGCAGGCAGACGCGCTCTGCAAATGTCTTTGCACTAGTGGGACTATAGCAAAGTCCAATAGCCACGTATAGGATGCCACTAGGTACACTGAGTGTTTGCTAGTATAATGGCTTGGTTAGAATGAGTTGTAGTGTGCAATGCAGGCAGACGCGCTCTGCAAATGTCTTTGCACTAGTGGGACTATAGCAAAGTCCAATAGCCACGTATAGGATGCCACTAGGTACACTGAGTGTTTGCTAGTATAATGGCTTAGTTATCAGTTGGAGTGTGCAGAGGACAAGAGGGTACAGTGGCAGGATTGTGGTGCTCTGGGTAGAGGAATGGAAGCCTGCCTTTCTATTCCCTCCTAATGGTGAAATGCAGGTAGGAAATCCCTGACCTGGGCTACACAGACGCTGTTGCTGTTTGCAGGACCTGTCACCTATGGCTCTCTGACCCTGCCGGTTGGAGCCCTTAAAAGGACTGCTATAAAGTGCTCTCCCTAAGCTGTCTAACGCTGTGTATGCAGCGCATACAGCTGTATCGGCTATAGGACTCAGGAAGACGGAGCTGCGACAGTGATGTCTGACACCAAAGACGCAGAAGGCAGATAATGGCGTCCGTGAAGAAAATGTCCGGTTTTATAATGCAGGGACATGTGACATGCAGATCCTATCACACATGCCGTTGCTTCTCTGGCTCAAAGTCCACTTAGCTGTGTGTGTGTCTGGGATTGGCTGACATGCTGGCCCGCCCCACAAGACGCGCGCGCTTAGGGAAGGAAGACAAGAAAAAAAAAAAAAAAAAATGGCGATCGCCATTATAGAAACAGCAGTGATCTGAAGGCGCTGTTCACGCACACTATACACTGAAATGTGATAATAGTTTGATTCACAGAGTGACTTACACTATTACAGCAGAAACCAAGCTATGATTTAGCTGTTTTTTGGCTGCTAGAACCGTTCTCGAACGTTTCTAGAACTACCGAGCTTTTGCAAAAAGCTCGAGTTCTAGTTCGATCTAGAACATGCCCCAAAATCACTCGAGCCGCGAACTGGAGAACCACGAACCACGAACCGCGCTCAACTCTAGTAACAAGTAGAGTTGAGCGCGGTTCGTGGTTCGTGGTTCTCCAGTTCGCGGCTCGAGTGATTTTGGGGCATGTTCTAGATCGAACTAGAACTCGAGCTTTTTGCAAAAGCTCGGTAGTTCTAGAAACGTTCGAGAACGGTTCTAGCAGCCAAAAAACAGCTAAATCATAGCTTGGTTTCTGCTGTAATAGTGTAAGTCACTCTGTGAATCAAACTATTATCACATTTCAGTGTATAGTGTGCGTGAACAGCGCCTTCAGATCACTGCTGTTTCTATAATGGCGATCGCCATTTTTTTTTTTTTTTTTCTTGTCTTCCTTCCCTAAGCGCGCGCGTCTTGTGGGGCGGGCCAGCATGTCAGCCAATCCCAGACACACACACAGCTAAGTGGACTTTGAGCCAGAGAAGCAACGGCATGTGTGATAGGATCTGCATGTCACATGTCCCTGCATTATAAAACCGGACATTTTCTTCACGGACGCCATTATCTGCCTTCTGCGTCTTTGGTGTCAGACATCACTGTCGCAGCTCCGTCTTCCTGAGTCCTATAGCCGATACAGCTGTATGCGCTGCATACACAGCGTTAGACAGCTTAGGGAGAGCACTTTATAGCAGTCCTTTTAAGGGCTCCAACCGGCAGGGTCAGAGAGCCATAGGTGACAGGTCCTGCAAACAGCAACAGCGTCTGTGTAGCCCAGGTCAGGGATTTCCTACCTGCATTTCACCATTAGGAGGGAATAGAAAGGCAGGCTTCCATTCCTCTACCCAGAGCACCACAATCCTGCCACTGTACCCTCTTGTCCTCTGCACACTCCAACTGATAACTAAGCCATTATACTAGCAAACACTCAGTGTACCTAGTGGCATCCTATACGTGGCTATTGGACTTTGCTATAGTCCCACTAGTGCAAAGACATTTGCAGAGCGCGTCTGCCTGCATTGCACACTACAACTCATTCTAACCAAGCCATTATACTAGCAAACACTCAGTGTACCTAGTGGCATCCTATACGTGGCTATTGGACTTTGCTATAGTCCCACTAGTGCAAAGACATTTGCAGAGCGCGTCTGCCTGCATTGCACACTACAACTCATTCTAACCAAGCCATTATACTAGCAAACACTCAGTGTACCTAGTGGCATCCTATACGTGGCTATTGGACTTTGCTATAGTCCCACTAGTGCAAAGACATTTGCAGAGCGCGTCTGCCTGCATTGCACACTCCAACTCATTGTTACTAAGCCATTATACTAGCAAACACTCAGTGTACCTAGTTGTATCCTAAACGTGGCTATTGTACTTTTGTCTATTCACAGTATTGGAACGATATTTGCAGCACGTCTGCCTGCATTGCACACTCTAACTTTTTTAAACTCAGCCATTTATAGTAGCAAACACTCAGTGTACCTAGTTGTATCCTAAACGTGGCTATTGTACTTTTGTCAATTCACAGTATTGGAACGTTATTTGCAGCACGTCTGCCTGCATTGCACACTCAAACTTTTTTAAACTCAGCCATTTATAGTAGCAAACACTCAGTGTACCTAGTTGTATCCTAAACGTGGCTATTGTACTTTTGTCAATTCACAGTATTGGAACGTTATTTGCAGCACGTCTGCCTGCATTGCACACTCAAACTTTTTTAAACTCAGCCATTATACTAGCAAACACTCACTGTACCTAGTTGTATCCTAAACGTGGCTATTGTACTTTTGTCAATTCACAGTATTGGAACGTTATTTGCAGCACGTCTGCCTGCATTGCACACTCAAACTTTTTTAAACTCAGCCATTTATAGTAGCAAACACTCAGTGTACCTAGTTGTATCCTAAACGTGGCTATTGTACTTTTGTCAATTCACAGTATTGGAACGTTATTTGCAGCACGTCTGCCTGCATTGCACACTCAAACTTTTTTAAACTCAGCCATTTATAGTAGCAAACACTCAGTGTACCTAGTTGTATCCTAAACGTGGCTATTGTACTTTTGTCTATTCACAGTATTGGAACGTTATTTGCAGCACGTCTGCCTGCATTGCACACTCTAACTTTTTTAAACTCAGCCATTATACTAGCAAACACTCACTGTACCTAGTTGTATCCTAAACGTGGCTATTGTACTTTTGTCAATTCACAGTATTGGAACGTTATTTGCAGCACGTCTGCCTGCATTGCACACTCAAACTTTTTTAAACTCAGCCATTATACTAGCAAACACTCACTGTACCTAGTTGTATCCTAAACGTGGCTATTGTACTTTTGTCAATTCACAGTATTGGAACGTTATTTGCAGCACGTCTGCCTGCATTGCACACTCAAACTTTTTTAAACTCAGCCATTATACTAGCAAACACTCACTGTACCTAGTTGTATCCTAAACGTGGCTATTGTACTTTTGTCAATTCACAGTATTGGAACGTTATTTGCAGCACGTCTGCCTGCATTGCACACTCAAACTTTTTTAAACTCAGCCATTATACTAGCAAACACTCACTGTACCTAGTTGTATCCTAAACGTGGCTATTGTACTTTTGTCAATTCACAGTATTGGAACGTTATTTGCAGCACGTCTGCCTGCATTGCACACTCAAACTTTTTTAAACTCAGCCATTTATAGTAGCAAACACTCAGTGTACCTAGTTGTATCCTAAACGTGGCTATTGTACTTTTGTCTATTCACAGTATTGGAACGTTATTTGCAGCACGTCTGCCTGCATTGCACACTCAAACTTTTTTAAACTCAGCCATTATACTAGCAAACACTCACTGTACCTAGTTGTATCCTAAACGTGGCTATTGTACTTTTGTCAATTCACAGTATTGGAACGATATTTGCAGGACATCTGCCTGCATTGCACACTCAAACTTTTTTAAACTCAGCCATTATACTAGCAAACACTCACTGTACCTAGTTGTATCCTAAACGTGGCTATTGTACTTTTGTCTATTCACACTACTGCAAATCTATGTGCAGCACCTCTGCATGACAACCTCGTGCTCTGTTTTTAATAAGCTATAATGATAGCACAAAATACTGCCATTTTGTGGCATCATAGAACTGGCTGTTGTATTCCATTAGTGCCCCACTGGTGACAAGCTATTTCTAGCACCTCTACATCACACCCTCATGCACATTTAGCTACGCTAATGTTATAGCAAACTCATGGAATTCATTGCTGCATTTCATAATTCGGAGGGATAGAAAGTCAGGCTTCCTTTAGCTTTTCCTTCTGTTCATAGACAGCATCTCCAAGACAAATTTCCCCTCCACGTCTAAGTGTGGAGAGGCAGCTAGTGCGCATGCGTGTGCCGATGTACCCCAGCTGCAGCATAATTACAGTGTTTCGCCTAGTGAGTATGCTCAGCCTGACTGTGCCATTCCTGACGCTAAGTCTTCATTTCGGGATACAGCGCATGCTCCCACACTAAGTGTGAAAAGCCTCTTTGCACAGGTGCTTGCATTCTGTGCCGGGTCTAAGTCCTGTTTTGTGCCTAGACACCATGCTAAAGCTGATAGTCTTTTTTCAGAGACTGTATTTCATGCTACTGAGCATGCTCAGGCACTTCCTGCATCAGAGACTAGGTCCGGTAATGAACTCTTTGGCCCTGGCCCTGATGTGGGGGTCCCATATAGACCACAGGGCATCAGGTGTCCTCCCAAATGGCTTGCAGAGGCCCACACCTATGACTTGTCACCGCATTATTGATGGTCAGACGATGACTGGTGAGGTGTTTGGGTCATGGCAGCCATGAGGTCATCATTGAAGTTGCGTTTCCAAATAGGACGCTAGTTATGCCACTCATGACGTGTCACTCTGCTTTTGTCTCCAGGAGGTGCATTGTGGTTCACCCTGGTTTGGGGCGGACCCAGGTTATAAAAGGGGCTGGAGCCAACAAGGAGGTGCGCAGTCTTCTATTATGCTCCGAAAGAGCACACCTCCATGTGTTGAACCCATTGCGGCTTTAGGCCAGAGGTAGGCAGGGATAGGGTGGTGGATGCAGGCCACCACCACAGTTGGTAACGCAGAACGGTTAAGACCAGCTCCTGTCCTAACAGTCCTGCTTGTGCAGCCCAGTGGCATTAACAGGCCTGCTGCTGCTGATGCGCCTGCTGTCCACAGGTGTGGCCCCTACGCACACGGTCAGCGTACTCAATGGCCCCTGTGTTGTTAACAGGGAGTTCCTGGGCTGGGTGGGCATGTGGACCCTGTGACGCTAACAGGGCTCACAGTCTCCAGATCCGAATGGCGTCTAACTCGGTTCAGGCTACTATTAGTTTCATAGCCACACAGCTCTGTATCCTCCACCAAACCTTCAAGTTGCCAACCTCTCCTTTTCCAACTGGGAGCACGGTGGACACTGACTGCTGAAGGTGATATATACCTTTCTCTTTCTTTTCTTATTAATTTTTGTTATATAGCGGTCACAGATTATATACCACTTTATCCAAATCTGCCAGTCCCACTGTAACAGATGTTGTTTCTTCAGCAAATGTTACAGTTGTTTAACCACCAAATCCACGGACCAAAATTTTTTTCCCCTTTCCAACACACCTGTTCCCCTTTCCAACAGCATCTGTCCTTTTTCAACTCATTTTGGGATATGACCAAAAGTGCAACTGTGCAGGGACACCGTACTCAACGCCATCTCAGCACAGCAGCCATCCCTCGGTCCCTCCGATGTGGACAAGTAAAAGACCATTTCCTCCTATCCATGACAAAGTGTTGAGATTCACTCTGTGCAGCACTGGTGTTTAGTGGAAAAGTAGATCTAAGATTGCGTACCACATTCTGCAGATACTCCTGTATACGTGCGTCTATTTCTATGGCAGGAATTAGTTCGCCAAATTTTGTCTTGTACCGGGGATCTAACAGTGTGGCAACCCAGTATTCAGGATTACTTCAAATTCATACAATCCGAGGGTCATGTAGGTAGTGCAGCAAGAAGGCGCTCATGTGTCTTGTGCATCCAGGAGGACCAAGTCCTTGGTGTGTTGGTGGCAGAGAGGTGAGAATCGTGCATCCTTCCTCTGCCCTCTACCCACAACCTCGCACAACCGAAATGTGAGCAAGCTCTCACTCATCTGCTGAGTCTTCCATGCCCATCGCCAGTTCGTCCTCCATTTCTTCATGGGCTCCTGCACTTTCATCAACACTTTTTGCTGATACTATGCGCCCTTGTTAATCCCTCTCCCTCACCATGACTGCCGCATAGGTGCCGCTGACCATCTGGACCTCGTAGATCTTGTTATCCCTTCCGCATATGACTCCTCCTGTACTTCCTCCCCTTCCTCTTGTCCCAACACCTGACTCCGAATAATAATTACAGTGTGCTCCATCATGTAGATGACCAGAATTGTCACGCTGAGAATGACATTGCCAGTGCTAAACATCTTCGTCGACATTTCAAAACTGTGTAGCAGGGTGCATAGGTCCTTGATCTGACACCACTCCAGCAGCGTGATCTGCACCACCTCTGGATCAACTTATCCCAGGCTATATGTCTTACCGTATTTCAGCAGGGCTCTGCGGTGCTGCCACACACGCTGCAACATGTGCAGATTCCAATTCCTGCGTGTCGGAACATCGCATTTCCGGCGTTTAACTGCCAGACCCTAAGACTTCCGGAGTGATGAAAGTTGTTGAGCTGCTGTGTGCACACGATGGAAGTGAGCACATAGCGAGCGTGCCCGCTGCACAAGGCCATGTAGGCCGTGATGGTGTTTTAAAAATTGCTGGAGAATTCGGATCAACACGTGAGCCATAAAAGGCACGTGTGTCACATTGCCCTGAGGATGGCCCGCAGCCAGGTTTGCATCATTGCCGCACACGGCTGTTAAGTCACCAACGGAGTCCGCTCCGTCAATTTGTACTCCGGTCGCCAGGTGACAACGTGTTCCTTTCATGAATAGTGCTGATGATGGGAGAGTAGTCGATGCCAGCGGCGCAGGTGGACGCAGGTTATGCTCACCCACTGGGCTGCATTACCTTGACAGATGCAGAATCTCTGGCTGAATGTAGCTGGTGGGTATCTCACAGATGAAATACCATCATTCAGCTACAACCAATGGGAAGACACCACACCCTTTTTTATGCCCATCCTGTCTGCAGACCACTGCCAGACATAGCTATGAACCTCTGGTTAATTTTACCCCCAGTTCAGTTTTATGATTTTGTGTGCTTGTTACCTGACTACTTTTCCTGCTTGCTGTTTATGTACCTTGTTGGCCGATACGCATTTCACCTCTGCTTGTTTTCTGATTAAGTCCTGGCCGTCCCATTCTGTTCCTGTTCCTCAATTAATGTTTTGACCCTGCCTGACTACTATTCTCTGTAATAGCGGTGTGACTCACATTTCCCATACATTTCAAAGTAAAACTTTGACCGCCTGATGGCATTGAGCTCTGCTGCCAGCATAGTAAGGAGGTGTGTGGTAGTCCTTGTGCGCAGTTGCAAGGAAGGGTGGCCTGACCACACAGGGTTTGCGCAAAGGTAGAGGACCCACACGAGGTTGAAGAGGCAGAAGCAGTGTATTAACTTCTACATACAGAACAAGGATTGAAACAACTCGTGGGGACGGCAAGACTTGTACAGCAGACCCTTCTCCATCTCTCACCATAGTTTGCCAGTGCCCAGTCAGTGACATGTAATGACCCTGTCTATGCTTACTGGTCCAAGTATCTGTGTTGAAATGCACCCTGTCGCACACAGATTTTCTCAAGGAAGTGGTGATGTTGTGTGCGACATGCCGGTGTAGCGCGGGCATGCTTTTCTTGGAGAAGCAGTGGTGATTGGGCATCTGGTACTGGGGCACAGCGACAGACATAAGGTCTGTAAAATCCTGTGTGTCCACTACGCGTAAAGGCAGCATTTCGGTAGCCAACAGCTTACAGAGGGATAGAGTCAACCACTTAGCTTTGTCATGGGTCGCAGTAAGTGGCCTTTTATTTGACCACATCTGAGGGACAGAGATCTGGCTGCTGTCTGTAGACGGTGTTGAGTAGGGTGTCCCTGGAAAAATGCAGGTTTGTGAGAAAAGTGCAGGCGGAGACATGATGTTGGCTTCATCTTGCCTTCAGATCTGTTCATCTTGTATCATTTTTAAAAAACACAGCAAGCAAGGGTTACTCCAAGCGGAGTCTCCCTTTTTTTCCAAAAATTGGGCCCCACACAGACACCTTATCAGTGGCAGCACTTGTGCCCTAGTTGCAAACAGGATGTTTTGATTTGCATCAAGCACATTCCAAATCCACAAGCATTTACTCTCCCCAGGATGACACAGGGGTAGTAAATTCCTTCTGGATCCATGACTTGTTCATTTTGATGAACGTCAGTCTGTCCACATTGTCACTGGACAGACGCGTGCGCTTATCTGTCAGCACACACCCAGCAGCACTGAAGACACGTTCAGAGACAACGCTGGCAGCTGGACACGACAAAATCTTCGAGGCGTAACTGGAGAGCTCTTGACATTTTTCTAGATTTGAAGCACAAAAGGAGCAAGGCTCCATTTGCAAAGTCATTGCATCGATGTTCATTTGGAGATACTCCTGTATCATCCTCTCCATCCGTTGACTATGTGTCAGACTTGTTGTCTCTGGTGGCCTTGCAAAGGAGGGTCTAAAAAAATTATGAAAAGATTCCATAAAATTGCTGTTACCAGCACCAGATACGGTCCTACTGGTACGGGTAGACTGTTGAAGATGACGAGGCCGTCCCATGTTTGTCAAGTTACAACTGGGAGAATCACTCCCTTCACCTGCACGGTTGTTTGGTGGAAAAGCCGAGCTAAGATCGAGTAACAGCTTCTGCTGATACTCCTGCATACGTGCGTCCCTTTCTATGGGTGGAATTATGTCACAAAATTTGGACTTGTCCCGGGGATCTAATAGTGTGGCAAGCCAGTAGTCATCATCACTTCTAATTTTGACAATACGAGGGTCATGTTGGAGGTAGTGCAACAAGAAGGCACTCATGTGTCTTGCGCAGCCATGCGCACCAAGTCCACGCTGTGTTTGTGGCATAGAGGTGCTAACCGTTCTTTCTTCCTCTGTCATCTCCCCCCAACCTCTTTCAACTGAAATTTGACCAAGGTCCCCCTCATCTGCTGAGTCTTCCATGTCCATGGACAGTTCGTCCTCCATATCTTCATGTCCTCCTGCACCTTCCTCAACATCTCACCTGCTACCATGCGCCCTTGTTGATCCCTGTCCCCCATGGTCCCATGCCTGCCGCGTTGGTGATGATGAACGTCTGGACCTTGGTGATGTTGTTGTGTCTTGCGCATATGAATCCTCCTGTAGTTCCTCCCCTTCCTGTTGTCCCACCCCCTGACTACGAATAGTGTTTAGCGTGTGCTCCAGCATGTAAATGACTGTAATAGTCATGCTGATAATGGCATTGTCAGCGCTAAACATATTCGTCGCCATGTCGAAACTGTGCAGAAGGGTGCATAGGTCCTTGATCTGAGATCACTCCATCAGGGTGATCTGCCCCACTTCTGCATCTCGTTGGCCCAGGCTATACATCATGACGTATTGCACCAGGGCTCGCCGGTGCTGCCACAGTCGCTGTAACATGTGGAGAGTTGAATTCCAGCGTGTCGCCACATCGCATTTCAGGCGATGAACCGGCAGGCCGAAAGACTTCTGGAGCGATGCAAGTCGCTCAGGTGCGGCGGTTGAACGGCGGAAGTGAGCACTGCAGACAGTTTCCGTGCCCTGGTCAGAAGGCCATCTAGGCCGGGATAGTGTGTTAAAAATTGCTGGACAACAAGGTTAAACACGTGAGCCATACAAGGCACGTGTGTCACCTTGCCCAGGCGAAGGGCCGCACCCAGGTTTGCAGCATTGTCGCACACGGCCTTACCAGGCTGCAGGTTGAGTGGAGACAACCATTTATCAAAATCAGTCTCCAGAGCTGCCCACAACTCAGTCGCTGTGTGACTCCTATTTCAAAGACATGTCAAGCTAAAGACCGCCTGATGCCGTTGCGCTCTGCTACCAGCATAGTAATGAGGGGTGCGTGATTCCTTCTGCGCAGTGAGAACGCTGGTGGCCTGACCAGGCAGGCTTGGGGCGGAGGTGGAGGACCCAGATGAGGTGGAGGATGCAGAAGCAGTGGCGGAACTTGGACAGACAGAGGATTGACACACAAGTCGTGGGGACGGCAAGACTTGTGCAGCAGACCCTTCACCATCTATCACCATAGTTACCCAGTGGCCAGTCAGCGACATGTAACGTCCCTGTCCATGCTTACTGGTCCAAGTATCGGTGGTGAAATGCACCCGTTCACACACAGAGTTTCTCAAGGAAGCGGTGATGTTGTGTGCGACATGCTGGTGTAGCGCGGGCACACCTTTCTTAGAGAAGTAGTGGCGACTAGGCATCTGGTACTGGGGCACAGCGACAGACATAAGGTCTCTAAAATCCCGTGTGTCCACTAGGCGGAAAGGCAGCATTTCTGTAGTCAACAGCTTACAGAGGGATAGAGTCAACCTCTTCGCTTTGTCATGGGTCGCAGGAAGTGGCCTTTTATTTGACCACATCTGAGGGACAGAGATCTGGCTGCTGTGTGTAGACGGTGTTGAGTCGGGTGTCCCTGGAAAAATGCAGCTTTGTGAGGAAAGTGCAGGCGGAGACATGATGTTGCCTTCATCCAAAGTTGGTGCTATCGATGTCTGAGAGAGCTGTACACACTCACTTGTTTCCCCTTCCAAACCAACTGACGACCTACCAAGCAAACTGCCTGTTGCGGTTACAGTGGTGGAAGTTGTGGGTGGAAAAACAGGTGTGACAGCTGTCCCCACAGTCCTAGAAGATGACGAGCGCGCGGATGCACTGGAAGGGGCAGGCGGTGGATGGTTCGCTCCGCTAGGCCGCATTGCAGCACGGTGAGCTTCCCATCGGGCCATATGATATTTATTCATGTGACGATTCATGGAAGAAGTTGTCAAACTGCTGAGGTTTTGACCTCTACTAAGAGAACCATGACAAATTTTACAGATCACATAATTTGGGCGATCTTTTTCTATGTCAAAAAAGGACCTGGCTAGGCAAGGCTTAGAGGCCATGCGACCTGTTGATCCACCCCGAATAATGCTCAGAGGCAGAGTGGTGGCTGAGGATGCAGTTGTAGACGTGCTACCAGTGCTCCGACTGTGTCCAGGAAGGCGCCAGGTTACTTCGACGTCGGTTGCATCCTCCTCCACCGCCTCTGTTGACCTCCTCGAGTGTCTGACTGTGGGTTGACAGTAGGTGTGATCTAGAACTTAATCATCAATTGTTGTGTTTGCACTCCCCTACCCCTCAGACCGAGTTTCTTCTTGCCCTGACCGAATATTTAAGTTGTCATCCCAATCGGGTATCTGCGTCTCATCTTCATCAGTATGTTCCTCATTGCCTATAACCACAGTTGTTGGAAAGGCAGCATTTTGGTAGCCAACAGTTTGCATATGATGAAAGTCAACCTCCAAGCCATTTCATGCCCTTCTAAAAGCATGTAAAACACAGCGAGGGGACTCCAACCACAGTCTCCCTCGTTGCCACTAACTGGGCCACACACACCCCACTTGACTGGCATCGGTTGAGCCCCCTTTTGAAAAAGAAAAAGATGCTTTGCATGAAGCACTCTCAAAAATACGCGTGCCTTTCCCGTCCCCTGGCTGACCCAGGGGAAGAAAAGTCCTCTGAGAGCCATGACTTGTTCATCTTGGTTCTTTTAGAGACACAGCGAGGGGACTCCAACCACAGTCTCCCTCGTTGCCACTAACTGGGCCACACACACCCCACTTGACTGGCATCGGTTGACCCCCCCTTTTGACAAAGAAAAAGATGCTTTGCATGAAGCACTCTCAAAAATACGCGTGCCTTTCCCGTCCCCTGGCTGACCCAGGGGAAGAAAAGTCCTCTGAGAGCCATGACTTGTTCATCTTGGTTCTTTTAGAGACACAGCGAGGGGACTCCAACCACAGTCTCCCTCGTTGCCACTAACTGGGCCACACACACCCCACTTGACTGGCATCGGTTGAGCCCCCTTTTGAAAAAGAAAAAGATGCTTTGCATGAAGCACTCTCAAAAATACGCGTGCCTTTCCCGTCCCCTGGCTGACCCAGGGGAAGAAAAGTCCTCTGAGAGCCATGACTTGTTCATCTTGGTTCTTTTAGAGACACAGCGAGGGGACTCCAACCACAGTCTCCCTCGTTGCCACTAACTGGGCCACACACACCCCACTTGACTGGCATCGGTTGACCCCCCCTTTTGACAAAGAAAAAGATGCTTTGCATGAAGCACTCTCAAAAATACGCGTGCCTTTCCCGTCCCCTGGCTGACCCAGGGGAAGAAAAGTCCTCTGAGAGCCATGACTTGTTCATCTTGGTTCTTTTAGAGACACAGCGAGGGGACTCCAACCACAGTCTCCCTCGTTGCCACTAACTGGGCCACACACACCCCACTTGACTGGCATCGGTTGACCCCCCCTTTTGACAAAGAAAAAGATGCTTTTCATGAAGCACTCTCAAAAATACGCGTGCCTTTCCCGTCCCCTGGCTGACCCAGGGGAAGAAAAGTCCTCTGAGAGCCATGACTTGTTCATCTTGGTTCTTTTAGAGACACAGCGAGGGGACTCCAACCACAGTCTCCCTCGTTGCCACTAACTGGGCCACACACACCCCACTTGACTGGCATCGGTTGAGCCCCCTTTTGAAAAAGAAAAAGATGCTTTGCATGAAGCACTCTCAAAAATACGCGTGCCTTTCCCGTCCCCTGGCTGACCCAGGGGAAGAAAAGTCCTCTGAGAGCCATGACTTGTTCATCTTGGTTCTTTTAGAGACACAGCGAGGGGACTCCAACCACAGTCTCCCTCGTTGCCACTAACTGGGCCACACACACCCCACTTGACTGGCATCGGTTGACCCCCCCTTTTGACAAAGAAAAAGATGCTTTTCATGAAGCACTCTCAAAAATACGCGTGCCTTTCCCGTCCCCTGGCTGACCTAGGGGAAGAAAAGTCCTCTGAGAGCCATGACTTGTTCATCTTGGTTCTTTTAGAGACACAGCGAGGGGACTCCAACCACAGTCTCCCTCGTTGCCACTAACTGGGCCACACACACCCCACTTGACTGGCATCGGTTGACCCCCCCTTTTGACAAAGAAAAAGATGCTTTTCATGAAGCACTCTCAAAAATACGCGTGCCTTTCCCGTCCCCTGGCTGACCCAGGGGAAGAAAAGTCCTCTGAGAGCCATGACTTGTTCATCTTGGTTCTTTTAGAGACACAGCGAGGGGACTCCAACCACAGTCTCCCTCGTTGCCACTAACTGGGCCACACACACCCCACTTGACTGGCATCGGTTGACCCCCCCTTTTGACAAAGAAAAAGATGCTTTGCATGAAGCACTCTCAAAAATACGCGTGCCTTTCCCGTCCCCTGGCTGACCCAGGGGAAGAAAAGTCCTCTGAGAGCCATGACTTGTTCATCTTGGTTCTTTTAGAGACACAGCGAGGGGACTCCAACCACAGTCTCCCTCGTTGCCACTAACTGGGCCACACACACCCCACTTGACTGGCATCGGTTGACCCCCCCTTTTGACAAAGAAAAAGATGCTTTTCATGAAGCACTCTCAAAAATACGCGTGCCTTTCCCGTCCCCTGGCTGACCCAGGGGAAGAAAAGTCCTCTGAGAGCCATGACTTGTTCATCTTGGTTCTTTTAGAGACACAGCGAGGGGACTCCAACCACAGTCTCCCTCGTTGCCACTAACTGGGCCACACACACCCCACTTGACTGGCATCGGTTGAGCCCCCTTTTGAAAAAGAAAAAGATGCTTTGCATGAAGCACTCTCAAAAATACGCGTGCCTTTCCCGTCCCCTGGCTGACCCAGGGGAAGAAAAGTCCTCTGAGAGCCATGACTTGTTCATCTTGGTTCTTTTAGAGACACAGCGAGGGGACTCCAACCACAGTCTCCCTCGTTGCCACTAACTGGGCCACACACACCCCACTTGACTGGCATCGGTTGACCCCCCCTTTTGACAAAGAAAAAGATGCTTTGCATGAAGCACTCTCAAAAATACGCGTGCCTTTCCCGTCCCCTGGCTGACCCAGGGGAAGAAAAGTCCTCTGAGAGCCATGACTTGTTCATCTTGGTTCTTTTAGAGACACAGCGAGGGGACTCCAACCACAGTCTCCCTCGTTGCCACTAACTGGGCCACACACACCCCACTTGACTGGCATCGGTTGACCCCCCCTTTTGACAAAGAAAAAGATGCTTTTCATGAAGCACTCTCAAAAATACGCGTGCCTTTCCCGTCCCCTGGCTGACCCAGGGGAAGAAAAGTCCTCTGAGAGCCATGACTTGTTCATCTTGGTTCTTTTAGAGACACAGCGAGGGGACTCCAACCACAGTCTCCCTCGTTGCCACTAACTGGGCCACACACACCCCACTTGACTGGCATCGGTTGAGCCCCCTTTTGAAAAAGAAAAAGATGCTTTTCATGAAGCACTCTCAAAAATACGCGTGCCTTTCCCGTCCCCTGGCTGACCCAGGGGAAGAAAAGTCCTCTGAGAGCCATGACTTGTTCATCTTGGTTCTTTTAGAGACACAGCGAGGGGACTCCAACCACAGTCTCCCTCGTTGCCACTAACTGGGCCACACACACCCCACTTGACTGGCATCGGTTGAGCCCCCTTTTGAAAAAGAAAAAGATGCTTTGCATGAAGCACTCTCAAAAATACGCGTGCCTTTCCCGTCCCCTGGCTGACCCAGGGGAAGAAAAGTCCTCTGAGAGCCATGACTTGTTCATCTTGGTTCTTTTAGAGACACAGCGAGGGGACTCCAACCACAGTCTCCCTCGTTGCCACTAACTGGGCCACACACACCCCACTTGACTGGCATCGGTTGACCCCCCCTTTTGACAAAGAAAAAGATGCTTTGCATGAAGCACTCTCAAAAATACGCGTGCCTTTCCCGTCCCCTGGCTGACCCAGGGGAAGAAAAGTCCTCTGAGAGCCATGACTTGTTCATCTTGGTTCTTTTAGAGACACAGCGAGGGGACTCCAACCACAGTCTCCCTCGTTGCCACTAACTGGGCCACACACACCCCACTTGACTGGCATCGGTTGACCCCCCCTTTTGACAAAGAAAAAGATGCTTTTCATGAAGCACTCTCAAAAATACGCGTGCCTTTCCCGTCCCCTGGCTGACCCAGGGGAAGAAAAGTCCTCTGAGAGCCATGACTTGTTCATCTTGGTTCTTTTAGAGACACAGCGAGGGGACTCCAACCACAGTCTCCCTCGTTGCCACTAACTGGGCCACACACACCCCACTTGACTGGCATCGGTTGAGCCCCCTTTTGAAAAAGAAAAAGATGCTTTGCATGAAGCACTCTCAAAAATACGCGTGCCTTTCCCGTCCCCTGGCTGACCCAGGGGAAGAAAAGTCCTCTGAGAGCCATGACTTGTTCATCTTGGTTCTTTTAGAGACACAGCGAGGGGACTCCAACCACAGTCTCCCTCGTTGCCACTAACTGGGCCACACACACCCCACTTGACTGGCATCGGTTGAGCCCCCTTTTGAAAAAGAAAAAGATGCTTTGCATGAAGCACTCTCAAAAATACGCGTGCCTTTCCCGTCCCCTGGCTGACCCAGGGGAAGAAAAGTCCTCTGAGAGCCATGACTTGTTCATCTTGGTTCTTTTAGAGACACAGCGAGGGGACTCCAACCACAGTCTCCCTCGTTGCCACTAACTGGGCCACACACACCCCACTTGACTGGCATCGGTTGAGCCCCCTTTTGAAAAAGAAAAAGATGCTTTGCATGAAGCACTCTCAAAAATACGCGTGCCTTTCCCGTCCCCTGGCTGACCCAGGGGAAGAAAAGTCCTCTGAGAGCCATGACTTGTTCATCTTGGTTCTTTTAGAGACACAGCGAGGGGACTCCAACCACAGTCTCCCTCGTTGCCACTAACTGGGCCACACACACCCCACTTGACTGGCATCGGTTGAGCCCCCCTTTTGACAAAGAAAAAGATGCTTTGCATGAAGCACTCTCAAAAATACGCGTGCCTTTCCCGTCCCCTGGCTGACCCAGGGGAAGAAAAGTCCTCTGAGAGCCATGACTTGTTCATCTTGGTTCTTTTAGAGACACAGCGAGGGGACTCCAACCACAGTCTCCCTCGTTGCCACTAACTGGGCCACACACACCCCACTTGACTGGCATCGGTTGACCCCCCCTTTTGACAAAGAAAAAGATGCTTTGCATGAAGCACTCTCAAAAATACGCGTGCCTTTCCCGTCCCCTGGCTGACCCAGGGGAAGAAAAGTCCTCTGAGAGCCATGACTTGTTCATCTTGGTTCTTTTAGAGACACAGCGAGGGGACTCCAACCACAGTCTCCCTCGTTGCCACTAACTGGGCCACACACACCCCACTTGACTGGCATCGGTTGACCCCCCCTTTTGACAAAGAAAAAGATGCTTTTCATGAAGCACTCTCAAAAATACGCGTGCCTTTCCCGTCCCCTGGCTGACCCAGGGGAAGAAAAGTCCTCTGAGAGCCATGACTTGTTCATCTTGGTTCTTTTAGAGACACAGCGAGGGGACTCCAACCACAGTCTCCCTCGTTGCCACTAACTGGGCCACACACACCCCACTTGACTGGCATCGGTTGAGCCCCCTTTTGAAAAAGAAAAAGATGCTTTTCATGAAGCACTCTCAAAAATACGCGTGCCTTTCCCGTCCCCTGGCTGACCCAGGGGAAGAAAAGTCCTCTGAGAGCCATGACTTGTTCATCTTGGTTCTTTTAGAGACACAGCGAGGGGACTCCAACCACAGTCTCCCTCGTTGCCACTAACTGGGCCACACACACCCCACTTGACTGGCATCGGTTGAGCCCCCTTTTGAAAAAGAAAAAGATGCTTTGCATGAAGCACTCTCAAAAATACGCGTGCCTTTCCCGTCCCCTGGCTGACCCAGGGGAAGAAAAGTCCTCTGAGAGCCATGACTTGTTCATCTTGGTTCTTTTAGAGACACAGCGAGGGGACTCCAACCACAGTCTCCCTCGTTGCCACTAACTGGGCCACACACACCCCACTTGACTGGCATCGGTTGACCCCCCCTTTTGACAAAGAAAAAGATGCTTTGCATGAAGCACTCTCAAAAATACGCGTGCCTTTCCCGTCCCCTGGCTGACCCAGGGGAAGAAAAGTCCTCTGAGAGCCATGACTTGTTCATCTTGGTTCTTTTAGAGACACAGCGAGGGGACTCCAACCACAGTCTCCCTCGTTGCCACTAACTGGGCCACACACACCCCACTTGACTGGCATCGGTTGACCCCCCCTTTTGACAAAGAAAAAGATGCTTTTCATGAAGCACTCTCAAAAATACGCGTGCCTTTCCCGTCCCCTGGCTGACCCAGGGGAAGAAAAGTCCTCTGAGAGCCATGACTTGTTCATCTTGGTTCTTTTAGAGACACAGCGAGGGGACTCCAACCACAGTCTCCCTCGTTGCCACTAACTGGGCCACACACACCCCACTTGACTGGCATCGGTTGAGCCCCCTTTTGAAAAAGAAAAAGATGCTTTGCATGAAGCACTCTCAAAAATACGCGTGCCTTTCCCGTCCCCTGGCTGACCCAGGGGAAGAAAAGTCCTCTGAGAGCCATGACTTGTTCATCTTGGTTCTTTTAGAGACACAGCGAGGGGACTCCAACCACAGTCTCCCTCGTTGCCACTAACTGGGCCACACACACCCCACTTGACTGGCATCGGTTGAGCCCCCTTTTGAAAAAGAAAAAGATGCTTTGCATGAAGCACTCTCAAAAATACGCGTGCCTTTCCCGTCCCCTGGCTGACCCAGGGGAAGAAAAGTCCTCTGAGAGCCATGACTTGTTCATCTTGGTTCTTTTAGAGACACAGCGAGGGGACTCCAACCACAGTCTCCCTCGTTGCCACTAACTGGGCCACACACACCCCACTTGACTGGCATCGGTTGAGCCCCCTTTTGAAAAAGAAAAAGATGCTTTGCATGAAGCACTCTCAAAAATACGCGTGCCTTTCCCGTCCCCTGGCTGACCCAGGGGAAGAAAAGTCCTCTGAGAGCCATGACTTGTTCATCTTGGTTCTTTTAGAGACACAGCGAGGGGACTCCAACCACAGTCTCCCTCGTTGCCACTAACTGGGCCACACACACCCCACTTGACTGGCATCGGTTGAGCCCCCCTTTTGACAAAGAAAAAGATGCTTTGCATGAAGCACTCTCAAAAATACGCGTGCCTTTCGCCTCCCCTGGCTGACCCAGGGGAAGAAAAGTCCTCTGAGAGCCAGGTCCACATTGTCAGTGGACAGACACGTGTGCTTATCTGCCAGCAGACCCCCAGCAGCACTGAAGACAGGTTCCGAGAGAACGCTGGCTGCAGGACACGACAAGATCCTCAAGGCGTACGTGGCGAGCTCAGGCAATTTATCCAGATTGGAAGCCTAAAATGAGCAGGGCTCAAGTTGCACAATAATGGAATCGATGTTTCTTTGCATATACTCATATATCTGTGTGTCTCCCTCTTTTTCCTTGTCCAGCTGTTTTGTTTTCACATGAGTATATGTCCTTGTCACTTTCCCATGTGTTTGTGTTATGTTGTGAGTTGTTTGTCACCTTTTGGACACCTTTCAGGGTGTTTTCTAGGTGTTTTACTGTGTTTGTGATTGCCTGCCATTGTTTCCTATGGGCTCGAGTTCGGTTCGTCGAACGTTCGACGAGCCGAACTCGAGCCAGACCCCCCGTTCGGCGAACCGCCTCGAGCCGAACCGGGACCGGTTCGCTCATCTCTACTTGTTACTACTCGGTACTCGCACGAGTATCACTGTACTCGGGCTACTCGGCGGGGACCGAGTAATTTTGCAATATTCGTGCTGTACTCGTGGTCTTCATCCCTGCATGTTGGCGCTCTTTTGAGAGCCAGCCCTCATGCAGGGATTGGCTGGCAGACCACTGCAATGCCACAGCCCTGTTAGTTGTGGAATTGCAGTGATTGGCCGGCCTGCACAGCGTGACCGAGCCTTTATACCGGCGGGCGCGCTGTGCTCTGCACACAGCCATCTCATATTCCCTGCTATCCCCGCCCACAGGCGCCTATGATTGGTTGCAGTGAGACACGCCCCCACGCTGAGTGACAGGTGTCTCACTGCACCCAATCACAGCAGCCGGTGGGCGTGTCTATACTGTGCAGTAAAATAAATAAATAAATAATTAAAAAAACCGGCGTGCGGTCCCCCCAATTTTAATACCAGCCAGATAAAGCCATACGGCTGAAGGCTGGTATTCTCAGGATGGGGAGCTCCACGTTATGGGGAGCCCCCCACCCTAACAATATCAGTCAGCAGCCGCCCAGAATTGCCGCATACATTATATGCGACAGATCTGGGACTGTACCCGGCTCTTCCCGATTTACCCTAGTGCGTTGGCAAATCGGGGTAATAAGGAGTTAATGGCAGCCCATAGCTGCCACTAAATCCTAGATTAATCATGTCAGGCGTCTCCCCGAGATTCCTTCCATGATTAATCTGTAAATTACAGTTAAAAAACACACACCCGAAAAATCCTTTATTACAAATAAAAAACACTAACAAAGTCCCTCATTACCAATTTATTAACCCCGACAAACCTTCCTTGTCCGGCGTAATCCACGGTCCTCCAGCGTCGCGTCCAGCTCTGCTACATTCAGGTGACAGGAGCTGCAGAATACACCGCCGCTCCGGTCACCTCCACGCAGCTAATGAGGTGAGTATAGCGATCAGCTGAGCTGTCACTGAGGTTACCTGGATGCAGCGGTGGATGCAGCGGTGGCCGCGGGTAACCTCAGTGACAGCTCAGCTGATCGCTATACTCACCTCATTAGCTGCGTGGAGGTGACCGGAGCGGCGGTGAGTAGCGCGATCAGCTGAGCTGTCACTGAGGTTACCCGCGGCCACCGCTGCATCCACCGCTGCATCCAGGTAACCTCAGTGACAGCTCAGCTGATCGCTATACTCACCTCATTAGCTGCGTGGAGGTGACCGGAGCGGCGGTGTATTCTGCAGCTCCTGTCACCTCAATGTAGCAGAGCTGGACGCGACGCTGGAGGACCGTGGATTACGCCGGACAAGGAGGGTTTGTCGGGGTTAATAAATTAGTGATGAGGGACTTTGTTAGTGTTTTTTATTTCTAATAAAGGATTTTTCGTGTGTGTGTGTTTTTTAACTGTAATTTACAGATTAATCATGGAAGGAATCTCGGGGAGACGCCTGACATGATTAATCTAGGATTTAGTGGCAGCTATGGGCTGCCATTAACTCCTTATTACCCTGATTTGCCAACGCACTAGGGTAAATCGGGAAGAGCCGGGTACAGTCCCAGATCTGTCGCATATAATGTATGCGGCAATTCTGGGCGGCTGCTGACTGATATTGTTAGGGTGGGGGGCTCCCCATAACGTGGAGCTCCCCATCCTGAGAATACCAGCCTTCAGCCGTATGGCTTTATCTGGCTGGTATTAAAAAAAATTGGGGGGACCGCACGCCGTTTTTTTTAATTATTTAATTATTTATTTCACTGCACAGTATACACACACACACCGGCTGCTGTGTTTGGGTGCAGTGAGACACCTGTCACTCAGCGTGGGGGGCATGTCTCACTGCAACCAATCATAGGCGCCGAAAAGCAGGAAAACAGGGATTACGAGATTGTTTAATGAGCGGCCGGCTTTTTCTAAAGAGGAAAAGCCGCCGGAGTTTAGTGAACAGCCGTGCAGCGCCGCAGCAGTGATCGGGGAACGGTAAGTAAGAGAGAGGGGGGAGAATGACCGACAGACTGTGAGAGGGGGACAGACAAGACAGAAAGAGACAGACAGAGCGAGACCGACCGACGGGAGATAGAATGAAAAAAAAAAATGACCGACATCGCTAGTAAAAAGCACAAAACGTGCGTTTTGGACATCGGAGTGCCACACAATGTTTTACGTAAAATCTTTCATGTATTGATCTCAAAAAGTAACATACATTAGCTCTATCTCACTATTGGGTATGTGCCCTTAACATTTCCGCCATGAAAATTCATTTTGGTGTCATTTTGGAAGGTTTTCTGGTGAGTCCGTAAAAATGGCGTAAAACGCGGACAAAATTGTTCACAGCTGTGACTTTTGAGTGATAAATGCTTCAAGGGATCTTCCCCATGCTGTTGCCATGTCATTTGAGCACTTTTCTGAGACTTTTGTGACATTTTTAGGGTTTCTACATGCTGCCGGTGGTCATTTCACAAAAATACTCGGGTCTCCCATAGGATAACATTGGGCTCGGTGCTCGGGCCGAGTACACGAGTATCTTGGGATGCTCAGCCCGAGCCTCGAGCACCCGAGCTTTTTAGTACTCGCTCATCACTATGTATTACTTGAACATTAACATAGGGGTCCTTTACAAGGAACGTATATCATGTCATATAGGCCTTCCTACCAGTACCATACTCGGCCTCCCCTGGCTGGTTAAACACAATCCTGTGATTCATTTGCAGTCCAGGGAGATTATTGGGTGGAGTGATTTCAGTAAGAATATCTCTCTGAATACTCTTCTCTTTACTGTCGCTACGAGGACCCTCTCCTCTTTTCTGTACGGTTTTAAGGATGTATTTTCAAAAGAAGTGTCAAGAGTTGCCCCCTCCATTGTGCTTATGAATGCCCCATTAATTTGCTCCCTGGAGCAAAACTACCCAAACAAGATTATACAATCTTTCTGGCCCAGAAAAAGCAGGCTACGATCGCTTGTGTCTCTGAAAGCCTTGCTAAAAGACATATTAGACCCTCCTCATCTCCTGTGGCTGCAGGGTGCTTCTTTATTTCCTCCTTCCCCCCACGGGCAATTTTCCTGTTTTTCATTTTTGATCGGGCATTTCTTAAAGCGGCAATACCAAATATGTGTATATTTTTTATTTTTTAGCCATTTAATTTTCAATGGGGTAAATGGGGGGTGATTTGAACTTTTTAGGTTTTTTTATTTTTTTATTTTTTAAAACTTTTTTTACTTTTTTATTTTACTAGTCTACCTAGGGGACTATAAGGATCAGTAGTCTGATTGCTGATTCATTTCTGTTGATCAGAGCTGCACAGCTTTGATCAGTAGTAATGCTCCTCTCCTGTTATAGCTGCTGCTCTGTTGGCTATAACAGGAACTACGTCATGAAAGCGACAGGAGTCATCACATGACCCATGGCTATCATGACAACCCTCGACTCTCCGTGATCGCGTCACAGGGCCTCCGATGGCAGCTAGGAAAGGTGATTTCCTCATAGATAGAAATTTAAATAAAAGTTAACTTCTATTCCTAAACTTTTTTTAAAAAGGGGTACCCAATGACATACAGACAAAGACAAAATATTGCCCAGGTTTCTCTGTGGATTGTGACTAAATATAGAAACCACAATAAATGGTTAGTCTTGCCACAGAACCACTTATACAACCTGCAAATATAAAGTCCACCAGCACAATCAGTCTGACTGCAGATTATAACAAGGTCAAGGAACAGTCTCACCATTCGATGTGTTCAGACCTATAGCTATCAGGGAGAGCATCCATGGGGGGGCGCATAGTCAAGCTGCCACACAATTCCCCAGTTCCTTCTTTGCAGTAACCAAAAGTGTTACTCCTTCCCAAAATTTTTTTTTTTTAATTTTAGGAATAAAAGTTTTATATAAATTTCTATCTATGCTGATTACTCAGATTTATGATAGTATTGTCTTCCATATTTGAAAGGTGATTTCCCAACTGCAGCCATTTATATCAAGCTGTCATATTTTCACAGCACAATCTATGGGGTTAACAGGCGTGGGTGGATCGCAGATCCACCTGCGCCTGTTAGCCACACATGTCTGCTGTTCAAATCAGTAGACATGTGCAAGGATCTCTGCCAACTCAGCACAGCAGCCGGCAGTGATCACCCCGTCATGATTTAGGATGTACCGGTATGTCCTTGGTCCTTAAGGGGTTAAAAAGAAAGATGGGGTTCTGTGTTCTTGTTTAGACTTTCATGAGTTAAATCAGATTAACATCTGGGACACTAAAGGGTGCTTTACACGCTGCGACATCGCTTGCGATCTCGTTAGCAATGTGACACGCCAGATCGCAGATGCAATCTACCGAGATCGCACATAGGTCAGTTTAATAGTGCCGGTCACATGTGTGATCTCGGCAGATCGCATCTGCGATCTGATGTGTCACATCGCTAACGAGATCGTTAGCAATGTTGCAGCGTGTAAAGCACCCTTTACACTCTTCTGTTCATTGCTCACTCATTTAATCATGTTGTTTGTGCTAAATAGTTCTCCATGTTGGACCTTAGGGGGCCTATAATCTGATCAAAATCAGGGAGGGGGATGAGTGGAAAAACTCCTGAAGGGCATTATGAAAGTCTGGACATGCTATTTTGTCTGACCAATGCTCCTGCCAGTTTGCAACATTTCATCAATGACATTTTTTGCCATTTGATGGGTAGTTCTATAATGATTTATTTTGACGATATTTTGATTTACTTACTTGATTTTGAGTCCCATCAAGTACATGTCAGGCAGGTATTGACAGATGTTACAAATTAATAAACTATGCTAATTATGAAAAATGCATATTTTCTGTAGAGAAGGTGTATTTTTGGGGTACCTAGTGTTATCTTCAGGTTTCTGGATAGACTCTGATAAAGCCCTCACTGTATCACAGGCACCCTCTTTAACACATTTATTAACGCCAAACATACCCAGCTACGACGTGAATCCACAACCGAGGTCCAATGCCGGCTCTCCTGTATCCAGTCCTCATACTGAGTGGTGACATGAAGCTGTCGCTCAGAGCAAGAACCTGCACAGAATGACAGCTCTGAAGCCCGCCGTTATCGGAGTGATGACGTCATTGCTGCCCGACACAGTTTAGCGCTGGCAGAGAAATGCCAAGCCGCAGAATGACAGTTCTAAACATTATCGTTCCGATAACAGCGGGCTTCAGAGCTGTCATTCTGTGCTGGCTTTCACTCTGAGCGGCAACTTCATGTCACCACTCAGTACAAGGACTGGATACAGCAGAGCCGGCGTTGGACCTCAGTTGTGGATTTACATCGGAGCTGGGTATGTTTGGGGTTAATAAATGGGTTAAAGAGGATGTCTGTGTGTTTATTTTTAAATAAAGGATTTTTATCTCTGTGTGTGGTTTATTAACTATTTAATTACAGGATTGGTAATATGGAGGTCTCATCGAAACCTAAATATTACCAATCCATGGCTTAATGACAGGTGTCCCCCAGGGGGAGAATACCAACCCCCAGCTGTCTGTTTTATCTTGGCTGACTATCAAAATTAGGGGGGACCCTATGTCGTTTTTTTTAATTATTTATTTATTGTACTGTACGATATAGACCCGCCCACCGGCGGCTGTGATTGGTTGCAGTGAGACAGCTGTCACTCAGCGTGGGGGTGCGTCTGACTGCAACCAATCATAGGCATCGGTGGGTGGCGTAAGCAGTGAATACGAGATGGAATAATGAGCGTCCGGCATTTTCAAAACCAGGAGAAGCCACCAGAGCAGTGTGACAGCCGTGCAGCGCCGTGCAGGTGATCAGTGAGTATGAGAGAGGGGGTGAAAGAGAGAGACTGACAGAGAAAGAGACTTACCGACAGACAGAGAGCAAGAGAGAGAGAGAGAGAGAGACCGACAGTCAGAGTGAGAGAGATAGACTTCATCGACGGCTTTCCCGTCCGATGCTTCCCTCCCCGCTGCCTCGCTCCCCCACCTGGTGCTTCCCTCCTTGCTGCTCGATGCTTTGCTCCCCCGCCGCCTACCCGCCCAATCCTAAGTTAGGACCGGGCGGGGAGCGCAGCACCAGGGAGCGGGGAGCGAAGCACCCTGGCGTTGAGCGTGTATCAGCTGATTGTTTAAAAATCCGGCGGATTTTTCTCACCCGGCTTTTAAACAATCATGCATCAATTTCAACCTTTTACTCAGCCCCCAGACCACTTTGTAGGGTCCAGCAGGCAATTACTTGCATTTCCCATTGATTTGCATTGGACTCGCTACTCGTAATAAGTACCCGAGTATTAGGACCTACTCGTTACGAGTATAGCGAGTCCGGGCATTTCACTACTCGCTCATCCCTAGTGGTGACCCATCTCCCCTCTCCCTATTACTAGAGTCATCATTATCATTTTCCCTGGTTTTCCCTATGTGTTATGCTGCATGCTAAGCATTACATCGCCCTGGCGTGAAAACTGACGAGTTTAAATTTAAGATATTTGGCTATAACAGAAAAAAGTATGTTTGCCTAAGAGATGAAGAAGTAGTCCAAATGATAAGCATCTGCAGACCATATTGAAACCTGGTGGAGGGTCTTTGCAACTTTGGAGCTTCATTTCCACAAATGAAGTTAGGAATTTGATCAAGATTAATTGTGTCCTCAGTCCTCATAAATACAGACAGATTCTTATCCATCATGCAATACAATCAGGTAGGCATATGATTGGCTCCAAATTTATTCTGGCGCAAGACAAGGACCACAAACATACAATCAACTTCATTAAGAAGTATCTTCACCATAAAATGAATTAGAAGTAACTACATGGTCCCCCAGAGCCCTGATCTAAACATCAAGTTTGCATGGGATAAAATGAAGAGACAGGAGGAGGATTGTAAATCAGTAGAACTGTTCTACCTAATATTCATTTGATTTAGATTTCTCTTTTGTTTATTGAGTTTGCATTTTGCTTATTAATAAAATTAAACTAATAACACTTCTACTTTTCAAAGCATTCTTACTTTGTAGCATTTTTGTATACATACCTACAACTTTTACATATCGGCAGAAGTTAATCTCATGGTATACCACAACTGGCACCGTATCAACTGGAAAGTTTGGTGCAACCAAACAGCTAGTGGTTGATTCCCTAAAAAAAAACAACCACAAGGGAGATGAAACATTTCATAGTTTCTATTTAAATCAATGGTCTCTCTCTATAATATATGGATGTACAAGATCCTCTAGAGCTTAGGTTCTAAACCTGTCAATAACTGTTTGCACTACATTTTCTTTGCAGGCACTCAACCTCCTGTTTGACCTGCTTGTTGTACTTGTAAATTGGGTGACGAAGACTAAAGAGCACTTCCCAGGCATACTTGTCATGTCTCTCTGCAACACTTGCACAGTCCTAATGTTCTTCTGTTAATGTGCAGCACATGGTATGATTACAATCTTGGCAGTACTTTTCATGTTTGATGGCATAGCTGGATGAAGAGGCTTGCAGCCGTCAGCTGGCATTTTAACTTAATTATGGGTTACTCCTGCTATGTAGTGCTTGCTCTGGCAATGCACCATGCTAAACTGTGAACTACGAGCAATGCTCACATTACAACAAGTGGTTGCATAAAATTAGAAAAAAAGCCTCTTACAAGTAAATAATAAGCCTCAATATCCAGACAAGAGTGGCACCATTTCAGGTGAAAACAGGCAGTCGTACTTATTCGTAATTTCATGCATTCGTTATATCTTCAGTGCTGGAGAGGAGAGGAGGTTAATGCTACGCTGCCGCCAAGAAGGATGAAAAAAATTGTTGATTTATTAATAAATGATTCCATAGGTCAACGTGTTTCAAGGTTCAAGACCTCTTCTTCAGGACCAAAAAAAGATGAAAAATTAACAATAGGTATTGTTGATTTTTCTTCTCTTTTGGTCCTGAAGAAGAAACATTTATTAATAAATCAACAATTTTTTTCATCCTTCTTGGCAGCAGCGCAGCATAAACTCCCTGTCCTCTCCAGCACTGAAGAGTCATGCACGTGGGGCAGCGGCAGCCGCCATTATTTTTTTGCTGTCTTGGTGGTTGTGACTCTTACAACCTCAGAAGGTAAGTGTACCTTTATACACACCGCTATTTTAATATCTGGTGAGACCCTATTTGCGCTCTCTTTTCTCAGTTTTGTAATGTGCATTCGTTATAAGCATAGCAATGTCATGGGACAGGATTATTAGTGGGATGTGATTATAATTTACAAAATAGATGCACACAGCACTTAAATTCCAAATGTTTGGATGTATGTAACCATTTCAACAACTATTCTATCAAAGCTTTTTTAAAGGTTTGCCCACTACTTGGAAAACCATTTCTTATTGCCCTTGTTTGCTGTGAAAGCTGCAGCTTCTGGTCACTTCCTGTTGATTACTTATACATCCGTAGGCAGGGAGAGGGAAGCCAGCGGTGATTGGGATATAGGGCTGACATGACGTAATAACCTCATGTGAGCCCCAGGAGAGCGAGTGCCGCCACCGCTGGAACGACGCCGGCAGCAGAGGTGAGTATAAGCTTTTTTATATTAAAGGGACAAACAAAGGAGGAGAAATGAGAAGGAATTGTCCAAGTAGTAGACATCCCCTGTAATCGAAAAAGGAACATATTGATGTCATGAAAGATAAGATTAATTGCATTTTTCCTGTTTTTAAAGACAATACCAAAACATAATATATTGTACTATATGGCAGATGGTTGCAAATAAACATGAGTAAATAAATTCAGTATCATTATTATTATTAGTAGTAGTAGTATTTATTATTATAGCGCCATTTATTCCATGGCACTTTACAAGTGAAAAGGATAAAAAAAAACAAGTACAACAATTATGAACATTACAAAAACAGACTGGTACAGGAGGAGAGAGGACCCTGCCTGTTAAGGCTCACAGTCTACAGAGGATGGGCGAGAGTACAATAGGTGAGGACAGAGCTGGTTGCGCAGTGGTGTACTGGTCTGAGGGTTATTGTAGGTTGTAGGCTTGTTGGAAGAGGTGGGTTTTCAGGTTCCTTTTGAAGTTTTCCACAGTAGCTGAGAGTCTGATATGCTGGGGTAGACCGTTCCAGAGTATGGGGGAGGCGCAGGAGAAAAGTTTTATGCGATTATGGGAAGAGGAGATAACAGAGAAGTAGACAAGGAGATCTTGTGAGGATCTGATTTTGCATGCAGGTAGATACCAGGAGACTAGGTCACAGATATAAGGAGAAGACAGGTAGACAGGTTATGAAAGGCTTTGTATGTCATGGTTAGGGTTTTGAACTGGAGTCTTTGGGCAATGGGAAGCCAGTGAAGGGATTGGCAGACAGGAGAAACTGGGAAATAGTGAGCGGAGAGGTGGATTAATCGGGCCGCAGAGTTTAGGATAGATTTCAATTGAAGTCAGTAAATAGTAAAATTTAACTGAACCTTACATAAATCCATATTTGCTAAAAAGTGCATTTTTTTGGAAATCGCTTCTGCGTAGATTGAGCGAAATTGCAACCGATGGCCCTCATTTTGTGGAATAGTTAAAAGGTTATTTAATGGTCAAAAAACCGTTTATACTAACCTTATTGCTCACCACATTTTAAATAGCTCAAGACAACTAATATCAGAAATGGTTTCTCCAAATTCAACACTAAATGCCCCTTTTAAAGATTATTGTTGTCTCTTTAGTACTGAGTAGAGCATAATTTGGCTGTTATGACCTGCCGCAGGATCTATAGGCACAGAATAGCTTCAGGCACCATTCCTGAGATGGTAAGGAGCAAGAAACTGAAATTTTAGTTTATTTGCTAGAAGATATCCATTATACATTATAATATACATTATGTTATTGGATTTACATTTTGTTTTTGCTTTTATTTCTCCTTATAAATAAGTTATTACATATAATAAATTATGGTAAACATATTGACAACGCAATAGCAAAATGTGTTATATTATTTTATAAAGTACAAGCCATTCATATACATCAAAAACAAGTTTAATAGTCTAAATTTAGGACCATTAAGTAGAATTAAAAGCCAACTTGCTCAAAGAAAATTAATCACATTCTGTCCAGTTTTCCATTTCATTTCCCCTAGTTAGCATTACTATAAATGGCCTGAACATATAGTGCACGCATTGTGATATTTTTACAGACGTTATGTATTATTAACCTATAGATTATTTTAGATGTCCCTGGAGACTTCTTTGAAAGAATAATTCCACTTGCCATTAAAAAGACCATTTCTGTGGGGATTAAAGTTAATGAGAGTCATTGATATTGTTAATGGATTAAAGGCCTAATACATGGATGCCCTAAAACGCTAAATAAACAAGTGTGTTACAAAAAAATATAAAAGGCTGATCCCTCAGTAGACAAACAAGTTCTAAGCAGAATTATTTTCTATAGATTACAAGCATTTAAATGGCAATTCCTTGCATAAGTTGTAATATTTTTACAATTCTTGGTTATTTTAGTTTTGCTATTGTTGTTAAAATGGAAAAACAAACCTCTGCAACATGTTTGATTGTATTTTTTAGTCTTTCTCATTAAAATAAGGTTTAGGTTGTTTGTATAAACTGTAAAAATATTTTAGGCATACAGTGGCATGCACAAGTGTTGCCACCCATCCATCTCTATTGGATAAGATAGGATTTGTAGATAGAATTCAGATACGGTGAGTGGTGGAGACCCTTAACACTAGAACTACTGGACTCGTGACACCTATATAGAAATACATAGTGCAAAGTAGTCAAAATGACTACCTCAGTAGTTCTAGTGTTAAAGGGAATCTGTCAGCAGGTTTTTGCTATGTAATCAGTGGACAGCATGCTATATGGGTTAAAAAAAATAACCATGCCTCTCTTATCAAGTTGTGTGCTGTTGTTTACTTAAACTAAAGGCTTTATCACCTAGTGATTATCATTGCAGGACTACAATGTCATTCACAAAGCAGTCTGGCACGCGCCCTCCTGTGATTGACACTTCACTGTCAATTACAATCTATATAGATAGTTTGGTGTGGGCGGGGGAAGATCTCTCAGCTCTGCTACATGGCTAAATCTAAAAGCTCTGATTGTGGTTGCAGCCAGTAATCTAAGTGATACATTGTTGGATTCAAGATCTGTTTGCCTACATTATGTTTCTCTCAGATGAGGTAGCAAAAACCTGCTGACAGATTCCCTTGAAAATCTCTAAGGTGTTGGAGACTCCAGAATGTATACCCTACACACCCTCCCAGTATAGGTGACAGAAGTTTGATCACTAGGATTTCATCGTTAGGACCCCATTAATCAGTACAGGAGTCTTCCGTTAAGCGGGCTTTCCACGCAACGACATCGCTAACGAGATGTCGTTGGGGTCACGGAATTCGTGACGCACATCCGGCCTTGTTAGCGACGTTGTTGCGTGTGAAACGCAGGAACGACCGTTAACGATCAAAATTACTCACCTTATCGTTGATCGTTGACACGTTGTTCTAATTCCAATTATCATTGCTGTTGCAGGACGCAAGTTCTTCGTCGTTCCTGTGGCAGCACACATCGCTATGTGTGACACCGCAGGAACGAGGAACATCACCGTACCTGCGGCCGCCCGCAATGAGGAAGGAAGGAGGTGGGCGGGATGTTCGGCCCGCTCATCTCCGCCCTTCCGCTTCTATTGGGCGGCCGCTTAGTGACGCCGCTGTGACGCTGAATGAACCTCCCCCTTATAAAGAGGCGGTTCGCTGGCCACAGCAACGTCGCTAGGAAGGTAAGTATTTGCAACGGGTGTTAGCAATGTTGTGCGCCACGGGCAGGGATTTGCCTGTGTCGCACAACCGACGGGGGCGGGTGCTTTCACCAGCGACATCGCTAGCGATGTTGCTGTGTGTAATGCCCGCTTAACTCTACACCCAAGACAAATATGTTGGTGGTAAAACCCCTTTAGAACCATTTATACAGTACTGTAAATAAGCAGAATATTAGATTTTCATTAAGAAACTGCAAACCTTTCTTCAATGAGACATGTCACAATCTCTGTCATAAAACTCTGAGTTCAGTAGGTAAATTATTAATCATTCCATTCCCTTTGTTCTTCTGTGGAGGATTTACTTGTCATTTTCAGCCAGGTTCATATGGGTTTATTCTAAAAATAAAAGCATAATCCGATGAAACTGCTTAAGAAATAGGTTCATTTTTCGTAAGCAAAATATATATCAGACATTTCCCTTAAATGGTTTATGAGTGTTTTCTTAGTGTGTCTGTCTCCTGGTTTAATAAAGGATTTGTATAAGATGTACATTTCCACAGTGTGATTTGTACTTGTTCAGAATGTAATAATAATATCTGGTATATTTGCATTAGCAATGCACAATTTAGCAACAGTCAAAACAAGAATCGAAATGATAAATCAGCTTAGTAGGAATATATTTTTAGAAAATAATTACTCTTGCATTCCTATTCACAGCATGCTGTCATGTTGTCTAATACTAATATTCTAATACCTTCCGTGCATTTGTGCAATTTTAACTGTTTTGCTGCCGCATTACTTTATGCTTTGCTTTAAAATATACAAAAATTATTGTATATTTATTACTCACACAATTTGCAGCTGTGCAAACAGAATGTAATCATACATATTACTGTCCACCGCGATTAGAGACAATTTCTGAATATGTCAATTAGAATTAGAACTCAATGTCATAAACGCACGCATGATCCATGTGTGTGCAGAAACTCCGCATAGAAATTTGATGTCATATTTTATTTGCAGATTGTGTCCCTTTACACTATATAAATCCTATAGAGAAAACTGGAGTAATAGGTCCGAAAAAAATCAAAGCTCAAGAAATTTTTCTTTATAAAAGTACAAAATTTATTTTACATATATGTTTAAATAGACAGCAATAAAAATATCAATATCAAAAAATCAGAGGAGCTACAGTGCAATGCAGACAAAGTTTACATCACCCTCGTCTCACCAATAACCAGGACCAGCGTGACATAGTGATCCATATATAATAAATGTAAATAGGTACTCATATGGTTAATAAGAAAAATGTCAATATAAAGGCCTGGGTTATCATATCACAGGATCAATAACTGATCCATATAACTTAGTCCTTACAGGGATGGAGAGACAACAAGCTCCAATCCCCAATATAGTACCCAATGCAAAGTCTACAAGTAAACAAAAATGGATGGCACTCAAATACCACACCATGTCACTCACCCATAGTAGTCTTGGTTAATAAGAGAAAGAGAGGATGTGACGTCAGGCCCCGACGTGTGTTTCGGATAGGGCTTTCTTGGGGCCATCACTTTTCACTCTAATTGCACTAGTTGCACTTCAAAAGTATTGCACATTAGTTTTAGTGTCTAGTACATGCACTTACTTTTTTTTTATACTTAACAGTACATATAATGTGTGCATTCCTTATAATGACTTTAAACACCTGCTATGGAAAATAACTGACCACAATTTGGATTTGCAAACACAAATCTCGGTCACCAAAACCTAAAATTTAAAACTAAAGTTGAGAGAATCGATCCGTGGAGGACCGAGTATGAGTCAGTTTTTCTGAAATTCGTGGTTTCACACAAATTTGAACTTTTCGAGACTCAGTTTGTAAAATAAAATTTACCCTGCACCTTTTTCCACACTGCTGAAGCATCAGAGAGTGGGTTAACGTCATTGTGCAGGCCTCCCCATAATGCTCTGCCGCTATGACATCTTATAGATATTATCATACCTTGTACTCTGGTGGTCAGTATGAATGGGTGGCTAGTGGAGGCTATGGTAACTGTCTTCACAGGGGCTTCTAGGACACAGTGCAGCCGAACATTAACCCCTCGAGCCCCAGTCACCATTTCAGTTCTACACAGTCCATTCTGTTCAATTGCTCGCTGACACAATAAACTGGAAACAGTGGGTTTCTTTTCCAACTTTGAATCTTTACTGGGCAACTTCGATACAGCATTTCCATCTTTATCTCACGCCGTGAGGGTGCCATTTCTGACCCCAGCGGGTTCCCTTGTCTACTTCTTGTAATTTTGTAATTTTTTGGCTGACTGCTCCACTGGCACCTGGGACTCCATAAGCTCTACTAGGCTCCTCATCCCCTGCGCTGACTTTGCTAACTGCGGTAAGCTCACTCTCTGCTCCCACGTTAGTTCCCGCCCTATTATAGGGGCACACTGACCGTCAACTGCAGCGAGGGAAATCATTGGGAAAACTCTTCCAGGGTACAGACACCACTCCTGTTATCCAGACTACTACCTCAGTGGGGATCAAACTTATTCTTTGGACCTGATGCAGGATTGATCCTGAGGACCAGCCCAAATCACTGTCTTTGGGGCTATCTTGCACTTGCTCCTTCCTCCTGCCTGGCCTTTTTATATTTTATAACCTTCCATCCTCCCTGCTACTAACCAGGAGCCTAGGGAAATGGTCGTCAGGCCAAGCTGCCACCTATTGGCCCTACAACAACATGTAACAACCATATTAAACATAATCACACATAGTTTTGTCACCTCTGCAGGGGTGGCTGAGCCTGTACCCCTTACATGTACCTACCTGGGTCATCACAGATCAGTGGGTCTCAATGGATCAATTTGTGCAGCAGAGTCGTTTTCCATCCACAGAGTTACTGAGTAAGTCTTTCTCTTTCTCTCCTGTAGAGTGTAAGCTCTTATGATCAGCAAGAGTCTCTTTGTCTCTTCTGCTCTTTTTCACTATCTTTTTTGCTCTTTCTCACTCATTCTCTTTTTATTTCTCTTTCTCTCTCTCTTTCTCTCTCATTCATAGAGTGTAAGCTCTTATGCTCAGCTGGGTACTTTTTTCTTTCTCTCTTCTGCCCAAAGTGGATTTTCTGAGAAAATAAGGACCACAGACTCTGACGATCCTCACAATTAATTTTCTGGTGCTTCTGAGTTGCACAGGCAGGCTCGGGTGTCGACCGGCTGTGTGCTCATTAGTGATCAGTCTAGCAGGAGTTAATTTCTGCTAGCCTGCTTGTTACCTTTTTGATCACGTGTTGCGGGAGACCTATTGCAGGTACTTTCCACGTTCGTAAGATGGACGAATTTGTCTTCCTTTGCCGACTATAGCTTTCTTCTACACCGGTCCTTGTGCTGTTGTTTTCCATCTGTCTGTCTGTCTGTCTGTCTGTCTGTCTGTCTGTCTGTCTGTCTGTCTGTCTGTCTGTCTATCTGTCTATCTGTCTATCTTTCCATCAATTTGCAAACAGCTGCAACATCTTAATAGCGTGAGGAAAATAGTTTTCTCTATAATAACTATACAATAATGTCAGTAAGATTACTCATATTGTGCAGATTCAGAACATTTGCCTATTAATGCACATTTCAATTATTCCAGATTTTTGTAGGGTAAAAGCAAACAATGTTTTTCCTTTTGTGTTGTTTGTATATTATGATCAATTATTGCTATTTTGGCACACCATTCTTTAATGTAGAGAATCTGGGACAGTCATTACTTCTCTCACAATAGAATCATTTTTCTGACACAAAATCTCGTTGTTACTTCATCAAAGTCTTTCGAGAACCCTCTATTTGTCCAACCATAAGTACAGATTATGTTCTTCTATCAGCTTTAACATAAGATGATTTGATATAAATTCTACATGAAAGTAATTAAAGGAGTTGTACACTGATGACTGCTTGGACATCTTCTTACTTCACGCACTTTAAATTAAAGTTAGGTTTAAAGAGGACTTGTCCCGATGGTAAAGATGTCACTACATCGTGCCTGCTCTGTGGAGCTTCAGCAGTGTAATGAGGAGAGATAAGTAGTTTTCTTTTTTTAATCAATGACTACTTTTATGGGTCTGTTATTCTGTGTGTGGGGATTTACTTTGGGACCATCATACTATCTGGGTGGGATTATTTGGAGATCATCAACTGTATGTTGACAGGTTATGGAGGTGATTCAACTGTGTTGGGGAACTGTGTGGGTGATCATATTTTATGGGATGCTGTGGAGGTGCTCATATTGAATTGGCTGTGGGATCATACTACAATGTGGGGGCCATGCTACTGCTTGGCTGTGGGGTATTTTGATTACAAGTAAGCTAAGCAACAATACTTAATGTCAAGCAGCAGCTGGGCGGCATGGTGGCTCAGTGGTTAGCACTGCAGTCTTGCAGCGCTGGGGTCCTGGGTTCAAGTCCCACCAAGGACACCCTCTGCAGGGAGTTTGTATGTTCTCCCCGTGTTTGCGTGGGTTTCCTCCGGGTACTCCGGTTTCCTCCCACACTCCAAAGACATACATATAGGGACTCTAGATTGTGAGCCCCAATGGGGACAGTATTACCAATGTATGTAAAGCGCTGTGGAACTAATAGCGCCAGATAAATAAATAAAATTATTATTATATTTTAGGATGTATAAAAAGAGCTAAAATCATGTGATCGAAATGTATTAATTCCCCTCTAGAAATCATTTGTAAGGCCACATCTAAAATATAAGATCCAATTTTAGGCTCCATTTTTTCAAAAGAATATTTGGAAGTTTGAGTCAGTTCAAAGGTGGCAACTAGCTTATGACATGGGATGACGACCTCTCATATTCAGTGGTTGGAAAAGTTGGGCTTGTTTATCGTACCAAAAGAATGCCTCCTTTATGTGTACAGAATAAATACATGTGTGTTTAATACAAAAGGACTGGCACACACTTTATTCCTTCCAAATACATTAGAAAGGACCAAGGGACATTACAATTGGAAGAAATGTGATTTCAGCATCTAAATACAAAAAGGTTTGTTCCAATTACAGTTGTCGGAGTTGTGGAATGCGATCCAAAAAAAGGTAGTAATGGCTGATACTACATCAGTATTTAAAAAAAGTCTGAAAGCTTTTCTTAGAACAAACAGCATTGTGGGTAATAAATAATCTAGAAATAGAGAACGTATAACAAGTGAAGAAAGGTTCAAATTGATGGATCTATGGGTTTTTAAAAAAAAAACAAAAAAAAAAACACCCTGTGTAACTATACTGTGAAAAGGACTGTGTGAACATCATACTGTGTCTGGCAACTATAGGGTATCATGTTGTTTTGGGGAGCTGTGAGACCATGATAATGTGTAGGGGGTGTGGATGATATCATCTTGTGTAGTTGACTGTGGGACACAGTACGGTGTGGATGGCAATGGGTGACATTATATTGTGAGGTTATATGGGGCCATCATGTTGTGTGAAGGGCTGTTGTGACTATCGTAATGTGTGGATGGGCTGTGGAGGGCATCATTCTGTGTCTATGGTCGAAGGGATCATAACGATGTACAGTATTGTGGGACAGTCGGGCCATCATACTGTGTGGGGGTCTGTGGGGTTTATCATACTGCATTGGAGTCACTGTAGGTCTCGTAATATGTATGTGGGACTTGTATATTTTGTTAATTTGTTAATTGTGTAGTAAAAAATAACCTGAACATAATCCTTGATGTCAATATGATTGCAGTGATACCAAACTTGTACAGCTTTCTACTATTTTGGTCGTAAAAAAAATTAACTTCGTAAAAAAATTGTTTCTGCTACCCTATTCCAAGATCCAGAAGTTTTTTCTTTTTACAACTTTTCAGATGATAGGGGATTGTTTATTTTTGTATAGTGAGCTGTTTTTTCTACTTATACCATTTGGGGTACATACTATGTTCATATTAATTTCTAATGCATATTTTGTGGACTGTGAAGCAACAAAAATTTAGCAATTTTGGCATTTCAATTTTTTTTTACATTTACTGTATGGATTAAACAAGTTATCATTTTGATAGATTGGACCTTTTGCAATACTTAATGCAGTATATTTTTTGGCTTTTCTTTATTTGTACATTTCTTAATTTGTACGTAACTTATGAAGGGGGATTTAAATTTGTGTGTTTTCTTTTTTTTATTATTCTTACAAGCTATAACATCTTAAAGGGACTTAAATGGAGTCTCTCATCAGGTGTTTGCCATGTAATCTGAAGACAGCATCCTGTAGGAGTAAACATTCAGATTACAGCCCTGCATCTCTTATCTCAAAACGTGTTTTTGCTTACCTGCAATGTTAGTTTAAGCTTCCTAGCTTTATCATTAGTCTGACTGAGGAGGCGTGAGCTGAAGTCAGACTCCACCCCCCTCTGTGATTAGCAGCTTCTGTGTATAGAAATGTACACTGAAAGCCTGGGGTGGGGCAGCTTGTTAAGCTCTGTTACATGCAAAAAAAATAAATCTTTGATTATATCAAAATGGCTACACCCAGTAATCTAAGTGATACATCGTTAGGATGTCTTTGCCTACATCATGCTGCTCTCAGATGAGTTAGCATAAACCTGCTGACAGATTCCCTTTAAAGGACTTTTCCAAGATTTTTACATTGATGGCTTATCCTTAGGCTAGACCATCAAAAGCTGATCCATGTGGGTGGCACACCGAGTGCCACACCCAGTATCCCCAACAATCAACTGTTTCTTGTGCCCCCTAGAAGGGTTCATTTGTGGAGCTGCTGCTCCGACAAGTGTGTAATGGCATCAGACTGATGCTACACCAGAATCTGTAACAGCTGATCTGCGGGGGCGTCTGGTGTCGCTCTCTCACTGAAAAAATAATGATGACCTACCATAACAGTAGGCTATCAATGTAAAAGTCGCTCGCGGAGAATCATTTTAAACCTGTGACTGCTTGATAGCTTAGTATTGCTGTATATAGTAAAAATCAGTCTCCCATGATGCCATACCTGTGGCTGAAATCATAGGAAAAATAATATGATAGGCACAGAAGCCTTCAACAGGCCTTCTGATGTCATAGCAAACCATCAGCTACCCATGATCGCGTTGCATAGTGGGTGGAGGAAGGGGATTGAACAAACACCGAGGCCAGACTACAGCACTTAAATGCTAATGATTTTAGAGTTTAGATTCGTTTTAGCATTAATAACTGCAACTGTTAAAGGCAGATGATCACTATGTAATATAGCCAGCATCTGCCCTACCGAAAGAGGGCCGTGCTCCTTAACCTGCTCCAAACAGCCTGACACATCTATGATTTAATCGTAAGGCTCAGAACATTAGAGTGTTAAACTGACTAAACCCATTGATGTCAGGTGACAGTTGGACACTCTCAAAAATATATTAGGAGGGTCAGGAAACATCCACGTGCTATGTATACAAAGAGAATTAGTATAAACTACTTATGTATTGGTACCACACCCCATCGTTATTACACAAACTAAATCCGGCTATACCTGATAACTGTTGGAGGTGTGGAGTTGCAGGGGGGGACGTCCCACACCTATTCTGGGTATGTCCTAACATCCAGTGCTTTTGGAAGTCGGTACAATCCCTTATTTATAAAGTAACTGATCTCCAGATACCCCTGGACCCTAAGTTTTACCTAATAAATATTTCACCTGTTCAGTTGGGTAGGAAAGTTAAACGGTTACTGCTACACATAACCACAGCGGCCAGGTGTTTAATTGCTCGTAGCTGGAGGTCAACTCATCCACCCTCACTCAACGACTTCCATTCTTGGATCCAAGAAGTGAGGAGAATGGAGTATCCATTAGCTATGTCAAATAACATGATAGATCACTTTGAGAGTATTTGATCCCTTTGGGATACTTACTGGGCTAATAGAGAATAATGCATCTGTATGGTCTCTACGGAAATCCTATATACTCACCTGCACTCTTTACCTCCTTTCCCCTTGTCTTCTTGTCTAGTATCGTAATGTTTGTCTTGTTATAGTCCTTATCTTTCTTACAGTAATAGATAATAAGATGTGTATCCTGATACATGGTCTTCTGCTAATTGCTCACATACTAGTGGAGCACATCCATGTTATTTTTTTTTCTGTATGCTTTGAAAAATGTAATAAAAATTCAGTTATGAAATATATATATATATATATATATATATATATATATATATATATATATATATATATATATATATATATATATTAGAGGGTCTGCAGGTCCCAAAAAAACCAACGAATTCAGTCTACTACAACGCTTTCACCCACGGAAGATTTTTCTGTTTTCGTTTTTTTACTTCCCTGCTTCCAAGAGCCATAACTTTTTTATTTTTCCATCAATATAGCCATATGAAGGCTTCTTTTTTTCAGGGTAAGTTGTACTTTTGAACTACACCATTTATTCTGCCCATATTGTACCGGAAGATGGGAAAAAAAATCCAAGTACAGTGAAATTGCAAAAAGAAAGTGCAATTCCACATTTGTTTTTTGGTTTTTTTGTTTTTTTTTTAATTTACCAGGTTCACCACATGGTAAAATTGACCTAGTAGTATGATTCCTCAGATCTTTATGAGTTCATTAATACCAACCAAGTATAGTTTTACCTTTAAAGGAATCCAGCTCACCCACGTCTGACCTCACCGCATCTCAGACACGGATCCGGCCCTGCCCCGGCCGCAGCAATGAGAAAATGAAGAAAAGCGATCCAGCTGAGTGACCAGGTGATTTATTCAGTGCAATACAGACATGGCATAACTGGTTATGATTAAGGGCATTAAGCCAGAAACGCGTTAACCACGACTATGCCATGTCTGTATTGCACTGAATAAATCACCTGGGCACTCAGCTGGATCGCTTTTCTTCATTTTCTCATAGTTTTACTTTTATCTAAGTGGGTGAAACAAAAATCTAAATTTTGTAAAAAAAAAAAAAAAAAAGATATACAGTATGCTTTTGTCACCATTTTTCGAGATCCATACCGTTTTCATTTTCCAGAATCTAGGTCTCAATGCTGGCATATCTTTTGCATCTTGAGCTGATTTTTTTAAATTATACCCTTTTTGGGCAGATGCGATTTTTTGATCATCTGTTGTTGCAATGTTGTGGCGAGAAAAACAAGTATATCTGGGATTTTGATTTTTTTTTTTCTCACTACGCCCTTTACTGATCAGATTAATTGATTTTATATTTTGATATATTGAGCATTTCTGAACGTGGCGATATCATATATGTGTATTTTTTTATTAATAGTTTTATTTTCAGTGAGGCAAAAGTGGGGGGTTTGATATTTTGAAAATTTATTTTTTTTACATTTTTCTTATTGATTTTACTAGTCCCCCTTAGGTGACTTTATGCCTGCAACTGTCTAATCGCTTCTTCTGATCAGAGCGATGCTTTAGCAGTGCTCTGATCAGCAGAAATGCTGATTTCCTGTGAATGCTGGTACTGTCATGACAACCCATTGGCACCCCGTGATCGGGTAACAGGGTCACCATTGGCCACAGGAAACAATGTGATCCCCGCCGGAGCATGATAGATCACGCTGTCAGAGTTTGACAATGCAATCTGAGGAGTTAACAGTGAAATATAGCACAATAAAAATGTACAGTTTACAAACAAATCTAGAGGGATCCACCATTGACAATAAATAAGTCATGGACACAGGTCATCTGGTTCAACCTTCCCCACCCCACTGAGCAGTAAACCCTGCTCATGTGATAGTCATTTTCTAAAGCTTCATAAATGCTATAGAACAAATCTTTGGAACTGCTGGAAAGATTGCTACCACTGTATGTAAAGAAATCAGAATAAATAATTTTACACTCTAAAAAAAGAATACAGAAAACAGTTTAAAAAAACTTTAATTTTCAATAGAGCTAAAATAATCTTTTCTCATGTTGTCAAGATGCATTAATTTAAGCATGTATTCACTTATTTATAGCATGCGAGTCCCAATAGAAATGCTTGCAATTCTTTGCTTCCATCAGGCATTGTTTTTAAAAGAAATCTTGATATAAAACTCTTGGAACATCTGCCATACTTGTTAAGCGGATGTGTGCACAGCGAGTATCGAACAGGCTCAGATTTATATAATACAGCTGGAGCTTGAGTGTTACTGCTGTAGTTTGTGGATCTTATCGAATTCTAGTTCACTGACATTCCCCAAAAATTTCTTTTGCAGCAAATAAATTTGTGCTGGAAAGTTTATAATTGCTAGTAAAATACATATGGAAGAGAGGAGAAAGAACCTTGGGGATCATAGGAGTATACATTTTAAGGGCAATATAGAGGGAGAGAGAACCCCACTGACCATACGAGCTTACACTTTACAGATGAGCAACAGAGACAACCCCACAGACTATAAGAGCTTACACACTATACACGAGAGAAAAGTGAGGCCCCTGCTGACCATAAGAGCTTACAGTCTACACAAGAGAAGAGAGAGAACCACACTAACCATAAGAGCTTACACTATACAGGAGAGAAGAGAGAGGACCCTGCTGACCATAAGAACTGACACTATACAGGAGAGAAGAGAGAGGACCCTGCTGACAATAAGAGCTTACACTCTACAGGAGAGAATAGAAAGGACCCTGCTGACCATAAGAGCTTACACTCTACACAAGAGAAGAGAGAGGACTCCACTGACCATAAGAGCTTACACTATACAGGAGAGAAGAGAGAGGACCCTGCTGACAATAAGAGCTTACACTATACACAAGAGAGGAGAGAGGACTCCACTAACCATAAGCGCTTACACTTTACAGACGAGCAACAGAGAGAACCCTACTGAGTATGAGAGCTTACACTATACAGGAGAGAAGAGAGAGGACCCTGTTGACCATAAGAACTTACACAATACAGGAGAGAAGAGAGGGAACTCCACTGACCATAAGAACTTACACTTTAGGCAAGGAATAGAGAGAACCTCGCTGACCATAAGAGCTTACACACTACAAAAGACTTACACAGTGAATCTGGAGGTGGAGAATGACTCTGTTGTGCAAACTGTGTTCCAGTGATATTCAAGGTACTGACCACCACTGTACAGGGTATGATAATAAGATGCCATAGCTGCAGGACATTATGTGGAGGTCCGCACAAAAATACAAAATTATGTTTACCTGCTTTCTGATATTTCAACAATGGAGGAAATTGTGCCTGACAAGTTTCTTATTTTCCATTTGGCAAATTGAATCTCAAAATGTTTGAATTTTGCATGCAACCATGGACTTTTAGGAAATTTGACTCAAACTTGATCCTCTGCATATTGATTCACTCATCTTCATCAGCAAAATTTAAGCAATTGGAAATGGAAATGTGGCGCCCTGGACTAGCCAGGTCGTCACAGATACTACAACATACACCCCCACCCTGAGACAGGCACATCAGCCAGACACAAAATCCTTGTTGCCTCCCTCCAGGGGCTGATGTCCACACCAGGTGGTGTGGAGCCAGGCGGTTGTCCCCACCCACTGAGGAGTTCACGGTCCTGGAGGCGGAAAAGGAGTCAGTTCAGTTAGGGAAGTGCAAGTGAGAGGAGTGAAGTAGAAGTGGAGGAGCAAACTGACCGTGTCCGGGTGTGTGGCCCGGGCACTAAGAGCAAGGTTGGCAGACGGTGGTGGCCGTCTGCAGGAGAGGCAGATCAACGCGGAACCGTAGGACCGGGGACGGGCGGTGGCCCGCCGGTACCGAACCGGGGAGCGAAGTGAAGCCAGCACACACAGGCAGGGCATGTGGACCCCGACCAGGCTTGGAGCCGCCATTAGAGGTCAAATCCGTTAGTGACCGGAACCCCAGGGGTTTCCTAACAGCCAAGACCCAATTGAAGGCAACCGTCCGATCAGCAAAAGGAAATACAGCTACCGCCACAGCTAGAGTTCCAAGGGCCAGAGCCTGCGGGCAGAAGGGCTCCTCCGGTGCATATACACACTGGGGAGCGGGTTACTGGTGGGAATCCATCGGGACCGAACATACACAAAGGTGCAGGGAAAGGCAGCCACCACCAACCATCTGGGAGAAGTCACAGCAGCCGGCTGCGGGACCCGTCCATCCAGCTGTTTGGTTTACCAGAGACTTTGTGTACATTTGTGGCTGAGTGAGTACTACCGTGCCGTCCGGCACCGCGCTGCGCAGTCCAGGTGACCCTGCACCTTGCCAACCCTGCTTCCCCGTCACCTCACCGGGCCCCGGGACCACCAACCCCTACCCACGGAGCGGGAAACAACTTCCCAGCTGCTCCCTGCCATCACTCCCGGGATCCCCGTCACCAGCAGCGGTGGTGTCCAACCTCACCACAACTCGTGGGTGGCATCACGGACCAAATCCCCAAACCAAACTACCCCCTTTTCACTCACGGGCGAGGAGCGCCGCTCGAGTCCCCGGATCCGGCCCACCGCTCGAGCCACCGAGCAGCCGTCGCAGCGGCGCCGGACCCGGGCGTTAGCGAGCGCAGCGCAGCAGCGTCCTCCCCACCTGCGACAGAAAGGCATGCCTTCCATCGCAAATTAAATTGCATAGAAGTTTTATAGAATGCCCACCCTCTTAGGGTTATATTTTACTCAGATCTTTCCTTCACTACCTACTAGAGATGAGCGATGTTCGAGGCTCGAGATTCGCCAATTTCATGTTCGAGTGATTTTGGGGGGTGTTCGAGACGTTCGACAAACTCGAGCTTTTTGCTAAAAGCTCGACAGTTCGAGTTACGTTCGAGAACAGTTCGAGCACCAAAAACGTGGCTTTTCACAGTAAGTATGTGCGCACATTGTGTATCTGCATGCGTCCTGCGTCCCAAGCACAATCCCTCTCTCTTTCCTACACACCAATCACAGGCGTCTCGCTGCACGGCTGTCACAAATCTCCAGCGGCATTTCCTCTTTTGAAAATGGCTGCCGCTTCATTATTCAATTAGTTATTCCGTGCTTTCCTCGCCCACCGGTGCCCATGATTGGTTGCAGTCAGACACGCCCCCACGATGAGTGACAGCTGTCTCACTGCAACCAATCACAGCCGCTGGCGGGCGGGTCTATATTGTGAAGTAAAATAAATAAATAATAAAAAAAAAATAAAAAAAAAAAATGCGGTTCCCCCATATTTGATACCAGCCAGGATAAAGCCGCACGGCTGGAGGCTGGTATTGTCAGGATGGGGAGCTCCACGTTATGGGGAGCCCACCACCCTAACAATATCACCCAGCAGCCGCCCCGAATTGCTGCATCCATTAGATGCGACAGTCCCAGGACTCCACCCAGCTCATCCCGAATTGCCCTGGTGCGGTAGCAATTGGGGTAATAATGAGTTAATTATGCTAGGCGTCTCCCCAAGATACCTTCCATGATTAAACTGTAAGTGAAAGTAAATAAACACACACAACGAAAAATCCTTTATTTGGAATAAAAAACAAAAAACACCTTATTTACCTCTTTATTAATCCCAAAACAACAATCCAGGTCCAAAGTAATCCACACGATACTGTCAGCTCTGCTACATGAAGATGCAGGGAGCGATCTGTGCCCTCTGCACGTAGCACCTGAACTGAACCACGCTGTAATCTGAGACTTCAGTCTGCAATGCAGAAGTCAAGATTACCAAATCTGCCTATGTTTTTCATTAGAGCCAGTAGCTCAATGGTTAGAGCGCTCAACTCAGAAGCATTAGTTCACGAGTTCTAGTCCCGGTAAAGAATTTAATTTAATTTTAAATTAGAATTATTTATTTATAATTATAATTTAACTTAATTTAATTATGCACTGAGGGGAGGAGCCGGACATCAGCTGTGAGCCACACCTCTAAACTCGGAACAGTTCACAGAATGAGGCTGCTTTGCTCTCTCTCTCTCTTTGTCTCTCTGTCTCTCAGTCTCAGTCTCTCTCAGTCTCTCTCTCTCTCTTTTCCTCTTTCTCTTTTTCTGTCTCTCTTTTTCTCAGTCTCTCTTTTTCTCTTTTTCTCTCTCTCTCTCTCCACTCCCCTCTCTCCTCTCTTCTCTCTCTCTCTTCTCTCTCTATCTCCTCGCTCTCTTTTCTCTCTCTCCTCTCTCTTCTATCTCTCTCTCTCTCTCTGTATCTCTCAGTCTCTAAAGCCCACTTTACACGTTGCAATTAGTTGTACAATCGCATTTGCGATGTGACACGCCCAGGTTGCATATGGGATCTTATGAGATTTCACGTTGGTCGTTCATTTGCTGTCACACGAGCGTTAGTAGTCTATGTTAAATTGATCAATGTTATGTGCGATCCTTTAGATCATGTGTTCTGTGACGTATGCATTGGGCACCTTTTTTTTTTTTATTTATTGACTTGCCAAGCGTGTGTAATGTGTAGGGATGTGTTTTTACTATGTCATCTGCCATTCAGCTCTGCTACATGGCCGCTAACAGCAGACACAGACAGCCATGTAGCAGAGCTGAATGGCAGATGACAGCAGACACAGACAGAGCCGCACTGTCAGAATGAACTCGGGTGAACTTCACCCGACTTCATTGTCATGCTGCGGCTCTGTCTGTGTCGCGTCCTGATTAGCGGTCACCAGTGAAGGACTCACCGGTGACCGCTAATCTCCTAAATTACTGAAGTTAGCAGCCCTCTCTCATACTCACCAATCCCCGATCCCCGGCACTGCACGGCATTCACACTGCTCCGGCGGCTTTTACTGTTTTGAAAAAGCCGGCCGCCCATTAAACAATTTCGTATTCCCTGCTTTCCCCGCCCACCGGCGCCTATGATTGGTTACAGTGAGACACGCCCCCACGCTGAGTGACAGGTGTCACACTGCACCCAATCACAGCAGCCGGTGAGCGTGTCTATACTGTGTAGTGAAATAAATAATTAAATAATTAAAAAAAACGGCGTGCAGTTCCCCCCAATTTTAAAGCCAGCCAGATAAAGCCATACGGCTGAAGGCTGGTATTCTCAGGATGGGGAGCTCCACGTTATGGGGAGCCCCCCAGCCTAACAATATCAGCCAACAGCCGCCCAGAATTGCCGCATACATTATATGCGACAGTTCTGGGACTGTACCCGGCTCTTCCCGATTTGCCCTGGTGCGTTGGCAAATCGGGGTAATAAGGAGTTATTGGCAGCCCATAGCTGCCAATAAGTCCTAGATTAATCATGTCAGGCGTCTATGAGACACCCTCCATGATTAATCTGTAAATTACAGTAAATAAACACACACACCCGAAAAAATCCTTTATTAGAAATAAAAACACAAACATATACCCTGGTTCACCACTTTAATCAGCCCCAAAAAGCCCTCCATGTCCGGCGTAATCCAGGATGCTCCAGCGTCGCTTCCAGCGCTGCTGCATGGAGGTGACCGGAGCTGCAGCAGACACAGCCGCTCCGGTCACCTCCACGCAGGTAATGAAGAAGCTAAAGAAGCTAATGAAGACAGCCGCGCAATCAGCTGCTGTCACTGAGGTTACCCGCTGTCACTGGATCCAGCGGTGGCCGCGGGTAACCTCAGTGACAGCTCAGCTGATCGCGCTACTCACCTCAGTTGCTGCGTGGAGGTGATAGGAGCGGCGGTGAGTAGCGCGATCAGCTGAGCTGTCACTGAGGTTACCCGCGGCCACCGCTGGATCCAGTGACAGCGGGTAACCTCACTGACAGCTCAGCTGATCGCACGGCTGTCTTCATTACCTGCGTGGAAGTGACCGGAGCGGCTGTGTCTGCTGCAGCTCCGGTCACCTCCATGCAGCAGCGCTGGAAGCGACGCTGGAGCATCCTGGATTACGCCGGACAAGGAGGGCTTTTTGGGGCTGATTAAAGTGGTGAACCAGGGTATATGTTTGTGTTTTTATTTCTAATAAAGGATTTTTTCGGGTGTGTGTGTTTATTTACTGTAATTTACAGATTAATCATGGAGAGTGTCTCATAGACGCCTGACATGATTAATCTAGGACTTATTGGCAGCTATGGGCTGCCAATAACTACTTATTACCCCGATTTGCCAACGCACCAGGGCAAATCGGGAAGAGCCGGGTACAGTCCCAGAACTGTCGCATATAATGTATGCGGCAATTCTGGGCGGCTGTTGGCTGATATTGTTAGGCTGGGGGGCTCCCCATAACGTGGAGCTCCCCATCCTGAGAATACCAGCCTTCAGCCGTATGGCTTTATCTGGCTGGCTTTAAAATTGGGGGGAACCGCACGCCGTTTTTTTTAATTATTTAATTATTTATTTCACTACACAGTATAGACACGCCCACCGGCTGCTGTGATTGGGTGCAGTGTGACACCTGTCACTCAGCGTGGGGGCGTGTCTCACTGCAACCAATCATAGGCGCCGGTGGGCGGGTAAAGCAGGGAATACGAGATTGTTTAATGGGCGGCCGGCTTTTTCAAAACAGTAAAAGCCGCCGGAGCAGTGTGAACGCCGTGCAGCGCCGGGGATCGGGGATCGGTGAGTATATGAGAGAGGGGGATAGACTGACATGGACAGAGAGTGAGGGACAGAGATAGTGACGGACTGACAGAGATTAGTGAATGACAGACATTGTGAGGCGCTTCAGAACGCAGCTTTTCAGCTGCGCTCTGAAGCAGACCTTTTATAAGCTGCGGTGCAGAGCGCACACCTGCGCACATAGCATCAGACATCAAAATCGTATGTGGGATGTCACACGTTACAATTCACTAGGTTCGTGCAACAAAACGCTCAATTCTAGAGAATGATACGATGTGTTTGCGATCAACGGTTTTGCGTTCAATCCTGATCGCAAGTAGATGTCACACGCAGATACCTCACAAACGATGCCGGATGTGCGTCACTTACAACTTGACCCCAACGACAGATTGTGAGATATATTGAAGCGTGTGTAGCGGGCTTAAGTCTCTCTCTCTCAGTCTCTCTCTCTTTGTCTCTCTCAGTCTCAGTCTCTCTCTCTTTCTCTCTCTCTTTTTCTCAGTCTCTCTTTTTCTCTTTTTCCCTATCTCTCCTCTCTCCTCTCTCCTCTCTCTCTCTTCTCTCTCTACTCTCTCTTTTCTTTTTCTCTCCTCTCTCTTCTCTCTCTCTCTGTCTCTCTCTCTCAGTCTCTCTCAGTCTCTCTCTCTCAGTTTCTCAGCTCTGTCTCTCTCAGTCTCTCTCTCTCTTTCTCTCTCTCTCTTTGTCTCTCTCTCATTCTCTCAGTCTCAGTCTCTCTCTCTCTATTTCTCTCTCTCTCTCAGTCTCTCTCTCTATTTCTCTCTCTTTCTCTCTCTCTTTTTCTCAGTCTCTCTTTTTCTCTTTTTCCCTCTCTTTCTCTCTCCTCTCTCTCTTCTCTCTCTTCTCTCTCTCCTCTCTCTCTTTTTTCTCTCTCCTCTCTCTCTTCTATCACTCTCTCTTTCCTCTCTCTCTTTTCTCTCTCCTCTCTCTCTTCTCTCTCCCTCTCTCTCTTCTCTCTCTTTTCTCTCTCTTGTCCCTCTCTTTTTTCTCTCTCTCTTCCCTCTCTTTTTTCTCTCTCTTTTTTCTCTCTCTCTCTCTCTCAGACCTGGTGATGATCAGCTGATGCGGTCACCTGACGGCATCAGCTGACACTAAAAGTCGAGCGTTGAGGCCGGCTTTTTACCACCCAGTCGGCTAAACTATCAGCTGATGCTGTCAGACAGGAGTCTGCAGAGAAGTGTGTAGTTGTTTTTTTTTTTTGCACTGATGCATCATCTGATTGTATAAAAAGCCATGTATACAATCAGCTGCTGTGTCGTGTGATTCAGGCCCTTGAACCTGACACATCATCTGATTGCTTTGCCTTCCAGCAAACCTATCAGATGATATTGGATCCGGATTGGGCGGCGCGGGACCCTTGACTCAAGATTACTGCGGAGTGAGGTTCTTTATTTCAATAAAGATGGAGTCACTAATTGTGTTGTGTTTTATTTCTAATAAAAATATTTTTCTGTGTGTTGTGTTTTTCTTTATCTGTACTAGAAATTCATGATGGCCATGTCTAATATTGGCATGACACCATGAATTTCGGGCTTAGGGCCAGTTGATAATATACAGCTAGCCCTAAACCTATTATTACCCAGTGAGCCACCCGTCATCAGGGCAGCTGGAAGAGTTGGATACAGCGCCAGAAGATGGCGCTTCTATGAAAGCGCCCTTTTCTGGGGCGGCTGGGAACTGCAATTCGCAGCAGGGGTGCCCAGAAAGCTTGGGCACCCTGAACTGCGGATTCCAATCCCCAGCTGCCTAGTTGTACCTGGCTGGACACAAAAATTGGGAGAAGCCCACGTCACTTTTTTTTTATTATTATTTCATGAACTTCATGAAATAATTAAAAAAAAAAGGGCTTCCCTATATTTTTGGTTCCCAGCTTGGTACAAATAGACAGCTGGGGGTTGTGGGCAGCCCGTAGCTGCCTGCTGTACCTGGCTAGCATACAAAAACATGGTGAAGCCCATGTAATTTTGGGGGGGGGGCAAAAAACTCCTGCATGCAGTTCTGGATGGAGTATGTTGAGCCTTGTAGTTCTGTAGTTGCTGTCTGTCTGTATGGAGGAGACCAGACAGCAGCTGCAGAACTACAAGGCTCAGCATTCTCCATTCACTAGTGTATGCAGGAGAGCAGACAGCAGCTGCAGAACTACAAGACTCAGCATACTCCATCCAGGACTGTATGCAGGAGTTTTTTGCCCACCAAAAAAATGACGTGGGCTTCGCCATATTTTTGTATGCTAGCCAGGTACAGCAGGCAGGTACGGCTGCCCCCAACCCCCAGCTGCCTATTTGTACCCGACTGGGAACTAAAAAAATAGGGAAGCCCTTTTTTAATTATTTCATGAATTTCATGAAATAAAAAAAATCGACATGAGCTTCGCCCCATTTTTGTGTCCAGCCAGGTACAACTAGGCAGCTGGGGATTGGAATCCTCAGCACGTTAGCCCGAGCTTTCTGGGCCCCTCTGCTGCGAATTACAGTCCGCAGCCGCCCCAGAAAATGGCACTTTCATAGAAGAGCCATCATCTGGCGCTGTATCCAACTCTTCCAGCTGCTCTGAAGCCGGGTGGCTCGCTGGGTAATAATGAGTTAATAATGGCTTTGTTTTACTAGCTAGTATTAAGCCAGAGATTCTTAATGTCAGGCAAGTTTGACCCGGCCTTTAAGAATCTCCAATAAAGGGTTAAAAAAAAGACACCACACAGAGAAAAATACTTTAATAGAAATAAATACACAGACACACTTAGAGACTCCATGTTTATTACTCGCTGTCAGCCCTCCACGATCCATGGTCTTTCTGCTTTAACCCATGCAGCTCTGCTACATCAGACAGCACTGCATGGGAGGAAGACGCTGCTGCTCCCGGTGCAGTGTATTTACTCAGTGTGAGTGAGCAGAGGCTTAAGGCTGTAATCGGTGACGTCACCGCTGACAAGCGGGTTACCATAGCAACGGTGCTCCAATCACGTGATTCCCGATGCCGCTGCGGACTGTAAGCGGTGACGTCACCGCTGACAGGCGGGTTACCATAGCAACGGTGCTCCGATCACGTGACTCCCGGTGCCGCTATTTACCGGCTGTGACAGCTAGTCCCTGCATGTGGGCTGACTCTGTAAAGAGCGCCCACATGCAGGAATGGGGAGTCGACCATGTGTCAGAGCATTTCGCCGGTACACGGACATGCTGGAACGATCACCGTGTACCGGAGAGATGCACTGACAGGACCTAGCATGACATCATAGCCATGTGACCAGTCTGTAGCCAATGAGATAATAGACACGTGACTGGTCACATGCTATTTTGACGTCACAAAAGGTCCTATCATCAGTGCTGGTTACCGGGAGGACGCAGCGATTATCGGAAGGAAAAGCGGCAGGAGACAGAGTGCAGGATGCGTCGCGGGGACCTGTAAGTGTAATGGCAATGTTTATTAACTGTATGTGTACATTTATAATGTGTTTTTATGTGTTTGTGTTTGACTCCCATTGTTTTCAATGGGGTTTGAGAGGTTCGTCGAATGGTTTGTCGAACCGAACTCGAACGGGGCCTCCGTTCAACGAACCGAACCAAACTCGAGCCTTCAGAGGCTCGCTCATCTCTACTCCCTACTCACTTGCTCACTCGCTCATGTAACCAGCAACTTAAAAGCATCTGTAGAATTCAACCATTTCTTACCTTTAACGCTGCAGAAACTCTTATTGGTGCTCTGATTTAAGTATGTTTGGACTACTGTGACTCTACTAATTGGTTTCTTGCTGACTAATCTCTCCCCTCTCCCCTCCAATCTATCATGATTGCAGCAACCAAAAAGATATTACTGTTTAACTTTTAAGGCCACTTTACACACAGAGATAAATCTGTGGCAGATCTGTCGTTGCAGTGAAATTGTGGACAATCAGTGCCTGGTTTGTGGCTCTGTACAAATGGAACGATATGTCCATGATTTCACTGCAACCACAGATCTGCCAAAGATTTATCTCTGAGTGTAAAGTGGCCTTTACACTGATGCCATCATTCAAATGACCATACTTTCAGTTTTAGGTTCTGTGCGCACTAGAAAAAGGATTTTTCTTAAGAAATTTCTTGAGAGTGAAGGATGAGTGCACCTGCGTTATAAAAACGCACCAATAACGCACCGAAAAATGCATGCGTTTTTACCACGTTTTGGTGCGTTTTTTTGCACGTTGGTCCCTGCGTTTTTTAATGCTTTAACAGCAATAAATAATATAGGTAATAGATAGATGATAGATAGATAGATAGATAGACAGATAGATAATGGATAGATAGAAAGATGGATAGATGAATAGATAGATGGATAGATAATGGATAGACAGATAGATAGAAAGATGGATAGATGAATAGATAAATAGATAATGGATAGATAGATAGATAGATGGATAAATAGATAGAAAGATGGATAGAAGAATAGATAGATTGATAGATAGATAAATAAATACATAGATAGATAGATAGATAGATAGATAGATAGATAGATAGATAGATAGCTAATGGATAGATAGATAGATAGATAGATAGATAGATGGATAGACAGATGGATAGACAGATGGATAGATAGATGGATAGATGGATAGAAAGATGGATAGATGAATAGATAGATTGATAGATATATAGAAAGATGGATAGATAATAGATAGATAGATAATAGATAGACAGATAAATAAATAGATAGATAATGGATAGATAGAAAGATGAATAGATAGATTGATAGATAGATAGATAATGTATTGATAGATAGAAAGATGGATAGATAATAGATAGATAATGGATAGATAGAAAGATAGAAAGATGAATAGATAGATAGATAGATGGACAGATAAATAAATAGATAGATATTGGATGGATAGATAGATAGAAAGATGGATAGATGAATAGATAGATTGATAGATAGATAATGGATAGATAGATAGAAAGAAACATGGATAGATGAATAGATAGATTGATAGATAGATGGATAGATAATCAATAGATAGAGGACAGATCAATAAATCAATAAATAGAGTTCCTGTGAGGACACACTGCAGTTCTTGCGAGCGGTAACGTGTTCACATTATCGACCGTGAGAAATGACCTGTAGTTACCTCTGCAGCATCGGTCACTGAACGAGGCTGCATTGAGTTCTGTGTCAGAGGCGGCTGGATGCAAGCGTCGTGGGAGCTCCGTGGATTACGCCGGAGCTGTGTGTTTGGGGGGGGGGGGTAATAAAGTGGTGAAAGAGGGGCTTTTTGTGTTTTATTTAAAATAAAGAATTTTTCGGTGTTTGTGTTTATTCACTTTACTTATGGGTTAATCATGAAAGCTGTCTCATAGACACTGCCATGATTAAGCTAGGACTTAGTGGCAGCGAAGCGTTGCCATTAACTCATTATTACCCTGATTACTACCGCAATCTGTAAGAGCTGGTAACACGCCGGGACTGTCGCATAATGGACGCAATATTCTCGGGGCAGCGGCGGGCTGATATTCTCGGCTGTGGGAGAAGGGGGCATTAACCCTGGCCTTTGGTCTCCCCAGCCAGAGAATACTGGGCCGCCGCTGTGTGTTTACCTTGGGTGGATGGTAAAAATATGGCGGAGCCCACGGTTTTTTTTTTCGTTTTTTATTTTTAATATGTACATTTGATTTCTATGTGTATTCTATATGTCTGTGTGTGAGTGAGCTGTGTGCAGTGCTCAGCTTCCTCTTCCTGTCATAATAAAACAAACAAAATAAAAAATACACATATATGCTATCATCATATTCAGAGATGCCCGATCCATCAAAATATAAAATAAATTAATCTGATCAGCAAACGGCGTAACGAGAAAAAAAAGCAAAACTCCAGAATCACACATTTTGGCCCTCCGTAACATTGCATTAAAAGGCAATCAAGACATCGTATCTACCCCAGAATTGCATCAGTAAAATGTCAGATCAGGGTGCAAAAATGAAGCAGTCACACAGCCCCAGATCCCAAAAATGTGTAATGGGTCTCAGAAATGGTGATAAAAGCAAACATTTTTATTTGTTTTATATATAGATATATATAGATATATATATATATATATATATATATATATATATATATATATATATACATACATACATACAGTATATATTACTGAATTTTTTTTACCACTGACATAATAAAAAAAATCTATACATGTTTGTTATCTGAGTACTTATACTGACCTGGGGAATCATATTGATAGGTCAGTTTTAGCATATCTTGAACACGGTAAATAGGAAAAAAACAAAAACCCACTGTGGAATTGAACTTTTTTTTGCAATTTTACTGCACTTGGACTTATTTTCCCTTTTTCCAGTACAATATTTGGCAGAATGAATTGTGTAATTCAGAAGTACAACTCATCCTGCAAAAAAACAAACCCTCCTCTATATATATAATTGCCTTATTCTGTCTGTCTGTCTGTCTTGCTCCAAAATGACGTAATTACAGTGACAACCGTCGCATTGGCCGCTCAGCTCGGCCCGGCCACGCCCCCTCTCTCCCCAGGGCTACTACTCCTATTATACTCCTCTCCCCCAGGACTACTCCTCCTATTATACTCCTCTATCCCAAGGACAACTCCTCCTATTATACTCCTCTCCCCCCAGGACTACTCCTCCTATTATACTCCTCTCCCCCCAGGACTACTCCTCCTATTATACTCCTCTCCCCCGAGGACTACTCCTCCTATTATACTCCTCTCCCTACAGGACTACTCCTCCAACACACACACACTGCACAAAACATACCTCCCCCAAAACACACCCACACCCCATACACACACATCCACACAAACCGCACAACACACACAGCACCACACACACACAATGCTGCAGACACACAGCGTTCCACACACAATGCAACACACAAACAACCCCGCTCTCACACACCCCCATACCCAGACAATACCCAGAACATTTACATCACCCTACACAAACACTTGGCAACTACACACAACAACATCTATATATATAACAAAAATCATACATTAACTACACAATAAATTCTAGAATACCCGATGCGTTAGAATCGGACCACCTTCTAGTACAGCTATATTGACGGAAAAATAAAATAGTTATGGCTCTTGGAAGAAGGGGAGGAAAAAGCGAAAATGGAAATTCGCCCGGGGGTGAAGGAGTTAATGACCTTTTTTTTCACTGACAAATCTGTGTGTGAAAGAAATCACATCATGGACCATTTTCCTCTAGAAATCAGATGAGATTTAAGGGGGCTTTTCACGCAACGATATCACTAACGATATGTCGTTGGGGTCACGAAATTTGTGACGCACATTCGGCGTCGTTAGCGACGTCGTTGCATGTGACACCTATGAGCGAGTGTTAACGATCAAAAATACTCACCTAATCGTTGATCGTTGACACGTCGTTCATATTCAAAAAATCATTGCTGGTGCTGGACACAGGTTGTGCGTCGTTCCTGAGGCAGCACATATCGCTACGTGTGACACCCCAGGAACGACAAACAACACCGTACTTGCGTCCTCTGGCAACGAGGTGAGCATGACTTTCATGCGGCTGCTCTCCGCCCCTCCACTTCTATTGGACGCCTGTCGTGTGACGTTGCTGTGACGCCGCATGAACCGCCCCCTTAGAAAAGAGGCTGTTAGGAAGGTAAGTATGTGTGACGGGTACTGGCGATTTTGTATGCCACGGGCAGCGATTTTCCCATGATGCAAAAATGACGCTACATGACGATGTCGCTGTGTGTAAAGCAGCCTTTACCCATTCAAGTCTATGGGTTGGAGACAAAAATCTTATGTCACAGAATAAAAAGCATCTGATTTTTACAGCCAAATTGCAATTCTGTGGCATAGAAAAAGCTTCTGCTCCTGTAAAAAAAAGGATTGCACATGGACTTTACACAGATAAAAGATGAAAGTATGAACAATTTTTTTAATGGTCCTGTGAGCAGGAGTTTCATAAAGGGACCAATAAATCTAAAAAAAAAGTAAAATATTTAAAAAAAATGTAAAAAACTCAAAAGTTTAATTTGTCTCCCATTTCCTAAAAAATAAATAGCAAACTCTAAAGCAAAACAAAAAAAATACACATATAGTATTATCACATGCACAATTGTCTGAGGTAATATAACAATATAATATTTATCCCAAACACTAAGTGCCCCAAAAAATAAAAATGGCAGGACATAAAAGGAAATGAAGGAATGAAGAGAAATAAAAAGGAATGAAGAAAAATTAAAATTGTCATGTGCCCAAAAATGCTTCCAATAAGTACTACAGCTCGGCATGCACAAAAAAAACAATATACCTATAAAATAGTTATGGCTCTCAAAAAAATGGGGACACAAAGCAATTTCTTTTTTCTTTTTTTAAGAAAAAAGATAATAATTACTATGTACCTTTGTCATGACCATAATGCAAATGACATGAAGAACAAAGTTACTGGGTCAGTTCTACCACAAAATGAATAACCCGAAAATGCAAAGTCAAAACTGCAGTGGTTTTTATTAATTTCCACCACACTTGTAATTATTATTATTTTTTTATTTATCTATTTTACTATTTTATTTTATTTTATTTTTTTTTTTGGGGGGGGGGTATTTTATATGATAACATGAATGGAAGCATTAAAACTACAACTTCATCTGCAATAGGAGGCAGATATGTTTTACCCAGCCACGGCCACTATCAGAAGAAGGAGCAGTTCTAGGACAGAGCATTTCCAGCTGCCTGTTGCCACCGGGACTGGGAACAGCTGATCTGCAGGGGTGTGTGGTATTGGGTGTTGGACCCCAGCTGATCCTACATTGATGACTTATCCTAAGGGTAGACCATCAATGTAAAAGTAGTGGACCAACCCTTTAAATCTTACATGCCGTTATTGTTGGAAATATAGTTCTTGAAGTAAATTTTGATTTTCTTCAGGCAGGGTAATATTAGTAGGACGGACCCCACAATCTGGGGTAGAGCACAGCATGGGCCTATGTCCTACCCAAAGCCAGAGCTGATTTTCAGTCCCAGTCAAGCCTTGTACGTAGTAATATCACACTTTGGTGTCCTAAATGTCCATTAAATTATAATATATGGTGACTATGCTATTAATAAATATTCTGCCTAATATTATCTATAAAATGACTGTTAGAGCTTGTTATTCAGAGTTTCACATTCTGAATATTTTTCATTTCCAGTAAAGGCATATATTTAAATTACTAATAAGGTGTTTGTTGCCCAGCAACAACTTTTAGGCTGCCGGTGTCAGATTTCTCTTAGGAAAGTGCAATTAGTTTCAATAACTTATCTTGACAGCTATTAAAAAAGATTTTTTAAAAGAATAAATGGACTACCAATGTAAATTATGGTCATTACAATAATTATTGCTGTCATGTTCAGCCACTTAAAGCACATTTGACTTATTTGCAGTACAACGTAAATCACTCGGCATTGTTGTAAGTGGCTTATGCTATTGTTTTCTAATAAATAAATTAAATTGTGGTCCACTGGCTCAGTGTTTCTCGTATCTTACCCCTTTTTAGTTCTGTAATATACGGAAAAAATCAAAAGCTGAAGAAAAAAAACAAACAGGACGACCTCGTTAGAAACACTTAGCACCATAAAATAAAGCACCATTTGGGCACTTTAGATCTCTTGGTAAAAAGTACAATGGAGAGTGCTGCACTGTTTTGCTCAGGTTCCTCGTGTCTTTGGTTCTTTTTATAGCACAAAGACAAAATTCACTCTTGCACTCTGAGCATGTTCCTCTGACACCTCACCCAGTCAGATCTCATTTTGATCCTCTGCCCTCTCCCACCAGTTTCCTGGCACCACAGTGCTCATTGGCACATCTTGGCCAGTCTCTACATGGACTCTCACTAACACTCAATGTCGCGGGCGGGGAGGAGGGTGTCAGCACACCGCGCTCACCCCTTCTGCTCGGGTCCGGCAGTTGCTCCTGGTGGCTCGAGCTGCGGGCCGGATCCCGGGGTGTCTCGAGCGACACTCCTCGCCCGTGAGTGAAAGGGGAGGTGATTGTTGGGGTTATAGTTCGTGACGCCACCCACGGCTGTGGTGATGGCACCACCGCTGCTCAGTGTGGGGGTCCCGGGGATGGTGATGGGAGCAGCCAGGTGTTGTGTTGCCCCTCCGTGGGTAGGGGTTGGTGATCCCGGGGCCCAGTGGGGTGCAGGGGTGCAGGGGCAGCGCTGTGCCTTGCGGCACTGAGGTACTCACTCAGCCAGTAAACACGACACAGTTCTCGGTAAACAAACGGCTGGTTGGACGGGTCCCTCGGACGGTTCACGGTGCTGCGGTTCCCTGCAGTTAGCGGTGACTGTCTCTTCCCTGCACCTTTGAAATGTCTGTTTGGTAGCGGTGGATCCCCACCGGTTACCCGCTCCCCGACTGCAATCTGTGCCGGAGGAGCTCCACACTTTGCCCGCAGGCGCCGGCCCTGGGAAACTGGTGCCTTGGCGGTGGCGGTGTTTCCCCGTTGTGGTTGGACCTTTGCCGTCAATCAGGACTTGCTTGTTGGGGGATCTACGTCCCCTTCACTAACGGATTTAGCAATTTACAGCGACTCCAAGCCTTGCTGGGATCCGAAAGCCCCTGCTCTGGTGCTGACTGCCCTTTGTATACTGCTCCAGGCCCCGGATACACACAGCCTCCGTGGCCCTTCCAGCAACCTCCAGACAGTCCCACTGCAGATCTTCACCACTGTCTGCTGACCTCGTCGACTCCGTCTGGGCACCCAGCCACAGACCAACTTCAGGCTTTCTGTCACTCTCACTGCTGTTTCACTCTAGCTCCCTCCTGAGCTACACTCTGTTGTTCCTTCTCTCTCCTTCACTTAGGTGTTTACACTTGCCCTCCCTGGGCTTAACTGCCTGTTTACTTCCTGCCTCCAGAGTTGTGAGCTCCTTGGTGGGCGGAGCCAACCGCCTGGCCCACCCCCTGGTGTGCATCAACAGACTACTGGAGGAAGGCAACAAGGATTTGTGGGTTAGCTGGTGTACCTACAGGGAATGTGGGGTGTGTGTGTGTTGTTATCTGTGTCCCCTGGCTTGCCCAGGGCGACACATTCCCCCTTAGCAAAACGCAGACCGTCCTCGGGCTGCCCGTCCAACACCGGTTTTATTTTCCTTTTTGTTTTTCTGAAAAGGTAAACGGTATAACATTATAAACAGTAAATAATATACATTTTTAATCACAACTCTTCCCAAGACGGGAGGCACATTTTACTTTTAACGTTTCAACGGTGTACGGTCACGGTTTCCGCTCTCTCCCACCCAAGTAACCTGGCCCTGATGCTGCCCCTAAAACCCAGGCAGCACCCCTTGACCCACAGTCCAGCACACGGTACCCGAGCGGGATCTGTCCTTCCCTCCAGAGGGTAGCCACCGGTTCCTTTGGTGGCTGGGCCCTGGCCTGCTCTGCTCAGGGCCCTCCCTCCAACCTGCCTCTCCGGAGGCGGCATGCGGAAACGGTAACGGTACCCAACATATTTACAAGCCACTAACGTTTGTGGTTGCCCTGCAGAGTTCACGGGCTTGTCCATAGCTAGTTCCCATGCATAAACTTTAAACGGTCCCCACGGGGACAACGGTGCCGGCTCCAGCCGGTTGCTAATCACAGCAGACAATCAGGTGAAAACTCGGTTCAATCAGTGTTTTTCCATTTTTCAAAACTTTCAACTTTTCTCAAACAAACAGCAACACTCTTTTACATTTGCGGGCCCCTCTTACTCATAGAACGGTCTCCCTGTACCTAAGTGGGGGTCTACCTAGGTTGGAACGGGTGGACCTTCGGGGCCCGGTGTCAGTGGTGCTAGACAGTGGGGTAGAGGGAACAATCGGTTCCTCCTCCCTGCTATAGTGTGGGGCAGGCGGAGGTGCAGGGGGGCTGGGTACAGGTTCATCCCTGGGCACTGGCACTGGTTCTGGCTCACGGTTAACCGCTTCCACTACTTCTTCATCCACGGGTTGTGGGAACAGTATCACTGGAAGTATCACCGCGCCGTTCTGTGTAGGCCAGTTTGCTGGGAAGTCACCCATTACAGTGTGGATTACCTCTGCTGCCTTTTCCACTGGTTGAGGAACCGGTACTTCAGCCTCTACTTTCAACGCTGGGGGGCATTTTTTTAGATGGTCCCGAGAGACTGTGGCCAGGGTGCCCCCTTGGTCACGACTGATCTGGTAGGTCTTCCCATTGTCCCACTCGGTGGGTTGTACGACGTAAGGGACTTGCTCCCACTGGTCATCCAGTTTGTGGGCTTTTCTCTTCCGCTTCAGCACCACATCTCCTGGCTGGAAAGGACCTGCAGGCGCCTTCTGGTTGAACCGGTGCTCTTGCTGTTCCCGACTTCGACTGAGGTTTTTCTCCACATACTCCTGGATTTGCCGGTACTGGGCCCTCCTCCGACTTTCCCACTCTGCCGTTGAAGGGAGTGCTTCCGGAGCCTCCAACCCCATCTCCAGATCCACCGGCAGGCGGCCAGGCCGAGCCCTCATCAGATACGCTGGGGTGCACTTCGTCGAGCTGGATGGGATATTATTGTACATGTCGACCAGGTCGGGTAACTTTTCCGGCCACATGTTCCGTTCTTCCAGCGGTAGCGTCTTGAGGAGCCCCAGGACCAAGTGGTTCATTTTCTCGCACATGCCGTTGGTTTGGGCGTGGTACGGAGTGGTCCGGATCTTCTTGCAGCCGTACAATTGGCAGAATTCGTGAAACACCTCTGCTTCAAAAGCCGGGCCTTGGTCAGTCAGCACCTTCTCGGGGTACCCATGGGGTCGGCAAAAATAGGCCTGGAACGCTCTAGCAGCGGTTCGACCAGTCAAGTCCTTAACGGGGACTACCACCATAAATCTTGAGTAGTGGTCTACCATGGTCAATGCGTAGGTGTACCCACTTCGGCTAGGGGTGAGTTTGACATGGTCCAGGGCGACCAGCTCCAGCGGCTGATGGGTGACGATGGGATGTAACGGTGCCCTCTGGCTAGTCTCGTCCTTTCTCCTCAGTGTACAAAGGACCGCACTCTCGGCACCAGGCTTCCACCGATTCACGCATCCCACTCCAATAGAACCGCTCCCTCAACAGCATCTCCTGCTTCTTCCACCCGAAGTGGCCAGCACCATCATGGTATGCCCGCAGGACAGTAGCAACCTCAGCTTGAGGAACGATCAACTGGCATATTTTCTCATGGGTCTTTGGGTTGATCAGCTCACGGTACAGCCTCCCTTGGTGTAGGTAGAGCCGTTTTCGTTCTTTCCACAAGCGTTGGGCTTCGGCTGGAGCGGCAGGGTCTATTCCCATAGCACCTTGTTCCACCAGGGTCTTGACAAGGCGGACAGCCGGCGCTTGGTCCTGGGCGTCCTGCCACTCTTGACTGGGCCGCGGGTCCAGATCCACCCGTTGCTGACATACTTGTACTCTCTCAGTAGGCGGCTGGTGAAACGCAGGCAACTCAATCTCCTCGAGGTCATCATCCTCACACCCCTCTTCTGACAAATGGGGCATCCGGGAGAGTGCATCTGCATTGATGTTGACACGACCAGCTCGGTACTTTATGGTGAAATCATAGTTGGCTAACCGGGCTACCCACCGCTGCTCCAGCGCGCCCAACTTGGCCGTGTTCAGGTGAGTTAGCGGATTGTTATCCGTAAACGCGGTGAATTTTGCCGCCGCCAAGTAGTGGCGGAACCGCTCTGTGATAGCCCACACCAACGCCAATAGCTCGAGCTTGAAGGAGCTATAGTTCTCAGGGTTCCTTTCGGTCGGCCGGAGTTTTCGGCTGGCGTAGGCAATCACCTTCTCCTTCCCATCCTGGACCTGGGACAAGACCGCTCCTAACCCCACGTTACTGGCGTCCGTGTGGAGGATGAACGGGCGCCCATAGTCAGGGTACGCCAAGACCTCTTCTCCGGTCAAGGCCGCCTTCAACTGGCCAAAGGACTCCTCATGCTTGTCCTCCCACAACAGTGGGGCTCCAATGGGTCTACCACCTTTGGTCTGTCCCACGAGGAGACCTTGCATGGGGGTAGCCATCTTCGTGTACCCCTTTATAAAGCGCCGATAGTACCCCACCAGACCCAGGAACTGCCTTACTTCCCTCACTGTGGTTGGTCTCGGCCAGCTCTGGATGGCAGTGATCTTCTCAGGGTCGGGGGCGACACCATCCGCACTCACCACATGTCCTAGATACTGCACCCTGGGTTTCAGCAGATGGCACTTCGAGGGCTTCAACTTCATCCCGAACTTGGCAAGGGACGCGAACACCTCGGCCAGGTGCTCCAGATGGGCCTCATACGTCTGGGAATAAACAATCACATCATCCAAATACAGCAGGACGGTCTCGAAGTATAAATGTCCCAGACAGCACTCCATCAACCGTTGGAAGGTCCCGGGGGCATTGCACAGCCCAAACGGCATGCTATTGAATTCGCATAGCCCCATCGGGGTGGTGAAGGCGGTCTTCTCCCGGTCCTCGGGGGCCACGGCCACTTGCCAGTATCCGCTGGTGAGGTCAAGGGTCGAGAAGTAGTTTGCAGTTCTCAGTGCAGCCAAAGATTCTTCAATACGAGGCAATGGATAGGCATCTTTATGGGTTATCTGATTGATCTTCCGGTAGTCCACACACATCCGCATGGTACCATCCTTCTTCTTGACCAGTACCAACGGAGCGGCCCAGGGACTACAACTGTCCCGAATAACCCCTGCCTCCTTCATATTCTTCAACATATCTTTGGCACACTGATAATGTGCAGGGGGAATAGGTCTATACCTCTCTTTGATAGGGGGATGTTCACCCGTGGGAATGTGGTGTTGGACCCCCTTGATCTGCCCAAAGTCTAGGGGATGCTTACTGAAAACCTGTTCGTACTCCTGCACTACCCTGTGTACCCCTGCCCTATGATGTGTAGGGGTATCATCAGTGCCCACGTGTAGCTGTTGGTGCCACTCCTTGGTGTCCCCCTGGGGTGGGGAAGTGCTGGTGGTAGGTGGGAGTGTGGATGGACGGGCTTCCTGGATAGTATGAGGGTCCAGGGTGAGCAGCTTGGCAATGGTGGCATACCGGGGGAGCCTGACTTCTTCCTCCCCACAGTTCAACACTCTCACAGGCACTCTCCCTTTCTTCACATCTACCACCCCTCGGGCGGCCACTACAGTGGGCCAGTGCTCGGAAGGCATGGGCTCCATCATCGCAGGGTAGTCACGCCCCTGAGGCCCTACTGCTGCCCTACACCAGATCATCATCTCACTCCTAGGGGGCACAGTCAATGGAGCAACATCCATCACTCGCACTCCACCAATCTCCCCTCCGGTTGAGCTTACATGCTGGCGGTACATCAGGGCGCGGATCTCACGTTGCACAGCCCTCTGCCGGCTCCCCGCCGCCGTGGCGGCCAGCTGTTGCAAAAGGTTCAACACATCAGCCATGCAGTGTTCCATCACATTGGTTCCCAGCACTATTTTCGGGTTATGATCACTAGGCTCATTCATGATCACAATCATACCCTGGTGTTGCAGTTCAGCTTGCCCCACTGTCATAGCCACCTGTTTATACCCCACCTGGGTCAATGGAAGTCCATTAGCGGCAATCAAATTTATACTATTGTCTGGAGGCGCCAGCTCGTCTGTGGCCCAATATTGCTGATACAACGTGTACGGTATGGTAGTTACCGGTGATCCAGTGTCCAAGAGAGCCATCACTGGTATGCCGTCCACAGCCACAGGGATGATAGGACGGGCCCCGACATATCGGTCTCGCCAGTCCGGGGGGCCACGGTGTTCTACTCCTGAGGATTGGCCCGGGGCCCCAGGGGTTGCTCGTTTAACGGGCACTGTCGGTAATAATGGCCCGGCTTACGGCACTTGTAGCAGATTGGAGGTCTGCTTCGCGGGTTGTTAGCGCTTCTCCGCTGCATCCAGGGAACATCTTCGGGACTGTCAGCAAGCTGTATCTGCGCTGGGGGCTGAGATCTGGTCAGAGGTTGTAGTGCAGCAAGGATTTTGGCAAGGTCTCCGTCCAGGCGACGGACCTGGGCTGCCAGTTCTTCCACTGTGCTGCTCGAGGCTGCAGGTAGTAAGGAGGTTGGTTTGGCTGGGGCCGCCACAACGGCAGCTGTCTCGACGGGCCACAGGACGGGTTCCAGAACTTCAGCAGCTGGGGGCTGTAGTGCTTTGATAGCCCGCTCCTTTAACACAGCAAAGTCCACATCAGGGTGTTCCAGGGCCCACAGCCGGAGTTGTTTACGATCCTCAGGGAACCTCATCCCCTGCGCAAATTGCTCCACTAACATCTTGTTGCTATCCGCCTCATTAATAGAGTTCACCCGCTTCAGCGTGCGGAGGGCGGTCTGCAGACGTAGAGCATAGTCCCGAATGCTATCCCCAGCTCGTTGCCGGCACTGGTAAAACTGCATCCTCAGCTCAGCTTCAGTCCGGGTCTCGAAGGCAGTCTGTAGCTTCTCGAAGATGGTGGCTACAGAGATCCGGTCCCCCTCGGCCCAGGTCTCCGCTTCCTGCTCCGCCGCACCGGTTAACTGGCCTAGCACTATCGCTGCACGTTGCTTATCAGTCAGGGGGTACAGCTCTAGCAACGGGTTAAGCTTTTTCCGGAAGGCCTGCAAGGCATCCGGTTTCCCGTCATACTGCGGTAGCCAGGCAGCTCCGGGCGCATAGGGCAAGGAAAACGGCATGACCTGAGCAAGCGCGGGGGCCGCGGCACCTCCCGCCAGTACGGCCGGGACCTGGGCAGGCCCATTCCCATCCGCGGGTGCCGCTGCGGCTGCGACCACCGCTCTTCCAGCGGCTCCGTCGGGCGCAGACATCTTGTTTCCGTCCCCCTTAGCTCTTTCCGGCCCCTCCTCTCTCGGGGCGGGGTTTTGGCCTTCGCGCCTCTACTGCTCGAGAAGACGCTCGAGCGGGAACTTTTCGCGCCAAAGATGGCGGCTTCTGAAATTTTTCTGCCGGATACCTCCGGCGGTAACAAGGCGCACCTCTACCAGACGGCAGAGCGGTAAGATCCTGTTCACAGCGCCAAGTTGTCGCGGGCGGGGAGGAGGGTGTCAGCACACCGCGCTCACCCCTTCTGCTCGGGTCCGGCAGTTGCTCCTGGTGGCTCGAGCTGCGGGCCGGATCCCAGGGTGTCTCGAGCGACACTCCTCGCCCGTGAGTGAAAGGGGAGGTGATTGTTGGGGTTATAGTTCGTGACGCCACCCACGGCTGTGGTGATGGCACCACCGCTGCTCAGTGTGGGGGTCCCGGGGATGGTGATGGGAGCAGCCAGGTGTTGTGTTGCCCCTCCGTGGGTAGGGGTTGGTGATCCCGGGGCCCAGTGGGGTGCAGGGGCGCAGGGGCAGCGCTGTGCCTTGCGGCACTGAGGTACTCACTCAGCCAGTAAACACGACACAGTTCTCGGTAAACAAACGGCTGGTTGGACGGGTCCCTCGGACGGTTCACGGTGCTGCGGTTCCCTGCAGTTAGCGGTGACGGTCTCTTCCCTGCACCTTTGAAATGTCTGTTTGGTAGCGGTGGATCCCCACCGGTTACCCGCTCCCCGACTGCAATCTGTGCCGGAGGAGCTCCACACTTTGCCCGCAGGCGCCGGCCCTGGGAAACTGGTGCCTTGGCGGTGGCGGTGTTTCCCCGTTGTGGTTGGACCTTTGCCGTCAATCAGGACTTGCTTGTTGGGGGATCTACGTCCCCTTCACTAACGGATTTAGCAATTTACAGCGACTCCAAGCCTTGCTGGGATCCGAAAGCCCCTGCTCTGGTGCTGACTGCCCTTTGTATACTGCTCCAGGCCCCGGATACACACAGCCTCCGTGGCCCTTCCAGCAACCTCCAGACAGTCCCACTGCAGATCTTCACCACTGTCTGCTGACCTCGCTGACTCCGTCTGGGCACCCAGCCACAGACCAACTTCAGGCTTTCTGTCACTCTCACTGCTGTTTCACTCTAGCTCCCTCCTGAGCTACACTCTGTTGTTCCTTCTCTCTCCTTCACTTAGGTGTTTACACTTGCCCTCCCTGGGCTTAACTGCCTGTTTACTTCCTGCCTCCAGAGTTGTGAGCTCCTTGGTGGGCGGAGCCAACCGCCTGGCCCACCCCCTGGTGTGCATCAACAGACTACTGGAGGAAGGCAACAAGGATTTGTGGGTTAGCTGGTGTACCTACAGGGAATGTGGGGTGTGTGTGTGTTGTTATCTGTGTCCCCTGGCTTGCCCAGGGCGACACATCAACACCTCCTCTGTCTTCAAGTTTTCCACCAGGATACTATGCTTCCTGGTGCTTAGTGACATGGATAGGTTCTTGTGGTACCTGCCAAATCTTTACAACTTTAGGGCTAAACATAAGGACAGATTATAATGAGGACAATCTGGGCTACTACCTAGGTCTTGGTGCTTTGGGGGGGAACCTATAGCCAGATTGCTTCATGATAATTTATTTTTCCACCATGGGAATCATTCAGGAAGCCTACCTATTGCTGTTCTACTGTCTGCAATAAGCTTTACTGTTTGCATAACTACTGAAAACTATTCTCAGGTCCCTGACCTGTGCTTTTTCTAAGACTCGGGCAGGCGGGATGAAGACATCATCAGGTCATCAGTGTCATTTAGCAGAACTCAGACAGCATTTGAAATGTAGAATTCAATAACCTCTTCTTTCTATCTGTACTCCACTAGGAGATGTTAATGCCGCTCAGGCAATGGGAGGAGATAATGGGGTTAAAATACTTAGGACAGGAATTTAAAATAAGTTGTAGGGGGACAAAAGGACAGGAGCTTGTAATGAATTAATCATAGAATCATTGAATCATAGAATGGTAGAGTTCGAATGGACCTCCTTGGTCATCTAGCCCAACCCCATGCTCAAAGGAGGATTCACTAAATCATCCCAGACAGATGTCTGTCCAACCTCTTTTTAAAGACTCCATTGAAGCAGAATTTACCACATCTTGTGGCAGCCTGTTCCACTCATTGATCACCCTCACTGTCAAAAAGTTTTTTCTAATATCTAATCTGTGTCTCCTTTCCATCAGTTTCATCCCATTGCTTCTAGTCTTTCCTTGTGAAAATGAGAATAAAACTGATCCCTCTACAGTATGACAGCCTTTAAGGTATTTGTGGAGAGCTATTAGGTCTCCTATCAGTCTTCTCTTTTGCAAGCTAAACAATCCTAAATCCTGTAACCGTTCCTCATAGGACATGGTTTGCAGACCAGTCACCATTCTGGTCACTCTTCTCTGAACTTGCTCCAGTTTGTTGATGTCTTTTTTAAAATGTGGTGCCCAGAACTGGACACAATATTCCAGATGAGGTCCGAACAAAGAGGAGTAAAGGGGGATAATGACTTCATGTGATCTAGACTGTATGCTTCTGTTAATATATCCTAGAATGGTGTTTGCCTTTTTTGCTGCTGCATCACACTGTTAACTCATGTTCAGTCTGTGATCTATTAGTATACCTAAGTCTTTTTCACACATGCTGTTGGATAGCTCTATTCCTCCCATGCTTTATATGCGCTTTTCATTATTCTTGCCAAGATGTATAACTTTGCATTTCTCCCTGTTAAAAACCATTCTATTAGTTGCTGCCCATTGTTCCAGCTTGTTTAGATCTTGTTGAATCCTCTCTCTTTCTTCTCTAGTATTAGCTATTCCTTCTGGCTTTTTGTCATCAGCAAATTTAATCAGTTTACCCTTGATTCCTTCATCTAAATCATTGATAAATATGTTGAACAACACGGGGCTTAGGACAGAGACCTGTGGTACCCCACTTGAGACAGTCTTCTAACTGGATGTGCAGCCATTTAAGACCACTCTTTGACTCTGATCACTAAGCCAGTTATGAATCCATCTAACAGTTGCCTTGTCCATTCCACCCTTGGTCATTTTTTCAATAAGGATTGTATGAGATACTTTGTCAAATGCTTTGCTGAAGTAAAGATATACTATATCTACTGCGTTTCCCTCATCCACCCAGTCAGTGATTCTGTCATAGAAGGAAATTAAGTTAGTCTGACATGACTTAGTTACAAACCCCTATTCTGGCTCTGGTTAATCACTTCATTCTCATCCAGGTACTTGCAAAAATGTTGTTTAATAATTTGTTCAAAGATCTTTCCTGGTATGGTAGTCAAGCTCACAGGCCTGTAGTTCCCTGGGTCCACCTTCTTCCCCTTTTTGAAGATAGGCACAATATTTGCTCTTCTCCAGTCTTCTGGAACTTCTCCTGTTCTCCACGAATTTTCAAAAATTATGAAAAGTGGTTCTAATATTTCCTCTGCTAACTCCTTCAGTACTCTGGGGAGTAATTCATCTGGACCCGGGGCTTGAATTTATTTATGTTAGCTAAGTATTCCCTCACTATCTCTTTATAGATGGCCTGGATTCTTCTAATCCTTCAATAGAACGGTGAAGATCAGTTGATTTTACATTTACTTTTTCAGAGAAAACAGATGCAAAAGTTTGGCCTTCTCAACATCATTTTTTACAACTTCATCATTTTCATCCTGTAAAATTCCTAAAACATTTTTGACTTTTATTTTATTTTTGACATAACTCCAAAATCCTTTTTTATTGCTTTTGACATCTCTTGCAAGCCTTATTTCATTATCAGCTTTGGCTAATATGATGCGTGCCCTGCAGGTTATGCAGACTTTGTTATATTCTTCTTTAGATACACCTCCCTCTTTCCATTTGATAAACATTTCTTTCTTCCTTTTTAGCATGTGTTTAAGTTCATCCATCCTGATTTCCTTAACTGTTTCTTTTTCTTCCCATCTTTAGGGATTGTTAACGATTTGCGCTTTGAGAATCTCATTTTTCAAGATGTCCCATCCTTCCTGGACATTTTTGTCCTTAAGGACATACGGCCAATGAATGCCTGCTATCCTCTTTCTGAGTCCCATAAAATCTACCTTTCTAAAATCCAGTCTTGAAGTCTGAGTTTTCACAGGTCTTCCTCCTCTAGTTATCCAAAACTCTATGATAGCATGGTCACTGCTTCCCAGGGTCCCAGCCACCCTTACCTCCTCAACCATTTCCTCCCTGTTTGTAAGGATTAGATCCAAGGTAGCAGATCGCCTTGTTTTCTCCTCTACCTTTTGGAAGATAAAGTTGTCAGCAGAAGAGGATAAGAATTTGTTGGAACTGCTACTTGTGTCTGAGAGAGATTCCCAACAAATGACTGGATAGTTGAAATCTCCCATGATCACTACATCATTTTTTTTGAGAAGTTGGTCATCTGATGATTAAAGAGTTTATCCATATCCTCTGCTTGTTGAGGAGGCCTGTAGTACACGCCTACAATGGTGTTCTTTCCCTTGTTTACTCCTTGTATTCTTACATAAACAACTTCCACAGAACTTCCAGTCTCTGAAGCTTTAATCTTTGTGGAGATATATGATTTTCTAACATACAATGTGACACCTTCTCCTCGTTTATTATGCCTGTTTCTTGCAAATAAGTTATATCCTTCTAGCCTTGTATTCCAGTCATGTGTATCATTCCACCACGTTTCAGTGATGCCAATGACATATTTATTTTACTGAGTAAGTAACTCCAATTCTTCTTATTTGTTGCCCATGCTCTGTGCATTTGTATAAAAACATTTTAGTTTGTGATTGTGTATTCTTTCCCCCATATTTTCATTATTCAGATTTTTTTGTCTTAGTTCTTCCTTTCCATTTCTAACAGCAGAGTTTTCAATAGTATTTGTCATCTGTATGGCTTTCCCTGGCCTTCTTCCCTTCCCACGCTGTTCTAATTTAAAGCTCTCTTGATGAGTGTAGTAAGGCAATTTCCAAATATGTGTTTTCCAGTCTTGATAAGGTGCAGCCCATCTTTAACAAGTAGTCCATCATACAGGTAATTCACTCCGTGATCCAGAAATCTGAATCCTTGATGACGTCGATGTCGATGTCGACGTAGCCAGTTGTTTACCTATAGAATCTTGTTCCACTTCCTTGTTCCATGACTATCCACTGGGAGGATGGATGAGAAGACCACCTCTGCTCCCAGTTCTTTCACTTTCTTGCCTAAGTCTTCAAAATCACTGCAGCTGGTTTCCAGTTCCTTTCTTGCAGTGTCGTTTGTCCCCACATGTATTAGCAGGAATGGGTAGTCATCTGTTGGTCTGAAGAGACCAGATATCCTGTCAGACACATCTTTGATTTTAGCACCTTGAATTGGGGAGGGTATTATGACTAAACGAGATGAGGAAAGGGTACAGTAGCTAATTTATAGTTTTACTGGGTGGGAGAAAAGTGGAAATTATAGAAAACGAGTGGCCCAGTGCTGGCTTAAAACGTAATATTTAAATGGTGGGTAGCACAGTAGCTAATTATATATACAGTGCTGTGAAAAAGTACAGGAAAAAAAGGAGGAAAATAGGGAACTCACTGTAAATATATAAGTCCAAACTCTATAGATATAGCGGTCCTCACATGATGCTGCCAGCCCAATCAGTAAGATACAAATAATCGATATATTACAAAAAGAAAAAATGTGAGGAACCATAGTAAAAGCCTTGTAGCTTTTTTCAAGCATAGATAAAAACAGATGATCAGCTAGAAAGTCCTTTCTAACGTACTAAGGGCGCAGGTAGCGCTGGAAACGCGTCAGAAAGGCTTTACAGCTGACCATCTGTTTTTAACTATGTTTAAATAAAACTACAATTATTTTACTATGGTTCCTCACATTTTTTCCTTTTGTTGTGAAAAAGTGTTTGCCCTCTTCTTGATTTTTTTATTCCTTTGCATGTTTGTCACACATAAATATTTCAGATCACCAAACAAAATTTGCTTGTATGCTTTCTGCAGTATCTATAAGTATCTATAAGTTTCTAATGTGACGTTAGTAAAGATCTGCTGTCTGTATACACATTGGCCACCTTACCATTTGCCGCTCTACACGCCTCAGTGAGTGCCTTCAGCTCTGCCACCTGCTAGGGTGAGGGGGAGTGGTTTGGCTTTTATATCCTCTGTGTAACAACAGTAACAACAGCATATCCACTGTAAAATTGACTAGCATCTTGGTATCTGGATGCAACTATAAAAAAAATCTGTGTTAGCAATGAGCTCATCTGAGATACAGTCAAACCCTGCCGTTTCTTGTTGCATCTGAGCAATGCAATCATGAGGTACTGTATATGCACATCTGCTGTGTCCTCCTCTGTTAGAGAAACTAAATATATTTAAAAAAGGTAACTTCCTGCATATTTAACCCCTTTTTGAATCCAGTGACCAGAGTGTAACCTGGATTGGGGCAATAGCCATGGGCGAGTGTTGTATTTTCTACATTCTGGCTTGCTACAGAACGTTGGGGTTGCTCTGTGTGTATGTATGGTGTTGATACTACCTTTACCTTTGCGCATGCCATGCTTTGTGTGGCATCCAACTCCTTTGTCCCCAGGTTAAAGAAAACAGATAAGATGGTAAATAAGTTTTCATTACTTGGCAATAAACTCATGTACATAAGGCAGCATGAATTATACTTTAAGGAACCTTCTGTATGATACAAAGGCATGTTCATCACGGTTATAGATTACACCACTTCTGCATGGTATACAGGCAGAACAGAAAAGTTGAACCTCTATCTTCGAAGCACAGAGCCACATGGGTCAATGTGTTATGCAATAAACCCTGCACCCAGACTACTGACTGTGATCCCTGACAAAGGCAGCTCCAAGAGCCTCTACCCTCTTCATAGGTCCACAGCTGGGCAGCTCCTTTTCCTCTCTATGGTCCCCTCACATCCAGTCGACACTTTCCTTCCAAGTGTATCTCTAGCAGGCTTTACAAACTTGCCTGAGTGCTAGATCTTTTTCATAGCTCTTTTTTTTTTTTTTTTTTTTACTGATCTTGCTCCCTTGTACTTGCCTGATTTCTAAATTTCTCCACAACACACTAACTAACTGAAAAAGCCTCTTTCTCTGCACTTTAGCCCCTCCCACTGTGGGCTAATCCCAACTGTTAACTGTCTCTGACCCTGTTGCTGGGCAGACTTAACTTTTTACCCAGTTCTTTAAACATTATAATATGTTACAAACACTGCTTTACTGTAAACCTTAACATAAAACAAGAGCAATACATTATCAACGCTGCTGCATATTATCATTACTATACCTTACATTATACAATCCTATAACACTGCTACACATAATTCTATTACAGCATAAATTATACAGAAACACAATTACATTACATCAATATGATGTCTTCAGAGGAAAATGTAACAGCCTGTTCACCTCCTTACAAGAGTGTAACTGGATTCAAAACTGTATCACTTGAGCTCTACATTTGGGTCATGAGAAAAGCACATTATGTCTAGATTGTACCTGACTGAAAACACCATACATATTGTGCTAATTGTGACTTTGTAATCAACAATAGGGATGAGCAAACCTGTACTGTAAAGTTCGAGGTCTGTACCAGATACCTTGTGTCCGGTGCTGAACCCTAAACATAGATGTAGCGCCCCTGAGACTGGGTGCTACAGGGTATTATATTTTTATGTATTTTTATGTATTTTATCATTTCCGTCCACCCTGAGCAGGAAGGGGTTAAAGCCTGGTAAGTTCCGTTTCCTGCTTCATACAGCCTTACACACACAGAGGGAACATTCCTTAGGTGGGAGCATGTGCAGGGAGGGACTGGTAGACCAGAGAGCTTGGTTTCACTTTACTTCAGAATGCTTGGGAGACCAGAGAGAGTTGATGCAGTGACCAGCTCCCTAGTGGAGCTCTATCTCTCTCTCAGGGAGGCAGAGCAGAGGAACTAGCAGTTCCAGACCGGTTCATACACCCTTTCCTTACCTTGGACCGGGCGACTGGATGTTGAGGTCCCCTAAGCTGAGAGAGATGTCAGTTAGGAAGCTCCAGGTTCATTACCTGGCAGAGACTTGGAACGGGAGAGGTGGCTAGCCGGGAAGGAGTTGAGAACCTGGGACTGGTAGTCGTGTGGCATGGAAAAGAAGAGGGTTACAGAGCCCCGCAGCTTCAGGTGGCAGAGTAGCGGGTCCCAAGAGCTCCAGAGACCAGGAGGGGACCACCACACGAGAGCACAAAAGGAGAAATCCCACAGGCTGCCCTACCAGACTTTGACCTCTGCCCAGCCTGGGAATGACTGGAGCCAGCATAGTAAAGACCAGCATCCTGGGTGCAACATAAAGAACTGTAAGTAAAAAAATCTGAAACCCACAACTCAGTGACTCTGACTATTTGTCATCGCCTTGTGATCCGGCGATTCCCAGTTTCCCGTTCTCCCTCCCGGGGACTGCTCCGCCTGTAAGGAGCAATATCATCCAGGCTGCACCCCAACATCTTCCCCAGCGAGGTACCTTGCAGCGGCAGCCTTATCCTTCACCGCACACCACAGGTGGCATAGTCGACATCATCCATTCCACTCCTGGAGGGGGAAAGGTCGGAGGAAGGGTCCGCAGCAGAGGAGGCCGGGACCCCAGTCACCACTGTAACTGGTGACATCCTCTCCAGGAACAATCCTTGCTAACCCCCTTTTACTGTGCACCACGGGGCCACAGAACCGGGTCAGTCCACGACTTCTACAAACTACTGGCCCGGTGACGGGTGTACAAGGAACGGAGGTAAGCTCCTATATTCTGCTCCGTGGGGTGTCACATAGACTTTTGACTGTACGACTGGTTCCTGTTCAGTTTTGTCACCCAAATAAAGCTTGATGAAATATTTCAGAGCAGCCAATCAGCAAGCTTTTAGCTGTGAGCACCTCCGAAGCCATCGCAGTCATACCATGTATAGGTATAGCTATGATTGCCCGACACACCCTGTGACTTGACCTGTATAAAGGACGAATCACAGGCAGTGGCACCATTTTGCCTTCACTAGAATAGGGAGAGTATGCTGTTGGAGTGAGGGACAGTGATAGGTGCATGTAATTCTAAATCAAGTACAGCGCTGCATCACGCAGCTTTGTGTAGCTGTACAAAACAGCAGTGTAAAAGTGGTATAATCTATTAGCGCATTCTAGCAAAAAATAGTTTTTTCTAGAAACTTAATCTAGCAAAAAACAATGTTTTCCTGCATGCCTACCTGTGAGAATATCTCTGAAACCGTATACTGTGTTGCATCCTGCAGTTTTGCATAGCAGTACAAAACAGTAGAGATGAGCCATTCCCTAGTGTTCCAGTTCGGTTGGGTTCGTCGAACACACCTACGGGTGTGTTCGTCGAACGTTCGACGAACATTCGACAAACACCTTCGAACCCCATTGAAAACAATGGCAGGCAAACACAAACACATACAAACACATTATACATATACACATACAGTTAATAATAAACATTGCCATTATACTTACCGGTCCCCGCGACGCGTCCTGCACTCTGTCTCCCGCCGCTTTTCCTTCCGATCATCACTGCGTCCTCCCAGTAACCAGCACTGATGATAGGACCTTTCCGTGATGTCATGGCATGTGACCAGTCATGTGTGTATTATCTCATTGGCTACAGACTGGTCACATGGCTATGACGTCATGGAAAGGTCTTGTCAGTGCATGTCGCCAGTATGCGGTGCTCGCCCGAGCATCTCTGTACTCAGTATACTCGGCGAGTACCGGCGAGATACTCGGGCACATGCTTGGCTCCCCGTTCCTGCATGTCGGCGCTCTTTACAGAGTCAACCCAAATGCAGAGACTGGATGCCACAGCCGGTGAATAGCGGCGCCGGGAATCAGGTGATTGGAGATCACCGTTGCTATAGTAACCCACCTGTCAGGTTACTATTGCAACAGTGGCAGCGGTGACGTCACTGCTTACCAACCCGCAGCCTCTGCTCACTCATTGAGTGATTAGACTGCATGAGGGAAGAGGAGTGTCTTCCTCCCCTGTGCTGTCTGATGTAGCAGAGCTGCATGGGTTGAAGGAGAAAGAAGACAGAAGACCAGGATCGTGGAGGGATGAGAGCGAGTAATAAACATGGAGTCACTAAGTGTGTCTGTGTATTTATTTCTATTAAAGTATTTTTTCTCTGTGTGGTGTCTTTTTTTTAACCCTTAATTGGAGATTCTTAATGGCCGGGTCAAACTTGCCTCACATTAAGAGTCTCTGACTTAATACTAGCTAGTAAAACAAAGCTAGTATTAACCCCTTATTACCCAGCGAGCCATCCGGCATCAGGGCCGCTGGAAGAGTTGGATACAGCGCCAGAAGATGGCGCATCTATGAAAGCGCCATTTTCTGGGGCGGCGGCAGACTGCAATTCGCAGCGTAGGGGCCCAGAAAGCTCGGGCCAACCTGTGCTGCGGATTCCAATGCCCAGCTGCCTAGTTGTACCTGGCTGGACACAAAAATGGGGCGAAGCCCATGTCGTTTTTTTTTTTAATTATTTCATGAAATTCACGAAATAATTAAGGGGGAGCAGAACTACAAGGCTCAGAATACTTCATCCACTAGTGTATGGAAGATAGCAGACAGCAGCTGCAGAACTACAAGGTTCAGCATGCTGCATCCAGGACTATATGCTGGAGGGAAAGACAGGGGGAGCAGAACTACAAGGCTCAGCATGCTCCATTCACTAGTGTATGCAGGAGAGCAGACAGCAGCTGCAGAACTAAAAGGCTCAGCATAATCCATCCAGGACTGTATGCTGGAGGGAGAGGCAGGGGGAGCAGAACTGCAAGGCTCAGCATACTTCACCCACTAGTGCATGCAGGAGAGCAGACAGCGGCTGCAGAACTACAAGGCTCAGCATGCTGCATCCAGGACTATATGCTGGAGGGAGAGACAGGGGGAGCAGGACTACAAGGCTCAGCATGCTCCATTCACTAGTGTATGCAGGAGAGCAGACAGAAGCTGCAGAACTACAAGGCTCAGCATGCTGCATCCAGGACTATATGCTGTAGGGAGAGACAGGGGGAGCAGAACTACAAGGCTCTGCATGCTCCATTCACTAGTGTATGCAGGAGAGCAGACAGCAGCTGCAGAACTACAAGGCTCAGCATACTCAATCCAGGACTGTATGCTGGAGGGAGAGGCAGGGGGAGCAGAACTGCAAGGCTCAGCATAATTCCCCCACTAGTGAATGCTGGAGAGCAGACAGCAGCTGCAGAACTACAAGGCTCAGCATGCTGCATCCAGAACTGTATGCTGGAGGGAGAGACAGGGGGAGCAGAACTACAAGGCTCAGCATGCTCCATTCACTAATGTATGCAGGAGAGCAGACAGCAGCTGCAGAACTACAAGGCTTAGCATACTCCATCCAGGACTGTATGCAGGAGTTTTTTGCCCTGCCATATTTTTGTATGCTAGCCAGGTACAGCAGGCAGGTACGGCTGCCCCCAACCCGCAGCTGACTATTTGTACCCGGCTGGGAACCAAAAATATATGGAAGCCCTTTTTTTTTTAATTATTTCACAAATGTCATGAAATAATTAAAAAAAAAAAAAATGACGTGGGCTTCGTTCAATTTTGTGTCCAGCCATGTACAACTAGGCAGCTGGAGATTGGAATCCGCAGCGCAGGGTGCCCAAGCTTTCTGGGCAACCCCGCTGCGAATTGCAGTCCACAGCCGCCCCAGCAAATGCCGCTTTCATAAAAGCGCCATCTTCTGGCGCTGTATCCAACTCTTCAGCAGCCCTGGTGACGGGTGGCTCGCTGGGTAATAATGGGGTTAGGGCTAGCTGTATATTATCAACTGAGCCTAAGCCCGAAATTCATGGTGTTACGCCAATATTAGACATGGCCACCATGAATTTCTAGCACAGATAAAAAAACACAACACACAGAAAAATATTTTTATTAGAAATAAAACACAACACAATTAGTGACTCCATCTTTATTGAAATAAAGAACCCCCCCCTCCGCAGTAATCCTGGGTCAAGGTTCCTGCGTCGTCTGAGAGAGAGAGAGAGAGATTCCTGTGAAATTATGCGTTGTGTTAAGCAGAGAGAGAGATAGCGTGCCCCGATCATCTTCACCGTACACACCCTAGCACTACCGCACCCATCTTCATCCCCACGCACACACCGGCAATACCGCACCAATCATCATCCCCGCACACACCCCGGCACTACCGCCCCCATCATCATCACAGCACATACGCAGGCACTACCGCATTCATCATCATCACCAGACACACCCCGGCACTGCCGCACTCATTATCATCACCGCACACATGCAAGCACTACTGCACTCATCATCATCCCCACACACACCCCGGCACTACCGCACTCATCATTATCACCGAACACACCCCAGCACTACCGCACCCATCATCACCGGACACACCCCGGCACTTCCGCACTCATCATCATCCCCACACACACCCCGGCACTACCGCACTCATCATCATCACCGCACACACCCTGGCAGTACCGCACTCATCATCATCACCGCACACACCCCGGCAGTACCGCCCCCATCATCATCCCCAGACCCCCTCCGACACAACCACACCCATCATGATCCCCGCACACACCCTGGCACTACCGCACCCATCATCATCCCCGCATACACCCCGGCACTACCGCACTCATCATCATCCCCGCGCACACGCAGGCACTACCTGAGTGAAGTCTCCGGTGACAGCACGGCTCACATCAGTTGCTGCGTGGAGCTGACACAGAGCGGTCGTGTTCTACGCCGCTCCCTGTCAGCTTCATGTAGCAGAGCTGAAAGCGTCGTATAGATTACTTCGGACCTGGATGGGTGTTTTGGGATTAATAAAGTGGTAAAAGAGGGGGGGGGGTTGTCTTTTATTCCAAATAATAGATTTTTCGTTGTGTGTGTTTATTTACTTTCACTTACAAGTTAATCATGGAAGGTATCTCGGGGAGACGCCTGCCATGATTAACCTAGGACTTAGTGGCAGCTATAAGCTGCCATTTAACTCCTTTATTACCCTGATTGCCATCGCACCAGGGCAATTCGGGATGAGCCGGGTAGAGTCCCAGGACTGTCGCATCTAATGGATGCGGCAATTCCGGGCGGCTGCTGGCTGATATTGTTATGGTGGTGGTCGTGGCGCTCCCTATCCTGACAATACCAGCCTCCAGCCGTGTGGCTTTATCTTGGCTGGTATCAAAATTGGGGGGGACCGCAGGTTTTGTTTTTTTTTTTAATTATTTATTTATTTATTTTACTGCACGATAAAGACCTGCCCGCCGGCGGCTGTGATTGGTTGCAGTGAGACAGCTGTCACTCAGCGTAGGGGCGTTTCTGACTGCAACCAATCATGGGTGCCAGTGGGCGGGGAAAGCAGGGAACACCAGATTGAATAATGAGCGGCAGCCATTTTCAAAAGAGGAAAAGCCGCCAGAGCTTTGTGACAGCTGTGCAGCTGATCAATGAATAGGAAAAAGAGAGGGATTGTGCTGGGGACACAGGACGCATGCAAATACGCAACGTGCATATATAGCCTTACTGTGAAAAGCCACGCTTTTGGTGATCGAACCGTTATCGAACGTTATCTCGAACTGTCGAACGTGAAGCAAATCGTTTGAGTTCGTTTGACTCGAACATCGCCCAAAACAATTCGAACTTGAAATTGGTGAACGGTTTGATTCGAACACCGCTCATCTCTACAAAACAGCAGCATATAGGCGGTATAAGACATTAGCTCAATATAGCAAAAACATAGTTTTTTCCAGTCTGCATTTCTGTGGGAATATCTCTAAAATCTTATACTTTGTTGCATCCAGCTACTTTGATTAGCGGTCAAAAACAGCTGTATACAGGCTTTTTATAATCATTTTCTGAATACAGGCTATTAATCTGAACTTGTTTGTGTGCCAAAAAAATGAGAACATGCAATAGGGGATGTGGTCATGCGGCTGGTGGTGTAACTGCTTCAGGTCGAGTATATGGTAGATCTGTGCCTGCTTAGGCCCTGTTACACGCAGCAACGTCGCTAACGAGATATCGCTGGGGTCACGGAATTCGTGACGCACATCCGGCCTCGTTAGCAACGTCGTTGCGTGTGACACTTACCAGCAACCACTAACGATCCGAAATACTCATCAAATCGTTGATTGTTGACACGTCGTTCGTTTTCAAAAAATCGTTGCTCGTTTGGTACGCAGGTTATTCGTCGTTCCTGAGGCAGCACACATCACTACGTGTGACACCCCGTGAACGATGAACAACAGCGTACCTGCGTCCTCCGGCAACAAGGTGGGAGTGACGTTCATGCGGCTGCTCTGCACCCCTCCACTTCTATTGGTGGCCCGCTGTGTGACGTCGCTGTGACACCGAACGAACCGCCCCCTTTAAAAAAGAGTTTGTTCGGCGGCCACAGCGACGTCGTTAGGAAGGTAAGTTGGTGTGACGCGTACTGGCGATATTGTTCGCCACGGGCAGCGATTTGCCCGTGACGCACAAACGACAGGGGCGGGTGCTATCGCTAGCAACATCGCCTTTACTTTCCAAACTGAAACACCTTCCTCAGCTACAGACAGGCCGCAGGTTGGTCTTCATCATTTCTTAGGCCCAAATACCACTGCACAAATGGTGAGGCCAGAACATATTGATTATAGAGTTAAGTTAAGATTATAGGAGTTAAGTTTTAGATTATATGGCTACCAGTGCCTCCAGTTCCTTTGCATTGTCTTCCACCTGGTCCACACCTGAAAGCTCAGAGTCATCTCAGAAAGACAGACAGACACACACACACACACACACACACACACATACACATACACACACACACACAGACAGACACACAGACACACATACAGACAGACAAAGACACAGACACACACACAGACACACATGTGGTGCCCCTGAGGCTTCAGTCGCCCCAAGGTACTGCACCTCACCAGAGGGGCAGTATTCATCTCGGGTAAGGAGGAGGTCATTGCTGGTAAACCATCACAATCCACCAAAACACACAGTTAATCTCCCTCTCACCGGGACTGCGTTAGGGTAGAGTCATTTGGATGGGACTTCCCACCCACTAGTTAAGGATCCTGGGGGGGCAGAGCTGGACAATGGGGAGCAAGGTGATACATGCACACAGGCAGTCTAGCACAGACAAGAAACAAGTGAGATGTGGGGAGAACACGGTCGCTGAGGAGAGAGCTGTGCAATAGCTCCCTCAGGACCGAGAGCACCGAACAGGGTGCGGAGCCCTAGGTTGGTGGGCACTGCATATCTCACCGGTAGAATCTGCCGGGCAGGGGATTTCAAATTTTCTGGCCCACACAAAATGCCTGAGACACAGCAGTACATAGAGCCAGGAGTCGTGACAAAAGAGCAGCACCAGTAACAGACTCGCGCTGCCTCCCATACGGGACAGGAACGGAGCCCATCCAAGGACTCGGGTCCCAGCGTAGCTTCAAGTCACAGGGACTCACACAACACGGTGCAAGAAGGAAGGACTCACATAAAGAAACACCGGTTCTGACCTTCAAACTATTCGGGAAGACATTTCAGTGAGTAAAGAACTTTAACTGCAACCCTTGTGTTGTCCAATCATTCCCACGCCTTAGCTGTACAGCAGCAGGAGACTGCCACCCCCAACATCCCTGGGGCCTGAGCTCTGCCTGTGGAGAGCTGCACCAACCCAGCTGCGCTACCATCTGACCCAGAGGACATCTCCCACAGTGGCGGCTCCTATGTTAGCCGCAAACCACAGGTGGCGTCACGAATGCAAACTCTATCCTCCCCTGTAAATAGCCCCTCCGTATTTATTGACACCACTGGGGTCAGGGAACCGGCCCTGGCCGCTGTGACATCCAAACTTCCCTACACCGGCCCGGTGACGACTAACCCCCCCAGACTACACGGGCGCGTCACACGCCCAGACACAAAAAGAGACACACAGACACAAAAAGAGAGACACACAAAAAGAGACACACAAAAACAGACACAAAGAGACAGAAACACAAACACAAAGCGACACACACATAAAGAGACACACAGCTTTGCTTCTATTTTGACACATGCCATTAATAGGAGCTCAGATTGGTTGCTATAGGAGACAAAGGACATTCTTAGTATAAGACAGCTTATGTGTCAGTTAATATGATTTCGGTGTAGAGACAGATAGAGAGACAGAGAGACAGACAGAGAGACAGAGAGACAAACAGAGAGACAGACAGAGAAGAAGCGACAGAGAGAGAGATAGGCAGTCAGGGATAGAGACAAAGACACAGAGCAAGACAGCAAGAGAGAGACAGAGGGGAGGAGCTTCCATCCCCCACCCTGGATAATACTCTATACCCAACCCTGGACAAGCCACTATCCCCATCCCCACTTTTAACACTTGCTTTGGCAATACCAACATGTACTGGGTCCTGTCAATACAGCTATTTTGAATTGAATTGAAAAAGATAGAGACACACAGAGAGAGAGACTGGGAGAGACTGATAGGGAGAGACAGAGACAGACAAACAGAGACACAGAGAGAGACAGAGGGAGACAGACAGGGAGAGACAGAGACAGAGAGTGACAGATACAGACAGAGAAAGACTGATACAGACAGAGAGAGACAGATAAAGATGTACAGTATAAAGAGGGACAGACAGAGAAAGACAGACAGAAACAGAGATAGAGAGACAGACAGATGAAGAGAGATGCAGACAGGGAAAGAAAGAGAGAGACAGAGAGAATGACAGACAGAGAAGCAGAGAGACAGAAAGAGACAGAGAGAGGCATACAGGAAGAGAGACAGAGACAGACATATAGAGAGGAATAGAGAGAGAGACAGCGACAGAGATAGACAGGGAAACAGAGCAAAAGACAGACAGACAGAGACGGATAGAGAGAGACAGCGTGACAGAGAGAGACAGACAGAGAGATACACAGAGAGCGACAGAGAGAGAGGGAGAGTGGGAGAGAGAGAGAGTGGGAGAGAGATAGAGAGACACTTAGTTACTATCTTGGGCAATGCTGGCTACTACAGCTAGTATATATTATAAAATCCTATTTACTTAATAATTACACGTATAATAGAACTGCTCGCCCAATTTTAAATGGCAAGATTCTGAGTAACCTGCAATTAACAATTTAAGTAATGATCAATTTTGATATGTGTAGTTTGAGGGAGAATGCAAAGATTGTACATAATTTAATATAAATTTCAAAGGACTTGGAAGTTCTGAATAACAAATACAAAACAATGATATTTCACAGACAGACAGTTTTATATTCCATCTGCTCTATGATATAAAAAAAAAACACTAAAATCTTTCTTCCAATTGTTAGACTTTAACACATTTTGTTTTCACTTTGCAAGTGTCTTGTTAATTGTACACAAGTATTTACTACACAGTGAAAGACGAATTTAACATCCCTAAAACTCTCTGCATTTACTGTGTGATATACAGTGGATATAAAAAGTCTACACACACCTGTTATAATGGCAGGTTGTTATCATGTAAAAAATCATAGAAGATTAAAGGGGTTAAATCCATAACTCACAGCAGTCACAGCAGTCACGTGGCTGTGAGTATGCAATATACACACCCCCTGCCACATTCCGACTAGAGGGGTGTGGCCTTGCTAAATGCAAGAGTATTGAGCAAGGCCGCACCCCTCTATTTGGAATATTGTTGTTAGTATGTATGGATCTGAATCCAGTCGATCCTCACAGCATTCAGTGCATGCAATATGAGGATTCATGAGTCTGCAGTCACATAGCGTGACTGCAGGCTTATGGATTTAGACCAGAAAACCCCTTTAATCATTTTAGAATTTCTTCCACCTTTAATGTCACCTATCATCCTTGATATTCAATTGAAACAGGGGCGGAGTGATAGTGGTTGCAGGGATCGCAACTGCAACTAGTCCTGGGGGTGCAGGGCGCCTGCCAGCCCCAGCCCCTGCTTCAGTTGGATGTGCGTCTGAGGCTGCACAAAAATTTCCTATCTGACAACACTGGCAGCAAAAGTCATAGTTCCTTGTAGTGATGGGCAGTCCGACTCTTTTTGGTGATCCGGTTCCCATGGCTCCGTTCACCAAAAAGAGCAGGCTCTTTCAGCTCGTTCTCGGCTCCTTATTAAATATGTGTTTACCCCAGATGAACACATATTTAAGATTATTGTAACGTCGCCAAAGCCCCGTCCACCTGCGGCTAAACCCCGCCCACTTACAAGCGGCCAATTAGCTTGCTGAGTGGGCGGAGTTTAGCCACGGGTGGGCGGGGTTTGACAGCGAAAAGAGCCGTTTAGATATTTTTAGCGGCTCACACTAGTGATCTGGCTCCTGTCGTTCACAGCAGGGAGCCAGATCTTTGTGTCGGATCGTTCGCGACCGACACATCACTAGTTCCTTGGCAAGCAAGGAGGAGAGATGAGGGAGACACACACCAGGTCCAACAAAGGTAGGGGAAAACTAGCAATGGTCTGGGACAGTTTCATTAGATCTTCCCAGCACCCAGACCCTGATTCCTGGGGTAGCCTAACAAGGAGGGAAACATTTATGAAGTTGGTGAAGGAGTACCAAACTAACCGTACAAGTGTCCTCTGTAATTCCTCTGTACTATACAATTATTGGGTATGCAAGCTAGATATGTGGTATGAACTGTCTCTCTACGCCCTCGAGGTGCTGGGCTGTCCTGCAAATAGCGTTTTGTCAGAGCAGGTTTCTAATGCTGGCAGGGGCATAATAAATGATCAACTGAAAATGCTGACATGAGAAAACTGACATGACTTCCTAAGAGACAAGGTAACAAAGGAAAAATGCTGGCACCACCCAAGCACTCAAAATCGCAGAAAAAAACCCCGAAATGGTAGAAAAAGAATTTGGTGCAACATTTGTGGAAAAAAAGTCAAATGGCATTCCATAGAAAAAAAGGAGACTCCAATTACACTCACCATCTGTAAAAACACAACTTTATTGGAGACATGTATTAGTATATTAAAACTCCAGGCAGGACTACATGGTAGGGACTCAGGGTACAGACAACAGCTGTTTCGTGTGCTAAACATGGAGACCTGTGGGACATCACCCATGCCCTGACCAACCCATTTAGACTGCAGTAGTAGTATACCTATAGAATGAGTGTAAACCAATATATCCTAACTAAATACCTCTGATACTAAAATATCCCTTGTCCAGCAGGCATCCCTACACTAAATGCAGCTAATAACGGTATTGATAGGGAAAAGGTCTGTAAGGATAGAATCCTTGCCTTCAGGCCTCTAATACTCTAATCCTTTAACAGAAATGTACCTTACACTAAAGGGGGCTTTACATGCAGCGACATCGCTTGCGATGTCACTGGTGAAAGCACCCGGCCCCGTCCGTTGTGCGTCACGGGCAAATCGCTGCCTGTGGCACACAACATCGTTAGGACCCGTCACATGGGACTTACCTGCCTAGCGATGTCGCTGTGGCCAGCGAGCAGCCTCCTTTCTAAGGAGGTGGTTGTGCAGCGTCACAGCGGCGTCACTAAGCGGCCGCCCAATAGAAGCGGAGGGGTGGAGATGAGCGGGTGTAACATCTCGTCCACCTCCTTTCTTCCTCATTGTGGGCGGCCACAGGAACAGTGATGTTCCTCGTTCCTGGGGTGTCACACGTAGCGATGTGCGTTGCCGCAGGAATGACGAACAACCTGCGTCCTACAACAGCAACGATTTTATGAAAATGAACGACGTGTCAACAATCAACGATAAGGTGAGTATTTTTGATTACTAACACTCGCTCGGAGCTGTTACACACAACGACGTCGCTAACAACGCCGGATGTGCATCACGGAATCCGTGACCCCGGCGATATATCGTTAGATACGTCGTTGCGTGTAATGGGGCCTTTACTGCAGAATAAGAGTGGTGTTATTAGATAATAGAATATATTTTTTTAAGTTGCAGCAGCAAGGTCTGTAAGGCTACAATCCTTGCCTGCAGGCCTCTAATGCACTAACCCTTCTCCAGAAACTCTCCCTACACTAAATGCAGAATAAGAGCGGTATTATTAGATAATAGAACAGATTTATTTAGGTTGCAGCAGCAAGGTCTGTAAGGCTACAATCCCTGCCTACAGGCACCAATGCACTAACCCTTCTCCAGAAACTCACCCCTACACTAAATGTAGAATAAAGCTGGGTTCACACATAGCGACGACAACGACGTCGCTGTTACGTCACCATTTTCTGTGACGTAGCAGCGACGTCCCGTCACTGTCGCTGTGTATGACATCCAGCAACGACCCGGCCCCTGCTGTGAGGTCGCAGCTCGTTGCTGAATGTCCTGCTTCATTTTTTGCTCGTTGCTCTCCCGCTGTGAAGCACACATCACTGTGAGTGACAGCGAGAGAGCAACGAACTGAAGCGATCAGGGAGCCGGCGTCTGGCAGCCTGCGGTAAGCTGTAACCACGGTAAACATCGGGTAACCAAGAAGCCCTTTCCTTGGTTACCCGATATTTACTTTAGTTACAGCATCCGCTGCTCTCACCCTGCCTGTGTTGCCGGCTCCCTGCTCCCTGCACACAGCAAAGGTTTGCTTATTAACCTGATGTGTACTGTGGCTATGAGTGCAGGGAGCCAGCGCTAAGTGGTATTCGCTTGTAACCAAGGTAAATATCGGGTAACCAGAGAAGCACTTTGGTTGGTTACCCGATATTTACCTTAGTTACAAAGCGCAGCATCACTTCCACAGCGACGCGTGTCGTTATGATCGCTGCTGCGTCTGCTGTGTTTGACAGCTAAGCAGCGATCATAACAGCGACTTACAAGGTCGCTGTTGCGTCACTGAAAATGGTGACTTAACAGCAACATCGTTGTCGCTGTCGCTATGTGTGAACCCAGCTTAAAAGTGGTAGTATCAGATAATAGAATAATATTCAATTAGTCATGAAAAGGACTGTTGATTTACTGTTGTACATGCTATAACACACTGTCCTTTCTCCAGCAGAATCTCTCCCTAAGCCCTACACTTTTTCCAGGTGGAGTTCGAGAAAACATGGCATCTCTGTGTCTTATATAGATCCAATGACTCTAAACGGACAACAAATCACAGTAATGCCAGTAGCCAGGAAGGCTATATTATTACCATGATTGGCAGTTGTGTGCAGGGCCCAGGAGCAAAAGGCAGCAGGAGCACATGTGGACAGTAGTGGAGAGATGAGGGAGTGTGCAGACTGGCTGCGGCGGTGAGTATGTCTGCTGCCCTTGTTGCAGACGAGAGGCAGGATAGTGCAGGGCCACCAGCATTGCACAAGTAGCTTTTTTCCGGAGTTGATGGCCGAAAATCAAGATTCTTAGTGAAGGGGTAGTGGTGGGTACACTAAGAATTGATCTCAAACAACGTATTCAGGATGTTCAGGATAGTGCTTCAGAGGATTTGCCGTTGAACAAGCTTTACATACCATCCTCTTTATGCTCAAATCATTTTAAGGAAATTCATGAGTTTGTGTTGGCCGGGCATCTGGGTTGTTCTGCCACTTGTAGAGCTATTTCTAGGTCTTTTTGATGGCAGAATCCTAAGGATGTTGATGAATATGTTTGTAAATGCAGTTTTTGCCAGTGCTAAAGCCTCTCACCCTGCCCCGGCAGGTTTCCTCTTGCCTAATGATATCCCTACATCACCTTGGACTCACTTGTCCATGGACTTCATCACTAACCTGCCTAAAGGCTACTTTACACACTGCGATATCGGTCCCGATATCGCTAGTGTGGGTACCCGCCCCCATCTGTTGTGCGACACGGGCAAATCGCTGCCCGTGCCGCACAACATCGCCCAGAGCCCTCACACATACTTACCTGTCCGGCGATGTCGCTGTGACCGGCGAACCACCTCCTTTCTAAGGGGGCGGTCCGTGCGGCGTCACAGCGACGTCACTGCAGCGTCACTGAACCGCCGTCCAATAGCAGCGGAGGGGCGGAGATGAGCGGGACGTAACATCCCGCCCACCTCCTTCCTTCCGCATTGTGGCCGGGAGGCAGGTAGGGGAGCTTCCTCGTTCCTGCGGCGTCACACGCAGCGATGTGTGCTGCCGCAGGAACGAGGAACAACTTCATTACTGCTGCAGTAACGATTTTTGAGAATGGACCCCCATGTCGCCGATGAGCGATTTTGCACGTTTTTGCAACGATGCAAAATTGCTCATCGGTGTCACACGCAATGGCATCACTAATGCGGCCGGATGTGCGTCACGAATTCCGTGACCCCAACGACTTAGCATAAGCGATGTCGTAGTGTGTAAAGCCCCCTTTATGGTGATGGACCATTTCAGCAAGATGGTTCATTTGGTTCCTCTTCAAAAAATGCCTACGGGTAAGAGATTAGGTACTTTGTTTGTCTTGTAAATCGTTAAATTACATGGTGTTTCAAAGAACATTATTTCCAATGGAATGGTTCAGTTTTTAACTAGCTTTTGGCATAATTTTTGCTCCAGATTAGGTATTAAGCTTTCATTCTCTTCGGGTTATCATCCTGTGACGAATGGACAGACCACATGGTAGAACAGCATTTAAGATGTTTTGTTTCATCTTATCAGATGGACTGGAAATTTCTGCCTCTTGCTGTAATTACTCTCAGTAACCATACCTTTAGGGCTACAGCTATCTCGCCCTTTTTTTGCAGTGGAGATTTTCATCCATTTCTCTGAATTGCAGTCTTCTGTACCAGAGAAAGAGATTTTTTTTCTTTCTTTTTGATTGAGATCTGGAAGGAGGGCGAAAAAGGTATTTTGCTAACATGTGACCAGGCCTAGAGAACTGCGAACTGCAGATGTAGTTCTCTTGCCTTTAGGGTGGGAGAACTTGTGTGGCTGTCCTCAAAAAATTTACATCTCAAAGTATTCTATGTATAAGGTAATTTAAATCCTTAATCCCATAACAGTCAAAACTCCAACTCTTGATGGCATGGAGGATCAATAATTCCTTCAACTCCATTCTTCTTAAAGGGTTTGAGAGGTCACCTGATCCATGAGACATAATTGAGGTAAATTTGGAGGAGGATCAGGAGTATTGTAGCGCCCAACGGGGCTGGTGTTTTAACCTACTTGTTGCAGGGCCGAGTTGCCGATCCTTCTGCGTTGTCACGGGGTGACCTGGCCCGGTTCCGTTGCCCCGAGGCAAACAGAAATGAGGATTGGAGGGTGGACGGGAGGCAGGAATGGAGGATGAGGGTGAAAGTCGGAGGTGGAGGACAGGGTGACGGCTTAGGAAAGTCTATTAGGATGATTGTGATGTCACCTGTGGTACGCAGCCAAGGATGGGCTGCCGCTGCAGGGTCTCTTGCCGGGGCAGATGTTGGGCTGCAGCCGGGATGATGTTGCTCCCCACAGGTGGAGCGGGATTACCCCGAGGAGGATGACAAAGGACAGGGGTGGTGGTAGTCCCTGTTGGCGCCGCAGCGCTGGGCGTCGGCGCCGGTTAAAGGAGAGGCAGAGACAGGGGCTGCAGTTCCAAGTCTTTTTACTCACAGGTTGTTAAAGTGCTGCCCCAGAGTGCCGTTCTCTGCCACGATGGGTTCCAGCCGATACCGGATCTGTGAAAGGTCACCGCCGGTGCCCATGAAAGTCTATCAGTGAAGTGTCCCTCGGTTGCAATCCGGAACCCGGTTGTCAGTGCTAGATGTTGTCCCAAGCTGTGCCCAGGAAGGTTCTGACTGAAGTGTGTTGGTTGGTGGTTGTCCTAGCGACGGGGAAAATCCCATGCTTGGTGATGGCTAATTATCCTGTCTGCCCTAGTCCAACCACCTGTGAGTCAGCACCTTACTGTTGTTTGTGTGTGTTTTGTGAAGGCACCAGCAGGTTAACCCCCTCCTGACCAGGGATAGATATTACCCCTGAAAAATGGTGTAATACCTTGTGGCACCTGAAGCCCAGGGGCGCCACAGTATGAGGTAGAGCAAGTTCTGGGTTCCAGATGCATTAGATGCCTGCTGCAGTACCTACTTAAGTGGAAAGGTTATGGTCCGGAGTACAACTCCTGGAAGATCTGCATGCGGATCGTCTGGTAAGAAAGTTCTGTCAGCAGCATCAGAGAATGGGATTCTCGGTGGATCCAGTGGCACCTTGTGGAAGGAGGGCTACTGTCATGCCTCGGCATACTCACCGACAAGCCTGTTGTAATCCCTGCCTGGTACCACAAGCTCAGAATGGCTGTCACGGACAGGCTAGAGGAAAGCCACACACTAAGCAGGATCCTGAGAACCCTGAAAACCTTTAACCCCTGTACAGGGATATGGAATTACTACAGGGCCCCGGAGATCGCTACCTGTGGATGGCTGAGTCCAAGAAGAGTAGTCGACAGGCAAGGGTCAAACCAGGGGATACAGAAAAGGGACAAAATCGGTAGACAAGGGCGTAGTCAGGAAATCAGGCTGAGGTCAAAACCGGAGATGGCAACAATGGTACAAAAGCGGCAGGCAGGAGAGTAGTTAAATAGCAGGCAGGGGTCAAAATACAGAGATCAATAGTCAGACCATTGCGGGAACCAAACACAAGCAGAATTATAAAACTATATCTGGCAGTGACAAGCAGACAGGAGGCGAAATTAGAAGGGTGTAGTGTCTCCCCATTGGCTGCAGCTGAATGGTGGTTACTTCAGCTGCAGGACACACACCACCTACAGTCAGACAGTAGTATTGCAAGTCCCAGGGAAACCCAGCTTAGTGGATGAGCTGGGCCTACGCCCACCAGAGCCACTGGCACAGACTCCTCCCCTATCACCAGCACAGTCCACGGCAGGAATATGACGGCGTCTGGTGACCAAAGCAGAAGTCGCAGAGCGGACTCCGGTGAGGATGTTACACCCATGTTGTGTGATTTGCTTTCTTTCCTCTAAAGGCCACGTCTCACTAAGCAACATCGCTAGCAACATCGCTGCTGAGGCACGACTTTTGTGATGCAACAGCGATGTTGCTAGCGATGTTGCTGTGTGTGACATCCAGCAACAACCTGGCTCCTGCTGTGAGGTCGCTGGTTGTTGCTGAATGTCCTGGACCATTTTTTAGTTGTTGCTCTCCCGCTGTGAAGCACACATCGCTGTGTGTGACAGCGAGAGAGCAACAACTGAATGTGCAGTGAGCAGGGAGATGGCTTCTGCGGACGCTGGTAACCAATGTAAATATCGGGTAACCAAGAAGCCTTTCCTTGGTTACCCGATATTTACCTTCGTTACCAGTGTCCGCCGCTCTCACGCTGTCAGTGCCGGCTCCCTGCTCCCTGCACACATAGCCAGACTACACATTGGGTAATTAACCCGATGTGTACTCTGGCTAGGAGTGCAGGGAGCCAGCGCTAAGCGGTGTGCGCTGGTAACCAAGGTAAATATCGGGTTGGTTACCCGATATTTACCTTAGTTACCAAGTGCAGCATCGCTTCCACATGTTGATGCTGGCTGGGGGCTGGTCTCTGGTTGCTGATGAGATCTGCCTGTTTAACAGCTCACCAGCAACCCGTGTAGCGACACTCCAGCGATTCCTGCCAGGTCAGGTTGCTGGTGGGATCGCTGGAGCGTCGCTTAGTGTGACGGTACCTTTACCCACAGTGGATTCTGCTTATTTACTGTTTCTTATCATCTATTGTCCTTGTTTCATGCCTTTCAGACAACAAGTGTTTTAATTTGTTAATTTTATGTGCTCTATCAACTTTTGGGTACGTCGCTTTAAACTTTCCCTGGCTGATCATTCCTGCTGGTTATATTCTTTGTAGATTCTACTTGGAGTTACAGCCATACTGCCTCGAATCTGCCGGTCAGTTGGATATCAGCTAGGCTATTTATCTCTGCTGTTTCTTCTTTCTATACTACTCCTATCTGCTTTCTTTATCTAGGAGGTAGGAGGCATTTCTTTCTAGCAGTTGCACTTCACTTTTTCATGATTTCATATTTTCTCTCTCAGGGATCCTTTATATCTCTGTATACCTTCTTTATGCAGGGTTTTAAGTGGGCTTTACATGCTACGATATCGCTAGCAATTGCTAGCGATATCGTGTGCAAAAGCACCCGCCCCCGTCGTGCATGCGATTTCATGTGATCGCTGCCGCAGCGAACATTATCGCTACGGCAGCGTCACACGCACTTACCTGGTCAGCGGCGTTGCTGTGACTGCCGAACAATCCCTCCCTCAAGGAGGAGGGTTGTTCGGCATCACAGCGACGTCACCGCGACGTCACTAAGCGACCAGCCAATCAAAGCGGAGGGGCGGAGATGAGCGGGACGTAACATCCCGCCCACCTCCTTCCTTCCGCATTGCGGCTGGCGGCAGGAAAGGAGACGTTCCTCGCTCCTGCGGTGTCACACACAGCGATGTGTGCTGCCGCAGAAACGACGAACCACATTGATAATCAACCATTTTTGGTTTTGGGACGACCTCTCCATGGTGAACGATTTTCACCATTTTTGAGGTCGCTGGTAAGTATCACATGCTGTGATATCGTTAATGACGCTGGATGTGCGTCACTAACAACGTGACCCCGACAATAAAACATTAACGATATCGTAGCGTGTAAAGCCCCCTTTAGTTCTTCTCTGAAGGAGGTACAAGGATCACTCAACAGCCAATTAGGAAACCAAGTCCGAGTTGACTTCTCCTAGTCCTGTGGTTAGCGTTACTCCAGCCTGCACAGGGGCCACTAGGGACTGTGCAGCTGGGAACCTTAGTCTGTACAGGAACTGGTTAAGTCAGCTGTGATTATTCTGAGATAGGCGCTATTTTCCTGTGTGAATTACTTCATGTACATAATAATAATCAAGACGTTTATTACTCATGGGCACTGTAGCTAATCTCCCTGGATGTGGACACCAGAGAAAAATTAATGAAAGTTTGCAATGCAGGATAAGTCCGTATGGTGGATAAGCAGACCCAATTTTTGGTATATGCAACAGATGAGGACTTCTTTGACTGTGTGAAGGAAGACTTTATACAGATCTAACAGTAGATGGCGATGTTGTGTAAAGTTTCCTTACTCGCTGAATTGTAAAAAGTCTTTTGTTTTTCTTTCTGGTTTCACTTTCTCTTCCTGATACAATGCTGTATGACTGCATATTTTTACCTTATGTTCCAGAAATAAAGAGTTTGTTATCCGATGTAATCTGCTCTGTGAACTTTCTTCTGCAACTGGGAAGCTAGAAGCTGTGCTGTGCAACAGGTTATGGGCCCAGGCACCCCATGATCCCAAGATTCCCAGGCACTCCAAAGATTCCAGACACCAAGATCCCAGACACCCGAAGATCCCTAACACCCAGGACACCAGAAAGCTCAGCAAGACCCTGGTGAATGCAGAAGAATTCTTCAAAACAATTCTCTCCAAAACAAGTAAGACAGGTTAAAGATGGTGTGTAGCAAAGAGCCAGAACTCACAGTAGCTAAGCTGAATGATGAGAACTATCGGTTATGGAAGTTCAAACTAGAGATGTTATTGTCTAAAGATGATTTATGGGAAGCAATCACTACAGATAGACAAAATGATAATAATCAGATATGAGATAAGAAAAATAGACAAGCAAGAGCTACTATCAGCCTATTAGTGGAAGATTCTCAATTAATCCATATAAGGAATGAGGATACAGCACAGGGAATGTGGGAAGCATTAAGAAAGCTATATGAAAGACCTAGCTTGCATCACAAGTTATTTCTGCTAAGAAAGCTTTACAGCATGAGACTGAGTGCAGACAATGACATGCAGGAGCATATATTCTCCATGATGGAAGTGATATCACAGCTGAGATCAATTTGTGAAAATATTAAGAATAGTCACATAGTAGCAATATTATTGTGCAGTTTACCGTATTCATACACTGCTTTAATAAATGCATTAGAGACAAGATCTGAAACAGACATTACATTAGAGTTTGTGAAGACCAGACTCGTAGATGAATATCAAAGAAGGAAAGAGCAAACAAATGATTCTACTGAAAAAGTTGATGGAAATGCTCTTAAAGCTACAGAATCAAAAAGACCCTATAATAAAGAGACACAAGAATGTTTCAGATGTAAGAAAAAGGGACATTTAAAGAAAGACTGTACGATATGGAAAGCAGAACAACAGAAATTACACCATACAGTGAATACACAGAAGGTGAAAAACACAATCTCTGATTCATGTGTAAATAATTGGAATGGCACATTTAAAGTAACTGATAAGAAATCATCATCAGGTTGGTTTATTGACTCAGGAGCAACAAGTCATATGACAAGTAATAAAAGTTTCTTTACTGAACTTATAGAATAACTACGGAAGGTATTGGACAAGGTTTGCTAAACTGTTCTAATAAGTAGGGGCATGATTCAAAAATATTGAAAAAATACCAAGAAAACAGGACCTCATAATAAAATGGGAGATGCAATAAAGCCCTATAACATGAGAAGGGTTGTTTGTACAAGTTCAATAGATAGAAAAACCACTCAAAACCGTAAATAAATTCTTATTGCTGCTTTTAATAGAAAAAAGTGCATAGACAATCACAATTATGGTAAGTGGAATAAAATTTATATACAAAAGTAGTAACAAAAATGAACCAGAAAAGAAGATTTGGAGAAGAAAAAATATCCCCAGCTGCTAGAAAAAAGAAACTCCCTAAATATATGGCAAGGATCCAGCATATATATATATATATATATATATATATATATATATATATATAGTTGGTCTAACAAAGCCTAAAGAGCTGGTCCTAATAGCCCTAATAGCCAAACAACACAACAGAGCACTCATTAACCAGCAGGCAGGTCAGTACAGAGCCACTGTATGAAAAAATACGCACACATATTCCCATCAATAACTTGCTAAAGGAAAGGCATAAAGTGCACTAGTAAATTAGGGAATAGAGGATTTAAAGGTGGCATCTGAAGACCTTACCTGTTAGTAGGAGAGGTGGGAGCACGATTCCAGGCAGTTTGGGAAGGTCCCGACACGTGTTTCGCCTGTGCTCTTTCAAGGAGACCATGTGACCACAGCAGTGTGCAGAGTATATATAGCATACCAACCATGAGGGAAACCAGCTGATTAGATCAGCACTGTAACCAGGGGCAGCTGTGCATGAATCGCACCAGTGACCAGCACTCAGAATGACTTTTGGGTTTGGAGGAAAACCTCCAGTGACGTTACAATTACCCAGAAGTCATTCTGAGTGCTGGTCACTGGTGCGATTCATGCACAGCTGTCCCTGGTTACAGTTCTGATTTAATCAGCTGGTTTCCCTCATTATTGGTATGCTATATATGCCCTGCACACTGCTGTGGCCACATGGTCTCCTTGAAACAGCACAGGGGAAACACGTGTCGGGACCTACCCACACTGCCTGGAATCGTGCTCCCACCTCTCCTACTAGCAGGTAAGGTCTTCAGATGCCACCTTTAATTCACCTATTCCCTAATTTACTACAGCACTTTATGCCTTTCCAATAGCCAGTTATTGACTGCAATATGTGTGTGTATTTTTTCATACAGTGGTTCTGTACTGACCTGCCTGCTGGTTAGTGAGTGCTCTTTTGTGTTTTTTGGCTATTAGGACCAGCTCTTTGGGCTTTGTTAGACCAACTATACAATATATATATATATATATATATATATATATATATATATATATACACATACACACATTATATATATATATATATATATATATATATATATATATATATATATATATATATATATATATATATATATATATATATATATATATATATATATATATATATATATATATATATATATATATATATATATATATATGCTGGATCTGTGCCATATATTTAGGGAGTTTCTTTTTCCTAGCAGCTGGGGATATTTTTCCTTCTCCAAGTCTTCTTTTCTAATTCCTTTTTGTTACTACTTTTGTATATGAGTTTTATTTCACTTACCATAATTGTGATTGTCTATACAATTTTTTCTATTAAAAGCAGCAACAAGAATTTATTTTACGGTTTTGAGTGATTTTTCTATATATTGAATTTGTACAAACAACGCTCTTTTTTCTAAGATTTCTCATGATTCAAAAATACTTGTATAGGATGTGTTATATGTTCCAGGATTAGAAGGAGGATTGTTATCTGTAAAACGTCTAACAGCTAAAGGACTTACTGTAAAATTCAAGGATGATGAATGTACAATCCTAGCGGGAAATAAGATAATAACCAATGTCAAGGCAGATTAACAATTATATCATGTAGACACATTAAAGGAACAGATGAAGTTGTGTACACATGATCACAAGAATTGTATTCACATGTGGCATAGACATCTAGGACACAGACATCCTGAAAGAATACTAGAGCTACAAAAGAAAGAATTGACAAAGGATCTATTGATATCTGATTGCTCAATTACCGTAAGATGTGAATGTTGTATAAAATCTAAAGCTACAAGAATATCTATATCTAATCAAAGTGAGACGAAAAGCACAAGACCACTTGATTTGGTGCACACTGACATATGTGGACCCATGAAAGTGACTACATCAGGAGGCAATAGATATATAGTGACTTTTATAGATGACTACTCAAGATACACAGTCATATATTTGATCAAGAAAAAAAGTAGTTTTCAATACATTAGTAGACTACGTGACAAAATCGAATAACAAGTTTCAGAGGCAGCAAATTGTCATTAGAAGTGATAATGGAGGTGAATTCACAGGACATGAAATCGAAAACTACTTAAGACAAAATGGTATAGAGCATCAAAAGACTGTTCCATACACACCTGAACAAAATGGGGTAGCAGAAAGAAAAAACAGAACTCTGACTGAAATGATAAGATGTATGCTAACAGATTCCAAACTACCAGAGAAATATTGGGGTGAAGCAGCAATGACAGCTACTTACCTACAAAACCGACTTTTTTCCAAAAAAATGGAGAAAACCCCATATGAACTGTAGCAGAGTAAGAAGCCAAGTGTGAATCATTTAAGAGTTTCTGGATGTAAAGTTCTGGTATTTATTCCAGCAGAAAAACATTCCAAACTTTAAAATAGATCAATAGAAGGAATATTTGTTAGATATAGTGAAAATTGCAAAGGATATAGAATCCTAGATCCCAAAACAGACAGAGTTACGGTGAGTAACAGTGTGACATTCATTGAGGATCTAAATGAAGACACTATGATTTAACTAGAAACAAAAAATGAAGAAAAACAGCATTGATGTAACTGAAATAACATCTGATGAAAAAGAAGTTGAAATTGGTGAAAAACAGAATACTAAAAATGAAGAGATACAACTACAAACAGACACAGAACCAAGACATTCAATAAGAGAAAACAAAAGAAAACCACCAATACGTCTTCCATACAAGGCAAGTACAAGCAAAATTTATGAACCTACCTCTTGGGAAGACATAGCTCGACATCCTGAAGAAGAAGCTAATAAATGGATAAAGGCAACAAAAATAGAAATAAAATCTATGCATGACTCAAAGACATGGACACTGACAGAATTACCAGAAGGAAGAAAAGCTATAGGATGTAAATGGGTTTTTAAAGTAAAATACCAAACAGATGGCAAAGCTGAATGATACTGAGCAAGACTCGTAGCTAAAGGTTATTCTCAAAAATATGGAGAAGACTATGATGAAACATTTGCTCCAGTTGTCAACCATACTACAATAAGAACTTTGTTTGCAGTTGCAGTAATGAAACAAATGGAGTTGAAGAATCTGAACGTAAAGACAGCATTTTTTAATGGAAATTTAACAGAAGATATTTACATGGAACAACTTCCAGGATTCAAAGATAAAAGTAACCCGAACATGATTTGTAAACTACAGAAAAGTATATACGATTTAAAACAAGCTGCTAAAGCATGGAATGATAAAATCACAGAAGTGCTCACAAATGAAAAATTTCAAAAAATTTCAAAAAAAGCAAAGCTGATCCTTGCCTATACACAGAGTTTGTCTCCTTTACTGGAGAGACAATTTGCCTATACACAAAAAGACTGATGGACAAATGGATCTATGTACTCATATATGTTGATGATATTTTAGTCTGTTTTGAAAAAGAAAGGGATAAAGAGGACATACTAAGAATTCTGAATTAACATTTCGAGATCAAAGACTTGGGAAATGTGAAACAGTATCTAGGAATACAGATAGAAAGAGAAGAAGATGGAACTTTCCTACTTAATCAAAATCACATGATTCAAGACATAATCGAAACATTTGGATTGAAGGATGCAAAAACAGTAAAGTCTCCAATGGAAACCAGTTATCTTAAAGAGATGAATAGCGAGCAAAATGTGTTAACAAATAATGAAGAGTACAGAACGGCAATGGGAAAATTACTGTTTCTAGCAACTGTTACAAGGCCAGACATCGCAGCAGCAGTAGGAATTCTGAGTAGAAAAGTGTCGAAGCCAAATAAAAAGGATTGGAATGCTGTGAAGAGAGTAATACATTATTTGAAAGGAACTAGCAACGTTAAACTGAAACTACCTACAAGTGATAAATGCACTTTAACTGGATACGTTGATGCAGATTGGGCTGGAGATCCAACTGACAGGAAATCTACCAGTGGCTTTCTTTTCTTTCTCTCAGGCGGACCAATTAGTTGGATTAGTAAAAAGCAATCTATAGTAATGCTGTTGTCAACAGAAGCAGAATATGTTGCAGCAGCACATGCAAGTCAAGAAGTTCTATGGTTAAGACAATTGCTAACAGACCTAGGACAACCACAGTTGGAACCAACAAAAATAAATGAGGACAATCAAGGATGTCTTGTTCTTGCACAGATGGAAAGGGTTAACCCCAAGCACATTGATGTGAAGTATCATTTCTTGAGGGATCACCAGGAACAAGGAATCCTGAAATTAGAATATTGTCCAACTGAAGATATGACAGCAGATATTTTCACAAAGGCATTGAATGCTGAAAGACATCAGAGACTAATGAAGAAATTAGGCTTAACTGAATAAGTCCTTACTGTTGAAAAAGGGTGTTGGTATATGCAACAGATGAGGACTTCTTTGACTGTGTGAAGAAGAACTTTATACAGATCTAACCGTAGATGGCGAAGTTGTGTAGTTTCCTTACCCACTGAATTGTAAAAAGTCTTTTGTTTTTCTTTCTGATTTCACTTTCTCTTCCTGATACAATGCTGTATGACTGCATATTTTACCTCATGTTCCAGAAGTAAAGAGTTTGTTATCCAATGTAATCTGCTCTGTGAACTTTCTTCTGGGAAGCTAGAAGCTGTGCTGTGTAACACCAATCAAGTTCCAAAACAATTTAAGCTGTTGTGCAGGCTTAGGGTGCATCAGTGTTAGTGCGAACTATCCCTCAACATTTGAATGAAATAAAGCACTATAACAGCAGACCCAAGAGGACCCCACTACTAACAAAGAGCCATAAAAAAGTTAGACTGGAGTTTCCAAAATGTACATATGTGTAACACTCACTGCTGGTGAAGGTGGAAAGAGGGAGTCGACCCACAGGACCACAGGGAGAACCCAAGCTTCTTTTTCATGGGAGGGGCTTGACTAAGCACCTGCCTTGAGGCAGAACACCGGGTATCACTCCCAGGGCAGTAACCGTAACTGTGGCAGCTGAGCTGAGCAGTGAGACCGCAGGACCGGAGTCAGGTAACGGACAGGACAGGCAGGAAGGGCACAAGCAGGAAAAACAGGGCTGGCAGGACAAACAGAGAAGAAACAGGAAGCACAGTCTGAATGAGGAACAGACAGGATGGGTACTGACTTCCGGCATGGGTCATCAGGCTCAGGCTCTACGTTACATTGCTTTTTGGCTCAATTTACACTATAACTAGTGATGGGCAAATAGTAACTATTTGTGTTCAAATAATGCTTATCAAATACTGAGTACCAGTCCAGAAAAATGGACAGGTTCGCCATTGACTTGCATTAGGTTCATTATTCTTGATGAATACTGGAATAGTACTTTGAGATTCGTCACAAATAATTCACACACGAATAGTTACTATTCTCCCATCACTACTTATAATATCTCTGTATTATGCCTGTCACCATAATACTAAGAAAATTACATTATTCCTCCGTTAGCCGCCGGTCTTCAGTTATGGGGGAGTGCCTGGAACAGCTTCAGTCAGTAGTCACTGTGAACGGTGGCTGTAAGCATGCCCCTGCTCTTTGACTGGTAGCTCACTCTGCAGCACTTTGCAAAATGAGCTGTCAATCAAACTGCTGGGTTGTGCCTACACCCACCTCTCACAATGCTGTGAGCGATGACTGCGTTGCACACACGTTTATGACTGAAATCCAGTTGCTTGCCTGGAGGAATAAAGTTAATTTTCTCCCAGTACCTGCACTTTCAGTAAGGTGGTTGGACAGCATTTGTGAACATGACATGTTCCTTTTAATAGGATATTCTCAAGTTAGAAAGTTATCACCTATCCACTGTATGGAGGATAACTTCTCAATCGCTAGGGGTCTGACCACTGGTATCCCCACTGAATCTATGAACCAAGAGAAAAGCCCCATGTGAATGGACCAGAGGTCAATCGTGCTCACTGTCATTCCATGCATTTTTATGAGAATGACAAAGACCAGCTAAGTGCAGCGCTCAGCTATCTCTAGTGGTCCCATTAAGAATGAATGGAGTGGCGTGTGCATGACCGACTTTCGCTCCATTCAAACGGTTCTTGAGATTGGTGGGGTCCAGGCAGGCAGACCCAGGAACATATCGCCTTTCCCTCATATAGCAGATAACTTAAAAGCTTGAGAATATTTCCTTAAGTTGTATCATAAATTTTATTTTCAACACTATAATATTAGAATGATTGGATGAGTCAACAATGTTCTGTTCTCATTTGTAATTTTCTACAGAGTAATACTGTAAATTCACAATATGGCACATTCCCATGTGTAACCTTAGAATCGTTCAACCAGAGAGCCCATTAGTGACTTAAAAATATTACAATAGTGACCTTTTGTAAATTACCATATGCTGTGAAATCTAAAATATGTTTACTTCTACTTTTTGTCCTTAAATCTGTACAAAGAGTTTAACGCTGTGACTGCTGAAATATGAGTTTCTTTCAATGTGAGCTAGGAATAAACTGTTTAAAGAAACAATTACCATGGCTTAAAATAGAAAAGCACCCCGATTCTCAAATGTTTGTGTAATCACTAATTTATGGAGTGTAATCATGACCCAAAAGGGGAAATAATAAGAATGTAATGTTGAGAGACTGATGAACTATAACAGAAAAGGTGCTGCAAAATTACACCATTAGCTCGTGTATGTGAGAACAACCTTGCAGCAAATATGCAATGTACATGAAACATTTTACAGTTAGAAAAAAAAGAATTGCCAAATAAGTGTTCTACACTGTTTTAGGGCTCCAAAAACCTCGTTGGTGCATGAACCAATAATATAATCTATATTGATGACCCATATTATATATATATATATATATATATATATATATATATATATATATATATATATATATATATATATATATATATATATACACACACCATATTGATGATTTAAAAAGAACTTATCTCTAAAGGCTGCTTTACACGCAGCGACATCACTAGCGATGTCTCTCATGAAAGCACCCTCCCCCGTCGGTTGTGCGTCACGGGCAAATCGCTGCCCGTGGCACACAACATCGCTAGGACCCGTCACACGTACTTACCTGCCTAGCGATGTTGCTGTGGCCGGAAAATCGCCTCCTTTCTAAGGGGTCGGTTCGTGCGGCGTCACAGTGCCGTCACACGGCAGCCGTCCAATAGAAGCGAAGGGGCGGAGAGCAGCCGCATGGAAGTCACGCCCACCTCGTTGCTGGAGGACGCAGGTACGGTGTTGTTCGTCGTTCCTGGGGTGTTACACGTAGCGATGTGTGCTGCCTTAGGAACGACGAACAACCTGCGTCCTGCAACAGCAACAATATTTGGGATTAGAACGACGTGTCAACGATCAATGATTAGGTGAGTAATTTTGATCATTAGCGGTCGTTCGTACGTTTCACACGCAACGACGTTGCTAACGAGGCCGGATGTGCGTCACGAATTCCATGACCCCAACGACATCTTGTTAGCGATGTCGTTGAGTGTAAAGCCCCCTTTAGCTTATGTTCACACAGGACGTTTTTGCAGCGTTTGTTTCCTGACCAAAACCTGACAAAAGCCTAATCTTGTGGCAGGATGTCTCCTGGGAGTCATCTGCGGTTTTGGTGCATTTTTGGTACGTTTTTGTGGCGTTTTTTGTGGTGCTTTTTTGTGGCATTTTTACAGCGTTTTTTTATGTGCTGTCAAGACCAGCAAGGGTTCAAGAGTACCTGAGTGCTGGGCCGAGATTGATCTGGATTCGGCACTCGGATAGAAAAAAAAAAAAGTAAAGCAAGTGCGCTATACTTACCAGTCTCCAGTAGATGCTAGAGTGTATGGGCTCCTTCCAGGAATGATGTCTTCAACAGGCTCTTATCACGCGGGGGGCAGGGGGTCGAAGCACGATTGTAGTGGCAGGGAGAAAACATCTCCAAGCTCACTAACCAAGCCGTTCACGCCCACTTACCCAGATAGCAACGCCCACTAACCTGGAAGGAGCCCCTACATTCTAGGATCATCGTACCTGCTCCCGCGGCCCCGCCTACTTCTGGGGCTGCTCATTAGCCTCATGCATATTCACTGTTTCCCTGGGGGCATGTCTGACTGCAACCAATCACAGATGAAATCAGTGAATATGGAATGAGTGGGGAACTGGTGGAGCCGCGGGAGTCGGGGATTCGGTAAATGTAGGGTGCTTGTTCCAATTCCCCTGTCCCCAGCACCATTTAAGTGTCAGCCAGATACCCTGGATTAATTCCCGGGTATCTAGTGACAGGTGGACTCGCAGGCTATCTGCGAGTCCACCTGTCACTAGGGTGAAAACCGTAGCAAAAGCACTGAAAAGAATTGACATGTTCATTCTTTTCAAAACGCAGCAAAACCGGAGGTATTTCACAAAACCGTCAAGAAAAAATCCTGACGTGTTTGGGTGTGTCAGCATGAGATTTTAGAAATCTTATAGACTTTGTAGGGATTGTAAAAAGCAGTGTTTTATTAGCATGGATTTGCATAAAACTAAGGCAAAACTGCAGCTAAAAAACGCTGCAAGAATGCCCAGTGTGAACATAGCCTAATTATGGGCGAGCACGAAAATGCATGGGTGCTCGTTACTCGAGTCAAGCAATTTGCAATGCTTGAGTGCTCATCTCAAGTAATGAGCATAATGGAAGTCAGTGGGAAACTCAAGCAGAAATCGAGAGAGAGGGACTACAATATCTCGACATTCATTTCCTGAAATTCTGTGCTGCAGAAGCCAGCATAAGGGCTTTTGCGCACGTTGCATAAATTCATGCATTTACGCTGCGTATTGCACTGCAGCGTACATGCATGCATCCTGCGTCCCCAGCACAATCTATGTAGATTGTGCATAATCCATCCGCACGTTGCTTTTTTGAATGCAGTAATTTGGATGTCAAAATTTTGACCCAAATCCGTGCGTACAAAAAAGCAGCATGTCAAGTAATTTGTGCGCTTTGGATGCTGCTCCCACTCTGTCTATGGTGGGGGCAGCATCCCGAGCGCATGAATTTTGCATTTATTCTGCTGAAACACTGCATCCATTACACAGTGTTTCTGCAGCGATTTGAAGTGCACATGTGCTGTCAAATCGCTACAGAAATTTCAGCAGGTAAGTGCGAACAAAGCCTAATACTACCATATCATATAGTAGCCACATTATATTGCATTGTATAGACCCATCATAATACCACCATAGAATAACCATATTACATTGCATTGTATAGACCCAGCATAATATTGCCATATAGCAATGAGATTGTATTGTATAGACCCAGCATAATACCAACATACGTATAGTAACGAGATTGCATTAATTAAACTCAGAATAATACCACCATATAGTAACGATATTACATGTCATTGTATAGACCCAGCATAATATCGCCATATAGTAATGACATTTTATTGTATAGACCCAGCATCATACCACCATATAGTAATGAGATTGCATTAAATAATAATTTAAGAAAAATAAAAATGTCACCAAAAGAAATATAATTACGGTAATTTACAAGCCTAATTTAAATATGTTTTATATTTTCCTGCATATTCAGCTTCACATATTTTTAAATAGTCTAATTTATTTAATGGAGTAGAGGACACAGTATTACTTGGTGATGTTAAAATGTAAATAGTTTTGTTCAATGAGCAAATACAATTATGATCTAGTTTTAATTATATAAAAATAATGTCAATATAAATAAACATTTTTCTTTATTCAAAGGCCATTTTTGACTTTTTAAATAAAATGGCATTTACCTTTGACTTTTAACCAATTGGATTGCATTTTTATGTAGAACCGTACACATTGCATAAGAATTAGATTTTGTAAAGGCAGCAAAAATTCCAACACCAAAGTCATTTTGTATAAATAGATATTTACTTTACGTCCCAAATGTGTATGAGTTTGGGATCTTGCATTTGTGCTGGAAAGTTAAATAGAAGGATACTTATGTGCATTAGCAGCGAGTCTTTAAGTCCTTCAAAAGAAAAGGAAATGATACTGTACGTAACAATGCTGCCGCCCAGGAGAACTTACACACAACCTCACCTGTGTATATTCCAGCCAGGACAACATAGTGATAGAGGGAAAAGAAGGGCAGTGAGCCCCATAGGGGTGAATGGACCCCATGACGATCGGGAGGGTGCCAGGTTAGGAAGGGGTTAATTTGGATTACATGGATAGGGGATATATGGGGCTATAGGATTGGTAGAAGGGAGCTGTAAGGGGATTGGGAGGGGAGCAAGGAAGGGGTGGGGAGTTTGTGGGAGGTATAAGAGAGGGGGTGTACTGATTACCTCCCCTTTTGTCGCCGGAAAGTTGTGTCCCCAGGACGTATTGCTGCCTGCTGCCATGGCTGCCTTAGCTGAGCTGCTGGAGATGGTGCGTGGGGCCTGCGAGGTATTCGGGGTGGACGCTCTGCGGCAGCAGCTGGCGGCGGTCTGTGGCCCTGGAGCGGCGCTGCCTGCTGCTCCTGCGCCCGGGCCGTTGCTACGTGCTTGGCGGGCGCGACCGCCGGAGCGCTACTCCCCCAGCTGGAGGGGGAGAATGAGATCCAGGAGCCCCTGCGGGGACCCTCCGGGGAGGCGGAGCCCTTCTACTCACCAAGGGGAGCTGCCGGCCACCGGGAGGAATCCTCGTCGGAAATCCCGCGGGTCGGGGGTGGGCGGAGCCTCGGCGAGGCCCACTTCCGGTCCGCGGCCTGCACAGCCCCAGACCGGAGCGGTGATAACAGCAGCCCCCAGTGATGTGCCGGCCGGGGGTGGCGCTCGGCGTTCCAGACGGACGGAGGAGACTCCCTGCAGGCCGCAGGGGAGAGACACAGGACGGAGGGCTGGAGCGGATGGGAGCGGCGATGTGGGGAGATCGGAGGAGGGGTACGGTGGCTCGCAGGCACGGATGAGATCTGTAATCACGGTCCCCCCCAGCGAGGATCGGGCTGGGGGGTGTTCCCAGCGAGGGTCAAGTTCTGCACGGCCTTCCTGCAGTCGGCAGGGAGGGAGCCCACTGAGAGCGACAGGAGAAGTAGCGGCGCAGCAGTCTGTCATGATTTCAGCGAGGAAGGACGGCGGCAGGGCGCCACGGCGGGCTAAAAGGAAGAGGTCCAGCAGGAGTCGCCCGGACGAGCAGGGTGCGGTGACCGTGGGGGTTGACGGCCGCCAGGTGCGTGCTGTCGCCTCGCTGGTCCCCCTGAGGATTTCGGCAGCTCGTCAGACTCCGGCGAGGAAGAAGGAGCAACGGCAGCGGCAGGTCGGACAGAGCGGCAGCAGGAAGATCGTGGCACGGCTGTTCCGGAGTCGGTGCAACGGCAGCCTGGTGAGCGGACGACAGAAATGTTTTATGCTGTGGGTAGCGCGGGCGGGGGTTCCGTCGCGGGAAGCGTTGCACAGGGGGCGAGTGCGGTCGGACAGTCTGGTTTACCGGGCCCGGAGTTTTGGGGGCAGCTTTTGGGGGTGTTGCAGGGGTTGTCTGCGGAACGGGTTAGTCGGATTGGGCCTGGGGCCCCGGTGGGGGCGTGGGTGGGCCCCACGGAGGTGGTGCAGACAGAGGCGCCGGTGCGCGAGGTTGCGGCGCGGGACCCTACCTCGGCGGTAGGTACGGGACAGGCGGATGGTGGGGCAGCTGACGTGGGTGCGAGTAAGGAGGCGGAAAAGGAAAAAGAAAAGGAGGATGAGGTTGTGCGTTTGGATGATAGGGCACCGAGTGAAATTTATGTGTGTTTTGAAGGTCAGTTAGGGGTTCATTTGAAAAAGGAGGTGAGGGAAAAGATTTGGAAAGGGGAGTACGTGGAAATTTTTTCCCTGCTTCCTTTGGAGAAGTTTAATTTGGATAAGGTGAAACCCAGTGATACAAAAAAGGAGAAAGAGGATGAGGAAAAACGGAGGTATAGGTTGATCCCGAGGACGTTTACTAACTGGCTACAGGCCTTTGCGATCTTAGCCAGCGTGATCGGGGAAAAGGAGCCGGAGCATTGTTCCGCCCTATTTGGATATATGGACGCGATAGGGGAAGCGTATAGAGTATACGGCGGTTTAGGGTGGCTAAGATATGATGAGCAGTTCCGGCAACGGAAGGCTCTGCGGCCGGGTGTCCAGTGGGGCCACAAGGATATTTCTTTGTGGATGCGGTTAATGACGGCTCCGGCTCAGCCCTTTCGAGGGGGTGCCGGGAGCCCGAGTGCGAGTGGCGGGTCCTCGGCTGGACAGAAAAAAGGGGCTTGTTGGCAATCTAACGAGGGACAGTGTAAGTTCGGGGCCTCTTGTCGGTTCAAACATGAGTGTTCCGGATGTGGAGGGTCCCACCCTCTGGCCAGGTGCTTCAAGAAAGGGAAAGGAAAGGCGGGGGAGGGGTCTGGAAAAAGGGAGGACGCCAGTGAGGGTAGAGGCGATGCTTCCGTATTTAAATAGATACCCGGATGTTCGGGCGGCGGAGTTGTTGGAACGTGGTTTTACGGAGGGCTTTCGGATTCCGTTTGAATCTGAGGCGCCGGTGTTTCGCCCGGGAAACTTGAGGTCCGCAAAAGAACATCCGGCAGTGGTGAAGGAAAAGCTGCAGAAGGAGGTGGAGTTGGGGAGGATGGCGGGCCCATTCCAGGACCCGCCATTCTCCAACTTACGGATTTCCCCCCTTGGGGTGGTACCTAAGAAGGAGCCGAACAAATTTCGGCTCATTTATCATTTATCTTATCCGGCAGGATTGCCGGTGAATGATGGTGTCACGCTCCCCGGGTCCTTTGCTCCGTTCCCCGGGTCCTCTGCTCCGCTCCCCGGCTCACCTGCCACGCTCCCCGCTCTCCAGCCTCCAGTCCCAGCGCTTCCCAGGCCCCCTGGTCCCCGCTCCCGGCGCCCGTCGGCTTCCCAGTCCATGGCCGGCTCTGCTGCGTCCTCCTCTCAGCTTCCTGTGTTGGCTTCTGGCACCCGGGCCGCGCGCATGCGCATTAGGGCGCGCGCGCGGTCACTGACCCTTTCTTAAAGGGCCAGTGTCCACGAACAGGAAATGATGCACACAGGTACAGGGTATATAGGGGGTTAATGTCCAAGGGAGCGGGGCCTGTTCTTCGTGTTTTCCCAAGCTAGGAGTCAGGTCTCCTTGTGTTCTGTGAGATACTTACCTCTCTGTCTTCTAGAGCCGATCCTGCATCGCCATCCGGTCCTGCTGTGTCTCGAACCCCGAACGCTGCCCATCTGCCATCCTGACAGTCCGCACCATCTCGGTTCCCTGCGGTGACCCGTCATCTCGCTCCAACGGTTCCGGACCCCGCCTGACGGCTTCCGAACCTGAGCTCCGTCACCCGGACCACCATCAGTGACCTCGTGGTCCCAGGGACTTCTCCATTGTCTTCCAGTGCACGGACTGTTCTGCTACCTAAAGTGCTCCGGCTACCGGACTCCTTTCCCTCATCGGGGAGTTCGGCCCAGTGGATCCACCTCCCGGGTCTGCCCGTCCATCTGGCCCTAACAGTAAGAACAGGCCATGGATCCCGCCGAAGCACTAGCGGCCTTGCATGAGGAACTCCAACGCCAGCGTGAAGTCCAGACCCGCATGCTGAACTTTATGACTTCCGTGGACACCCGCTTGAATACGCTACAAGCCTCGGTCACATCTTCAGCGTCCCGGGCCTCCACTAGTCAATCCACGGCCCCCGCTCCCGTGGCAGCCTCCTCGGATGCTTCCAGACTGCGTTTGGCCTCACCACCCCGGTACGCCGGAGATCCCAAGACCTGCAGGGGGTTTATAAACCAATGCTCCCTCCATTTCACGCAGCTGCCACATTTGTTTGCCTCCGACCAAGCCAAGGTCGCCTTCATCATGTCTCACCTAGAGGGCGAGGCACTGGCGTGGATGAACCCCTTGTGGGAGAAGGAGGACCCTATGACCAAGAACCTCCAGGACTTCCTACAGGCCTTTCGCAGCACCTTTGACGAACCCGGACGCGCCTCCGCGTCTGCTTCATCTCTTCTCCGGTTACGTCAGGGAACTCTGACGGTGGGTCAATACGCCATCCGTTTCCGCACCTTGGCTTCAGAACTCGGGTGGAATAACGAGGCCCTAACCGCCGCCTTCTGGGAAGGACTCTCGGGTCGAATCAAGGATGAGCTGGCTGGACGTGACGTACCGTCCACCCTGGACGCCCTGATTACCCTAGCGACTCGAGTGGACATACGCTTCCAGGAGCGGTCCAAAGAGGTGTCCCGTGAGAGACGTCCGGTACGGCATTCCTCTCCTCCACAGAAGCCCGCCGTACTCCAGTCAACGGCCTCAGGCGTCTCCGTCCATGAGCCCATGCAGATCGACCGTGTGCGACAGTCGGAACAACGTCGAGCAGAGCGGCTCGCCAAGGGTCTCTGCTTCTACTGCGGAGAAAGCACACACCTGCTACGCGCCTGTCCTGAAAGGCCGGGAAACTCCAAAGCCTAGGGTTGGTAGGAGAGGCCACCCTAGGTGCTGGGACTCTCTCAGACCCGGTTACATGGACTGTGCAAGTGACAACGGGAGAGACGCGGTTTACGGCTGAGGCGTACCTCGATTCTGGGGCAGCAGGCAATTTCATCCAGCAGGCCACGGTGGACAAGTACCAGGTGCCTGTTACTCCACTCGCCAAACCTCTTGTGATTGCCTCTGTGGATGGGAGACCCCTCTCTGACACCATCTCCTGGATCACCAAGCCGCTTGAACTGCGTATCGGGGCTCTGCACACCGAGAACATCGCTCTCTACGTCCTCCCACATATGTCACATCAAATCCTGCTGGGCCTTCCCTGGTTGCGGACACACGAGCCTTCAGTCAGCTGGGGCACTGGCGATATCACTCGATGGGGGTCTTCTTGCCATGAGAAGTGTCTGAAGACCATACAACCTATCCGGCGACCTCCGGTTCCCGAGTCCCTACCAGGACTGCCTTCAGCCTATTGGTCCTTCGTGGACGTCTTTGATAAGAAGGAGTCCGAAGTACTTCCGCCACATCGTCCTTACGATTGTGCCATTGACCTGCTCCCGGGAATATCGAGGACGGATATATCCACTGTCTCCAGCCGAAACAAGAGCCATGTCTACGTACATCACAGAGAGCCTGGCTAAGGGATTCATTCGGAGATCCTCCTCTCCTGCTGGAGCAGGCTTCTTCTTCGTAAAGAAGAAAGAGGGCGACCTACGCCCATGTATAGACTACCGGGGATTGAACATAATCACAGTAAAGAACAAGTACCCCCTGCCGCTCATCCCCGAATTGTTTGATCGGCTCAGGGGAGCTCGTGTGTTCACCAAGTTGGATCTTCGGGGTGCCTACAACCTGGTCCGTATCCGCTCAGGGGATGAATGGAAGACCGCGTTCAACACTCGCGATGGGCATTATGAATACTGCGTGATGCCCTTCGGCCTGTGTAACGCACCAGCAGTCTTCCAAGAATTAGTGAACGATGTGTTCCGGGACCTTCTCTACGTCTGTGTGGTGGTATATCTGGATGACATCCTTGTCTTCTCTCCGGACCTCCAGACCCACCGAGAGAACGTGCAACTGGTCCTACAAAGACTGAGAGAGAATCGTCTGTACGCCAAGTACGAGAAGTGTGTCTTCCTGGGGTACCTCATCACCGACACCGGACTGCAGATGGATCCAAAGAAGGTCTCTTCCGTTCTCAACTGGCCTCCCCTTTCTGGACTGAAGGCAATACAGCGCTTTCTGGGATTCGCCAACTATTACCGCCAGTTCATTCCTCACTTCTCGGCTCTGACTGCTCCTCTCTCCGCCTTGACCAAGAAGGGGGCTAATCCAAAGGACTGGTCACCTGCGGCCGACGCCGCGTTTGACTCTCTAAAGCGAGCCTTTGCCTCCTCTCCTGTACTCCACCGTCCAGAGTTAAACCGCCAGTTCACCTTGGAGGTGGATGCCTCCTCCTCGGGAGCCGGAGCAGTACTCATGCAGAAGTCCTCCTCCGGGAAGATGGTGACTTGCGGTTTCTTCTCCAAGAGCTTCTCCGCGCCTGAACGCAATTACACCATCGGTGACCGAGAGCTATTGGCGGTCAAACTGGCTCTGGAAGAATGGCGCTATCTTCTGGAAGGAGCAGTGTACCCCGTCATTATTTACACGGACCACAAAAACCTGGAATACCTGCGGACTGCTCAGCGACTGAACCCACGGCAAGCCAGGTGGTCCTTGTTCTTTGCCCGGTTCGACTTCCAGCTTCATTTCCGACCCGCGAACAAGAATGTACACGCTGATGCCTTGTCTAGGTCTTTCATGCCCATGGAGCAGGAGGAAGAGACATCTCAACACATCATCTGTCCAAGTAAGATTATTCCAGTGGCTCCTGTCACCCTGGCCCAGATACCGCCTGGGAAGACCTATGTCTCTGAGACTGACAGGCAAAAAGTGTTACACTGGGGCCATGCCTCGAAAACAGCCGGTCATGCAGGTCAGAAGAAAACATGGACTGCGATTGTGCGTCATTACTGGTGGCCATCCCTTCGCACGGACGTCGCCTCTTTTGTCTCTGCCTGCTCCTCCTGTGCCAGGAACAAGACTCCCAAACACCTGCCATATGGCCGTCTTCTGCCTCTGCCCATACCCTCAGTTCCCTGGCAACACATAGCGATGGACTTTATTACGGACTTGCCATTGTCCTCCGGACACACAGTCATATGGGTCGTGGTGGATCGGTTCTCTAAAATGGCCCATTTCGTTCCTATGGCTGGACTGCTCTCTGCCCAGGAACTCGCGGACGCTTATATACATCACATCTTCCGCTTGCATGGCTTTCCATCACACATCGTGTCCGATAGAGGAACTCAGTTCACCTCCCGCTTCTGGAGGGCTCTCTGTAAACATCTGGGAGTGACTTTGGACTTTTCTTCGGCCTACCATCCTCAGTCGAACGGCCAAGTGGAACGGGTCAATCAGATATTGACCTCTTTCTTACGTCACTACGTCAACGCCCATCATGACGATTGGTCCACGCTTCTTCCTTGGGCTGAATTCTCCCATAATAACCACGTCAGTGAGTCCTCCTCCAGTTCTCCCTTCCATGTCGTCTACGGACTTCAGCCGTCTGTCCCATTGCCGGTATCCTCTTCCTCGGACATCCCTGCTGCTGATGCAGTGCTCCGTGACTTTGCTACCATTTGGGACTTAGTTAAGGCGTCCCTTGCACGTGCATCCCTGCGGATGAAGAGACACGCGGACAAGAGCCGTCTGGATCCTCCGTGTTTCTCTCCGGGAGATCTCGTCTGGCTTGCTTCCAAGTACATCCGACTGAAGATACCATCCTACAAGCTGGGACCTCGCTACATCGGACCGTTTAAAGTCCTCGGCAAGATCAATGAGGTCTCCTACAAACTGCAGCTCCCGGCCACGATGAGGATACCCAACTCCTTCCACGTCTCTCTGCTCAAGCCGGTTGTCCTTGGTCCCTTCTCCGCTGCCGCCAGTCCGGCTCCTCCCCCTATTGCTGAGGACGACATCTATGCGGTAAGGGATATCGTGGCCATGAAGACCGTACGAGGTCGACAGTTCTTCCTGGTGGACTGGGAAGGGTATGGTCCTGAGGATAGGTCCTGGGAGCCCAGGGAGAACGTGGGCACTCCTCTGATCCGTGCCTTCCTGTCCCGGTTGCGGGGAGGGGGGCGTGGGGGGGGGGGGGTACTGTCACGCTCCCCGGGTCCTTTGCTCCGTTCCCCGGGTCCTCTGCTCCGCTCCCCGGCTCACCTGCCACGCTCCCCGCTCTCCAGCCTCCAGTCCCAGCGCTTCCCAGGCCCCCTGGTCCCCGCTCCCGGCGGCTTCCCAGTCCATGGCTGGCTCTGCTGCGTCCTCCTCTCAGCTTCCTGTGTTGGCTTCTGGCACCCGGGCCGCGCGCATGCGCATTAGGGCGCGCGCGGTCACTGACCCTTTCTTAAAGGGCCAGTGTCCACGAACAGGAAATGATGCACACAGGTACAGGGTATATAGGGGGTTAATGTCCAAGGGAGTGGGGCCTGTTCTTCGTGTTTTCCCAAGCTAGGAGTCAGGTCTCCTTGTGTTCTGTGAGATACTTACCTCTCTGTCTTCTAGAGCCGATCCTGCATCGCCATCCGGTCCTGCTGTGTCTCGAACCCCGAACGCTGCCCATCTGCCATCCTGACAGTCCGCACCATCTCGGTTCCCTGCGGTGACCCGTCATCTCGCTCCAACGGTTCCGGACCCCGCCTGACATCATCACGGCTTCCGAACCTGAGCTCCGTCACCCGGACCACCATCAGTGACCTCGTGGTCCCAGGGACTTCTCCATTGTCTTCCAGTGCACGGACTGTTCTGCTACCTAAAGTGCTCCGGCTACCGGACTCCTTTCCCTCATCGGGGAGTTCGGCCCAGTGGATCCACCTCCCGGGTCTGCCCGTCCATCTGGCCCTAACAGATGGGATATCACCAGAGTTGTCGGCGGTATGTTATGTATCGTTCGATAGGGCCTTGGAGCTGGTAAGGGTTGCGGGGCGGGGGGCCCTGATGGCAAAGGCGGATGTGGAAGCAGCTTTTCGTTTACTCCCGGTGCATCCAGAGAGCCTTCATCTCTTAGGGTGTATGTGGGATGGTGAATACTATGTGGATCGCTGCTTGCCGATGGGCTGTTCCATTTCGTGTGCTTATTTTGAGGCATTCAGTACTTTTGTGGAATTGGTAGTCAAGGAGGTGGCAGGAGTCCATTCAGTGATTCACTATTTGGATGACTTCTTTTGCGTGGGTCCGGCGGGCTCTTCGGTTTGCTCCTTGTTGTTGTTTACGTTAGAGCGGATCGCGCGGAGTCTGGGTATTCCGTTGGCAAAAGAAAAAACAGAAGGGCCGGTGACGACCCTATGTTTCTTAGGTATCGAAATTGATACACTGGCGATGGAATGCCGGTTGCCGGAGGGGAAGCTTTTGGATTTGAAGGCGTCGGTGCGGTTTTTGTCTCAGGCCAAGAAGGTGCGGTTGCGGGATTTGCAGTCAGTGCTCGGGAAATTGAATTTCGCTTGTCGCTTTATGCCGATGGGGCGGATATTTAATAGGAGACTGGCGAGCGCAACCGCGGGGGTAAAAGCTCCAAATCACTTTGTCAGAGTGACCAAAGTGATGAAGGGGGATTTGTTGGTTTGGGAGGAGTTCTTGGACCGGTACAACGGTCGGACCCTTTGGATGAGCGAGGCATTGTCCAATAGCCAGTTGGAATTGTATACTGATGCGGCTGGAGCAACAGGTTTTGGGGCAATTTTTCAGACGCGCTGGTGTGTGGGAAAGTGGCCACGGCTTTGGGTGGAAGCAGGTTTGGTGAGGAATTTGGCGCTGCTGGAATTGTTTCCCATCATTGTGGCAGTGGAGTTGTGGGGCCCCGTTTTTTCCGGAAGAAGGGTTTGCATGCATTGTGACAACATGGCGGTGGTGCATTCCATCAATGCACTGTCGGCAAAATCCCCACCGGTTGTGGGGTATTTAAGGCACCTGGTGTTGCGTTGCTTGGAGTTGAACATTTGCGTGGTGGCTCGGCACGTGCCAGGGATTCGAAACGAGGTGGCTGACACGCTATCACGGTTTCAGTTTTGCAGGTTCAGGAAGCTGGTGCCGGGAGCGGACGCGGATATAGAACCTTGCCCGGAATGGCTGTGGGACCTGGCATCGGTATAGCATTTGAGGGAATTAGGAGATCGGTGTCTGAGGCTACTTGGTGCCGATATCAGGCGGTGTGGAAGGCTTGGGCAGAGTTGGAGAGAGGGGAATTTTTGGAGTCGGGTTACAAGGGCCGAGTGTTGGGGGTCCTGATGTTAATTAGTGGGGATTTTTCGGCAGGTCGGTCCGTTTCGGTGATTGGTGGCAAGTTGGCGGCATTGGCCTTCTTGTTTCAGATGCAAGGGGTTCGGGACACGACTAAGGATTTTCTGGTGCGGCAGGCAATGAAGGGTTTTTGAAAAGGGGCCCAGTCGCGTGACATGAGGCGGCCGGTGTCATTGCCATTGTTGGATCGTTTAGTGGGGTGTTTGGGGGAATTGTGTTCGTCTTCTTATGAGCGGGTGTTGTTTTCAGTAGCTTTTGTATTGGCGTTTTTTGGGGCCTTTCGCATTGGTGAATTGGTCAGCCAGACCAAGCAAGCGATGGGTGGGTTGCTGTTGGAGGATGTAATGCTGGGGGAGGATAGAGTGGAATGTCGCCTTCGCTTTTTGAAGACGGATCAGAGGGGCCGGGGGCGCTTAGTAGTGTTTGCTTTACCGGGGCACCAGTTGTGCCCAGTGGTACAAGTGTCAGAGTTTTTAAAGGTGCGCGGCGGTTTCCCTGGCGTTTTTCTTAGACATGCGGACGGATTGGCTTTGTCGCGGTACCAATTCAATGCGGTACTGAAGATGGCTTTAGCAAGGGTGGGGGAGGAGCCACGTGAGTACGGGTCTCACTCCTTCCGGATTGGGGCGGCGACGGAAGCCTCCAGGTGGGGTTTGAGTGAGGATTGTAGTATCCGGCGGATTGGGAGGTGGGAGTCTTCCAGGTTTCGCTTGTACATTAGGCCTCACTTGGTCAGGTGATGGTCAGGGGTGGGGGATTCCTGGTTTGTGTTTGATGCTGGTTTGTGGTAATTTTCTTGTTCTGTTGCTGTTTTTATTCGTGGTTTTTGTATTTTGTAGGTCCATGCCTTGTGTGGATCCTCGGGCACTCCTATGTGTATTGGGGAGCGTTGCGAGCGGATGTGCGTCGTGACGGTCAGCAGCTTGGAGTGTCGGTGTCGGAAGCCCGAGTAAAGTGGCTCGGAATTCGGGGCATGACCTGGGGTAGAGTGCGCCCAGAGGTGGCTTATTATAGCCGTATGGATCGTGACCCTGATGTGTTAATTTTGCACGTGGGTGGGAACGATTTGGGAGTAAGGTCGGCGAGGGAATTGAAAAGGGACATAAAGCTGGACCTGTTACATTTGTGGAGGGCGTTCCCGGGCATAGTTATTGTGTGGTCAGACATCATAGCTCGGATGCAGTGGCGTTTTGGTAGGTCGGTGGACCGTATTAATAGGGCTCGGAGCAAGCTGAACCGGGCAATTGGTAGGTTTGTGGCGAGGAATGGTGGGTTGGTGGTGCGGCATAGAGAATTGGAGGAGTCCACGGAGTAGTATCTAAGGAGAGATGGGGTTCATCTGACCGATGTGGGTCTGGATTTTTGGATGTTGGGTTTGAGGGATGGCCTGGAGCAAGCACTAGGGGTGTGGGGGGCCCGGGCCAAGTAAGGGTGTCACTTGGCCGGTCTGTGGCGGGGTGATAGGTCCGTCTGAGAGGTTGGGAGTACCGACAGTCGGTTTGTTGGTACGAAGTCGCTCAAGGGGAGTGGCTTCGGACTGGATGGGAACTTGTGGGCGGAGGTCCCGCAGGTTCTGGGTAGGGGTAATCAACGATGGAACGTTGTTACCCCTCACCTTGGGCCGGGTGGTCACGGCCGAGGTGGTCCTCTGGGCCGGTTTGGAGGTTAAGGCCGGGGGGTTAGGAATGATGGTTGGCCTCTCGGACGGATCTATCGGTGTTTCTGGTTATACGGGTATATATGTATAAGGTTAAGTTTAACAATTGAGTGGCATGTTGGGCCACGAGTTTTTGGTATACATATATACGGTTAAATAAAACTGTGGCCATTCCTGCAATAAAGTCGTGGTTCTCGTCTTTATTTAGGTAGATTGGTATGGGGGTGTTTAGCATGGTAACCTGCTTATCCCTTATAGATACGTCAAGAAGGGCAGTGAGCCCCATAGGGGTGAATGGACCCCATGACGATCGGGAGGGTGCCAGGTTAGGAAGGGGTTAATTTGGATTACATGGATAGGGGATATATGGGGCTATAGGATTGGTAGAAGGGAGCTGTAAGGGGATTGGGAGGGGAGCAAGGAAGGGGTGGGGAGTTTGTGGGAGGTATAAGAGAGGGGGTGTACTGATTACCTCCCCTTTTGTCGCCGGAAAGTTGTGTCCCACCCGCCCGCCCTGATATATGTATATGTATATGTTTATAAAAAAAAAAAAAAATAATGAAAAGTGATGGTTTTCAAAAAAAAAAAAAAAAAAGAAAAGAGGAAAAAAGGAGAATGCAAGGTTGATTTGCCAATTTTGTTGTTGTCACAGCGGGGTGATAGGTCCGTCTGAGAGGTTGGGAGTACCGACAGTCGGTTTGTTGGTACAAAGTCGCTTAAGGGGAGTGGCTTCGGACTGGATGGGAACTTGTGGGCGGAGGTCCCGCAGGTTCTGGGTAGGGGTAATCAACGATGGAACGTTGTTACCCCTCACCTTGGGCCGGGTGGTCACGGCCGAGGTGGTCCTCTGGGCCGGTTTGGAGGTTACGGCCGGGGGGTTAGGAATGATGGTTGGCCTCTCGGACGGATCTATCGGTGTTTCTGGTTATACGGGTATATATGTATAAGGTTAAGTTTAACAATTGAGTGGCATGTTGGGCCACGAGTTTTTGGTATACATATATACGGTTAAATAAAACTGTGGCCATTCCTGCAATAAAGTCGTGGTTCTCGTCTTTATTTAGGTAGATTGGTATGGGGGTGTTTAGCATGGTAACCTGCTTATCCCTTATAGATACGTCATGTCAGGTTGAAGAATTTGTATATGAGGGGCTATGCTTCCTTGAAAGGATATTTTTCTGCAATAGTTTAGCCCAAATCTTTTAAGAAGCTTGTAACATCTACAACTGGGAATCAATTTCTTTTTTATTCAAGGGTTGTCAGGTATTGGAGAGTATTCCTGTCACGGATAGGGTTATTCAATTCTTTGCTAATTTCTGGAGGGCATTCTGCTCTCGCCTAGGGATGAAATTATCTCACTTATTGGCGTTCCATCCACAGTCTTGTGGGAAAACAGAGCACATGAATCAGAACCTGGAGCAGTATTTGCTCTGTTTTGTCTCAGACAACCAGGAGGAGTGGTCCTCATTCCTCCCTCTAGCTGGGTTTGAGATTAATAGGTTTGTAGGTAACTGCAGTGTAAGAGAAATGCCGCCACTGTCAGAGAGGAGTGAGTAGAATCTCAGTAAATAATATAAAGTAAACAAAAATCAAAAGGCAGTATATACCTTGTATAGGTGGAGGCGCAGGTACAATCCCTACATGCATGTTTTGGTGTACGTCTTCTTCCTGGAAGAAAACGTGCATGTAGGGATTGTGCTGTCGCCTCCAACTACTGGTATGGTTTTGCCACCCATTCGGGGCCTAAACCATACCAGTCCACCGCGTATCGCCGCCTCCTACGGATCGATTTAGATCCGACCACCGCACAATCGGACCACTCCCTATCCAGGGGCTGGTCGGGAGATCCCTGGAGAACCTGGTATGACAAACTGGCATGGGATTTGGTGTATGGGGGTGCAGAAGTGAGGATGATGTCTCTGATGTCTTTTTGGAGACCCCCTCAGCTGAGGAGGGACTCTGGTGCGGAGGCTTGGGCACCTTCACCAGGTCAGCAGACGACACCCCTCCAATTGTCTTGGACAGCCAGGACCAATGAGGAGACGAAGCAGGTACGTCCTGGGTTTCCCTTTTGACAGATGCGGTATACAACTGCTTCTCAACCTTTTTAGGGCACTGGTTGGCATAGTGACCTGTCTGTTTGCAAGCTAAGCAAACCAGTTTCACCACTGGCGTTGTGGACCTAGCACCTGTCTGCCCTATCTCCATGGGCTCAGATTCAGATTCAGTGTATGTGGCTGACGCCTCAGGTTTGGGGAAAGAGGGAGCCAGTCGCATACAAGAATGACTCTGTGGCTGCTCTAACTGGTGTTCACAGTGACGTGTGTCGATTCTCGTAGAAAGTGATATTAAGGCCTCCAGGTCATGAGGTATTTCCCTGGTGACCAAGGCGTTTTTTACATGCCCCGATAACCCCTTCCAGAATACCGCTAATAAGACCCTCTCTGACCACTGTAACTCAGCGGTGACCACGTGACACTTTAGACCAACAGGTGACCCAGTTAACCTCACTGGGACACCAGGGACATAAACTGGAACCGGTAACGTGCGTACGGGGCACGACTGAGCGTGAATAGGTATAAGGTATCGATCACGTGCGTAGGGGCACGTCAGACCGAGCGAACTACCCAGTTGGCGTTGCCAGGTACACAGCAGCGACTGGTACACACCCACACATCTTCCATAAGCACTTCAGACCACCGTTCACGTGTGTACGGGACATGTCAGGCCGGAGGGTAACCAGCTAGTGATACTGGAGACTCGAGGACTGGTAGGACAATGGTTGACCCTCACCGTACCAAAATACAGGTGTGCACAGATACGAATACCCAGCCCCAACGCCTAGCCCTGAAGTAGTCACTGTCATTTTCTATATATATATATGCCTGCCACACGCACTGCAGGTATATGGCGCTGGAACCCACGTACTCACACAGCCAGGTAAGCTGCCTAGCAGACAGCATACAAAATGTGATGCTCCCCCGATGGGCGTACATTCCTTTTATAGCCGCCTCCATGGCCCAGGCCACATGGCATGTGGTAATGGTGTCGGCTGCAGCCATACAGAGGCTGCCACATCATTGCTGATGTCATGATGACCAATCAGCGGCTACCAAGTCATTGTTGATGTCACTGATGACCAATCAGTGCCCGCGTGTAATCGATGATATCACCCACATGCTCAGTATGGCTGAATGAGCACTTAGTCTCAGGCTGGTACAAGACTCTAGCCACCTGATGCCTGTCAGTCCGACACCTTGAGCAATGGACAGGAGGCGCTGCAGAGTCGACCAATCCCAATGTGGGAGTCAATGATGGCACTGGACCGGTTCGAGGCACAGGGGAACCCTGAACTGTAACACTTCTTGTTGTTGTACAGATTTGTTTCGTCTCTATGCTCTAGCTCCTGTACAAAACAATTTTCCATGATTACAAGTACATATTCATAATCTTTTCATCTGAAATGTACATTTTGTTTACTCATTTATTTATTTTTATTATTGTGTATTTATTAAGTTGTAGTTTTATGTTTAACCTTTTAAACATCTGACTCCCTGAGTGGTTCTTAAGTCAGAAACAACTATCACTAACATAAATGGCATCTGACTCTAAAGTCTACTGTATTGCAAGTATTGGATTGTGTTAAATATCCCCCTGGTATAATTGGATCTGTGAAGATCACCTTGTTTTTGACAAATTAGCTTAGAACAGTAAGGAACCAATAAAATGTTCTTCCACAGTGTCCTCTTAGTGTATGTCAACCACCGGATAATTGTTCATCTTGTGGATAGTTTCGCTCATACTGTGCTTACATAATAGTCTCGAAGAACTATTACAAAATGTATTCTCCTAGACAAATGTAATGTTTAGATCCAATAGACAGTAAAAGATATAGAATATAGTAGTACAGTTTTGTTATCTGCACTGGAAAGGGTCATTCAATTTTAATACAGGTACGTGCTGTCAATATTCTTATTTAATGGGACACTATGGGATATGAATATGATTAGATACCTTTACAGTGGGATAGGTTGGAGGCTTCGCTACATAATTTAATGGCTACCTGATTACTTGCAGTCTATGTGTGACCCGTATGTATAATAAAAAAAATGTTTAACAGGAGTTGTCTGCTGCCGCATGTGGCTTAATTAGTTTTACTTGGTACTTTGATAACTAAGATTCAGTACAAAAAAAAGAATGCTGCATCAACTTATGGAAGGCTGTAATATCCAGACAAGAACTGTGAAAAATTTTAATTTTGGCAGGAGAACAGAAATTTATCTCAAAAAGGAAAGCTTCCCTAAACTGTATTTCTGCAAGGTGGTAAGAAGAGGCTGCTTTGAAGTTTAATTTAAGCATTTATTTGAACTTAGAGCTTAGAGGAACAATGTTTTACATAAGTCTGCACATTACATTCTATATGGTATTAAAGTAATTTGTTTGAAAGCTGAACTAAAGTTTATCTGACTATATACAACCAGTGAAAGGCTTTAGAGGGAACCTGACAGCTGTGTATGCTGCCTAATCCATGGGCAGCATGTGTCAGATACATGACTTAAGCCATATATCTTTAATGCTGCAGTGCTGTAAGGCCCTGTCACACACAGAGATAAATCTTTGGCAGATCTGTGGTTGCAGTGAAATCATGGACAAATTGTTCCATTTGTACAAAGCCACAAATCTGGCACTGATTGTCCACAATTTCACTGCAACCACAGATCTGCCACAGATCTGCCACAGATCTACCACAGATCTGCCACAGATTTATCTCTGTGTGTCACAGGGCCTTTAGAGAAACATTGTTTAACATCACCTGGAACCAAACTGCATGGGAGACTTGTCGGACAGACAGATCACTTGTGGTTTCTCCCAATCTGTTCCTCTGGAGTGACAGGTGTCTTGTTGAGGGCGGGGGGCGCTTCCGCTTCTCTCTCTCGGGGACCTGCTCGGATCCAGGTTCGCTGCTGCGGCTCGAGTGGTGACTGGACCCGGGCTGCACGGCCGCCCGTCCTCACAACCGTCGGAAAGGGGATATTTACAAGGGAGGTTGTCTGTGACGCCACCTGTGGGTTGCGGTGAAGGATGTTGGCACCGCCGCTGCCTGTGGATGGGGGCGCCCAGGGCTGATGGAGCGGGGCAGCAAGGTGGGATCCCCTCCACGGATAGGGGAGGTGTAGTCCCGGGGCCCTAGGATGGAACACGGGAGTGATGGCTGCTGGAGGTGCCGTGCCGGACCGGGGGACAGTGGTGTACTCACAGTTCAATAACTTAACACAAGTCCAGTAGTAAACTAAGTTGCCAGTGGCCGGCTGCCTTTGGAGGGTGCATTCGGGTCCCGCACCCAGGTGGATGAGCAGATAACCCTTCCTCCTGCACTTTGTGTTTCCTTCTCTTTTGGACGACTTCGCATGAAATGGAGAAGTCCACACCCGGTTCTATTTGTGTTGGGAGCTGTGGCCCGCAAAAGCTGACCCTTGGGATTTCAGTGGGTTCTTGGTGGACACCCTATCCCCCGCGTTGGGCTTCCGTTTCGCTCTCTGGGCAGTAAATTGGGACCATGTCTGGAACCTTGTCCCCGGCTGGTTATTTGGAGAGGGGCTTGCAACCTTTCTCGCCTAGGGTCCAAGCACCCCGACTGTGCATGGCCTCCGGACCGGATTCCCGCTGTCAGTACTGGCGGGCTACAACCCTGCCCTGGTCCACTTTAGCTCTCCCGCAACCGGATCTCCGTTGCCTGTGGCTCTGCTCACCGTCTGCCACCTAGCCAGGTAGTCCAAGGGCTACGACCCCTGACTACACTGCTGTCAGCTCTCCACACTTCAACTCATTACTTCAAAGCTTGAACTTGATCTACTGTGTAAACTAGACTGTTGTGTTCCACCTCTGACCCCTCAGGACCCCTAGGTGGGCGTTCTCATCCGCCTGATCTCGCCCACTGGTGTGTCCTAGTTATCATGAGGGGGTGACTAGGGTTTTATGGCTGTGTGTTATGCCTACGTGTTGGTTGCGATGATAACAAGGAGGATGTGAACTATTTGTGACTACCTGGTTTTGCCAGGGCGTCACACTCTCCATGTAGGAAGAGGAAAAGACTTGTCACTCTCTAATATGGTGGCAGGGGGCACTTTAGTCGTGATCTGGCTTCTGTCAGATGCAACCCCCTGGCCCTGTTACAGACAGTTTGTAGGCCCAGTGAATGTATGGAGTGCATTGAAGTACTTGCTGTAGGGAATACTTCGGTTCCTTCACTACTCTGGAGATCTGGTCCAAGAAAGGAGATGACACAATAGGATTTCTCTTTAAACGTGACTTTACTTTTATTTAACAGGTTTTTCTCACACAGCTCACAATAAATGCAGACTCTGCCTCTCTATCCTTTCTTCTGCCTGCACCTGCACTGTACTGGTTCCTCTTCTATGGCTGAATTTTCTATCTGCAGACTGGCGTAGCACTAGCCATTTTCTTAAGGTCTCAGCTCTCCACTTCTTCTAGCCTCAGGGACCCGCATATGTAGCGCCCCTGAAAGCCTCAGGGCACTACAGGGAACTGCATCCTCTTGGGGATGCAGGACATATCCCCTGGGACCTGGAGTACCAGTGTCGATTCCACCAACACACATCTAAAATCCTAGTTCTCCTCTCCACACTGGGCATAAAGGGTTAACCATGTAAGGGGATGGTGCCATGGGAGCGAGTCCCTGGGTATAGCCAGCCTAGTGGGAGGGTTCAGTCAGTCAGTGGCAGTCAGAGAAGTTGGGAGCATACAGTTGAGGTGTGCGGACGTGCCTGAACTGGGTCCGTATAACGGTGACCCTGGGGGCACAGGAGAGGTCAAATGTCAAGTTTCAAACGGTTTGATAAATACCTGCACGGTGAGGACACCTTCACGGACTTCATCAAACCAAATAATCCGGGGGCATCAGCAGTAAACTAGGATCGGGATTCGGACACTTACCTTCCCACCGGGTCCGCACTGCCCGCCGTATGGAAAAGGAGACTGTACCCCAAAATGGACAGTCGGGGTTCCCAAATGCTACATGCTACGGGGACTCAATCTACAGAGAGTGCCGGAGACAGAGTAACCTGGATCACTACATTGGCACTAATACTCCTGGAACCGGAACCAGCAAGCCAAGAGTCCATGTGAGTAGAGACTGTTAAAGTTAACCTGGTGTGGTCTCCATCATTATACACCATACATCTCCCAAGCACAGCCCTACCTGCGGAGGGCCTACCACCATAGCTGCCACTATTACCATCCCTGGGAGTACCCACGTTGAGCAATTAACCTGCGGAGGACAGGGCCTATATGGACTGTTCACACCAAGCTCAGAGATCGGGGGCAATAGCGCAACGAGGGGATAGGGCTTTCCACACAAGCGGCCCACTGAAATCCCAAGCATGAGCCCCTGAGAGCAGGCTCCCTCACTTAGCCATAGTGGAGAGCAGGGCCCGGAAAGCTCCAAGCTGACAGGCCACAAAGGACACTCTAAATTTGTGCCAGGAGGCAGGTCATGGACAACCAGGCAGTGCTGTAGGGGACGGGACCCAGACGAGTTCCCCTCGAGAGGCAATGGCAGTCAGAGACTTGGTTTACCCTGTTGTCAGCGTCTGCTTTATTGCTGAGTGAGTACCCGACTGACCCCTGCAACCAGCGAGCCTGCACTTCCCCTGCATCTAATAGCACCATTCAGAGTCCCGGGGCCTTCCCCTACCCGTGGAGGGTAACATCATCTTGCTGCTCCACTCCATGACCCCGGTTACTCCCAACGGCAGCGGCGGTACAACCAATTACCGTACAACATTGGTGGCATCATAAACTATATCTCTCCCCTGTAAATACCCCCTTTTCCATTTGAGCGTGGCCCCTAGCCCCCGGGTCGGGAGAACCTCAACCACAAGTAATCGTCACCCCCAGATCTGAGCGGTTCGATCCGCTGCAGGAGCGGCACACAAGCAGCAGTACTTACTAAATACTCAGGATCAAGTACAGTACTATAACATTGTAGTAAAACAATATGGTCGGTGTATTCACGGGTGAAGGTGTCTACACTGGCCAACTTCTTATAACTCCATGGCATCTAGCAGGGAGAGGCCATCAGGGACTCATCTGCCCGGCTAGTCTCCAATTTGGCTTGGTCTCCAGCAACTATTAAGCTATATGTTTCTCTGAAACACCATAGTGTTTCAGAGTTAGACATTGGCTGAATGATTTCAGTTGTATAAGTTTGAATCATGGTTCTCGATCCACAGGCAGCATATATCATTTGCCAGGTTCCCTATTAAGAGTATTTTTTAAAAAAATCCGTAAATTATTACATACCAAATAAACAAACCTTACCACTGATATGGAATTGGAATTAGAAGGGCCCCAAAATGGCAACCAATATCTTACCAATAAGAAAAATCCTTATTAAATGATAATATTGTTTTTACTACAATTGTCAACACTGTATACTCTTCATAGTATATGTAAAAAATACTTGAACGCGTAATTTTCTCTGTATTATTAAAAATATGTTTTTTATATCTGTTGTTCTATAAAGGAATCTCTTTGGGTGTTGGTTGTTTCTTCGAAGGAGGCATCAAGTGTGGATTTCCACCCTAGAGTTAAGGCCCAGTCACACTAAACAACTTACCAGCGATCCCAACAACGATAGGGATCGCTGGTAAGTTGCTAGGAGGTTGCTGGTGAGATGTCACACTGCGACGCTCCAGAGATCCCACCAGCAACCTGACCTGGCAGGGATCGCTGGAGCGTCGCTACACGAGTTGCTGGTGAGCTCACCAGCAACCAGTGACCAGCACCCAGCGCCGCGTGGAAGATGCTGTGCTTGGTAACTAAGGTAAATATCGGGTAACCAACCCGATATTTACCTTGGTTACCAGCGCACGCAGCTACACGTGCAGAGAGCAGGGAGCAGCGCACACTGAGCGCTGGCTCCCTGCTCTCCTAGTTACAGCACACATCGGGTTAATTACCCGATGTGTACTGCAGCTAAATGTGCACAGAGCAGGGAGCCGCGCACACTGCTTAGCGCTGGCTCCCTGCTGTCCTAGCTACAGCACACATCGGGTTAATTAACCCGATGTGTCCTGCAGCTACATGTGCACAGAGCAGGAGCCAGCACTGACAGTGAGAGTGGCGGAGGATGGTAACAAAGGTAAATATCGGGTAACCAAGGACAGGGCTTCTTGGTTATCCGATGTTTACTGTGGTTACCAGCCTTCGCAGAAGCCGGCTCCTGCTGCCTGCACATTTAGTTGTTGCTGTCTCGCTGTCACACACAGCGATCTGTGCTTCACAGCGGGACAGCAACAACTAAAAAATGGCCCAGGACATTCAGCAGCCACCAACGACCTCACAGCAGGGGCCAGGTTGTTGCTGAATGTCACACACAGCGACATCACTAGCAACATCGCTGCTACGTCACAAAAGTTGTTCGTTAGCAGCGATGTTGCTAGCGATGTTGCTTAGTGTGACGGGGCCTTTAAGGCGCTATCCTGCACGCTCAGTGCCTGTCACATGACCCCCTGGAGCTGTGGCCGCCGGCATCCTCTGATGTCCCCGCATTTCCGGGCTCTCAAACTAGATGGGTACGTCAGAGGACGCCGGCGCCACTCACACTGATTGACTGGGCTGTGGGCGGTGACTACCGCACGTCACAGCCCAGCATCGAGGGGAGGAGCCGGAGGACGCCAGTGTGGAGCGGTGAAGGCAGAGCACGCCGCTTACCATCGGTCAGCTGCGGGAGGTACGGGCTCCAGTGTGGAGTACAGGGGGGTTTCCTCCACTGAAATCCCCCCTGTCACGCAAGTATGTGATCACACTGTCCACCCGCCCGCTGTACTCAGCTGTCAGGAGAGCGGGCGGTGTCGGCAGTGTGATCATATACTCCCACCAGCAGCACAGGTGACTGGACGCTGCATGGGACCAATCTGCTCCACTCTGTCACCTGCACAACAAGTCCCAGAGTGGAGACAGTTAGTGACATGTAGCATCCGGTCACCTGCACAACAAGTCCCAGAGTGGAGACAGTGACATGCTCTGCTCTGACACATAGTGTGCTGCATGTCACTATCTTTCTCCACTCTGGGACTTGTTGTGCAGGTGACCGGATGCTGCATGTCAATAACTTCCCCACTCTGAGACTTGTGCAGGTGAGAGTGTAAACAGTTGGTACTATGCAGCAGAAATCACAGAGTGGGGCAGTTAGTGACATGTATCATCCAGTCACCTGCACAACAAGTCCCAGAGTGGAGACAGTGACATGCAGCACACTATGTGTCAGAGCAGAGCATGTCACCAACTTGCTCTGCTCTGTCATCTGCGGTGCTGCATGTCACGTTTTTGCCGCGATTTGGTGCGTTTTTTGCTGCGTTTTTGCTCACTGCATTTTTAATCAGTGCACAATGCCATTAAAGATTGTTGATGAAAAAAAAAAAAAGGTCTGATGTCATTTCCTTATTCAAAATGTTCATTGTATGCAGGAGAGCAGACAGCAGCTGCAGAACTACAAGGCTCAGCATCCTACATCCAATAGTGTATGCAGGAGAGCAGACAGCAGCTGCAGGACTACAAGGCTCAGCATCCTCCATTCACTAGTGTATGCAGGAGAGCAGACAGAAGCTGCAGAACTACAAGGCTCAGCATCCTCCATCCAGGACTGTATGCAGTTTTTTACCCAAAAAGAAAAAAAAAGACATGGGCTTCGCCATATTTTTGTATGCTAGCCGGGTACAGCAGGCAGGTACGGGCTGCCCCCAACCCCCAGCTGCCTATTTGTACCCGGCTGGGAACCAAAAATATAGGGAAGCCCTTTTTTTTTTTTAATTATTTCATGAATTTCATGAAATAATTAAAAAAAAAAAATGACGTGAGCTTCGCCTAATTTTGGTGTCCAGCCGGATACAACTAGGCAGCTGGGGATTGGAATCCACAGTGAAGGGTGCCCAAGCTTTCGGGGCACCCTCACTGCGAATTGCAGTCCGCAGCCACCCCAGAAAATGGCGCTTTCATAGAAGCGCCATCTTCTGGCGCTGTATCCAACTCTTCCAGCTGCCCTGATGCCGGGTGGCTAGCTGGGTAATAATGGAGTTAGGGCTATCTGTATATTATCAGCTAGCCCTAAGCCCGAAATTCATGGTGTCACGCCAATATTAGACATGGCCACCATGAATTTCTAGTAATGATAAAAAAAAAAAAAAACAACACACAGAAAAATATTTTTATTAGAAATAAAACACAACACAATTAGTGACTCCATCTTTATTGAAATAAACCCCCCTCCGCAGTAATCCTGGGTTAGGGTCCCGCACCGTCCAATTAGGATCCAATATCATCTGATCGGTTTTGCTGGAAGGCAAAGCGATCAGATGATGTGTCAGGTTAAAGGATGTGAATCACATGACACAGCAGCTGATTGTATAAAAGCCGATTATACAATCAGCTGATGCATCAGTAGAAAAAAAAAAAAAAATAAATACATACTCACTTATGTGCTGATTACCGGCAACTCCTGCAGCAGAGTCTGATCCTGGCCCATCACTGCAGGAGCTGCCGGTAATCAGCTGATGAAGTCCCCTGACGGCAGGATCAGCTGATAGCCGGCCGGGCGCGAAAAAGCCGGCGACACCGCGAGAATCGATCAGCTGATGCGTCAGGTGACTGCATCAGGTGATCCACCGCCAGGTCCTGCAAGCTTCGTACGTGCCCCGGGGAGACTGCACACAGCCGAAGCGGCGGTACCGAGACACACACACTGTATATAAGCACACACACTGTATATACACACACATACACATACACTGTATATACACGCACACATACACACACTGTATATACGCGCACACATACACATACACTGTATATATGCGCACACACACTTTCTTCCCCTGGCTGTGCAGAGCTGCTGCTGTCTCTGTGTGATTGCTCTCAGTGCACATCCACTGGGAAGAGGCAGGGAGGAGGGTTTGGGTGGGAGCAGAGTGGGTGTATTAGACACAGTGGGTGTGTTAGATAAGCTAGACACCGCCCTAGAGCCACAAAGAATTCTGGGACTTGTAGGAACTGAACACAGGAAGTCAGAGGAGAGATTAACCCCATCAGAGCTGGAGCCAGCAATGAGCATGTGCTGCTGGTGCACAATAAAAGGTAATTTTGCTGAAAAAACATAATAGATGTGTTGAGGGGCACATATTAGCAAGATTTATCAGGAAAAAAAAAATCAGTTTTGGTAACTGGACAACTTCTTTAATCCTTGAATGTCTCACATGATAATGAAAGTTTTGCCAACAAGCCCTTTAATTTTGGCATGCACACCTTAATTTCGCTTGAATATCAAGCATTCAGGAACAACTAGTTTTGAAAAAAACAAACCTTTCCAGTATTATGGCTTCTGACACATCTGTTTCAGTCAATACTAGTTTGGTTAATCAAAAGAAGATAGCCTTTGTCTCATGTCAGACTGATCGGAGCCCCAGTATCTGTCAATGTGGATTGCATCAGCCCTTCTGACTACATAATTCAAAGGAAAATTATGCAGTCGGATTGAACTAGCAACAAATGCGACTTTAGCCATCTCCCACCAATCCTGTAACTCACAATACCCTGAAATGAGAACTGAGAAGTATAAGGGTAAGTTCACACAGTGCGTTTTTCGCGGCGTTTTTGCGCAGTTTTCGGGTGCGTTTTTGCTCAGAAAACTGCATGACTTTGCTTCCCCAGCAAAGTCTATGAGTTTTCATTTTTGCTGTCTGCACACGGCGGTTTTTTTCAGCTGCGTTTTTGTGGTGCCACAAAAACGCAGCATGTCAATTATTCCCGCATTTTTCACTGCGCTTTTCATCCATTGAGTGCAATGGGATGTTGAAAGACGCAATGAGAAACGCAAATAGGTGCGTTTTGGTGCGTTTTAGTGTGTTTCTAAGACCAAAAACACAGCTATAAACGCAGGAGGTGGGTAGTAAAGTGACATGTACAGGAAGAGGATTCCTTCTGTCAGTAAACACAGAAGCGTGAATCCTCCTGGTACCGTCACCGCCGCTTCCACCTCCAGTCCTGTGCATGTATGCTGCCATGCGGCGTCATGTACGGGCAGGAGGTGGAAGCGGCTGCGAAATCAAAAGTGAACAGTAGAAAAAAAAAAGTCATACTCACCTGTCTGCAAACTCCCGGTGCCATGCCTGCTCCCATCTCCTCCCGGTACCGCCGCTCTGGGTGTGTGCAGTCTCCCCGGGTACGTATGCCTGCAGGATGCAGGACCTGGCGATGGATCACCTGATGCAGTCACCTGATGCGTCAGCTGATCGTAAGTCTCGGGCTGACGCCAGCGGCCGGCCGGCTTAACCTATCAGCGGATGCCGTCAGGAGACTACATCCCTGATTACCGGCAGCTCCTGTAGCGATCGGACGGGATCAGACTTGCTCTAAGAGCTGCTGGTAATCAACACATAAGTGAGTATTTTTATTTTTTTTTTTGCACCGATGCATCTGCTGATTATATAAACGGCTTTTATACTTTCAGCTGATGTGTGATGTGATTCAGGCACTTGATCCTGACACATCATCTGATCGCTTTGCCTTCCAGCAAACCGATCAGATGATATTGGATCCGGATTGGACGGCGCGGGACCCTTGACCCAGGATTACTGCGGAGGGGGGGTTCTTTATTTCAATAAAGATGGAGTCACTAATTGTGTTGTGTTTTATTTCTAATAAAAATATTTTTCTGTGTGTTGTGTTTTTTTTATCTTTACTAGAAATTCATGGTGGCCATGTCTAATATTGGTGTGACACCATGAATTTTGGGCTTAGGGCCAGCTGATAATATACAGCTAGCCCTAACCCCATTATTACCCAGCGAGCCACCCCACATCAGGGCAGCTGGAAGAGTTGGATACAGCGCCAGAAGATGGCGCTTCTATGAAAGCCTTACCCTTTTTTCGTTTACTGGTCAGGTGGTTGCCACCATGCCGTGCACGCCCAGTGTGGTTTGCAAATTCCTTCTGTCGCCATCAAAATTCAGTTTGGTGCTTGTTCACACAAAGCCACCGCCTCCTGCTCCAAGGCATCATTATTTAAACACCACCTGCTTGAACCTTGTTCCACCCTCATCCATGTTTGCTGGTCTGGCACTGTGAGGGCCAGTCCTCACATTGTGCTGGTGTGTGTGGTTCTGCCACACACACCGGCACCTGGGCTGCCTTTATTCGCGGTTGCCAGTCCTGGCAGCATGGGAGCGGTTCAGACATGTCTAGGGTAAGTGGTGTTTTCATATGGTCCTGCTCATTATATGAGACCTTATGGTACATAATAATTTATAATATAGCGTTAGGGACCCCCCTATAGAAATTTGCCGTGACGGGGCAGGGGGGCTCAAATCATTGATCAATCATTTGCAAAAAATCTCATTGAATTGTTACAGTAGGAATGAATTTGTGAATATTACACTTTTTATTTCTTCATTGTTGCATGCCATTCATAAGCAGTGCTGGCTCCCCTCCTTTTTTCGACTATAGTTCTGCAGCTGTCTGCTCTCCTGCATACACTAGTGGAGAATGAAGAACATATTGAAGAAGGAAATGACATCAGACCTTTTTTTTTGTTCACTGATAAAAAAACGCATAAAGACGCAGTGAGCAAAAACGCAGCAAAAAACACGCCAAATTGCGGCAAAAACGCGTGCGTTTATTGCCGCGCTTTTTTGACGCGGGTGCGTTTGTGCGTTTTTTGACGCACAAAAACGCAGCGTCAAAAAAACGCAGTGTGTGAACCTAGCCTAAAAGGGGCCTTTCTCCTGTCACGAGATTCATATTCTACAAGACTTAAGCCTTGAATCTATGGAACTGGATGGAGGATCACAGAACTGCTTCAAGAGTCATTCATTTTACAGGACTCCGGTCTAGGATCCATATATCTAGCTGGAGGATCACAGAACTGCTTCACTACTCAACACTGAGCTCACAAATTAACTTGGAGAACTCAGGTTGGGACAATTTGGTCACCTGGCTACCTATCTTGCTGTGCTCGGTCAGCTCCCTAAGCTAGCCGTTATCTCCTCTCAGTGGATGCCCGTCAATAGTGGGGTGCTGATGGCTGGGATAGTTGGCCATGGAAGCCCTGAAGTCATGGACAGTCTAATCCTAGTGGGCCAGAGGAAGGGTGAGACTCTGTCGCTTGTACCATCTTGTATTTGTGCTGGGAATGTATATCTTTTTGCCTGTTGGTGAACCAATTAAGTCTTACCCATGAGTGATTCCCTCACCCTGGGTTGTCGAAGTAGTGTTCTGCCACAGGAAAGGAGTGTGTGTTCAGTGGGATGAGCCCTGGTCCGTGAGGTCTATCTGAATACAGCCAGGCCAGGGGATGAGAGCATCCACTGACTGTCATGTCTCCCCGCCTCAGTCTGTAATAGTCAAGTCCAAGTAGTTCTTTATAATACTTCAGCTTGCTCAAATGTGGGAAATTCAATAAAGAATTAATGTATGTAAACTTTGTGTAATAATTAAATAATAATGTAATAATTTGGACAACACCTTTTTAAATGTGATAAAATAGTAAAAGTTTATACTCAATTCCCTTACCAGTTGCCACAATATCAGCGCCTGATCCCCTGGTGCTTGCAAGACATTGTCGTCACTTGAGTGCTGCAGCCCATCAGCAGTTGCTGATTGGCTTCCACCTTTACTATTTTGGACCAAGTAATAATAACCAGTAACTCATATAACACAACAATGGCAAGCCAGCACTGGGAGCAAGCACTGATTGTTTGCTTGTTTACAGTGCTCCCAAAACAATGTCAAGCAAACACTGGACAACCTGGTGTCAGAGAATGAGGCTTCATAGATAACTCCCAGTCAGCGACAGACTCAAAATTTCTCACTCCCGGTGACATCAGTAACTCAGTGATCACTGCATTCAAGAAATTGTGAGCCTGGCGCTGAAGAGGAGTGACCTATGAAGCCTCATTCTCTGACTAAGTCTCCACAGGTTTGAGTACTGATTTGGGGGATGTTTTGAGTCCAGTACACCATGGATTACATCAGAGCTTAGTTGATTTTTTTTTCCAAATAAGAAATTGGTGTATGAGGGATAGTGTGAGGGAGTCTTTATTCAAATAATCAGTTTTTTTCTGTGTGTGTGTTTTTTTTCACTTTACACGTAAGGCCCCGTTACACACAACGACATCGCTAACGAGATATCGCTGGGGTCACGGAATTCGTGACGCACATCCGGCCTCGTTAGCGACGTCGTTGCGTGTGACACTTACGAGCGACAGCTAATGATCCCAAATACTCACAAAATCGTTGATTGTTGACACGTCTTTAATTTTCAAAATATCGTTGCTTGTTTGGGACGCAGGTTGTTCGTCGTTCCTTAGGCAGCACACATCGCTACGTGTGACACTCCGGGAACGACGACCAACAGCGTTCGTCCTCTGGCAATGAGGTGGGAGTGACGTTCATTCGGCTGCTCTCCGCCCCTCCACTTCTATTGGTGGCCTGCTGTGTGACGTCGCTGTGACGCCGCACGAACCGCTCCCTTAAAAAAAACGTTGTTTGCCGGCCGCAGCGACGTTGTTAGGAAGGTAAGTTCATGTGACGTGTACCTGCGATATTGTTCACCACGGGCAGCGATTTGCCCGTGATGCACAAACGACGGGGGTGGGTGCTATTGCTAGTGACATTGCTAGCGATGTCGCTGTGTGTAAAGCAGCCTTTACTGGGTTGGTAATGGGGCTGTCTGATAGACGCCTCTTCATTACTAATCCCTGGACTTGATGTCAGCTGACAAGTCACAGGTATCATCAACCCCAAAATCCACTACCGCAATTGCCACCGAACAAGGGCAATAGTGTAGACCTGTGGCAACAAATGTGATGAGCCGATTCTTATGCTGCTATTTTTAGGCTGGGAAGGGCCAAATAATCATCGACCTTCCCAGCCTGGTAATACCTGGTAATACAGCCCGCAACTGTCTGAATTTACCGTGGCCATTTTCTTTAAATTTTTTATTTATTAAGCTAAACAGGGCTAAAAACACCCCTTAGTACCATATGAAAGGCCCTAAAGGGTGCAAGTGTATAAACCCCATTCTAATCTAAGCTCTCCCTAGATCAACTCTCCCTTAACTGCTTCTAGAGGACAATGTGCCAATCATTGCGCCCCGTGCCACATACAAGACCCGATGACATGATGTGACCGACCATTCACAGTCATGCCAGTGGCCAACATGACTACTGCACTACCATGATTGACAGTCTATCCCCGCATGTTTATTGGCTGTCTAACAGCCATGAAACAAGCGGAGCGAGGACTCGAGCTTTCATTTGAGCACCCGCATTGCTCGATAGAGTAACGAGTGTACCCGAGCACCCCGATGCTCAATCAAGTACCAAGCAGTAATGAGCATGCTTGCTCATCACTAGCATCAAATTTTTTGCAGAAATTTCTGCAGTTCTACTTTTTAAACAAATTCTCTTTTGGATAATACTAAAAAATAACTTTTTGGGCAAAAAAACCACCAAGACTACAGTAAAATCACAACACAAAGGCTACTTTAAAAACAACTAAACAACAAAATAAGGTATTAGGTCCAAAATTATTTTATTGTTTATATTCAAGTATTTTTTAAAAAAACATATATCCAAAATAAAGTATCATAAAAATATATAGCAAGTGCTAAAATACCCAGATAGGGGGATAACTCAACGTCCACAGTCAGAGTATCAGAAAAAGGTAAAAAAAATCCATTTGTAGCAAATACGCAGCATAAATATAAATATAAGATCATATATAATTAATCTAGGGAGTATAAAATATTTTAATGGGACAAAATTCATAAAATATTAAATAGTGCAAAAAAATATATTATACATCTAAAATATATTTTATAGTGAAAAAATACCATATTTATTCAAAGTGTCGCAGTGCCATACCAATTACTAATAAATAATTGTATAAAGTGTGATAAATATAAAATAGTAAAGGAGTTAAAAAAAATATATTATTCAAGTGAAAAAAATTATATAATAAATATAATTTAAAAAGAGCCTCAGTGCTAGAGAATTAGAATTAGAATTAGAGAAAACACTAATTGAAAAAAAGTGCCAGAATAAAAATATTATAAGAACAATATTTTATAATACTATAACAATTAAATAAATATTGAACATTATAAATATTCAAATTTATAAACCAACAAGCATTACAAGTAAAGTGTCTAGTGTTTCCTCAGAATCTTTTCCCAATCCAACACCCAGATAAGCGGCAGTAGTGTGAACCTGATAAAAAAAAGTGCCTAGTGCTTCTACATCTTGTTCCTTATCTGCCAGACAAATAAATAACCATTTAGTCAATAAATTATGCAAGTGCAAAAAGGTTTAAATAGATAAAAGAATGCTTAGGGTACCCTCACACTTTAGCGATGCAGCAGCGATCCGACCAGCGATCTGAGCTGGTCAGGATCGCTGCTGCATCGCTACATGGTCACTGGTGAGCTGTCAAACAGGCACATCTCACCAGCGACCAGTGACCAGCCCCCAGCCAGCAGCGACGTGCAAGAGACGCTGCGCTTGCACGGAGCCGGCGTCTGGAAGCTGCGGACACTGGTAACTAAGGTAAACATCGGGTATGGTTACCCGATGTTTACCTTAGTTACCAGCGCACACCGCTTAACTTAGCATGTGCAGGGAGCAGGAGCCGGCACTGGCAGCATGAGAGCTGCGGAGGCTGGTAACGAAGGTAAATATCGGGTAACCACCTTGGTTACCCGATGTTTACCTTGGTTACAGCTTACCGCAGGCTGTCAGACGCCGGCTCCTGCTCCCTTCACATTCAGGATTGTTGCTCTCTTGCTGTCACACACAGCGATGTGTGCTTATCAGCGGGAGAGCAACAATAAAAAAACGAACCAGGGCTGTGTGTAACGAGCAGCGATCTCACAGCAGGGGCCAGATCGCTGCTCAGTGTCACACACAGCGAGATCGCTAATGAGGTCACAAAAAACGTGACTCAGCAGCGATCTCAGTAGCGATCTCGCTGTGTGTGAAATACCCCTAACTGATCTTAAGGCCCAGTTACACACAACGACTTACCAGCGATCCGAAAACGATGCGACCTGATAGGGATCGCTGGTAAGTCGCTGGGAGGTCGCAGGTGAGATGTCACACAGTCAGATCTTACCAGCGATGCAGGAACAATACAGGTCGCAGTAGCGACCTGTATAACGATCTCAGCAGTCACTGTGACCCTGTCACACAGTGTCCAACACAGCGATGTGTCCTGCCCAGCAGAACATCGCCTTTGAAGAAAATGACCTGGACCATTCGGCAACGACTAGCGATCTCACAGCAGGGGCCTGATTGCTGGTAGGTGTCACACATAACAAGATCGCTAATGGGATCGTCTACTGCGTCATAGAAACCGTGACTCAGCTGCGATCTCGCTAGCGATCTCGTTATGTGTGACGGTACCTTTAGACTGTGCTTTGTAGATCCCCCTCGCGCTGATACTTACGTTTCGCTCTTATCTTCATCAGGGAGGTGTTTTTAAAGCAACCTTTGTGTTATGATTTTATTTCTACTTTTTAGCAAAATGGGGCTAAAGGCTGCTTTACACGCAGCAACATCGCTAGCGATGTCGCTGGTGAAAGCACCCACCCCCATCGGTTGTGCATCACGGGCAAATCGCTGCCCGTGGTGCACAACATCGCAAGGAACCGTCACACGTACTTACCTGCCTAGCGACGTCGCTGTGGCCAGCAAACTGCCTCCTTTCTATGGGGGCAGTTCGTGTAGCGTCACAGCGACGTCACACGGCAGCTGTCCAATAGAAGCGGAGGGGCAGAGAGCAGCCGAAAGAAAGTGATGCCCACCTCGTTGCTGGAAGACGCAGGTAAGGTGTTGTTCGTCATTCCTGGGGTGTCACACGTAGCGATGTGTGCTGCCTCAGGAACGATGAGCAACCTGCGTCCTGCAACAGCAACGATATTTGGGATTAGAACGACGTGTCAACGATTAGGTGAGTAATTTTGTTCATTAGCGGTCGTTTGTACGTTTCACACGCAACGACGTCGCTAACGAGGCCGGATGTGCATCACGAATTCCGTGACCCCAACGACATCTCTTTAGCAATATCGTTGCGTGTAAAGCCCCCTTTACAGAAGTCCATGTGAATGAAGCAGAAAAAACTCTTTTCAGATGTATTGAAATAATATGTCTGCAATAAATCTGGCAAATGTGCATAATAGAGATGGGTGAATTTATTTGAGCAAAAATTATTATAGTTGAATTCTACAAAATACATATTCTTGAGAACTTGGATTTTTTGTGAATTCAGGCCACCATTTTGCTGAACTGTCTAGGGCCAGCAAAAATGTTATAAAAAAAAATATATATATTTACCTCCCTGCTCACCTATCCAGCTGCCCCCACTGTTTGCTGTCCCCCTTTCGGTCCTTGTTACCTCTTCTTACTGCCAATAGGTGCGGAAACCTCGGGCCGCTTTTTTCAAGGCCAGGACTTCTAGCTAAGGCCATGCCAGGGACGTCATTTTGCATGCAAAACAAAGTGGCATGTTGCCAGTATTACAAAGTTTTATTCACTGTAACATTCATCAGCACATTCACAATGAGTTCTGCAAATGCTGACTGTACAAGTTCATTATTCCGAGGGGATGTATTGTTAACAGTAGTGCTTTGCCAGTCATCCACAACACAATGAATATTACACGCAAGGAAACCAGTAATAATCTTTTTTTAACAAACTATCAACACATCTATTTTAAATCACCAGCTTTATAATACAAAATCCCTCCATGCTGGTATACTGCAAATATCCTCACTGCCAGCTCGTACTAAGCAATGTGAATTTCATGAGAAAATCAATCAAGTATTTAATTACTTCACTTCCCTGACAAATGTGATCAATTTCTGTTAAAATCTTATTAAATTGCAAAAGGGCAATAGTATTTCAGCATGGCTTACATTTTTAAAGCACAGAGCCAGTATGGTTAATGTCATGATGTGACTACAGGTGTCACGCCAGGTAAGAGAGGTCTCCTGGTGAATGGCGCAACAGTTAGGGTACAGAATATAATAGTAGGCCCTTGGACTAGGGAGAGGGGAGAGAGGTCATCCCCTAACACTCACAGGAGGCCAATCTCTGCACTCCGTAATTTACCTAGATGGTTCCTTACTCCGTCCGTTGATCACGTGCCTAGGACCTTGCTAGTCCTGAACTCACCCTGGCTAGTGAGGGCCAGCGCAACGCTAGTCTCGCCACTACTTACAGCAAAGATGGGCTGCAGTGTGCTCATCGCCCAGGCCAAAAACTAATACTCTACCAGGATACAGCTAAACCCCCACTAAGTGGAGGCATCATAGGAGCAGGAGAAGCAAATCACACACACACTTCCATGGAATGGACGGGGCGATTGCTGGATGATAAAACTGCACACTGATGGCTTGCATAGAGCGCTGTTCACATATGCAGATAACACAGTCACAAGCCCGCAGCCTATTAGGTGACGCCCATACTATTAGATCAGGTGGGCTGCCAAGCCATACCCCACCTGGGTATCATGCAGGGACAGAAACTCTAATATGCAAGGCCTAACAGAAAGGGGCCAACTAAAACCTCATTTATTTTTGTACAGGATAAAGCCAGGCCCCTTTCTGTTAGGCCTTGCATATTAGAGTTTCTGTCCCTGCATGATACACAGGTGGGGTACGGCTTGGCAGCCCGCCTGATCTAATAGTATGGGCGTCACCTAATAGGCTGCGGGCTTGTGACTGTTTTATCTGCATGTGTGAACAGCGCTCTATGAAAGCCATCAATGTACAGTTTTATCATCTAGCAATCGCCCCCTCCATTCCATGGAAGTGTGTGTGTGATTTGCTCCTCCTGCTCCTATGATGCCTCCACTTAGTGGGGGTTTAGCTGTATCCTGCTAGAGTATTAGTTTTTGGCCTGGGCGATGAGCACACTGCAGCCCATCTTTGCTGTAAGTAATACTTCATTTTTGGAGGTTATTTATTCCTCTTTTTGTTGCTATTTTTATAGTCTTGCCACTACAATAAGACAACACGAGGTAGATAGGACAAACAGGTGGAGAAAGACACAATGAAAAGCACTCCTTGATATCTTCAATTGGAAACTTTGCAGGTGCAATGGAAACAACACTACAGCTATGCAGTGACAAGCTCCTTCCACATGGTCAACTAAGGTATGAGCTATAGGCAGCATAGGGAGGAGTGACGAGTGGATATTTATAGCAGAAGGGAGTGGCTGCAACTGAGATTACAACTACCTGCTAGAAAACTGCAGGATAGAATTGAACCTTAACCCCTTCAGTGCCTTATGGAATTAAATACGCTTAAACTCAGAGTAAATGATGAGTGGGCATAAAGTGGATCAGCAATCCAGAATACGCTGTGACCTTCTGTTGTCAGATTTATCTGAGATCACATCAGACCAAGATGCACTAGTGACACCATGTGCCAGTTATAATGACCAGGGTTGCCAACTTCAACAGCAAATCAAAAAAAAATCACCAACAAACAGTATTTTTTACAGACATGGAAAACCATAATAGAGCACTATGATTTTAATTGTTACCATACATGTCTATAGCCCATAATTCTGATATAAAGACATTCGCTGCATGAAAGAACAGACAATATGAATTTAAGTAAGCTCCAAAGGCCAGTGTAAAAATTGCAAGTTTCCTGGTTTTATTTTTTTTGTTTGTTTGTTTTAATAAAAATTATGATCTGAAAGAAAAATATAAAAAATGTAAAATAAACAAAAACCTGGTTTAAGCAATAGTTTTTTAGAAGATAGCTTCCCTTTAACAATATAAAAAACTGTTTCATAACTGCTTGGTCATTTTTAGATAAGACAGAATTTTGGACAACATCATTAAAGGGAACCTGTCAAAAGATTTTTCACTATTAAACTAAAAGTATCACCTTCTCCAGCTCCTGGGCTGCGTTCTATGAAGGTGCACTTTATTCCCTGACTCCCCTTCCAGACCCCAAAAATAACTTTATAAAACCTGATCGTTAGGTATGCTAACTACCTGTGTTGGCCAGATGGGAGGGCTCATTTTCTGATCCTATCCCCCCTCCTGCCGCTGTTCACCGTCCTCCTTTCTTGATTGACGTGATGACACCTCCGTCATCATCCTCGTTGCATCTTCAAATCTTGCGTGCGCCTGTGCAGTTATGTCCGTTTGTGCAGGCGCAATTCACTCTGCCATATCGCGGGCAGACCAGAAAACAACACTGCCGTCGCGCGTGCCGGTGAGCTAAATATGAAGGCGCGAGATTATGGTCGGGTACAAGGATGACGCTGGTGAGCTCCATCTGCGCATACGCCGAATCCTGGCTCCATTATTTGAAGCCTGCACCACTGACAGAGCATCCACCCACCACACCACCCTGCTCCACACAACCCCCGCCGCAGCCAGCACAGCGCCCATTATCCACCTCCCAGTAAGCTACATTTGCATTATAAGACACGCGCCCCATTTTCCTCCCAAATTTTTGGGAGCAAAAGTGTGTCTTATAATATGAAAAATATGGTACTTGAAATTGTTATTTAGAAAAACTGGAAAATTTTGTTAAATTGTGTTAGTAAAAAAAAAAGAAATGTATGAGCTTATTAGAAAACATACGGCCAGCACTAGAAGGACAATGTGCATGGAATCAAGCGTTTTACCAAAGGGAACGGTACCATCCAGTTGTGAATATATTCATATGTATCATAGAAGAAAAATAGAGAAACATGACCAATGCTGAATAATAGAAAATATTATTCTAAGGGGAAATAGAGGTATTTACTAAAGCAGGCATGGCAAGAGAAGTGGCTGGTCTTTAAGGTTTTGTTTTTGCTATTAAACGTAAAGGGCACATTAAGTTTTAATTGTATGCAAATTACTTTCACCAAGTAATACCTCAAGGCTTAGAGCTGGAAAAGGAGACAAAACTAGTATTTGGATTTATCAAAATTTACATTTTAATTGGATATTCTTTTTACCCTCTCAAATGTGCTGTACTTAGGTAGTTCTTGTTCTCCTCAATAACCTATAATATTCTTAAATGTAACTCCAGGGACATTCTGCAAAATTGAGATAGTTCTCTTTTATTAAACACATGGAGCCTTGGCATCTGCAGATACCCGACTGAACTATGTCAGCAAGGCAATAAGATTCCAAATAGAATTGTGATGTCAATATAAGTTTAAGAATACAAGAAGTTATGTTATGTATTCTAACATTTCAAATACTTAGACCTAATAGCATAGCAAGCATAGGGTGCGCTGTTCCTACCAAGTTTTCTTATTGCCACCGTTATCATTAACTTTTGTTATTCATAACTGCCTGTTTGCTGCCCCTACTGGCCAGAATTCCTTGTGCTGCTCCTGTTTCTTTTTTAGGTTTTGTTAGTGGCAGTGGTTTGAAGCCCTGTGTGTGACCTCACTTCTTGGCATACATTTTAGTTCCAGATCACCGTCTGAGAAACACACATTTCTCTATTGGGCTACTGAAGACCAAAGTTTTTTGACCAGTAGCGGCTCCAGGCTTCAATACCTACAAGACAACCACAGTAGCAGCTACTCGGACCACTCCAGTATTGTACTACAGCATATCTTCGGTCTATGGATCACATAAACCACCATTGTTTCATCTCACTGTGTGCACGTTTGAATCCATCCACCCAGGAGCACTCTGGTCCTGCCTGCCCTACTTCTTGGACATGAAGATAGGACTTCTCACACCATTGTCTTAACCACATACCTTCAATCGCCTTAAAGGGAACCTGTGACCAGTTTTTCGGCCTATAAGCTGCGGCCACCACCAGTGGCCTCTTATATACTGCATTCTAACATGCTGTAAATTAGAGCCCAGACTGCTGTGTAGAATGTAAAAAACCCTTTATAATACTCACCTAACAGTCATGCTGCGGTGGATTCTAGTCAGATGGGCATCTCCGTTGTCCAGTGCCACCGCCTCCTCTTTCTGCCATCTTCGTCCTCCTTCTGAAGCCTATGTACAAGTGTCGTGGGCGGAGGGGCCACGCTCGCTACGCTCGGGTCCGGGGCTTCTGCTGCTGCTCGGTGGCTCGAGCGGTGGGCCGGACCCGGGGACTCGAGCAGCGCTCCTCGCCCACGAGTGAAAAAGGGGTGGTTTGTTTGGGGAGATAGTTCGTGACGCCACCCACGGGTCGTGGTGGTAATGGGCACCACCGCTGCTGGTGACGGGGATCCCGGGAGCGATGGCAGGGAGAAGCTAGGATGTTGGTTCCCCCTCCGTGGGTAGGGGTTGGTGATCCCAGGGCCCGGTGGTGATACGGGGAGGCAGGGTAGCTGGGGTGCAGGGTTGCGGAGGCAGCGCGGCGCGGTGCCGGATGGCACTGTTGTACTCACTCAGACACAGATTCACAGAGTCTCTGGTAAACCAAATGGCTGGATGGACGGGTCCCGCAGCCGGCTGCAGTGTCTTTGCTCTCCCAGGACAGGATGATGGTGGCTGTCTTTCCCTGCACCTTTGTAGAATGTATAGACTCCGATGGTTTCCCAGCGGTAGTCCGCTCCCCGGCGTGTATGTACCGAAGGAGCCCATTTTGCCCGCAGGCGCTGGCCCTTGGATCTCTAGCCTATGGCGGTGGCTTTTTATCCTCATTGTGTGGACTGTTGCCTTCTGTCGGGTCTTGGGTGTTAGGGAACCCCTGGGGTTCCGGTCACTCTCAGATTTGACCGTTGTCGGCGGCTCCTAGCCTGGTCGGGGTCTGATGGCCCTGCCTTTGTGCTTGGTACAAATCTGCTCGCCAGCTCGGTACCGGCGGGCCACCGCCCGTCCCCGGTCCTACGGTTACGCTGACTTGCACCACCTCCTGCAGACGGCCACCACCGTCTGCCGACCTTGCTGACAGTGCCTGGGCTCCTACCAAGAAACCAACAGTTTCTGTCGTCTCACTTTCAACTCCAACTCGAATCTCCTCCACTCCACTACTCCACTTCCACTGAACTCCAGACTCTAACTAACTGCTTTTTCCCGCCTCCAGGCCTGTGAACTCCTCGGTGGGTAAACCGCCTGGCTCCGCCCCACCTGGTGTGGACACCAGACCCTGGAGGGAGGCAACAAGGATTTTGTTTGACTGATGTTGACTATCCAGGGGAGGGGGTGTGTGTGATGTTATGTCTGTGACTACCTGGCTAGTCCAGGGCGTCACATTCCCCTTTGGTGAAATGCAGACCGTCCGCGGGCTGCCCGTCCATCGCCGGTTTTATTTCTGAAAAATGTAAATTAACATGGGAAAACATATAACAATAAGCATACTTTTTAATTCTTCCCTTACGGGAGGCTTCTCTCTTAAACGTTACTAACGGTATAAAATATTTTTATTAATAACAGACGGGTCCATGTTCCTCCGCTTCCCCACCCAAGCAACCTACACCTTGATGCTGCCCCTAAGAAATGGGCAGTACCTCTCTTCCCCAGTCCAGAAGCAGGAACTCTGTTCCAGGTCACCCAAGTGGGAACGGGTACGGTGTCTCGCACCTGACTGTCATTTCAGGGGACCCCACGTCCCTGACCCCCGGAGGATAGCCACCGGTCTTGGTGGTGGCCGGACCCCAGCCTGCTCTGCTGCGGGTCCTTCCTCCAATCTGCCTCTCCGGAGGTGACAACGGAACATGGCCCAGCAAATTATTTACAAGACCACAAGTTCGTGGTTAGCCTGCAAGTTCTCAGCCTTGTCTCTGGAAGGGGGTTAGTGGAAACACATACAGTCCCCACAGGGACAACTTTCTTCTTTTACGGACGGTAATCAGGTGAGGTATTTGGGTAATTGGTGCTCATTCATTCATTAAAACTTAAAACGGTAACTTGGTGCTGATGGTCCCAGCGGGGACAACTGGGTTGCAATGGAGGACCGCTGCCTTTATTGCTCATTTCCGTACTCCTCGCCCGGCTCCAGGCAAAGAAATACAGGCTCCATCCCTTCCAGCACACGGCAGGCGCGACGGGGAAGGGCCGCCCGGCATCCATTATTTCCACTCCAAGGGATGTAGGTGGTCTCCATATCATACAAGCCGAAGACTCCTTCTTCCTCTAAAACAGGCTCTGTGTCGGCCCCTGAACCGCTGTCATCTGACTCCAGGAGGCTGATGGCGGGATCCGGCAGGACAGATACGGTTTCCAGCTGAGCCCAGACCTGTGGCTCCTCAGCGGCAGGCGATTCGTCAGGCGATTCGTCGTCGGTCGTTGCACGGAGGATCGCGATCGGTTCTTCTGAGTTAATTGCTCCGGCATTTGGTTGGCCGGCGTCCTCTCGGGCCTCCGGACCCTATCGGGGCATCAGCACGGACTCCGCCGTCCCCATCGGGGGCGGTGGGCTGAGCGGGGCAGTAAGGGCGGCCAGCACGGACGATGGAGCGGGCCCTGCAGGGGCCGGGGGTAGACCGGGCCCTTCAGCCACAGCGGTCCCTCGGGGACATAAGGGCGTGGGTCACTCACCAGCTCCTCCAGCATGGCCTCTATTTCATGCGCCCAAAAGACCGCAGCCAGCTCCTCCAGTTCAGCGGTCCAGCGATCCAGCAGGTCACGCACCTGGGCCCGGTTGCAACAGCACAGCAACATCACTTGGGCATTCAGCCACGCGGCTCTGGGGACTCGGGGCTTTCAGATGGGGTGGACATACTGGCGCTTGTGCTTCCAGGAACCGGATGTGTAGCAGAGTCCTGGTGTCCCTGCTCTTTATGCCTTCGGTTACATCAGGCACACCTGCACCCACCCCTCCTTGGTTCTTTTTAGCACTTCCTCCTTGTGGGGGCGGGGCCTCACTTTCGCGCCTTTCCTGCTCGGGGAAGACGCTCGAGCGGGAAATCTTTGTGCCCAAGATGGCTGAACTTCAAATTTTTCAGCCGGACCCCGCCAGCGGGGACTGCAAGGCGCACTTCTACCGGTAGGTAGATTGGTTCTAATCCTGTTCGTGACGCCAAGTTGTCGCAGGCGGAGGGGCCGCGCTCGCTACGCTCGGGTCCGGGGCTTCTGCTGCTGCTCGGTGGCTCGAGCGGTGGGCCGGACCCGGGGACTCGAGCAGCGCTCCTCGCCCACGAGTGAAAAAGGGGTGGTTTGTTTGGGGAGATAGTTCGTGACGCCACCCATGGGTCATGGTGATAATGGGCACCACCGCTGCTGATGACGGGGATCCCGGGAGCGATGGCAGGGAGCAGCTAGGATGTTGGTTCCCCCTCCGTGGGTAGGGGTTGGGGATCCCGGGGCCCGGTAGTGATACGGGGAGGCAGGGTAGCTGGGGTGCAGGGTTGTGGAGGCAGTGCGGTGCGGTGCCGGAAGGCACTGTTGTACTCACTCAGGCACAGATTCACAGAGTCTCTGGTAAACCAAACGGCTGGATGGACGGGTCCCGCAGCCGGCTGCAGTGTCTTTGCTTTCCCCGCACAGGTTGATGGTGGCTGTCTTTCCCTGCACTTTTGTAGAATGTATAGACTCCGATGGTTTCCCAACGGTAGTCCGCTCCCCAGCGTGTATGTACCGAAGGAGCCCGTTTTGCCCGCAGGCGCTGGCCCTTGGATCTCTAGCCTATGGAGGTGGCTTTTTATCCTCACTGTGTGGACTGTTGCCTTCTGTCAGGTCTTGGGTGTTAGGGAACCCCTGGGGTTCCGGTCACTCTCGGATTTGACTGTTGTCGGTCGCTCCTAGCCTGGTCGGGGTCTGATGGCCCTGCCTTTGTGCTTGGTACAAATCTGCTCCCCGGCTCGGTACCGGCGGGCCACCGCCCGTCCACGGTCCTACGGTTATGCTGACTTGCACCACCTCCTGCAGACGGCCACCACCATCTGCCGACCTTGCTGACAGTGCCTGGGCTCCTACCCAGACACCAACAGTTTCTGTCCTCTAACTTTCAACTCCAACTCGAATCTACTCCACTCCACTACTCCACTTCCACTGAACTCCAGACTCTAACTAACTGCTTTTTCCAGCCTCCAGGCCTGTGAACTCCTCGGTGGGTGGGGCCAACCGCCTGGCTCCGCCCCACCTGGTGTGGACATCAGACCCTGGAGGGAGGCAACAAGGATTTTGTTTGACTGATGTTGACTATCCAGGGGAGGGGGTGTGTGTGATGTTATGTCTGTGACTACCTGGCTAGTCCAGGGCATCACAAAAGACACATCCTACATCATACACACTAGCCGGTCCTGCGCAGGCGCACTACAATACTTTGATCTGCCCTGCTCAGGGCAAATCAAAGTGCACCTGCGCAGGACCTCAATACCGGCGAGTGTGGATAATGTAGGATGCGTCATGCACCTCGACTACAGAAGAAGGACGACAAAGATGGCCGAAAGAGGCGACGCCGGCACCGGACAACAAAGACGCCCATCTGACTAAAACCCACCGCAGCGCGACCATTAGGTAAGTATTATAAAGTGATTTTTATGTTCTACACAGCGGCTTGGGCTCTAATATACAACATGTTAGAATGCAGTATATAAGAGCCCACTGGTGGTGGCCACAGCTTATAGGCTGAAAAAATGGTGGCAAGTTCCCTTTAAGTGGGAACAGACTATAGAGTGAAAGAAAAAATACCTTGCTTATCTGTCCCGCCTTCGCATCAGGAAATTAAAAAATATCTGTCACTATATCATCTGAGAGCAGTATAATCTAGGGACTGAGACTCAGATTCCAGCCATGTGTCACTTACTGAGCTGTCATTTTGGTAAAATCATTGTTTTATCTGCTGTAGATGTAGCAGGTCTCTGAATGCTGAGCTCTCTATACCCCCACCCACACCACTAGTTTAAAACTTTGTGTCCATTGTGCAGAAAGATGTCAATCAGTGGTGGAGGAGGGTTTATGCAAAGTTCATGAATATGGAGAACTACCTGACTACCTGGCAGTAGCTAATAATGTCTATAACAGCATTTATAAAGGGGCTGGATGCTTTTCTCAGAACAAATAGCATTGCGGGTTATAAATAGTTAAGCAATAAAAAAATGGACCTGTGTCTTTTTCAACCAGTATAGAATTCATCCTATATAACTATGCAATCTCCGGTTGATACAACAGTGATTTTATCAAAACTACATTGAGCAGCCTAGTAAATGACACAGCATTGGAATAAGGGTCTCTGACTCAACATTATGCTGATCTCAGATTAGGTAGCAAAAACCTGATGACAGATTCCCTTTAAAGATCCTTCATTCTAGATACAAGAGGATGTCATGTGCATGTCCAATGCCGAAGGAGAGAAGAGGTGACAGGGAGCTACATGGAATACCAGGTGGTGGACTGGTGGTGGGAAGGTGAGCAACGAAGTTTGTATTACTTTTTTCCCCACTTATCTACAGTACCCCTCCATAAATCAGCAAAATGGTGACTTGAGAGTTGCCATATTGATGAATTTGCACAAATAGAATTGCAAAAGTTCGGATTCAAAAGACAAAAAAAAAAATGAAGGTAATTGATCAATAGAGGTTCACAACAGTATGATGTACATACCATAGTTGTGTGGTGGAAACCAGTGTAGATCATCACAAGAGATCTCCACAGTTTTGTTAACTCTCAGTATTCTCTGAAGGTTTTAAAGTTCGAAGAATTAATAAAAGCACATAATGTTTAGAGACGTTAATTACTTATGTCTCCTCCTGGTACATAAGATAAAGGAATAGTGATGGCCCTAGGCATAGAAAAAAATCTTGCACAACAATATAATTTCCATTAATTCAGACCAATATAAGTAATACGGTTCAAACCTTTCGACATCCTACCTGTGTGATTATTTGTTAGCTCAAGTATCTTACTTTAAAGTTGAAAATAGAGATAGAAAATAAATTTAAATGACTAAATCTTTGAAGGGTTACTCCCAATTTTTTTAATGGACATAAATATTAAACATTCCAATTCCATATCACACATCAGAATCAGAATGACTTTTAGACACATTGAGTGTTTGCATGTTCAATCTCATCACCAAGGAAAATCACCATCTAGCATCACTTTAACCTGTGTGGTAAGGCGCACAGTATGGAAAGTCTCCTAAAAATGTTGCTTTCTGGGTTCAAATGCTAGAAGCAGAAACTTTTTATTTTTAAAATTATGCTGGGTAGGACACAAAGGCTAACATTCTTATACTGAGTAAGTAGCTCAGTGGTAATTGTCCTGTCTTTCAGCTATAGATCTCTGAGTTCTAGTCCCTATAGTGGACAGACGGCTTTTCCTCCCTATAACGGACAGACGTTTTTTTCTTTTTATTAGGAGTATTTTCCTTTCAAACCAAAACTAGGTGTGACACAGATGTGTTACCATTAAGCTAAAGGTTCATTACTTATTTCATTTGTTATTTCGGTAGTAAAATATCATAACAAAACAATATCAGGTGTCACTTGTCAGTTTTCAGATGTCAGTGATCAGTTGTCAGATGTCACTTGTCAGAAGTCAGATATCAGTTGTCAGAAGTCAGATATCAGTTGTCTGATATCAATTGTCACTTGTCATATGTCACTTGTCAGAAATCAGATATCATTTGTCAGAAGTCAGATATCAGTTGTCTGATATCAATTGTCACTTGTCATATGTCACTTGTGAGAAGTCAGATATCAGTTTTTAGATATCAATTGTTACTTGTCAGACGTCACTTGTCAGAAGTCAGATATTATCAGTTGTCAGATATTATCAGTTGTCAGTTGCCACTTGTCAAATGTCAGTTGTCAGTCAGATATCAGTTGTCAGTTGTCTAATGCCAGATATCAGTTGTCTAATGCTAGATATCAGTTGTCAGGTATCAGTTGTCACTTGTCAGATGTCAATTGTCACTTGTCAGATAATAGTTGTCACTTTTCAGTTGTCAGTGATCAGTTCTCAGAGTCAGTTGTCAAACAGGGTATTTCTGATGTTTGACACTGATATATAATCATGTCCTACAAATGGACACTGTACAAATGAAAGAAGTAATCTTTCAGTTCTGGGAAGTTATTTGGACAGTGGCAAGCCCAGTAGCTTAGAAGTGGGTGGAATAAGTTCCTGCAAAAATACTGCTGGCAGAATGATGATTAAAAGAAAATGCCCAGTCAAAGAGTGGATACCAAGATAGATCAAGACTAGTATGTGTTCCAAAAAGCAGTTTTACTTGTTATTATGTTAAAGGACAGGTACACTTTAAGCAAATCTTTGAATCAGAAATTAAAGGAGTTGTCCATGTTTGGCACAAAACTGTAACCATTCGATGTGGCTGTGTAGGAAGGTACAGATGCCGGGCCATGGGGGCTCCACACTCCTATGCCAGAAAGAGTCTGTGTGTGTGGCTCACTTCAAGCAAGGTGTGCATACAAATCAGAGTGAAGAGGGGGTTAATGCCGCGCATCAGCCAAAATGAAGATGTAGCACGTTGATGTTATAAACGTATTCTTTTATTCCATCGGTCTACGCGTTTCGAGGATATACCTCTTCTTCAGGACCAGTGCATCAACATAGTAAATATATGTTGATGCACTGGTCCTGAAGAAGAGGTATATCCTCGAAACGCGTAGACCGATGGAATAAAAGAATACGTTTATAACATCAACGTACTACATCTTCATTTTGGCTGATGTGCGGCATTAACCCCCTCTTCACTCTGATTTGTATGCACATCCACGTGGGGCTGCAGCAGACGCCATCATCCTATGCTTTATCAGTGGTTGTGACTATCACAACCTTTTCAGGTGAGTGTATTTTTCCTGATCTACCTCACTGATCTGTTGGTATTACACTATCAGCGCTCCTTATTTTTCAGTTTCAAGCAAGGTGTATGACACTTACTGTTCTTTTCAGGGTGGTGTTCATCAGCCCCACAGCCAGTCTCCGTCCTAGAAGCAGTAGCAAAACACTTGACACAGGAGTTCTTTGATCAACCATAACTTTGACAGTTTATTTTCATTGGTTATTGTTAGGACAGACATGGCCTCACCCCTACAGTTCTGCTGGATTTGTTCTTTGGGGTACTATCTCTCTGCCTATTTCTGTTATCTTCCTAATAGTCATCAAGCTGCGGGGCACCTGTGCCTCCCACCACCATTATCACTGCTGTCCGATTCTGGGCCCTGATGGCTCTCTAGTCACTTAACTCTCTAAGCCCATTGGGGTAAGCCATAGGCTCAAGACCTTACGAGGTTCCCTGACTAGCCATCAGTCCACACCACACCTTTAGTTCACGAATCCTCATGCAAAACTGACTCCTCACCAGGCCTGTCTCTCTAACAAACTGACTGGCCATCTGTCACTTCTCTCCTCCTGACTCTGAACCCCCTCCATACCAGGAAGTGTCTGACATTGTTTATGCCCACTGAAACCCATACTCTAGCTAATACATTTTTATATAGTTGCAGCATATTAAACATTACTTAACCATATTCTTTACAGTATCGGGCCGCAACGCTAGGTGGTGACGGCTGCAAAACAGTCCTGGTTCTGCTACATCAAGGAATTGCATTTTCCTAGCAGAAGTACATCTTCTTGCATACATTATAATATTCAATTACATTGGCAATTTACTTTCTTTGTAATACAGGGGGACAGCATAATACTAAGGGTGGGGGTAAGCTAGACCACCTCCTACATGCCTCCTCTCTTAAGTGTGGTTGACCTTGACCACAACCTTACTACGTACATATATAAAAGAATTACTCCATAACTGTGACGGCCAGAGGTCAGAGTACATCTTAAGTAAATAAAACCTTTAAAACAAGTGAAACAGGTCGCCCGCAGATGACAGTTCTTCTCCTGCCACTAGCAGTATTGTCCATGCCCCTGCCCACTTATAACAAGGCGCAAGATAGTCCAGGACCCCCCTCCTCGGGGTCCACCAATTCCTCCAACCTCCCCTCTCTGCAAATGCAAGCATTTGTCCACAAACACTGAATGTAGGTGACGTGCCATAGGGCAAATTCCTTCGGGGCGAGGGCAGAGTCTTAGAGGCAAAGGAGAAGAGTCCTCACGTCAATGGCAGAGTCCTTGAGGCCAGGGCAATGTCCACTGTGTAGGGGTGACCGGGTTTGTCACCTGCCCAACAATTCTGCATTCCAGCAGAGGGGAGCGCAACATGCACAAAGCAATTTGGGACGGAGAAATCAAAACACAAACATTCTGAGGCTCCAGGTCAACTTCTTCAGGAACCAGATATTCTGACCTGTTCCCCCACAAAACGCGGAACAGTCTTAAAGTGCAATGAGTACAACTGGGAAAGCAGTGTTCGAGTACACCTTTATCTTTGGCACGAGAACTGTAACCATCCTACTCCTCGCGCGTGTCTTCCAAGTACTGCGGAAGTGATACACCTCACCCTCAAATATACACTCGGCACGTAGGACATGAGCCGCGTATGTACCGTGGGGGATCTCTATTTTCAGGATACCACCCGAAGCCCCTATGAAAAAGGGTTAATACAGGTGCAGAACATTAAACATTACCCTTTTACATTATTGGACCTCAATGCTAGGTGTCGCCAGCAGCTACACGGTCCAAGCTCTGCTACATTTAGGAACCACATTTTGCTAGTAGTAGTACATTTTCTCACAAACATTATAATATTCAATGACATTGGCAATCTACTTAGTATATAACTTGTTTTTTGCAATATAGGGAGACAGCATAATACTATAGGGGTGGGGGTAAATGCGACCACCGCTTACAACTGCAAACCTATTAATACTCGCAGTGTGCACATTGTGTGCTGGAGGATTCTCCTGGCGAGCTGGGAGAGAATATTTACATCTACATTTACAATATATATATTGTAGAAGAGGAAACTATGGAGTTAAGGATGACAATTTACATAGTGAGTACAATAAATAATATTGTAACATTGGCTGTGTTATACATAATGAGGCTACACTCCTATATCCATGTGAGGTGTTGGTGTGCTGTCTGACACTGTAACAGGGATTTTGACCCACACCTCCGTACAGATATTCTCCAGATGTTTCAGCTTTCAGGGCTGTCACTGGGCCACATTGAGTATCAGCCCCGCCCAAAGATTTTCTATTGGGTGCAGGTCTCAAGACTGGTGGGCCACTCCAGGACCTTGATGCCACTCCTTAGTTGCCCTGGCTATGTGTTTAAGGTCATTGTCATGTTCGAAGATCCAGCCACGGCCCATTTCCAATGGTCTTATTGAGGGAAGATGATTTTTGGTCAAAATCTTGAGATACATGACCCCATCCATCTTCCCTTAAAGGGGTGGTTCACCCATATTTTTTATTGTCTATATCGATATTATATTGAGAAACAATATTTCTCTCAAATACCTTGTGTTGGCAATAGTGCCTGTGAGAGGCGCTATTACAGACCGCTGTTCCCCGCTCCGGTGACATCACGTCAAGTGCCGCCGCAAACTTCACATCCGTGCAGCTGGCTGCATTCTTCCAGACTCACTGAGCTGTGAGCGGTGTTTCATCGCTTGTCACAGCCCATCTGCTCCCTACTCCCTGCTCCCTGCTCCCTCCTCCCTCCTCCCTCCTCCCTCACAGCAGAACGCTGCAAGCAGGAAGACGCGCTGTGCTGTGAGGGAGGAGGGAGAAGGGAGCAGGGAGCTGATGGGCTCAGTGAGTCTGAAAGAATGCAGCCAGCTGCACGGATGTGACGTGTGCGGCACTTGATGTGACATCACCGGAGCGGGGAAAAGTGGTCTGCAATAGCACCTCTCACAGGCACTATTGCCAACACAAGGTATTTGAGAGAAACATTGTTTCTCAATATAATATCGAACTAGACAATAAGAAATACAGGTGAACCACCCTTTTAATGAACAGTTCGTAGTATCCAGACAGATCCAAGAAGACTCTCTACTCTCTTAGCCTTGTAGGTGTGGGCCATTTTTGCACAGCACCCTTAGTGGGATATACCCCTTCACTAGTGACTGTATGCCCCAGGTACTCAATCTTTCTGTAACTGATGACAGTTCCAGGTTTTAATCTTTAGTCCATGTTTTGAAGCCTCTCCAGCACCCCTCCAAGTCTGTTTAAGTACTCGTCGAAGGTGTTAGAAAAGATCATAATGTCATTGAGTTATACTAATGTTGCCTCAAAATTCAAATCCCCCAGACATCTTTCCATCAGGCATTGGAATGTTCCTGAAATGTAGGTTAACCCGAATGGCATCCATTCAAATAACCCTTTGGGAAGAATGAAAGCCATCTTCAGCCTATCTTGCTTAGCCATGGGTATCTGTCAAGTTCAAGAGAAGAGAAGTATGTGGCTTCTCCAAGAAAAGACAATAACTCTTTAATCCTTGGCAAGAATATTCTAACTAAGAATAGTCCCTAACTGTGCAGCCATTTAACCATCTATAATCTACATAGAATATCAGTGTTCTGTCCTTTTTCTGGACCAGTACAATACGTGCAGCACAGGGACTCTGACCCTCCCTTATCACCACATTCTGCAGCAAATATGGCAGTAGGTCTTTCACTTTTTGGTATATCTGGGGTGGGATCTGACAGTATCTGTCCTGGATGGGGGTAATACTCCCCATTGGGATCTCATGTTGGATGGCCCTTGTGTAGCCAAAGTCATCATCATGGAGGGAAAACACCTCCTGATACTGTCTCATCAGCTCTTCAACCTCTCCCACCTGTTGCAGAGAGAACTTGGTCAGATTTGCTTCCAATTGTTCTGGGATGTCTTGACTGGTTCTCACTTCACCCCTTCATTTTTCTGCTGGAGAGACATGTACAAAGTTAACAGACCCATTTTCATTGTACTCAGTTTTATAGCATCAGACCGGGTAAGATCTTTTGACATTACACTTACTTCTTAGGGATTAGCTGCAGGCTCTTCCCATTCATGTTAGGCATCTCATGAGTACTTGTCCTTGATTCGATGCTCAGTGGCCAAGGTGTGGACAACCAAAAGCCCTGATATCTTTTCTCCTCTTTCTGGGGGTTCAACTTTCACCTCCATTTCATCAAAGGGCACCTGAGCAATGGCACTGAGCACTGTTTGTCCCATGAGCAGTGTCATGGCGGAATTGGGAGGTACTACTACTTTACCTAGATGTTAGGAGGCGGCAGGTAACTTCTGAATCAAGCTGACCCAGACAAGCTGCTGGAACATTCTTCTACTTGAGTAGTATCAATCTTCTCAGGCCAGACTATGCCCTCATCAACAGTGTGCCAGAAATTTTCCCACTTCTCTCAAGACATTCAACCTTAGAGTTATGGTAGGTTCAAAATAATGTATAATCAATAAACGGTACAAAAGTGCAAGTCAGACAAATCAATTCACAGTTGGTAATATACATAGTAGCAATCGATTTATTTATTACATACAAGTACTTAAGATTCTGTTTAACAGAATTTCACTAAAGTTATCCCAATCTTAACCTTTCTGTCAGGGAAGTGTCAGCCTGCTTCTGGTCACATCAGGGACAAAAAGAAAGATTGGTATCTGCTCACCTGTAGCCAAAGGAGGGGTCACCGTATCCAGGACTCGTGCAAGGGAAAGGGTATACTGGCAATCCAGATTGTAGACAGAGGGTAATCCAGCAACAAAGTCCAAGGGATATTAAAATCCAAAAATTTTATTAAATCAAATTAAAATCCATATAAAAAAAGGTCCAAACAGGGTATAAACAACTGTCAGAGAGGATGCATTTCGAACCCAATGGCTCTTAGTCAGTCTCTACTGAATGAATGGAAATGGACTAATTAAAATAAGCTGTGAACCCAGTGAGGACAGAAGTGGGAGGAGAGTAAAGAAGCCAGGATAAGGAAGAAAAGAAAAAAAAAACAAAAAAAAAAACCCAAAACAAAAAAAAAAAAAAAGAATCATGGAAAAACATTTTTTACAGATGCATTAAATAAATAAAGTGCAAGTCGCTCTTGCGGTTCATGCCTAGAGGAGATCGTGTATCCATAGCAAAAATCCAAAATGTTTCTCTGCGTAATAATAATTCCTTCAAATTACCTCCTCTCTTTGGCAATCTAACCTTCTCAAGAGCAACCACCTGCAAAGTGTCGGTATTACCAGCATGTTTAGAAAAAAAATGCTGCGATGCCCCAGATAGATTCCTGGTAGTAGTAGTAGTGTGATTAGAGTCATAAACATGCTCTGAAATCCTACGTCTCAAAGGACGGGTCGTACTGCCAATATACTGAAGGCAGCATTCACTGCAGGAAATACAGTAGATAACATGATCGGTGCCGCAATTTATCATATCCTTAATTTTAAAAAGCTTTCCATTAACATTGGAAGAAAAACTTTGTGCACCCACCATGAATCTACAAAGACCGCAGGATTTACCCCCACACTTGTAAGACCCACATGTTGGAAGCCAATTAAGACTAGTATTAGGATTAACATTTCTCCGAGTTGAAGCTGTGTGATCACTAGGGGATAATCCACTGCCCAGAGATGCGTTTTTCCTAGACGCAAATTTCACACCTTGATCAAGAATTTTGTATAGGGTTTCATCTGACAAAAGAATAGGGAGGAATCTCCTGATAATATTTGTAACCTGATGATAATTTCTACTATATTTATTAGAAAAAAACACTGGTTTTTTTTTATCAAAATTAAAAGTTTTTTTCTTTTTATTCACTGACATGTCAAGATACTGTTCCCTATCCTTGAGATTCACTTTATTTTTGGAATGATCCAGATGAGCTTGGGAGAAACCCCTCGCTTTAAATCTCTCATCAATAATTGTAAATTCCTCAGCCAAATCAGCAGCAGTAGTACAACATCTGACAGCTCTCACATATTCACCCGCCGGTATATTTTGGATCACATGACGGGGATGGCAACTTTTGGCATGTAAAAGTGAGTTGCCAGAGCAAGGTTTACGGTACAGTTTGCTTTCAATAACCCCCTTCATGTGATTACCATAAAGGGACATATCCAAAAAGCTGATCTTTGTAAGATGATGCTGATATGTGAAGGAAAGATTGTGTGCATTATTGCAGATATAGCTGATAAAGTCACCAACAGTTTCAGAGGCTCCCTGCCATATAATTAAGACATCATCAAGATATCTCAAGTATATGGCAGTATCAGAAAGAAAGGGGTTGGAGAAATTAAATATGAATTGTTCCTCCCACCAGTGCAAAAAAATGCATGCTAATGAGGGCGAAATTTTCGCCCCCATCGAATAGCCTTGAAGCTGAAGATAGAACACCCCCAAAAATGAAAAATAATTATTTTTCAAAAGAAAGTTTGTTACCTCAAGGATAAGGTGCTGCAAATCAGATGAATAATTGGTGTATCTCTCGAATGAACTTTTAAGGGCCAAAATAGCCAAATAATGGGGGATACATGTATATAGAGTCTGTACATCACAGGAGATCCAACTATACTCCTTTTGCCATTTGATACCAGAAATAATGTTCAAGACATGCTTACTATCTATTATATGACTAGGAGAGGCTTTAGCCAAATCCTGTAAATGATCATCCAGCCATTCGGATAAATGTTCTGTAATCGACCCAATTCCAGAAACAATTGGACGGAATTTTGGAGGAAACATATCCTTATGGGATTTAGGGAGCGCGTGTACTAGTGGAGTCAGGGGGCAGGTCGGGATAAAAAATTCCTTCTGTTTTTCATTAAATAGTCCCATATGAAAACCCTCCTCAACTAATTGCTCTAGAGAATTCCTGATACCATGTACAGGATCTGTATGGAGTTTTTTATATACATTGGTGTCACTCAGCATTTGACATAACTCCCTCTCATATAAACCGACATCCAGTACTACAACTGCGCCCCCTTTATCCGCATTCCGGACAATAATATTAGAATTATTTTTTAATGATTGTATAGCCAATTTTTCTTGTTTAGATAGGTTAGAAAAGGAAGATTTTGATTGATGTTGTAATTTAGTTCATTCTTTTTCAACTATCGTCTGGAAATCAGACATTTGATCACATCGGGATTCCATAGGATAATATGAAGGATTAGGAATCCTCCTGGAAATAGAAGAATCATCAGACAAAACACATATATCCTGTGAGAGATCCCGTAAATGTTGTAGGGTCATCTGCTCCTGAAAGGATGACAAAAAAAGAGGAGCCTGTTCAGATTCAATATTAGAGGTCTCCTCAATGGTGGATTCCTGGAAAAAGTGTCTCTTGACTTCCGGGTCACGATTTTCCCTTCTGGAGCCGAAAATTCAATATTCATTGTTTTGCCCGCCCACCAGCACATGTAATTGGTTGCAGCTAGATGCGCCCCCACCCTGAGTGGCAGCATGTCAGCTGACTGCAACCAATCACAGGTGGCAGGACAGCCAGTGGGCGGGGAAAGCAGTGCAAGTGTCTGCGGGTCCGTATGGTGAATGTGCATGTCTTTCAGAAACACATGCACGTTCCTGTCAGAAGTGTGCATGGCTGCGCCAGTGATGCTGCTTTTTTATTATTATTATTTAAATAAATAATTAAAAAAAAGAACGTGCGGTCACCCTTAATTTTCATCCCCAGCCATGATAAAGCCGTCTGGGGGCTGGTAATCTCAGCCTGCAGCCACCCGGTATTGCCGCATCTATTAGATGTGACAATCTCGATGCAATATCAGCTCTTCTCGATTGCCCTGCTGGCAATCGGGGTAATAAGGGGTTAATAGCAGCGCACAGCTGCTACTAAGCTCTAGGGTAGTGTGATAGAACAGGCGTCTATGAGATACCTGCATCACACTATCTTGTAAGTGAATGTAGCTAAACACCAACACAGAGAAAAATCCTTTATTTGGAATAAAGTACAAAACAAACACCCTCCTTCACAACTTTATTAACCGCCAACACCCTGCAGCTCCAGTGTAATCCACACGAGGTCCCACGCCGCTTCAGCTTGGCAACGTAGTCAGCTACCATAGAGCACAACTGCTGGCTGTGCAGATAATGACAGCCGCGATGACTGCATGGCAAGCAGATACTATCACAGGCTGGGGGCGCGTCTGCCTACAACTAATCACAGACGAGAGGATGGCCGGTGTGCAGGGAAAACACCAAAAGCTGTGTGTATATGATGCACAGTACAGGAAGTGAATGCGCGACCCAGAAGTAGTGTGCCGCCATGACACTGAGTCTCAATAAGTATGAAACACTGTTTTATTTCTGGTTTTCTTTATTTTTAAATTATTTTCCCCAGTGCCGGATCTTGAACCCCGCATTCCGGATCCAGATCCGGCACCCAGAAATCTTTGAAATCGCGCAGATCCAGATTTTTACAATTCGGATCCGCTCAGCCCTAGTCTTGAAAACAGTTGCTCACGGGACAGTAAGTATGAGTCTAAAAAGGCAAAAAAAAGGCCTTTTGGCCAGTGTGAAAATTGTAAGGTTGCTAATTATATTTTTAGTAAAGATGCTGATCTGAAAAAGAAAACATTGACAAAAACCTGATTTAAACAATAGGTTATTTTCTGATGATAACTTCCCTTTAAGAGAAATACATATTATGGTAATTATGAAAGGCTTTTTGTTGGCTTTGGTATAGGGCCATTTGTTTACACAATTAAATGATCATAATCAATTTAACACATAATGCCGTCTGTAAACTGTTTAATTCTTATTTTATTATCCATTACACAAATTTAATTGACTTGAGCCTGTTCTTTTATAGGCCTATAATTCCAGTGAGATGTATTATCTAAATGGACATGAAATATAACGGCACATCGCAGCTAATGTCAGGGCAACAAACAACATGTTTTATACTTCCTAGCAGAAATCTAGGCTGTGCCTGTTTTAACGGCATTCTATCAAGGTCAGATGCAATTTAAAAAAGTATTTTATCAACTAATGGACTGAGAGCTCAGGAAAAGCTGCTCGCTTCAATATGACTGGACCAATGAGTCATTCATAAAAGCACAGATAAACTATTTGCAGATATTTGATGCAAAATTTAAGGTACAACTCAGAAATCTACAGTATAAAAACTTTGATCAACAAACTGAGTAAAGTCTCAGGGTTTTTTTTTGGTGAACAAGAAAATTGAATTAATATTGATCAGTGTTGTTATCCTATTTTCATTCATTTTTTGGGAAATGTGTCTCTTTTTTATTTCCATTAAAGGTACTTTACACGCTGCGATATCGGTACCGATATCGCTAGCGAGCGTACCCGCCCCCTTTGGTTGTGCGTCACGGGCAAATCACTGCCCGCTGCACACAACAGCACTTACACCCGTCACACGGACTTACCCTAAAAAACTTTATTGAGTGGAAAGGTGCGGAGCGGCACAAACCAAGTGTGGACATAGGCAGGTGATCACTAAGTAAAGGATCTTACCCAACCACTGACAGATCATTAAGAATCAATACATGTGATATATCATAAGAACATTGAAAATGATTTACATATATATATGATCAAGGAGTCAGTAGTCCTCCAGGAGGTCAGAAAAACTGCTGAGCATCAATATACTAAGGTTATCATGGCCAATTTTCATCGATGAGATCATGTCTGCAGAAATTTTGGCCCATTTTGCGGGCTGACCCGATCTTGGCCAAAATAATTCCGGACAGACCTATGTTGAGTATTCGGAGATCCAAAAATATACGCGACCTTCTTGCTGCCAGCCACTATGAGGGAGTCGCTCAGCCTTCTCCATTCGGCCCTGTGACCCCTCACACTGGCTGTGCACCTTGTGGCCGCTGCGTGGCCTGTCCAAATGTGGACAGGATGGATTCATTCTCCGACTCCATGGGGAAACATACCTTTTCCATCAAAAAGCACATCACTTGCACAACAGCGGCGGTAGTCTACTATGCCACCTGCCCCTGCCCCAAAATTTACGTCGGTTTGACGACTAGGTAGTTTAAGGTGCGTATTCGAGAGCACGTGAATGGGATAGTTGCAGCAGCAGATTGTCTAGATATCTCATCATTAAAAACTATCCCACATCATTTTAGACAATATCATCAGTCTAATCCGACGTTGTTACGGGTCAGAGGTATTGACCACCTTGATCCCAATATTCGTGGTGGCAAGATTAGCCAGAGATTGGCCAAGATGGAAGCCAGATGGATCTGGACTTTAAAAACTCTCCACCCTATGGGTTTAAATGAAAATATCTCTTATGCCTCATTTTTGTGACGGTCGTGGTCCTCTTTTTTGAGGGGGTGTATCTTCCTTGGTTTTAAAATGACATATTTATATGTTTCTTTTTATTTATTTATTTAGGCGCCCTCCCTTCATTTGTAGGAGGTGTCCTGCATGTGATTGTGATCTGTGTACGTGGCCGGAGTATACTGAATGACCAGGGATTTACTATGGCTAGACCGAACAAGAAATATCTTATAAGAAGAAAGAAGTCGAGATATATATGATCTTTAGACCTCCCTTTATCTTCTGTTATTTGGTTGTAGGTGTGTGTGCGTGTGTATGTGTATATACATGCACGGGTATGTATGTGCACGCATGTGCGTGTGTATCTACACCTCATGTACGCGTGTATGTGTGCATGTGAGTTTTGTATACATGTGTGCATATATGCGTGGGTGTGTGTGTGTGTGTGTGGGTGTGTGTGTATACGCACATGTTGTATATATATGTGTGTGTATGTGTGTACATATGTAGTATGTGTATGTGCACGCATGTACATGTGTGTGTCCCCGTGTGCGTGTACACATTTATGTGTGTGTGTGTGTATGCATGCACATGTGTACACATGTGTGTGTGTTTGTCTGTGTGTGTGTGCACACACATACATGTGTGTGTGTATATGTATGTCTGTGCGCGTGTGTGTACACGCGTGTGTGTGTGTGTGTGTGTGTGTGTATGCTTACATTTACATAATACGCACCTTTCCACTCAATAAAGTTTTTTCACTTTTTGTACCTTGGACTCTGGTCGTATCTTTCTCCTGTTTGTATTAATGCAAGACAGTTTACAAAAATACAACACATTGCAATTCCATCATTCACCAACGGAGAAGTGGTAGTTGTAGGGCACTGGTCACCCTCTTACATATACACAAAAGTCTACAGTATATTATTATACCACAACACTAATACAAAACACAGTAGCACACTCAAAAGGGGGCTTTACATGCTACGATATCGTTAATGAATTATCGTTGGGGTCACGATGTTTGTGACGCACATCCGGCGTCATTAGCGATATCGCAGCATGTAACACTTATGTGCGACCTTAAACGATCGCAAAAGCGGCCAAAATCGTTTGCCTGAAACAAAAAATCGTTTTCTTCTCATTAATGATGTTGTTCCTGCGGCAGCACACTTCGCTATATGTGACACCGCAGGAGCGAGGAACATCTCCTTACCTGCCTCCATCGGCAATGCGGAAGGAAGGAGGTGGGCGGGATGTTTACGTCCCGCTCATCTCCGCCCCTCCACTTCTATTGGCCGCCTGCCGTGTGACACCGCTGTGACGCCGCACGACCCACCCCCCAAGGAAGAAGGCGGGTCGCCGGCCAGCGCGACGTCGCAGGGCAGGTAAGTCCGTGTGACAGGGGTAAGCGAGGTTGTGCGACACGGGCAGCGATATGCCCGTGTCGCACAACCGACGGGGGTGGGAACGATCGCTTGTGATCTCGCTAGCGAGATCACAGCGTGTAAAGCCCGCTTAAAACTCCCTATAACTTAACAATTTTCCCACCCATGTTATCTAAAACATACATAAGCACATACAATATATAAAGCGTCCTTTCCTATCAATCTAAACTTGACCACCAACTATACAGAATTATTTTGAGAAAGGGAAAGAGTGCTGGATACTTAAGGGCACTTTACACGCTGCGATATCGGTACCGATATCGCTAAAGAGCGTACCCGCCCCATCGATTGTGTGTCGCGGGCAAATCGCTGCCCGTGGCACACAACTTCGCTAACACCCGTCACATGGACTTACTTTCCCTGCGACATCGCTCTGGCCGGCGATCCACCTCCTTTCTAAGAGGTTGGTTCGTGCGGCGTCACAGCGACGTCACACGGCAGCCGTCCAATAGCAGAAGAGGGGCGGAGATGAGCGGCCGGAACATGCCGCCCACCTCCTTCCTTCCTCATTGCCGGTGGACGCAGGTAAGGAGATGTTCGTCGTTCCTGCAGTGTCACACATAGCGATGTGTGCTGCCGCAGGAACAACGAACAACATCGTACCTGCAGCAGCAACGATATTTGGAAAAGAAGCGACGTGTCAATGAGCAATGATTTTTCACGTTTTTGCGATCATTGATCATCGCTCCTTGGTGTCACACGTTGCGATGTCGCTAACGGCACCGGATGTGCATCACTAACGACGTGACTCTGACGATATATCGTTAGCGATGTCGCAGTGTGTAAAGCACCCTTTAGTCTGATTGGAGTAGATTAGTTGTTCCTTGTTTTCAATCTATGTAATGACTTTGATGGATGTCGAGTACTCTCTTTTTTTTAGATCCCTTGGAAACATCAGGATGCAAACTTCTCTTCCTCATGGAGCAACCTGCACTGAACTATACTGCACTTACCTTCTTTTATACCCAATCCTGTCTATCACCTTCCTTCTCCCACAATCTTACAGGGGCACTGGATACCATTAACAATATTTATAGTTTTCTACACTACCGTAAATATAAAGGAGCTACCATAAAAAATGAGTAATTGTTTTCAGTAAACTATCACAAACTTTGGGAACTACCACAAACAATGGGCAGCCTTTCCGGAATAAAGAAAACAAAACAGTACTCAAACAGCCTGTTTATTTGTGGAGTCCGCCTTCTAAGAATTAGGGTTTCCCTCGTTGCAAAAAGATCACAGCTCTGAAGTTCTGCTACCTCCATACTAGAGATGAGCGAACCGGTCCCGGTTCGGCTCGAGGTCGGTTCGCCGAACGGAGGTCCCGTTCGAGTTCGGCTCGTCGAACGTTCGACGAACCGAACTCGAACTGCATAGGAAACAATGGCAGGCAATCACAAACACATAAAAACACCTAGAAAACACCCTCAAAGGTGTCCAAAAGGTGACAAACAACTCACAACACAACACAAACACATGGGAAAGTGACAAGGACATATACTCATGTGAAAACAAAACAGCTGGACAAGGAAAAAGAGGAGGACACACAGATATAGGCATGGCACGCCCTTCTAAAATCATGTAAAACACCGCAAGGTGACTCCAAGCGTAGTCTCCCTTTTTTTCCAAAAATTGGGCCCCACACACACCCACCCATTCAGTGGCAGCACTTGTGCCCTAGTTGTACACTTCACAGCTAGATTTGCATCAAGCACATTCAAAAATACGCCATACTTAACCGTCCCCAGGATGACACCGGGGTAGGTAGCAAAGTCTTTCCTGATCCCAGCTCTGTTCATCTTGGCTTCTTTTAAAAACACATCAAGCAAGGGTTACTCCAAGCGGATCCTCCCTTTTTTACAAAAATTGTGCCCCACACACACCCACCCATTCAGTGGCAGCACTTGTGCCCTAGTTGTACACTTCACAGCTAGATTTGCATCAAGCACATTCCAAAATACGCCATTCTTATCCGTCCCCAGGATGACACCGGGGTAGGTAGCAAAGTCTTTCCTGATCCCAGCTCTGTTCATCTTGGCTACTTTTAAAAACACATCAAGCAAGGGTTACTCCAAGCGGAGCCTCCCTTTTTTCCAAAAATTGTGCCCCACACACACCCACCCATTCAGTGGCAGCAGTTGTGCCCTAGTTGTACACTTCACAGCTAGATTTGCATCAAGCACATTCCAAAATACGCCATTCTTATCCGTCCCCAGGATGACACCGGGGTAGGTAGCAAAGTCTTTCCTGATCCCAGCTCTGTTCATCTTGGCTTCTTTTAAAAACACATCAAGCAAGGGTTACTCCAAGCGGAGCCTCCCTTTTTTCCAAAAATTGTGCCCCACACACACCCACCCCTTTAGTGGCAGCACTTGTGCCCTAGTTGTACACTTCACAGCTAGATTTGCATCAAGCACATTCCAAAATACGCCATTCTTATCCGTCCCCAGGATGACACCGGGGTAGGTAGCAAAGTCTTTCCTGATCCCAGCTCTGTTCATCTTGGCTACTTTTAAAAACACATCAAGCAAGGGTTACTCCAAGCGGAGCCTCCCTTTTTTCCAAAAATTGTGCCCCACACACACCCACCCATTCAGTGGTAGTACTTGTGCCCTAGTTGTACACTTCACAGCTAGATTTGCATCAAGCACATTCCAAAATACGCCATTCTTATCCGTCCCCAGGATGACACCGGGGTATGTAGCAAAGTCTTTCCTGATCCCAGCTCTGTTCATCTTGGCTCCTTTTAAAAACACATCAAGCAAGGGTTACTCCAAACGGAGCCTCCCTTTTTTCCAAAAATTGTGCCCCACACACACCCACCCATTCAGTGGCAGCACTTGTGCCCTAGTTGTACACTTCACAGCTAGATTTGCATCAAGCACATTCCAAATCCACAAGCATTTACTCTCCCCAGGATGACACAGGGGTTGTAAATTCCTTCTGGATCCATGACTTGTTCATTTTGATGAACGTCAGTCTGTCCACATTGTCACTGGACAGACGCGTGCGCTTATCTGTCAGCACACACCCAGCAGCACTGAAGACACGTTCAGAGACAACGCTGGCAGCTGGACACGACAAAATCTCCAAGGCGTAACTGGATAGCTCTGGCCATTTTTCTAGATTTGAAGCCCAAAATGAGCAAGGCTCCATTTGCAAAGTCATGGCATCGATGTTCATTTGTAGATACTCCTGTATCATCCTCTCCAGCCGTTGACTATGTGTCAGACTTGTTGTCTCTGGTGGCCTTGCAAAGGAGGGTCTAAAAAAATTATGAAAAGATTCCATAAAATTGCTGTTACCAGCACCAGATACGGTCCTACTGGTACGTGTAGACTGTTGAAAATGACGAGACCGTCCCATGTTTGTCAAGTTACAACTGGGAGATTCACTCCCTGCACCTGCACGGTTGTTTGGTGGAAAAGCGGATCTAAGATCGAGTAACAGCTTCTGCTGATACTCCTGCATACGTGCGTCCCTTTCTATGGCTGGAATTATGTCACAAAATTTGGACTTGTACCGGGAATCTAATAGTGTGGCAAGCCAGTAGTCATCATCACTTCTAATTTTGACAATACGAGGGTCATGTTGGAGGTAGTGCAACAAGAAGGCACTCATGTGTCTTGCGCAGCCATGCGGACCAAGTCCACGCTGTGTTTGTGGCATAGAGGTGCTAACCGTTCTTTCTTCCTCTGACATCTCCCCCCAACCTCTTTCAACTGAAATTTGACCAAGGTCTCCCTCATCTGCTGAGTCTTCCATGTCCATGGACAGTTCGTCCTCCATTTCTTCATGTCCTCCTGCACCTTCCTCAACATCTCGCCTGCTACCATGCGCCCTTGTTGATCCCTGTCCCCCATGGTCCCATGCCTGCTGCGTTGGTGATGATGAACGTCTGGACCTTGGTGATGTTGTTGTGTCTTGCACATATGAATCCTCCTGTAGTTCATCCCCTTCCTGTTGTCCCACCCCCTGACTCCGAATAGTGTTTAGCGTGTGCTCCAGCATGTAAATGACTGGAATCGTCATGCTGATTATGGCATTGTCAGCGCTAAACATATTCGTCGCCATGTCGAAACTGTGCAGAAGGGTGCATAGGTCCTTGATCTGAGACCACTCCATCAGGGTGATCTGCCCCACCTCTGCATCTCGTTGGCCCAGGCTATACGTCATGACGTATTGCACCAGGGCACGGCGGTGCTGCCACAGTCGCTGTAACATGTGGAGAGTTGAATTCCAGCGTGTCGCCACATCGCATTTCAGGCGATGAACTGGCAGGCCGAAAGACTTCTGGAGCGATGCAAGTCGCTCAGCTGCGGCGCTTGAACGGCGGAAGTGAGCAGACAGTTTTCGTGCCCTGTTCAGAAGGCCATCTAGGCCGGGATAGTGTGTTAAAAATTGCTGCACGACAAGGTTCAACACGTGAGCCATACAAGGTACGTGTGTCACCTTGCCCAGGCGAAGGGCCGCACCCAGGTTTGCAGCATTGTCGCACACGGCCTTACCAGGCTGCAGGTTCAGTGGAGACAACCATTTATTAAACTCGGACCGCAGAGCTGACCACAACTCCTCAGCTGTGTGACTCTTATTCCCAAGACATGTCAAGCTAAAGACCGCCTGATGCCATTGCGCTCTGCTGCCAGCATAGTAATGAGGGGTGCGTGATTCCTTCTGCGCAGTGAGAACGCTGGTGGCCTGACCAGGCAGGCTTGGGGCGGAGGTGGAGGACCCAGATGAGGTGGAGGATGCAGAAGCAGTGGCGGAACTTGGACAGACAGAGGATTGACACACAAGTCGTGGGGACGGCAAGACTTGTGCAGCAGACCCTTCACCATCTATCACCATAGTTACCCAGTGCCCAGTGAGCGACATGTAACGTCCCTGTCCATGCTTACTGGTCCAAGTATCGGTGGTGAAATGCACCCGTTCACACACAGAGTTTCTCAATGAAGCGGTGATGTTGTGTGCGACATGCTGGTGTAGCGCGGGCACACCTTTCTTAGAGAAGTAGTGGCGACTAGGCATCTGGTACTGGGGCACAGCGACAGACATAAGGTCTCTAAAATCCTGTGTGTCCACTAGGCGGAAAGGCAGCATTTCGGTCGCCAACAGCTTACAGAGGGATAGAGTCAACCTCTTAGCTTTGTCATGGGTCGCAGTAAGTGGCCTTTTATTTGACCACATCTGAGGGACAGAGATCTGGCTGCTGTGTGTAGACGGTGTTCAGTAGGGTGTCCCTGGAAAAATGCAGGTTTGTGAGGAAAGTGCAGGCGGAGACATGATGTTGCCTTCATCCAACGTTGGTGCTATCGATGTCTGAGAGAGCTGTACACACTCACTTGTTTCCCCTTCCAAACCAACTGACGACCTACCAAGCAAACTGCCTGTTGCGGTTACAGTGGTGGAAGTTGTGGGTGGAAAAACAGGTGTGACAGCTGTCCCCACAGTCCTAGAAGATGACGAGCGCGTGGATGCACTGGAAGGGGCAGGCGGTGGATGGTTCGCTCCGCTAGGCCGCATTGCAGCACGGTGAGCTTCCCACCGGGCCATATGATATTTATTCATGTGACGATTCATGGAAGAAGTTGTCAAACTGCTGAGGTTTTGACCTCTACTAAGAGAACCATGACAAATTTTACAGATCACATAATTTGGGCGATCTTTTTCTATGTCAAAAAAGGACCAGGCTAGGCAAGGCTTAGAGGCCATGCGACCTGTTGATCCACCCCGAATAATGCTCAGAGGCAGAGTGGTGGCTGAGGATGCAGTTGTAGACGTGCTACCAGTACTCCGACTCTGTCCAGGAAGGCGCAAGGTAACTTCGTCATCAGTTGCATCCTCCTCCACCACCTCTGTTGACCTCCTCGAGTGCCTGACTGTGGGTTGACAGTAGGTGGGATCTAGAACTTCATCATCAATTGTTGTGTTTGCACTCCCCTCCCCCTCAGACCGAGCCTCTTCTTGCCCTGACCGAATATTTAAGTTGTCATCCCAATCGGGTATCTGCGTCTCATCTTCATCAGTATGTTCCTCATTGTCTATAACCACAGGTGTTACAGTTTGTGACAAAGGGTCAACATTATGCTCAGAAACTTGTTCCTCACGGCCTGAATCAGAGTCACAAAGGTTCTGGGCATCACTGCAGACCATTTCCTGTTCTGTACTCACTGTAGCTTGGGAGCAGACCTCTGATTCCCAGGCTATAGTGTGACTGAACAGCTCTGCAGACTCAGCCATCTCAGTTCCACCATACTGTGCAGGGCTGATGGAGACTTCAGAGCTGGGAGAAAGCAAGTTTGATTGGGATGACAACTCAGAGGACTGGTGTTTTTTGGATGCGGTACTTGAAGTGGCTGAGAGGGCACTTGTTGGACCACTTGAGATCCATTCAAGCATTTTCCTTTTTTGGCCATCATCTACCTTTGTTCCTGTTGTTCGTGTCCGTAAAAAAGGGAGCACATCGGATTGTCCACGGTAAGTAGTAGACATCTTACTTTTGCTGGTAGATGGTCTATCTTCAGCAGATGATAATGGAGCTTTGCCACCTTCCCCACGGACAAAACCTTTTTTGCCTTTTCCACCATGCCTCTTCCCCTTTCCACCAGCATCTGTCATTTTGCCACTCATGTTGATTGCGACAAGATTGTGCACTGAAAATGTGGTAGTAAAAATTGAAAGGTGGTGTAGATTGCAGTGGTGGTCTAGCTTTATTAACAGCAGAATAATAAAGAATAAATATCCCTGACAATGCAACTACGGCCCTTAAACTGGCAGCAAAAATTGCTAGTATAATGGCTTAGTTATAATGAGTTGGAGTGTGCAATGCAGGTAGAGGTGCTGCAAATGTCTTTGCACTAGTGGGACTAGACAAATGTCCAATAGCCACGTTTAGGATGCCACTAGGTACACTGAGTGTTTGCTAGTATAATGGCTTAGTTATAATGAGTTGGAGTGTGCAATGCAGGCAGAGGTGCTACAAATGTCTTTGCACTAGTGGGACTAGATAAATGTCCAATAGCCATGTTTAGGATGCCACTAGGTACACTGAGTGTTTGCTAGTATAATGGCTTAGTTATAATGAGTTGGAGTGTGCAATGCAGGCAGAGGTGCTGCAAATGTCTTTGCACTAGTGGGACTAGACAAATGTCCAATAGCCACGTTTAGGATGCCACTAGGTACACTGAGTGTTTGCTAGTATAATGGCTTAGTTATAATGAGTTGGAGTGTGCAATGCAGGCAGAGGTGCTGCAAATGTCTTTGCACTAGTGGGACTAGATAAATGTCCAATAGCCACGTTTAGGATGCCACTAGGTACACTGAGTGTTTGCTAGTATAATGGCTTAGTTATAATGAGTTGGAGTGTGCAATACAGGCAGAGGTGCTGCAAATGTCTTTTACTAGTGGGACTAGACAAATGTCCAATAGCCACGTTTAGGATGCCACTAGGTACACTGAGTGTTTGCTAGTATAATGGCTTAGTTATAATGAGTTGGAGTGTGCAATGCAGGCAGAGGTGCTGCAAATGTCTTTGCACTAGTGGGACTATAGCAAAGTCCAATTGCCACGTTTAGGATGCCACTAGGTACACTGAGTGTTTGCTAGTATAATGGCTTAGTTATAATGAGTTGGAGTGTGCAATGCAGGCAGAGGTGCTGCAAATGTCTTTGCACTTGTGGGACTAGACAAATGTCCAATAGCCACGTTTAGGATGCCACTAGGTACACTGAGTGTTTGCTAGTATAATGGCTTAGTTATAATGAGTTGGAGTGTGCAATGCAGGCAGAGGTGCTGCAAATGTCTTTGCACTAGTGGGACTATAGCAAAGTCCAATTGCCACGTTTAGGATGCCACTAGGTACACTGAGTGTTTGCTAGTATAATGGTTTAGTTATAATGAGTTGCAGTGTGCAATGCAGGCAGAGGTGCTGCAAATGTCTTTGCACTAGTGGGACTAGACAAATGTCCAATAGCCACGTTTAAGATGCCACTAGGTACACTGAGTGTTTGCTAGTATAATGGCTTAGTTATAATGAGTTGGAGTGTGCAATGCAGGCAGAGGTGCTGCAAATGTCTTTGCACTAGTGGGACTAGACAAATGTCCAATAGCCACGTTTAGGATGCCACTAGGTACACTGAGTGTTTGCTAGTATAATGGCTTAGTTATAATGAGTTGGAGTGTGCAATGCAGGCAGAGGTGCTGCAAATGTCTTTGCACTAGTGGGACTAGACAAATGTCCAATAGCCACGTTTAGGATGCCACTAGGTACACTGAGTGTTTGCTAGTATAATGGCTTAGTTATAATGAGTTGGAGTGTGCAATGCAGGCAGAGGTGCTGCAAATGTCTTTGCACTAGTGGGACTATAGCAAAGTCCAATAGCCACGTTTAGGATGCCACTAGGTACACTGAGTGTTTGCTAGTATAATGGCTTAGTTATAATGAGTTGGAGTGTGCAATGCAGGCAGAGGTGCTGCAAATGTCTTTGCACTAGTGGGACTAGACAAATGTCCAATAGCCACGTTTAGGATGCCACTAGGTACACTGAGTGTTTGCTAGTATAATGGCTTAGTTATAATGAGTTGGAGTGTGCAATGCAGGCAGAGGTGCTGCAAATGTCTTTGCACTAGTGGGACTATAGCAAAGTCCAATAGCCACGTTTAGGATGCCACTAGGTACACTGAGTGTTTGCTAGTATAATGGCTTAGTTATAATGAGTTGGAGTGTGCAATGCAGGCAGAGGTGCTGCAAATGTCTTTGCACTAGTGGGACTATAGCAAAGTCCAATAGCCACGTTTAGGATGCCACTAGGTACACTGAGTGTTTGCTAGTATAATGGCTTAGTTATAATGAGTTGGAGTGTGCAATGCAGGCAGAGGTGCTGCAAATGTCTTTGCACTAGTGGGACTAGACAAATGTCCAATAGCCACGTTTAGGATGCCACTAGGTACACTGAGTGTTTGCTAGTATAATGGCTTAGTTATAATGAGTTGGAGTGTGCAATGCAGGCAGAGGTGCTGCAAATGTCTTTGCACTAGTGGGACTAGACAAATGTCCAATAGCCACGTTTAGGATGCCACTAGGTACACTGAGTGTTTGCTAGTATAATGGCTTAGTTATAATGAGTTGGAGTGTGCAATGCAGGCAGAGGTGCTGCAAATGTCTTTGCACTAGTGGGACTATAGCAAAGTCCAATAGCCACATTTAGGATGCCACTAGGTACACTGAGTGTTTGCTAGTATAATGGCTTAGTTATAATGAGTTGGAGTGTGCAATGCAGGCAGAGGTGCTGCAAATGTCTTTGCACTAGTGGGACTATAGCAAAGTCCAATAGCCACGTTTAGGATGCCACTAGGTACACTGAGTGTTTGCTAGTATAATGGCTTAGTTATAATGAGTTGGAGTGTGCAATGCAGGCAGAGGTGCTACAAATGTCTTTGCACTAGTGGGACTATAGCAAAGTCCAATAGCCACGTTTAGGATGCAACTAGGTACACTGAGTGTTTGCTAGTATAATGGCTTAGTTATAATGAGTTGGAGTGTGCAATGCAGGCAGAGGTGCTGCAAATGTCTTTGCACTAGTGTGACTAGACAAATGTCCAATAGCCACGTTTAGGATGCCACTAGGTACACTGAGTGTTTGCTAGTCTAATGGCTTAGTTATAATGAGTTGGAGTGTGCAGAGGACAGGAGGGTACAGTGCCAGGATTGTGGTGCTCTGGGTAGAGGAAAGGAAGCCTGATTTTCTATTCCCTCCTAATAGGGAAATGCAGGGAGGAAATCCCTGACCTTTGCTACACAGACGCTGTCGCTGTTTTCAGGACCTGTCACCTATGGCTCTGACCCTGCCGGTTTGAGCCCTTAAAAGGACTGATGGAAAGTGCTATCCCTAAGCTGTCCAGCGCTGTGTATGGAGCGCATACAGCTGTATCAGCGATAGGACAAAGGATGGAGCTGCGACAGTGATGTCTGACACCAAAGACGCAGAAGAGATAATGGCGTCCAGGAGGAAAATGTCCGTTTTTATAATGCAGGGACATGTGACATGGACATCCTATTACACATGCCGTTGCTTCTCTGGCTAAAAGTCCACTTAGCTGTGTGTGTGTCTGGGATTGGCTGACATGCTGGCCCGCCCCACAAGACGCGCGCGCTTAGGGAAGGAAGACAAGGGAAAAAAAAAAAAAAAAATGGCGATCGCCATTATACAAACAGCAGTGATCTGAAGGCGCTGTTCACGCACACTATACACTGAAATGTCATAATAGTGTGAGTCACAGAGTGACTTACACTATTACAGCGGAAAGCCAGCTAGGAATTAGCTGTTTTTTTGCTGCTAGAACCGTTCTCGAACGTTTCTAGAACTATCGAGCTTTTGCAAAAAGCTCGAGTTCTAGTTCGATCTAGAACAGGCCCCAAAATCACTCGAGCCTAGAACTGGAGAACCTCGAACCGCGAACCGCGCTCAACTCTACTCCATACACAGAACAGTGAATGGATCCAGAGGCCTTTATTTGACCTGCTGGACCACACCCTAGGGTAGATATATGAAAAGCCATCCCATCAATGAAAAATATTTATCCTCCAGGATTTTACCTTTCACCATCTTACTATATATATATATATGTACAGTATATATATTTACACACACATACACACACAGTACATCACGAAAGTGAGTAAACCCCTCACATTTTTGTACATATTTTATTATATTTATTCATGGGGCATCACTGAAAATATGAACTTTGATCCAATGTAAAGTAGTCAGTGTACAGCTTGTATGACAGTGTCATTTTTTGTGTACCCTCTAAATAACACAACACACAGCTTTTAATTTCTAAACTGCTGGCAGCAAAAGTAAGTACAGCTCTAAGTCAAAATTGCCAAATTATGTCCAAAAGGTCAATTTATTGTGTGGCCATCAATATTTTTAATCACTGACTTAACTCTATTGGGCATGGAGTTTACTAGAGCTTCACAGGTTGCCACTGGAATCCTCCATTCTCTTGATGCAATTAGTTCCATACATTATATATCTCATAATTTGCCCTTGGTACTAACACCAATATCCTTTATCCAAGTATCTCAGGTAGGAGGAGGGTATTGGGTTAGCCTTCATCACGCAGGACACCTCTAAATCTCAACACTTGTGTCTACTACTACTACCCGATCTTGCCACCTTAGCAGAGGATGGCATCCTATTTCCTTAAACATCCCTCTACATCAAACAGAAAAGGATGGCTTCCCTCATAGGTTAGGATTTCCAGAGGAGCTTTGGATGAAGTATTGCCCAGTTATTCACAACAATTCCCAGATTAATGGCACTGTATCTCTGTTTGAGATTACCTGATAGAGTTACCACAGATAATGTAATACAGGTGATATTCTGACACCCATGCCACTGAAATACCCACTAGTTAGTATGTTTGGCTGCAAGAGCGGACTTACCCTGAAGCTGAACTCAGTCTTGCTCTTCCATGAGACCTACAATAAGCCTCCTAAATTTCTCTCATAGAGCCAAAGATAGTTAGTGGCATTAATGTGCGAATGCTGTAAACCCTATAAAACGTGGTTTACGTCACGCTGGGTTGTGAACCCTGCTCCAGCATGTCACACAATGTCCTCAAGTTTACTTTGAAGGACGTCTGTATTCATGATTCATGGCATCCACTCCCAATAGACCTCCACCCAATCAAATGGCGATTAAGTCTGTCCTCCCCTGTATTTCTTGTATTGAGGCTCATATTTTCTCACCTCTTGTTCCTCCTATAGCCATCCTCTCATCATGTCAATTTGGTTCCTTGCAAATTCCTCACATATGTGATTCCAGTGGTCAACTCTGAAGTCATCTTCTGAAATTCACCAGGTGTATAGAATGAATTTTGGTTTTCTGATGATCTTCTATGGGGATCAAAGCTGATGAGCTATGGGAAATGCCAATTGATGGGTAGAAGTGTTACAAAAGTCCAAGTTTAGTTTGACTGGTTGGAGATATTGGTGCAGATATTATTGAGTTAGTGAGATTCAGGTGGACTTTGCTTGGTAGATGTGGATCCTTACATCTATGGGATTTTTCTTTAACGTAATCCGCCTCTGTACTTTAAGCTTGGCATCACCCATTACTTCAAGGCCTTTGCCATTTGCATTCCAGGGTCCAGATCAATGGAAGAGGGCATAGTTGCCCCCCCCCCACCCCCAGAAGTATGTTTTGTGCAACTGTAAAGCTAAATGAGATAGAAACTCCTTCAGATTCTGTTGAACCTGTTGGAGGAATATGTCGTTATAGGCTTAGACACTTGGGCTCATTGGATAGACACTGGGGTATTTTGCGGCTAGTCATCAGCTCAATGTTGTGATACCTCTACTAGTCATCTCTGTCCATCGGATACCCAATCAATACTGCCGGAAAGGACGTTAACCAAGAGGAATCCCTGTCCAACAGTGTTTCAAAAAGCCGTGTTTTGAGTGATAGGTTCATTTGCTCCACGATGCCTGTGGACTAAGGTGGTAAGTAACATGAAACCTCTGCTTTATGTCCAGAAGTCCACAAAGCGCTTTTATGACATTACCTGCAAAATTAGTGCTTCTGTCTGATTCTATTACTTTGGTGATACCCCATCATGACAGAACCTGTTCCCAGAGAACCCGAGCAGTAAGGGTAGTCAAATCATTGACCATGGGCTGGCTTCTACCCATTTAGAAATTACATCTAACACCACCAGCATGTAACTGCAATTAAGACTTCCTGCTGATCGTGGTTCTATGTTATCAATCTGGATTGCACATAATGGACCCTCTGCAGCAACTCGCTGCAGCACTAGTTTCAGGGCCGATGCTCTTGGATTGACTTGTCCACATACCAGCCATTGCTGGTTGACTTCCTTTACAGTTTTGGACAACCAGTATAATTTGTACCTCAGGAGGGACAGTAGCTTATTCCAGCAAGGTGCCCAAACAGTTGGTGGTTAGCCTCATCAGCTCTGTCTGCAGATGCTGCAGGACTACTGGTAGAAGAAGTGGTTGCATGCTGGTATCGTAACACAGGATCCCCTGACATATTGCCAGGGATTCTGTGAAGCTGTGATGTGTGATTGAATACTGTTAATAGATGGATGATGAAGACTCTTTTTTTAGGTCTTTTGGAAAACCACCAGACAACTTTTTCTCTTCCTCATGGAAGCATGGATGTACTGAACTATACTGGACTTCCCTTTTTTATACCCAATCCTATCCACCACCTCCATTCTCCAACAAACAATGTTACAGGGGAACTGGATACCACTAACAATAGGGTTTGCATTGATTTCTACACTACTGCAAACATTAGGGAACTACCACAAACAATGGGGAATTGTTTTATGTAAACTACCACAAATATTGCTAAACTGAATCAAACAATGGGACTGCTTTTCTTTCCCATGGGAATGCATGTAGCTAATTATGTATATATATATAAAAATATAGAGCTGAGTGTATATGTGTGTGTGTGTGTGTGTGTGTGTGTGTGTGTGTCCACTAAAGGAATCTACACTGTCGCATTTACAATCACGAAATTTTGCACAGACACCCCACGTGACTCAGGGAATGTCATAGACTATGTTTTGACCAAAAAATGTAACCCCGCGCTTTACAGTTACTCTCTAAAAAACCTGCCTCCATTAAAGTGAATGGAGGCGCGACCTACAGGTTATTAATAGCAGCTGTGAGTGGTTGCTATAGGAACAAAATAAATTGTTAGTATAAGAAGTCTATGTGAGGTAATAAGATGTCGGTGGGGAGACAGATAGAGACAGACAGAAAGAGACAGAGAGAGAGTGAGAGACAGGGAAAGAGACAGACAGACATAGGCACAGGCAGAGTAAGAGGCAGACAGAGAAAGAGACAGACAGGGTAAGAGACAGACAGAGGCAGATAGACACAGACAGACAGACACAGACAGACAGGAAAAGAGACAGGCACAGTCAGACAGGGAAAGAGACAGGCAGACAGGAAAAGAGACAAACAGAAAGACAGACAAAGACAAATAGAGAGACAGGGAAAGAGACAGAGACAAGGAAAGAGACAGGGAAAGAGACAGAGACAGATGGAGAAAGAGACAGACGGGGAAAGAGACAGACTGGGAATGAGACAGACGGGAATGAGACAGACCGGAATGAGACACACCTGGAACGAGACAGACCTGGAACGAGACAGACCTGGAACGAGACAGACCTGGAAAGAGGCAAACAGGGAAAGAGACAGATGGGAAAAGAGACAGATGGGGAAAGAGACAGACCGGAATGAGACAGATCTGGAACGAGACAGACCTGGAACGAGACAGACACCTGGAACGAGACACACCTGGAAAGAGGCAAACAGGGAAAGAGACAGATGGGAAAAGAGACAGATGGGGAAAGAGACAGATGGGGAAAGAGACAGACGGGGAACGAGACAGACGGGGAAAGAGACAGACAGGGAAAGAGACAGACGGGGAAAGAGACAGACGGGGAAAGAGACAGACAGGGAAAGAGACAGACTGGGAATGAGACAGACGGGAATGAGACAGACAGGAATGAGACAGACCTGGAACGAGACAGACCTGGAACGAGACAGACCTGGAATGAGACACACCTGGAAAGAGGCAGACAGGGTAAGAGACAGATGGGGAAAGAGACAGACGGGGAAAGAGACAGACGGGGAAAGAGACAGACGGGGAGAGAGACAGACAGGGAAAGAGACAGACAGGAAAAGAGACAGACGGGGAAAGAGACAGACGGGGAAAGAGACAGACGGGGAAAGAGACAGACCTGGAACGAGACAGACCTGGAACGAGACAGACCTGGAATGAGACACACCTGGAAAGAGGCAGACGGGAAAAGAGACAGACGGGGAAAGAGACAGACGGGGAAAGAGATAGACGGGGAAAGAGACAGACCGGAATGAGACAGACGGGGAAAGAGACAGACGCGGAAAGAGACAGACGGGGAAAGAGACAGAGATAGAGACAGACAGACACAGAGATAGAGACAGACAGACAGACACAGAGATATAGAGAGATAGACACACACAGACAGAGAGATAGACACAGACAGACAGATAGATATGGACAGAGACAGAGACAGACAGACACACAGACAGAGACAGACAGGGAAAGGGACAGACAGACAGACACAGAGACAGACAGGGAAAGGGACAGACAGTCAGACACACAGAGACAGACAGGGAAAGACACAAACAGAGAGACAAACACACAGAGACAGACAGACAGAGACTGGGAGAGAGACAGAGAGACAGTTACTATCCAGGGCAACACCCGAGTACCACAGCTAGTCTATATATATATATGTATGTGTGTGTATATAATACTTATCCCTGATATTATTATTATTATCATACACAGTTTAGCAGGCAGAACAAAGAAGAGAGGTTTTTCTCAGAAGGTTTTTCTCAGGCTACCACAGACTCTAATAGACACAGTAACTGGGCTGTAGAAACAGATATTAGCTATGCCCTAATCAATTTTAACAAAACAGCATCCAAGCAGTAAGGCTATGTTCACACAGGACCTTTTTGCAGCCTTTTTTCCTGACCAAAACCTGAAAAACCTGCGTTTGTTATGTCAAAAAAAACCTGGCAAGATGTCTCCTGGGAGTCATCTGCAGTTTTGGTGCGGTTTTTGTGCAGTTTTTGTGGCGTTTTTTTGTGGCGTTTTTACATTGTTTTTTTCTGTGATGTCAAGGCCAGCAGGGGTTCAAAAGTACCCGAGTGCTGGGTCGGGCCGGAATTGACCTGGATCCAGCACTCGGGTAGTATAAAAAAAAGGTAGAAAGAAATTGGGGCGCATCTGACTGCAACCAATCACAGATGAAAGCAGTGGATATGTAATGAGCGGGTAAGTGGAGGAGCTGTGGGAGCATAGAGCCACACCAGTGATTTGGTAAATATAGCACGCTTGCTCCAATCCCCACCACCATTTTTAAGTGCCGGCCAGATACCCTTGATCAATACTGGATCGGAACAGAGTTTTTTATTCACCAGGTTAGACCTGCCTATCCAGGGTATCTGCGAGTCCACCTGTCACTAGGGTGAAAACCGTAGCAAAAGCACTGAAAAGAATTGACATGCTCATTCTTTTCATAACACAGCAAAACCAGAGGTGGTTCCCAAAACGTTAGGAAAAAATCCTGACATGTTTGTTTGTGTGTGCATGAGATTTCAGACATCTCTTAGGGTCACTTTGCACACTACGACATCGCAAGCCGATGCTTGCGATGCCGAGCGTGACAGTCCCCGCCCCGTCGTAGCTGCAATATCTTGTGATTGCTGGCGTACCGAACTTTATCGCTACGGCAGCTTCACATGCACTCACCTGCCCTGCGACGTCGTTATGGCTGGCAAACCGCCTCCTTATTAAGGGGGGGGTCGTACGGCGTCACTGCGACGTCACACGGTAGGCGGCAAATAGCAGCGGAGGGGCGGAGCAGAGCGGGACTTAAACATCCTGCCCACCTCCTTCCTTCTGCCTAGTCAGCATGAGCTGCGGGTAGCAGGTAAGGTGATGTTCCTCGCTCCAACGGCTTCACACACAGCGATGTGTGCTGCCGCAGGAGCGAGGAACAACATCGTACCGTCACAGCAGCGTAATTATGGAATTCCCCGACACTACACCGATAATACGATTACGATGCTTTTGCGCTCATTAAACGTATCATCTAGGATTTACACACCAGGATGTCGAGAGCGACGCCGGAAGTGCGTCACTTTCGACATGACCCCACCGACATCGCACCTGCGATGTCGTAGTGTGCAAAGTGCGCCTTAGACTTTGCAGGGACTGTAAAAAGCAGCGTTTTATTAGCATGGATTTGCATAAAACCAAGGCAAACCTGCAGCTAAAAAACGCTGCAAAAACGCCCAGTGTGAACATAGCCTAAGACCTGAGAAAAATAAATAGAAGGTAAATCTCACTTATAGGTGCAGGCATATTTTTATACATGTATTTTAATTTCACAACTGGACAGTTCCTGCTAAAACTCATATCAATTTTAATGACATTTATCATATTCTTTAGTAACTGCGCTGTCAATATAAATCAGTTCTATTTTCTTCTATTTTAACAGTTCACTGAAGAGTCATATTTGTTTAATTTGCATAGAGTCATAAATAAATGTCTCTAAATCCATAATCCTTCGCTCCTACTTTTATTAAAACACTTTGACTGCATTCAGCTCAGGAATATATTTATTCATCTGTCACCACAATTTTTCACACTACTTAGCTTCCATTATACCATTTTTTATATAAAATAGGCAAACAAACCATACATTAGTACTTCTCCTATTAGAAACATATGAATGTTGTTTTTTTGTGTTTTTTCTTACAGTTTAGTTTTGCATAAAGACTTTTATGCAAAAGTGTATATGAAACACATTTCAGTTTGACCCTCTACATAGAAGAACAGTAGAGCAGTTTCAGCTTTTTAAAAAAAACATTGCCTGGTCTAAAAAACAACGGGATTTGGGCATACGTCCTAACTTTCAAGGAAGGGAAAAAGGGACTAAGTTTACAGAGCACCAAGCGTGCTGTGGGAAATTGTTAAGCCACATCCTTGACCACACTCATATCCACACCACCAACCACACCCATTGGCACTGCTGAATACATCGTCTTATAAAAAAACAATTGTGACGCCCTGGACTATCATGTCGTCACAGGATATTGTACAATCTGCCCTTCCGTGCAATATCCAAATTCTCCTTGGTTATGGGTCCCTAACTGAATGGTGTTGCCTACATCAGCTAATCAAAGTCCTAGGTACACTCTGCACCACACCTACCAGACACACCAGTGGACGGCCTGAGTGGAATAAGGTCACCTACTTGGGGGGTTGGTTACAGAGAGGTCAGGAGTGTCAGGAACAAGAGAGAAGTAGTTTGGAAGTGAAGGAGAGAGGAGTTCTGGAGCAGGGCTCCGGAGCAGTGACCTAGGTGGCAGACGGTGGTCTGGGCCTCCAAGGAGCTGGACCCCCAGTCGCAGGGGATCATGGCAAGGGGCACAGAACTGTCGAGGAGGACAGCTGGCGGCTTTGCACCATTACCGGGCTGGGACCAGGGCACAATGGGGTACGTGGACCCTAGGTCAGGGAGTAGCTTCAGGCAACCTGACAATTGACCCGATGAGGACGGAGCCTTCAAGATCTGCTCTCCACCTACTCCAAAATCGGGGTAGTAGCGCAACGAGGGGGAAAGGACTTTCCACTAAAACGGTCCAGGAAATCCCAAGCGTGAACCCTAAGGCGGGCTTTGCACGTTGCGACATCGCAAGCCGATGCTGCGATGTCGCACGCGATAGTCCCCACCCCCGTCGCAGCAGCGATATCTTGTGATTCCTGGCGTAGCGAACATTATCGCTACGCCAGCTTCACATGCACTCACCTGTCCTGCGACGTCACTCTGGCCAGCGTCCCGCCTCCTTCCTAAGGGGGCGGGTCGTACAACGTCAGAGCGACGTCACATGGCAGGTGGCCAATCAAAGCGGAGGGGCAGAGATGAGCAGGATGTAAACATCCCGCCCACCTTCTTCCTTCCGTATAGCCGCCGGCGGCAGGTAAGGTGATGTTCCTCACTCCTGCGGCTTCATACACAGCAATGTGTGCTGCCGCAGGAACGAGGAACAACATCGTACCTGTTGCGGCAGCGTAATTTTGAAAAAGTCGGAGCCTACACCGATGATACAATAATGACGCTTTTGTGCTCGTATCATCTAGGATTTACACACTAAAATGTCGAAAGTGACGCCGGATGACACCGACATCGCACGTGCGATGTTGCAACGTGCAAAGCCGCCCTAAGAGCAAGCTCCCACACTTATCCAGAGTGGGGAGCAGGACCCGATTTAGTTCTACACTACCAGGACCAACCAAGAAGTAACTTTGTGCCAGGAGGCAGGTCTTGGATCACCAGGCAACATCATCGGGGATGGGACCCAAACAAGCTCTCCTAAGCGGCAGCGGTGTCCAGAACTTTGGTTTACCCAGTTGTCGGTGTCAGCTTATTGAACTGAGTGAGTACACAAGTGACCCTCTTTTCACCCCACAGCACTCCCCAACTACCGTCACCGAACCCCAGGGCATCTCCCCTACCCATAGAGGGGTCTAACACCTGGCTGCCCACTCCATCGCCCCCGTGTACTCCCAGCTGCAGCGGTGGTACTCCACCTTACCACACACCACGGGTGGCGTCATGAACTTTAAACACTATCCTCTGTAAATATTCCCCTTTATTTTCGAGTGGCCGCACAACACCCGGGTCCTGAGACCCCTCGACCCACCGCGGATCTGGATCCGAGCAGCCCAGCTGCTGGCACGGGGGCGGCACACAATTTAAAACCCAAAAAAAATTAATATTTATTTCCAACATGTAATCAATACTAATGAGTGAGCACTAAAATGCTCTAGTGCTTGGTTCTCGAATCAAGCAGGTTGGACGCTAGGATGGTCTTGATTTGAGTTATGAGTGTCAATAGTCAAGTCAATAGGATATTCAAGCATTTTTCTGGAAGACCAACCAAGGCGGCTGGGTGAGGAAAATCTCTGAAATGGATGAAAACAGTAAGATGGAATGGAATGGATGGAAACAGTGCTCCATTGGAATAAGAACAGCATAGGGAAGACACCTCGATGCATCTGTAAATTCCAATTTGCTGTTGGGAACAATATGTCAGAGTATTACTCCACTTTTACGGACTGAAAATAAAACATACAAAATCGAAGATAAAATGGATTTCTACAGGAAAAAAATATTAAGAAACTTTCTTTCTTGGCCTGTATATAAGGTAAAATAAAAAAAATAAAAAGAACCTTCCACTTCCTCTACCCCTAAAGTTATATTCACAAGTAGCATTTCTGCTGCATTTTTGCACTTTCTCCTTGATTTCATTGTTGGAAAAAACCATGCAAAAAAACTGTAATAATTGACATGCTGCTTTTTTAAAAAACGCAGCAGTTTTCCATTTCAGTCAGAAGAAAAAATAAACAATTGTATGTATTATATTTATGGAATCTCCTAGCTTTTGCTGGGACTGTTAAAATCAGCTTTTAATTTACATAAAACTCATGAAAAAACGCTGCAAAAAAGGCAGCAAAAATTCAACGTGTGAAAATAGCCTTAATAGCTGGGCCGTCGCTCAATATATTTCCCCATCGCCTATGAAAACTGTAGATGATATATTAGAGGGCAAAATAAAACTACATCTGTCGGTAGTCACCGGTAAATGTAATTTTAACATTTCCCTATCTTATCTAGGCATGTGTGCGTGACATGTCAAACACATCCTATCTAATTTCTTAAGGAGCGACTCTGAACCTCACAAAGCCTATGCAAGACCTGCCAAAAATTAGAAGGAAGAGGGATTCCTATACATCCTATATTAGACATAAAGACACATTTGACACATTCTGTTAAAATTGTTAGGTAGTGGGACTCGTAGACTCTTAAAACTTATGCACCTTGGAACACATGTAAAGGAGGGCCTCAGAATTTGTTTCCTATTATTAAGTGTTCTGGACTTCTAGACTAGTAAAGCCTACATACTACATGCAAGGGCAACCAAAAATTAGAAGGACTAATTTTTGAATGGGCTCAAGTACACCCTCTAAGACACGTAAAACAAGACCTCAGAAATGTTGTTTCCCCATTATTAAGAGTGGGACTAGTAGACTGATATGCGCCAATGCGCCATATGCAAGGACTGACAAAAATTAGAAGGAGGGACTCAAATACACTCTGGAAAACACGTAGAGGAGGGCCTCAGAAATGATTTTTTTCTATTGTTAGAGTGGGACTACTATACTGGTAAAGCCTATGCAAGTGCAATATCTAAAAAACATTTACTCCTGGTAGGCATCTAAAAATTATGAAGGACAGCATCATACACACCATTGAAAAATTAAGAGTGAGGGTCACATGATCATCCTGTTGATTCGATTGAGGTGGAGGACATGGAGGACACGAAAAATAAAAAATCATGAACCATATAACCTTGTTTGAGTGAAAAGGGATTCATGGAAATACCCCAGAAAAAAAGGAACATTACAATTGCCTTTATGTTCCGCTGCTGTCATTTGGAGGGGGTTGAGAAGTCTGAGCTTATCATGGCCTGTTTCATTTTGACAAGAGTTAGCTTGGCTGCATTTTCAGTTGCCAGGTGGATGCACCTATTAGTTATTATAACAAAACGCTGAAGGCAGGGCATGCTAGCACCTCCAAGGCGTTGAGGGACAGGTCATGCCAAGCTTGGATATGTGACGCCCTGGACTAGCCAGGTAGTCACATACATAACAACATGCACGCCGCCCACACTAGGCAGCAATAACAGTCAACCAAAAACCCTTGTTGCCTCCCTCCAGGGTCTGATGTCCACACCAGGTGGGGCGGAGCCAGGCAGTTGGCCCCACCCACCAAGGAGTTCACAGGCCTGGAGGCGGAAAAAGTGTCAGATCAGTTTTGGAGGTGAAAGTGAGAGGAGTAAACACTTCAGGTGTCTGGGTCGGAGCCCAGGCACTTACAGCAAGGTTGGCAGACGGTGGTGGCCATCTGCAGGAGTTGGTTGAACTCCGTAGAGCCGTAAGGACTGGGGTCGGGCGTCAGCCCGCCGGTACCGGACTGGGGAACGGAGTGAACCTAAGCACACAGGCAGGGCCATCGGACCCCGACCAGGCTTGGAGCCGCCGTCAATAGTCAAATCCGAATGTGACAGGAACCCAAGGGGTTTCCTAACAACCAAGTCCCGATTGAAGGCAACAGTTCACCCAGAGAGGATATACAGCCACCGCCACAGGCTAGAGATCCAAGGGCCAGCGCCTGCGGGTAAAACGGGCTCCTACGGCACCTATACGCCGGGGAGCGGATTACCGGTGGGCAACCACAGGAGTCAAGAATATCTTCACAGGTGCAGGGATAGACAGCCACCATCAGCCGTCCTGGGAGAGCACAACAACAACACTGCAGCCGGCTGCGGGACCCGTCCATCCGGCCGCTTTTGGTTTACCAATGACTCTGTCAGTGTTTGTCTGAGCGAGTATACCAGTGCCGCCCGGCACCGCGCCGCGCAGTCCCTGCACTCCAGCCATCCGGCCTCCGCCCTCCGCCCGCGACAGATACTCAATAGTTGTACAGCACAAATGATTCACGGAAGATGCTAGTACAGTCAGATAGGTACTCCTTCAACATCTTCCAAAACTTTTCCCTCTTTGTCAGAGTGCCATACACATCAGGGCCTAGGTGCTGGGAGAGTGTAATGAAACTGTCCCAGACCTTTGATAGTGCTCGCCTGCCTTTGTTTAACCTGGTGTGCTTTTCCCTTGTCTCTACTCCTTAGTTGTCTAAGAAACTATGAACTCTGCCAACAGCATTGTCAGATGGGATTTTTTTCACTAGTTCTTCAACCAGGGCTTTTTGGTATTGCACCATTTTACTAGCCCTCTCTGCCACAAGAAGGAGATATTGAAAGTTCTCCTTGTAGCGTGGTTTGAGAATGGTGAACAACCTGTAATCAATGTTGGCCAAAATGCATGCAACGGGAGGGTTTCAGGAAAAGCAGGTCCCTGTACGCCTGCAGGAGTCCCATCAGTGAAGATGTAAACACACAGGTTACTCAGAGAAAGCAACCAGAATGAAATACAACCAGGTGCTGCTGCTGGGTTCACTTTTGTTCTGGCTGCTTATTCAAATTACCTCAATCACAGAAGAACACAAGTGTTTGATGTGGTATGCACTCTGCACGATGAGATGAATTCCTCAGTGTGAGGATCAAAGGTCTGATGGGCAGACAGAGAGGTTGTGACTGATAGCAAGAGAGAGCATAACCGGAGACAGAAGGAGCATGATCGACAGCAACAGGGGGCTTGGTGGCTGCTTTACCCTGAAACGTTGGGCATGCAACGCACAGCCGGGACAGCAAGGCAGAGTCTCAAAATCAGGATTCTCCCACTGTATCCGGGACGGTTAGGAGCTATGGATGTAGGCACCATGTACACGGCAGAGCTGTATGCATAGAGCTTTCATGGAGTTATATATTGAGGAGCAGTATGGCCACAGATGTTTTTGTTGTTGCATAATGACTTGGTAGTGCAGAGCTGTAAATGTTAAAAGCAAGATTAGACAAAATTCAAATTTGCCTGTGACAAATTAAATTTCCCTTATTGTCTCTCAAGACCCCTGCATACAATAAATGTAAGATGTAAAAAATAATACAAATCTTTATGCTCACCTCACCACTCACCACTCCAGCCCCAGTGCTCCTTACCATTAGTTATACAGTCTTCATCACATATCCTAACCACCACCGCTCGCACTGAAAATCCCCAGGTCTCTTATGTTAGGCCTGGACTTTGGGATCCAATGAGACGTGGGAGGATTTTGCACAAGTGTGTGAAATGTTACGGCATCACGACATCACAACATGACAATATGGTACATGTGCATGGGATTTAGCGGTAGCGGTGGTGATCATACGATGTAGTGAGGATCTGACAGGTGAGGGTAAGGAATTGAGAATTTGGAGAGTTGAGCAGCATAATGATTTATTTTATTTTTTTAATATTTTAGTAGCATTGTTGATAAAAATGGTGACTGGTAGCTGCCATTTTGCTGGATCCAAGTGGAAGCAAATTAAAAAAAAATTGGAGAATGTAGAATTTTGTAGAATTCAATTCCATTCAACTATATCACTCTTCTCTAGTGCCACGCCCCAGGCCCTTGGGATACTCGGTTCCGGGTGGTGGATAATGGGGATCATTGTCACAGGTGGCCGTGCCTCCTTCCGTGACCTGGGGGGCGCTCGGTAACAGGGTTATTTTGTATTTCACTCGTGACGCCACTGGCGGGCTGCTGTGGTTTTAGGGACAGATGGTATAGCAGCAAGTGTGTTTTTGCCCTCCGCCAGTAGGAGCTTAAGTCCCATGTAGGTGTGCTACGCCTTGTGGTGCGCCAGTAATAGACACGACACAGTTCTTGCAGATTAACCGGTATTTACTCACTGGATGTTGCAGGTGCAGTTTGGTATGGCTGGCAACCGACTTTCCTTTATCCCGGTGCTTACTTGAGCCCTCCGTGCACATGCAGAGCTGATGGTCCCCTTGCCTCAAGCTGTCGGTGACCTGCGGCGCTCCGCTCCTTTGCTTTTCCGGGCCCAGTATGACAGGCCTCGTGGTCCCTTGTGGGGTAGGTTACTTCTCTGTGCCCTCTCCCGGGTCCTAAATATGAGGCTGTGTCCCTGAGCCTATGGGTGGTGTGGTACCCAGTAAGTCACCCCCCACGGCTGGATCAGCAGACCGCCTGGAGCTGTCGTCTACTGTGGGGTCCAGTACCCCATCGTGCATAGTACCTGGGATCTTCTGTCTACCCTCAGGCTACTACCTTTTAGTCGCCCTTTTGGGTCTCCTCACAATCCTTACACCCATCTCTCTCCTTTCAACTGTCACTAATTCAACCGTCGTTTTTCCTCTCTGCCTACTCTGCCTAGCAACCCCTGTCGCTTGCCAGTAGCCATGCCCCTTCCACAGGCTAACAGCTAAGGGATTGGGTCTCACATCTGCCCACTGTTAACCCTCTACATGCTGCGCCCAGTTCTCAGGGAATGTGCCCCTACCTCTGTGTGAGGTGTAGGTTGTCAGCAGAGGGCATTCCAGAAATCCTTAGGATCCTGCAGACCACTGGGGTAGCATACCACAGGGTGCTGCATCTAGCACTAGGCTTGTTTCACAGGAGAACTCTCTCATGGATCTATTTGCCTGGAATCAATATGGCCATTAAGGGGAGCATGCCATAATTTTTCACATAGCAGCAAATGGACTGCATATGAAGAAAACCCCTTCCATGAAAGTAAGAAAATATCCTTAGCTCTGAATTACATAGAAAGATTGTTTTCTGAATGTCATCACTTCCCCAATTTATCTCAGTAGGATGAGTGAAGGTAAGAGCTTGTTCAGCTCGTTGTGTTAAAGTCGGATAGCGCATGGACCAAAGATGGATAAAATTTATTCAGTCGGACTGTTCAGATGAGAGGTTTTTTTCAGCTTGTACTGGTTTCTTTTGTTTTTGGATGAGACATGATTCAAGTCTATAGGTGCAAAAAAAGGAGAAAGGATCTCAGAGATCATCCATATTGCATCCGTTTTTATGGAAACATTACAATTATTAACAAAGAGAATTATATTTGTTCATATATATATATATATTCTATATAAATGAATGCAATTATTATTATTTTTTATATATATATATATATATATATTATATATATATATATATATATATATTTATTTATTTATTTTAAATTGTTGATGTATAAAAACGAATGTAATACATATAAAAAACAAACATATGGATGACACACCAAAGGAATACGAGTTACAATGCAGATTAAAATTGTCTGTTTTTGTGGATGAAAAATGGATGATTTTTCATCAGCTTAACGGAACCTGGCCTAACTAAGGGATGAATTTTACTTTTTGATGTTAAAACATATCATGTACTTTGATTTTGCCTGTTTACTTGAGGACAAAATATAGCAAGTATTGTGAGTGCAGCTATTACCATTTCTGGCTCCTGAATAGAAATTTCGAGGACGGTCTGTGAAAAAGAGTATTTTCTTTATTGTATCAAAATAATAGCTACAATGTTTTTTTCCAGTACGCCGCAAGTGGAGCTTTTACACAAAATCAGAAAGATGATTTCATTTATCTATAGCGCGTCCTTGGATTTATACAGTCAGTCCAGAAGTGGTAACTATTCACCCTAGTAACCTATTCACCCCATACTAATCCATTTTATGTTCACATACTATGTATTACTCCTTTTTATTCACTTTGTATGGAGTTCTTTCAAATATGAATTTGAAATGTTTGAAACTGTATTTGCTTTGTTATTTTTCCATAATAATCCTGTCCTTTCATTACAGAGGTTTTCGGGAAAGGTAGAAACTTTAATGGCTGCCTAACTCCCAAAACAAGTGTGTTACCTAATTGTGATTGTACAGGCTTTACACAGCAACGTGCTGTGAAAATTCTCCAATGCAGGGGTCATGTGATCGCAAATAAGCGATATGCATACTCCCATGCACATTCTGACTAGACATGCGTCACCCTGCTCAATTCACTTGATTTGAGTGAGGCTGAGCATTTAAGGGGTGGTGAACAGAAGACGCACTTAGCATTTCATTGTAGCTATGTCATGCTGGTGACAAGGATGTGACTACATAGGGACCCTTAAGCAAACCCTCAGACTAGGTAGCACCCTGAGCTGACCCTCAACCCAGAAATACACTAGATGGTAGTGAGGTCTGGGCCCCCAGCATGTCCCTATCTCCTGTCCAAGACCCTGATGTAACATCCTCCACACCCACCACCCAAGGGTCAGGCCGGGGCAGTAATCACAAAACCCCACCAACAAACAACACAGACAGGGTAAACAACAAACCTCACGCACAAAAAAGCAAACAAGGGGACTAGATATGGTGCCCAAGAGATAAACAGAGAAAGGAGAAAGTAACTAAACTGCAGGGTTATTTCCACCCCGAGCAACAGAAACAGCAGCAGCAAACACCTCCTTCCCACTCCAGACTAAGCTCCAGAATGAAATCTGAATAACTGGCACCCTCTGCAGGGAGCAGAGGGTATTTATCCAGGTTGGGAGTGTACTATATATCAATGGAAACACCTGAGCAGGGGTAATGAGCTTCCGGCCAGCAAGAAAACTGACATTAATCTCGTGCATGCCAAAACGAAAAAATACATTTAATGTATAGAGTCTCAGAGTTCACACCCTGCTTCTGAACTTCTGATCCCCGTGTTTGACCTCTGCCTGTTCACTGACTACTCTCCTGCCTGCCGTGTTCTGTACTTCGCTGCCATCTCTGGTTTGACCTTAGCCTGAATTCCTCACCACCCTCTTCTTGCCTGCCGATTTTGCCCCTTCTTGTACCTCTTGGTTTGGACCCTGCCTGATGACTACTCTTCCCTGGATTGTAGCCTTCCACAGGTAGCAATCTCCTGGACCTTATGTAATTCTAAATCCCTGTACAGGGGTTAAAGGGTTTCAGGGTTCTTGGGATCCTGTTGAGTCGGCGGCTAGCCCCTAGTCTGTCCGTGATAGCCATCCTGAGTCTGCGTTCCCGGGCAGATGTTGCAAGACCCTAACTGCCCAATTAGTGACTTCCATTGCGGTTCAGGTCAAGTCCAGGTGCCAGACTGAACTTAATCCAAAGTTCGGCTGACCTTGCCGAACAGAACTTCCATGGGTCTGCTCATCTCTACCCATGAACTGAGAATTTTGACAATGAAATATCAGTCTAGGAGGAGAAAGAAGCAGATATCTCTAATAAGAACTATTACAAAGTTGCTTATTTTCAAAATATACCATTAATAGATGTAAAAATAAAAATTAAAACGATGGCTACACGTTAAGCTCTCATTTGACAACCATTTTTTCTGAACAATACTGACTCATTGTTGGGGACTGTACATAATAGCATTGTAATCTCCATGTTGTAACCTCTGCTGTAAATTATAACGATCCATATCTGACCCAAAAAGAAATTCAGATGGCAACAGTTACACATCCCGCTAGTATGCCCGTAGCCAATGGGGAAATAGGTGGTTAATTTGGAGAATCCACAATTATATCAGAAAATAATTAGACATCCCTTTGAGGTAATGCTCTTTTAGACATCATTCTATTACAGATCTAAAAGGTTCTCCAAAGACAACTAATTAACCCAGCTAATGGGAATACTTCAAAGGTCATATATGTGAACAATTCACCTAATTAAAATTAAGCTCCCTGATTCCTTTATGTGTTAATTACCTTGTTAAAAATACACACAGGCTAGAAATCTATAGCCTGAAGCACTCATTTTCATAGGAACAAAATTATGTCATTAATGGTTCCTTGGATAAGTAATTACTATTGATTATCTGGAATAATTTGCCTTTGTAAAGGAATTTAACATTGGTAAATTTGATTTTCATTTTGATAATGATTGCTAATTTCTGAGCTAGAACAATAACAATGCACTGCTTTGTTGTCACTTACTAAATAACATCTTGATATTTTATTAAGAATATCAATGTAAAACAGCATATTTTTTAAATTGAATTCATTATGATAGCACATGCATTACCTTGGGATCATTTTAATTTAGACTCACCTATTAATTCATGCATTGGCAAACTTTTAGTCATTTTGCTTCCCAGATTTTAGTCATTTTTGCTTCCCGCAGTTTTATTTTATCTTGAATTAGGCAAACTCTCATGTTAGACATTTATAGCCTATTCAAAAGATAGATTTGCTGATGCAAAACTCTTAGACCACGTGCGCATATTGGGTTGGCTAGTAGTGCGGGCCTCGTGAGGTGCCAGTTCTATATAGGGTTCGAGTAAGAGAACACGTGGTCTCAGTGTCAGGACCAGTCAGGCAACCCTGAGGTAACCTCGAGAGGTCTGGAGCCTACATCTCACACCGGCAGGCTTAGAGAGCCATCGGTGCCCAAAAGGTGAAAGGAGGAGGGGGGAACGGAGACACAAACCAGGCAGCTTGAGGACAAGTTCCAAGATAGCAGGGGACAGGTCGAAAAAGACTACCCTAGAAACAGTAAAATCAGAACCTCAAGGAGTGAGGCCATGTCTGTCATAATTGTGTGAAGAATAAACTGAACAAGTTTGGTTGGCAAGTGAACACTGGTGTTGTGTGGGTTATTAATATTATTTTGTCTACAATGAGGACCAGCAGCAGGGTGATGTACAGCAGCCTGAAGAGACTAATAAAAGTCATACACCCCACCCAAAGTCACATCTGTACACGGAGTCTCCTTTGCGAAAAAGCACTGTGTCCTTTCCTTCCGTCATAATGACAACCAAAGCTTCACCAAATGAAGCACACCTCCTTCCCTTAAAGGTAGTATATTTACTTCCGGAGGCTCCCACTTTACCTCCATTTGGTATTCTCGCATCAGGAACACTCAATACACTTTTGTTTTTAGCTTCATGCACCTCTCTAACTAGGAGTGTCGTCCTATCTCAGCTTACCATTTTTCCTTCCACTGCCAACCACCAGATCTGCTCTTCTACTGTGCTGAGCTGCTCAGAAAAGTCAGTACCTGGAGACCTCTTCAAAGCGGACTGCTAATACATCCAAGTGTCAGTCAGCCGCTAGCGACACATCATAGGCTGCGAGCCACCTGTGGCTCCCGAGCCACAGATTGGGGACCAATGCTCCAATGTAGTATATACAGGATGTGAGTCTCTGACTTTCTTTGAACTAAAGGGTAACAATTAGGGCTGAGCGGATTCGAACTGTAAAAGTCCGGATCCGCGCAGTTTCAACAATATTTGAGTGCCGGACCCGGGCGCGGGATTCCGGGTGCACGATCCGGATTTGTCAATTAAAGTAAAAATAAAGAAAAGAAGAAATAAGTGAGAGTTTCATACTTATCGAGACTCGGTGTCATGGCGGCACACTACCTGTACCGTATAATCGCATACACACAGCTTTCTGTGTTTTCCCCGCCCACCGGCTGTCCTCTAGTCTGTGATTGGTTCCAGGCTGACACGCCCCCCAGCCTGTGACAGTCGTCGCTTATTGCGGCTCAGTAATAGGCTACACTCAGAGCTGGCAGTTTTCTCTACGGCTGCTCGCTCTGACATGTAGCAGAGCTGGATGTGTCGTCGTGGGATCTTGTTTGGATTATGCCGGAGCTGCAGGATGTTGGGGGTTAATAAAGGGGTGAGGGAGGGTGCGTTTTGTACTTTATACCAAATAAAGGATTTTTCTGTGTGTGCTTATTTACTGTTATTTACAGGTTTGTGTGATGCAGGTATCTCATAGACGCCTGTGCTATCATAAACCTAGGGTTTAGTAGCAGCTGTGCGCTGTTATTAACCTCTCATTACCCGGATTGCCACCGCTCCAGGGCAAAGGGAAGGGTTGGTAATGTACCGGAATTGTCACATCTAATAGATGCGGCAATATCGGGCGGCTGCGGGTTGAGAATACCAGCCCCCAGCCGGCATTATCATGGCTGGGGATAAAAATTAGGAGAAACTGCACGTCGGGGTTTTTTTAAAATTATTTATTTAAATAATAAAAAAAAAGCCGCATGTGTTTTTCTTAAGCTGCAGTCACACTTGCGAGGGACTCCCGTGAGTCTGACATTGCAGCACAGCCACACACTTCTGACAGGAGTGTGTGTTTCTAGGTACATGCATGCTCATGTTCAGAGAATGGCAGGCTGTGGCGGGTGATGTCATGCCTCGCAGACCCGCACGAGTCTGACATCACAGGCACACCAGCACTCTTCGGACAGGAGTGTGCATGTGTTTGTAGACTATTTCAGCACTAAAGGTGCACCTCCTGGCAAAAAAACGTGGCAAAAATCACGACAAAAAAACGCGGCAAAAACCGTGGCAAAAAATGGGTCAAAACACCACGTTTTTTTGACAGGTGGTGTAGATTGGATGCAGGAATATGGTGGAAAAAAATTTAGCATTAAATTTGCATCCTTTGGCCCAAAAAAGGAAAAAAAAATAAAAATTCTGCCAGCAGGTGGAAATTTGGTGCTGAAATCTGATGCAGATGATTTCAGCACCAAATGTGCACCTCCTGGTAAAAAAAAAAAAAAAAAACGCGTCAAAACACCGCGGTTTTGCTAGGAGGTGTAAATTGGATGCAGGAGTATGGTGTAAAATTTCAGCACCAAATTTGCATCTCTTGGCCAAAAAAAATGCGATTTTCTGCTAGGAGATGCAGGTATGTGAACTCAGTGACTTCCACCTGAGGTCAGGTTACCTGCAATCCCAGGTGAAGGACCGTGGGAACCTCCAGCTGTGACCGCAGATGACCTGAGTGATGTCACCGCTCATTGCGCAGCTCATTCATTCTCTGGAGCTCACAGAGAGAGGTCGTTCTCTATGGCCTCTCTCTGTGATATTCAGATGTAGCAGAGCTGAAGCGGCGTGGGACCTTCGTGTGGATTACGCTGCATCTGGAGGGCTGTGTTGGAAGTTAATAAAGTGGTGAAGGAGGGTGCATTTGTATTTTATTGAAAATAAAAGATTTTTCTCTGTCTTGTTCATTTGCTGTAAGTTACAGGTTTGTGATGCAGGTATCTCATAGACGCCTGTGCAATCACAAACCTAGGGTTTAGTAGCAGCTGTGCGCTGTTATTAACCTCTCATTACCTCAATTGGCACCGTGTCATGCCACCGGGAAGAGCCGGTATCGCACCGGGATGGTCACATCTAATAGATGCGCAAATACCGGGCCGCTGCGGGCTGAGAATACCAGCCCTCAGCTGGTGTTATCATGTATTAAGATCAAAATTGGGGGGGGGGCACGTCGTTTTTTTTTATTATTTATTTAAATAAAAAAAAAGCCGCATGTGGTTTCTCTTAGACCGGAATCACACTTGCGAGGGACTCATGAGAGTCTGCCATGGCAAAGGCTCGCATGTGTTACTATGGGCACTGGATACACAGCACACATACAGCCCGACAGCTGGGGCTGCAACCGCGGGCTATATCTGTGCTGCCGATTTGTTTTATTTGTTTATTTTTTACCACGATACTGACGCGCAGCCACTTGCACTGCTTTCTCTGCCCACCGGCCGTCCTGCCACCTGTGATTGGTTGCAGTCAGGTGACAAGCTGCTATATCCCCTCCACAGACGTTTTTAATCTCCTAGTGCCCATTGATTTATATGGGCACCGGATTCCGGTGTTGAGAGGACTTATTTTTCAATCTGTCAGTGATCCGCCGGTCCCGGTTTTTGGGGCGTTCGATCAGCTCTAGTAACAATCACTTATCAAATCCCTTCTGGAATGTCTCAGACAGCCTTTACAACCCAGTTTTACCATCCTTATGATAATATGATGAAACTTACCACCTCTGCAAAACAAAAGGTATCATGGTATATGTAGACTGCATTAAGGGGACAATATAAGAAGCAATCAAGATGGAAAAAAGAATGACTCAAGATGGCAAACATTTCAGAAGTAGCAAATGTAACTGAAACAGGCATACACAAGATAGGCACAAAAATCTCTACATTTTTCTTTATCAATAGTCTGTGCTGCATAATATAGGCAAACAAAATGCTCCTGAACTTAAGTAATTTGTGCTGCAGTAGCTCTTTTGTAGACCAGACAGATGAGCCATTGCTCCCAATGTCCATTAAAGAGAATTGTGTGATTATGACCCAGACTCCTGTTCATAAGTTGTCCTTCCTTTAATTATTTTTTGTAGGTACTAACTGTGACGACATGGACTCTCATGGGTTAAAGTTTCTTAAAATTCAGCCAGACAGGATGATAGATTGTTTATAGACGGGGGATAAGTCCCTCATTGTTTCTACAAGACTCTTGTTGACTCATGTAATTGTGTTGGCCACTGAAAGCCAGACGCATTGTTTCTCCAGACTCTTTCAGTAACCATTGTAACGTAGTTGTGTATTGCTAATGTGATTACCTTAGTAGCCATTGTTGAGTCTGTGACTTGCAGACTTCATGTAGATATCTTCAATCTTTCTATGCACATCATTTAGATGAACATTATCCATGCAGCTTGAGATTCATCCAATGGGAGAGGCGCTCTTGTCCAACCAATCGATGAGGACGCAGTGTATCCAAGTGGAAGGCTGTGGCTATAAAAGGGATTTCTTTAAGCCACCAGGTGGTTGATGGATGCTGATGGATCCAGTCTAAGCTCTTTGGAGCTGACTAGAGGACCAGGATATCTTATGGCTTCAATCTAGGGACTCCGGTTGGAGACCGTATCCACAGCCTAGGGATTTCGACTCCGGCTGCCAGGATTGTAACATCAAACCAGGACTACCTAAGGAGGACACTCAGGTTGGGACAGTTCAGTCACCTGTTACAGACTTTGCAGACCTCAGACAGCTTCCTAAATCTGGCATTATTCCTTTCTCGGTGGGTGCAATAGCCCTGGAACCTCTGAGGCATGGACAGGTGAGCCAGCGGAAGGGTGAGACTCTGTTGCCTGTTACATTTGTGTGTTTTGCTGGTTATGTGTTATGTGCCATTAATTGTTTGGGGATCCAATAAAGTCTAATTATTGTGGTTCCCTCACCCTGTGTTGTCTGAGTAGTGTTACACCCACAGTTAAGGAGGCCGGCGTTCAGTTGGGATGAGCCCTGAGCCACGCTGTCTTTCTAAAGGCGGCGGGTTTTAGTGGACGAGAGCACCCACTGAGTCCCGTGTCTCCACACTAACTACTAGAAATGTACAATTGACACAATTAACAAAACATTATAATTGGATCCTTGTGAATATAAAATCTCTCCGAACCTTACATTTGCCCCTTCTTTCTGTTTTCAACATATTAACATCAAGAATCAACTGTTAACTTGCTGTTTATTATATAACACTACCTTGGACAAATGCAATTATTAACAAATAAATGGTATTTTCTTAACAATTTGCCAAGACTTATATATAAAACGTCACCACTTCTATGATTTTTCCCAACATAAGTTAGAATAGTTGCAGTTGTTATAAAAAGTAACAAGACTTCATATATAAGACTTGGGAAAGTGTATTATTTTCTTATGTCAATTTGAAAAGTAAACTGACCTTTTAGAAACAAAGAGGTCTAACAACAAAGCTCTCAAGGTTATAAACAGTATATAGTTAGTATGCCCACATATCTATTGCAGTACATTCCCTAGTGGTTAAAATAAACATCAAATAGAAAAGTGTAGGATACAAGCTTACATAGTAATGATGTGGAGCCCTGTACCCCAACGCGCGTTTCAACCAGCTTCATCATGGAGCATTTGAGGTGCATCTCTCTTATTCAGCCAGATAATTTTGGTTAACGGAATTTTGGTAGGTTCTAATATTCTCCATCAAGGCTGGCATACAAGATGACATTCCAGATGAAATGGGGCTTTTATGAGCCTGATACAAAAAAGAAATCACAATACAAATCTAATAAACAATTGTGTTGCACATAACTTTTTTCTTTGCCAGGCCTTAAGTTTTCTCTACATTAGTTTTTCACTCATATTATTTTTGAATTTGAAAGCTCATCTTTAGTAAATACCCAATTTATAAGTCAGATTTGATTTATTTGCTTAGCATATTGATTAATTTAAAAAATAATCTCAGTAACATCTGCTGTGAATTTTACCATATACTTGAGCTGAAATCAGGTGTTTAGAAAGGCGCAAAGCAATTGGGAACATTTTCTAAGCAAATTTAGAAATAGTTTTAACCCTTTCCCATTACATTTTTGTTTATTTCTCCTCTTTTTAAAGGAGCCATAAGGTTTTTTTCATAGACATCGCTGCATGAGGGCTTGTTATTGCTTATGGAGTTGCAGTTTTGAATGACAAAATTCATTTCACCATATAATATACTTATAAATGAGAAAAAAAATACATCTCCATCACGGACTTTTGGAATCTCTTGGTATGGTCGGCACGGTGGCTAGTGTCTTGGATTTAAATCTCACCGAGGACATCACCTGCAAAGAGTTTGTATGTTCTCCCTGTGTTGTGTTTGCGTGGGTTTCCTCCAAGTACTCAGGTTTCCTCTCACACTCTAAAAATGGGCTGATAGAGAATTTAGATTGTGAATCTCAATGGGACAGTGATGATGTCTGTAAAGTGCTGTAGAATATGATGGCGCTATATACAGTGGCATGGAAAAGTTTGGGCAGCCCTAGTCAAAGTTACAAGACGTTTTCAGCCTACTGTGTCTTCAGCCATGAGGCAAGCCCATGTCGATGTACAAAAATCTGAGATGGCAGTCCCACATAGATGCGTACAAAAAGAGGAAAAAAGTCCAGCACCGAGGTCTGCTTGATATATTATTAAAAGTCCATTTTATTAGAAAAAAATGTAATATCCACACATGTTAAAAGTCATGAAGCAACTAGGGATGATCGAATACTTAGATTATTCGGCTTCGCAAATATTTTCCGAATACCTCGCCGCTATTCGACTATTCGCGAATAATGATGCGCAATGTAAGTCTATGGGAATCCCAAATAACAACTATCCGGAACTATTCGGGCTTCCCATAGACTTACATTGCGCATTGAATAGTCAAATAGCGGCGAGGTGTATTTGATCATCCCTAGAAGTAACCCTTATGCGTTTTAGACCTACGATACAGGTCTTTAATCACAGGTGAATGATGACATTTTGTGACAATATTTTAAAACATTTAGTTTTCTACCCTGGTACAGCGTAGGCACTTGGTGGAAAGCCTTTCTTAAATGTGAATACGAGATTACAATACATGCTGCAAGAGATGTAGATGAGTGCCTCAAACTACATTTTGAGTCAATTTTAAAAAATATTGAGACTCCTACCCTGATACAGCCTATGCACTCAGTGGAGGAAGGCCTAGCTAAGGGATTGCAATATACCTTGCAAGAGATGTAGATCAGGTCCCTTTTTGAAGGAATACGACTCCTAGACTTGTAAAACATATGCACTACGTGCAAGAGCTACCAAAAATTAGGAGGCACTCCAATATACCCGCGAAGAGACATAGAGGAGGGCCTAAAAAAAATATTTTTTTTACCATTTGGAAGGAGTGGGAATCCTAAATAGATAAAGCCGAATCACTAAGTGTAAGGGCTGAAAAACATTTACCCCTGGGGATATATATATATATATATATACTGTATATATATGTGTGTATGTAGGAGAATTGTAGCAGCAGGTCTCTAAAAATTATATATTAGGGCATCATCTAAACATTGGAAATATTAAGAGTGAGGGTTGCATTGTTACCCTGAAACAAAAAAAATGAAAACAAGGACTGCATACCTTTGTTTGTTTGGGAAACAGTGCATGGGAATATACCGCAATAACACTAACATTATAATTGCATTTAGGTTTGGCTATTGTTATTCGGTGGGGTTGTGAAGCCTAAGTAAATGAACACTTTGATTCTTTTTTGGGAAGAATCAGCCTGTCAGCATTTTCAGTTGACAGATGGATGCAACTATCAGTTATGCCTCCTGCGGCACTAAAAATTTGCTCAGACAAAACACTAGCTGCAGGGCAGGCCAGCACCTTCAAGGCATAGATGGACAGTTCATGCCTCGTGTTCAGCTTGCATACCCAATAGTTGTATGGCACAGAGGAATAACGGAGGAAGGTGGTACAGTTGGCTAGGTACTCTACATCATCTTCATAAACATTTCGCTCCTTATCAGAGTACCTTGTATATCAGGGCCTGGACGCTGGGATGGTCTAATGAAACTGTCTAAGGCTTTTGATAGTGTTTGCCTGCCTATATTGGTCTTGCTGTGTATCTGCCTCTGCTCTACTCCTTCATTGTCCAAAGAACTCTGACCTCTGCCACCAGCATTGTCAAAAGGAAATTTTTTTTTACCAATTCTTGAACTATGACATTCTGGTATTGCACCATTTTAGTAGCTCTCTCCTTGGTTGAGAAAGCGTGCACAACCAGTAATCAGTGTTGGCCAAAATGTGTATAACGTGAGGGTCATGTGAAAGGCAGCAGGACCTAAAGTCTGCCATGTGTGCCAGACTCCCAACAGGCAAGACTTCTCTGTCCTCACCAGAAGGACGATTCTCCATCTCCTTCTCCTGCTCCTGCTCTTCAGGCTACCACACTGACAAGACTAGAACATGGTGTTGGTAGTAACCTCTATAGCGCCGGCAACTATCTCCTGTTTCTACTCCATCTCCTCATCATTGCTCAATCCATGCTGAAAAGATGAGATTGGGCTGGGTAGTATCACCTTGTGTACGTTCTTCTTCCAACTCCACCTGTTCCGCACTCAAAGATTCCTCTTTAATTTCACTTTAAGTGAGTGTTTGAGTTGACCAAAAGCAGCATGGTAACACTGATTATGGCATCATCACCACTCACAATCTTGGTTGAGTCCTCACAGTTTTGGAAAAGAGCATAGATGTCAGACATTGATGGCCACTCATTGGTTCTTATGTGTGGAGGCTGACTGCATGTTGGAGCTGGTATTCAACTATTGCCCTCTGCTGCTCATAAAGTCTTGCCAAAATATGCAACATTGAGTTCCAGTATGTGGGCATGTGGCAAACAATTTGGTGACCTGGGACTTGCAAGTGCTGCTACAGCACTGCCAGACCAGCGGCAATTGTAGCTGACTTGTGGAAATGGGCCCACACATGGCCTACCTTGACAAATAGCTGAGGCAAATATGGGTAGGGGTTCAGAAAGTGTTGAACCACTAACTTAAACATGTGGGCCAGACATGGTACATGTGGCAGCTTACCAAGTTTCAGAGTTGCCACAAGGCTACAGCTATTCCATGACTGTTTGGAGGTTCAGCAGCAAGGGCCACAGATCTTTCTACTCCGTTAGACCTTTCAGCAATTCTCAGGCGGTGTGCTGTTTGTCACCTAAAGATATGAGTTTCAGAAGAACCTGTTGCCACTTCACCAAAGCAGTGCTGCAGTGCTTCTAGCTTGCAACTAAAGGCTGCTTTACACCAGACAATCTATTGTGCGATAGATCGTCGGGGTCACGGTTTTTGTGACGCACATTCGGCATCGCTGGCGATTCCGGCCTGTGTGACACCTCCTAGCGACGCAGTATCACTCACAAATCGTGAGTCGTGTACTGGTCGCTAGGTTCCATAATATCATTTAATTTAGTTGTTCATCGTTTCCGTGGTAGCACACGCCGCACCGTGTGACACCCCGGGAACGATGAACATCAGCTCACCTGCGTCACGCGGCCGCCACCGCCTATGTGAAGGAAGGAGGTGGGTGGGATGTTTACGTCCTGCTCATCTCCGCCCCTCCGCTTCCATTGGCCGGCGGCCGTGTGACGTCGCTGTGACGCCGAACGTCCCTCCCACTCCAGGAAGTGGACGTTCGCCGCCCACAGCGAGGTCGCTCGAGAGGTAAGTACGTGTGACGGGGGGTTACCGACTTTGTGCGACACGGGCAGCGATTTGCCCGTGACGCAAAAAGGACGGGGGTGGGTACGATCGATTGTGAAATTGCACAATCGGTCGTACCGTGTAAAGCAGCCTTAATAGGGATGAAAATTCGGATATGGAGTATGAGGAGGAATAGGGGGTGGAGGAGCTGGTGTAGGAAGCAAAGGAAACTCGCCCACAATTCTAGGTATTGGTAGCAGGTGTGCTGTCCCAGAGTCAGACTGAAGTCACCGGACATCACACTGAGGCTCCCTGCTGCTCTCAGTAAAAGTGGAACCCGCTGCCTGATTATGGGACATGGCCGCATGGCAATCCAGCAGCAGGTTCCACTTTCACCCAGAGCAGCGGTTAGCCCCAAGTGTGACCTCCGGTCACCTGACTTACTTCACCGCTTCTCACCACCAAATCCCCCCGCTGCTATCAGTGTTTCCTGGAGTTTGTAATGATCGGTCATGTTATCGGTCACTGCAGACTCTGGATGTAGCAGAGTCGGGATCATCATGGGGCCTTGTGTGGACTACGTTGGATCTGTGGGGGTGTTTTGGGGGTTAATAAATTGGTGAAAGTGGGTGTGTAAGTTTTCTTTATTTAAAATAAAGGATTTTTTCTGTTCGTGATTTTTTTTTTCTTTGACTTTTACAGGATTAGTAATAGGGGGTCTTATAGACCCTTCTCCATTAATAATTCAGGGCTTGATGGCAGCTGTGATTTTTTTTTTACAAATCACAGCTGTCATTAACCCCTTATATTACCCTGATTTCACCAGGGCAATTGGGATGAGCAAGGTAAAGAGTTGGAATTGTCGCATCTAATGGATGCGACAATTCTGGGCAGCTGCGAGCTGCTATTTTTAGGATGGGGGGTCCAATAACTATGGGACTCTTCAGCCTCAGAATACCAGCACCAACTGTCAGCTTTATTATGGCTGGGTATCAAAATTGGGGGGGGCAGCATGCTTTTTTTTTTTAAATTATTTATTTATGTAATTTTTAAAAAGCCTCATAGTGTCCCTCTAATTTTGATACACAACCAAGATATCGCACGCATATAAGGGCTGCTGCCTGTAGATGTCTGCTTTATCTGTGCTGGGTATCTATATATGGGAGACTCTGCAACATTTTTTTTTATTTATTTATTTTTACACTCTATTCGAAGACCCAGACAGCTACTGTGAGGGAAGCCAAGCAAAGGCGCTGACACGCCAGCATTCTGACTTCAGACAATCACAGACACCAGCAGGGAGGGTGGGCAGGGGAAGCAGTGAATAATATGTATGAGATCTAATGAGTGGAACGAGAAGTAGTGTGACAGACGTGAGGAAACTCCCTAAGTCTTTTTTTTTTCACTGTGCCCTGCAATCACAGTAATGCCAGCAACAAAGAGGGCTATGGCATTACTGTGAATGGAAGGCAATCCAAACATGTGTAGTGGCTGAAAATCGGGTACCAAACATGCTGGAGAAGTCTTGAAACTCACTAGGTGAATACCAAAATACTCAACGAGTAACGGATATCACGAACACCTTAATATTCATGCGAGTAAAAAATAGTAGCAAATGAATTCGCCCATCATTAATTTTTAAATAAATATAATGAATAAATGGAATAACATTTTTTAGAAAGTTGCAGTAGCCCACCTATTCATCTGATCTAAGAAGATGTTCAAGACTAAAAATATATACGGTAGCCATTCTCTTCTAAAACAGCGCCGTATCTGTCCATAGGTTATGTTTGGCATTATAGCTCAGCCCTATTCACTTAAAAATTGAGCCACCTAGAATACCAGATGAAACCCAGGGACAGAGCAGAGCAATATAAAAGGTGCAGAAAACAAATATAGGGAAAAAATGTTTGAGTAAAAGATAAAACCATCACTTGTGCGGCTTTTTTTTTATAAATAAATGCAAAATATTTATCAATTCATAATGTAAAAAAGGGGGATAGTAGAGATGTGTCAATGATGAACCCTGTAAAACTTATGATTATATCCTTGTAAGACAAATACTGATACGAACCATTATGATGATTAGTTGAATGTTGGCCGGAGACAATGAATGTTATACGTTCCTTATCATGCCTTCCAACTGTCCTGGATTCAACGAGACTGTCCCAATTTGAGGGCTCTCTCCCGCAGTTCACAGCTCTTGTCCCGTCTCCTCCCCTCAGTTCAGTGAATAAATTAACTCAAGACAAACAGTGTATAAATTAAATTTTAATCTGCTCTGAGTTCCCAGGGCAGGATTCTGAACTCATCTACTTGTGAGCTCTTTGTCCATAGGCAGCAGCGCTACCATTGAATTACTGCCTGAATTGAGAGGCAGTGGATTTGGTAATCTTGACCTGTATTGCAGGCTGAGAAGCCAAAAGCAAATTATTCAGGTACATAGAAGATATACAGTATTGCTAGTTATACACTACATCTCTATGTAGCTGAAGGAAGAAGTCAGATTATTTTGTTCCCATAAAACTACTATAAAGAAATGAGGAAAAAATGACAAAATTATAATATTATTTTTAACTCCTCTTGTAATCAAACCAGCAACTTTCAAACACAATACAGCAGCCCTAGCTGTCCTAGCTGTGGAGTCACCACCTTTGATGATGCAAAGACAGAAACTGTGGAAGAAGAAGCGCAATAGGGTCTTACTACAATTAAAGATCTGGAGAGTAATGGAATTACACTCACCTAGACAGGTTGGGAAAGTCACAACCCCTATAACAGCCACGAGATGTACAGGTGAATAGCTGCAGCCCCGAGTGGAGTAGATAAGTCCTAATAGGAGAAACAGGAGTTCAGCCACGCTGTCACCACATCAGAATGTATTAAAAATGTATGTCTTTATTCTTTCATGCACATGTCAACGCGTTTCAGGAGTCACAGCTCCCTCCTATCATGACTTATCCCCTTTGATGATGTCAGAGGAAGGATTTTGTGTAGATGAACCTGCAATGTAGCCTCTGATACACAGGACATAGAGATCCATTGTACAGGGCAGCGTCTCTGTGTCCTGTATTCTAGAAGAAGAGGAAACATGTTTGTTTCTTCTAATAAAATTACTAAAAATAATAATAAAAAAAAATAAAATAATGTAACTTTGATTGCATTTTATTTTTAAAATAATAAATATCAGCAAATAACATGAACATATTTGGTGTCCCTGTTATTGTTATGATCTGCACAACACAGCGGTCAGATTATTTATGGAGATCGGTAAATCGCTAAAAAAATGGTGCAATTGAATATTTTTCTCTATTAAAACCCATAAAAAATGTAATAAAAATGTATCACTGAGGCCAAGTTCACACGTAGCGTAAATGCTGCATTTTTTCTCCAGGTGTCGGCATCACGAGCGCAATAACGATCTATGAATATTGCGTCTTTGCTGTGTTTTATGCGTTTTCTCCGATATTTGATACATGTTTGGTATAGATGTGAATCCGAGGTTTTAATGCATTTTAATGCTACAGAAAAGCTTTGATTCTGTTTATAAATGAAACGGCACTTTTTTTCACTTGCATTTTTTTTTCAGGCTCCACAAATAAGCCTATAAAGAAAAAAAACACCAAAACTGCACAGTTCAGCAGCGTATTTAGATGCACAGAGAGCGGAGATTTCATTATGTGTCATCCATTTTCCTTGAACATTTAGTCCATGTTCACATGTAGCGTAAATGTTGGGTTTTTCTGCTGCTTTTTTTGCACATAATTTCCGCTGTGTTTAGTTGTCCAAGCAAAGTGGATATGATTATGTGATTTCATGAAAAGATGTCACTGAACTCTACGGTTTTGGTGCTTTTTTTTCCCCTCTAGAGGTTTCTATGTGGAGCCTAAAAAAATGCAGGAAAAAACTGCAGTTACTTATTTAACTGCAGAATCAAAGCTTTTCTGTACTATAAAAACGCAGCTTCAACTGCACCAAAAACGCAAGAAATAATGGGGAAAAGGCATAAAAAATGCAGCAAAAATGCAATAATCAAAGAAGATTGTTATTGTGTAATTTGGTGCAGACAGCGGCAGAAACAATAAACACAGTATTTATGCAACATGTGAACACAGCCTTATAGACACAAAAAAGCAACATGTCATATAGTGACACTTATAAATATGAGAATCTGGCTGCTATGCATGAATGAACAGTCCAGGGCGTCTGCTGAACATCCCTCACTGCCAAATGGGTGTGGGTTGGGATGTGGTCAAAATTTGCAGCATAATTTGTCCCACTTTCTGTTCTTCAAAAGTTGGAAGGTATGTGTTGCAGGTGGGGAGGGCGCTGCGCTCACCACGCTCGGGTCCGGCGCTGCTGCTGCTCGGTGGCTCGAGCGGTGGGCCAGATCCGGGGACTCGAGCGGCGCTCCTCGCCCGTGAGTGAAAGGGATGGTTTGGTGGGGTTTGGGATGTCGGTTTGTGACGCCACCCACGGTATGTGGTGAGGTTGGGAAACCACCGCTGCTCTGTACGGGGATCCCGGGAGCGTTGACAGGGAGCAGCTGGGATGGTTCTCTGCCCTCCGTGGGTAGGGGGAATTTTGGTGGTCCCGGGGCCCGGTGATGTTGACTGGAAGGTGGATGGCGGGCTATGGCGAGGTGCAGGGTCGCGGGGGCAGCGCGGTGCCAGACGGCACAGTGGTACTCACTCAGCCAGTAACGTACACGGAGTCTCTGGTAAAACAGACGGCTAGATGGACGGGTCCCACAGGCGGCTGCGGTGATCACTCCCGGTAGGTTGACGGTGACTGTCTCTCCCTGCACCTTTGTTGTGTTTTCGGCCCCGATGGCTTCCCACCTGTGGCCCACTCCCCAGCGATGTGTTTGCCAGAGGAGCCCCTTTTGCCCGCAGGCGCTGGCCCTGGGAACTCTAGCTATGGCGGTAGCTGTATTTCCCTTCACGGTTGAGCGGTTGCCTTCAGTCGGGTCTTTGCTGCTGGGAAACCCCGGAGGTTCCCGTCGCTGATGGATTTGACCGGTTTAACGGCGACTCCAAGCCTGGTCGGGGTCCGTAGGCCCTGCCAGATGGTGCTGGCTTCTCTTCGCTCCCCGATCCGGTACCGGCGGGCCACCTCCCATCCCCGGTCCTTACGGTTGTACGTCAATCAGCCTCGCCTGCAGACGGTCACCACCATCTGCCAACCTTGCTGTAGGTGCCCGGGCCACGTACCCGGACACGGTCAGTCTGCTCCAGCTCCTCAACTACTACTTCCACCCTTCACTTTCCCTCACGGAACTTCAACTAACTTGCTTTTCCCGCCTCCAGGGCTGTGAACTCCTCAGTGGGAGGAGCCAACTGCCTGGCTCCACCCCATCTGGTGTGGACATCAGCCCCTGGAGGGAGGCAACAAGGATTTGTGTCTGACTTTGGTGTTCCTAACCGGGGTGTGGGGTGTGTTGTTGCAGTACCTGTGACGTCCTGGCTTGTCCAGGGCACCACATTCCCCCTTGGTTAAACGCAGACCGTCCGCGGGCTGCCCGTCCATCACCAGTTTAATTTTCTTTTTAAACTGCAAAAAGTAGAAAACACATAAACATCAACATATGCATTTCTTTATAAAACTTCCCATAACGGGAGGCACGGTACTTTAACGTTACTAAACAGCAGTCTTTTATTAATGGTAACGGCTTCCGCTCTCCCCCCGCCCAAACAACCTGTCCCTGATGCTGCCCCTAAGAAGTGGGCAGCACCCCTTGCCCCAGTCCAGAACCAAATTGCCCGAGCGGGTACGGTCCCTTCCAGGGGACCCCGTGTCCATGGGGGGCCCCCTGACCCCCGTAGGATCGCCACCGGTTACGGTAGTGGCGGGCCTGGGCCATCCCTTTCCTCCAGGCCCATCCTCCCAAATCAGCCTCTCCGGAGGCGGTAACGGTAAAAGCCAACATTTTTATTTACATGCCACAAGTTTGTGGTTGCCCTGCAAGTTCTCGGGCTTGTCCGTAAGTAGTTCCTTATGCACAGTGCAAAGGGTCCCTACGGGGACAACTTGCCGGCAACGGCCGGGTCAATCACAATGCTAATCTGGTCACAGTTCGGTTGATTACTTCCTCTTATCATTCGGTTACATACTTATACATTCAAGAACATCACACTCAATCAATGTTAGTCTCCCTGTACCTAAGCGGGGGTCGACCTAGGTTGGGACGTGTGGATCTACGGGGGCCAAGGTTGGTGGTGGTAGGCAGTGGGGCAGAGGACACAGCTAGTTCCTCCCCCCAGCTATCGTGTGGGGCAGGCAGAGGAATAGGAGAGTTGGGTACAGGCACATCCCTGGGCCCTGGGGCATTAACGGCCACTTCCATCTCTACTTCCTCCACGGGTTGTGGGAACAGTATTACTGGAAGGATCACTGCGCCGTTCTGTGTAGGCCAATCGGCCAGGAAATCACCCATCATGGTGTGGATTACCCCTTTCTCCTTCTCCTCAGCCGGTTCGGTAGCAGGGGCTTCAGTTGCCGTCCTCAATGGTGGGGGACATCTCTTCAGGTGATCTCGGGAAACCGTGGCCAAAGTTTTCCCCTGGTCACGGCTGATCTGGTAGGCTGTCCCATTCTCCCAATTGGTGGGTTGTATTACATACGGGGCCTCCTCCCATTGATCGTCTAGCTTATGGGCCCTTCGCTTTCGCTTCAAGACGACATCTCCTGGCAGAAAGGGACCTGCAGGCGCCTTTTGGTTGAAGCACTGCTCCTGCTGCCTCCGACTCCAGCACAAATTCTTTTCCACATAGTCCTGGACCTGTTGGTACTGTGCTCTTCATCGGGTGTCCTACACCGCGGTCGAAGGGAGCGCTTCCGGGGCCTCCAACCCCATCTCCAGGTCCACTGGCAGTCGACCGGGCCGAGCTCTCATCAAGTACGCTGGTGTGCACTTCGTAGAGCTGGAAAGGATGTTGTTGTACATATCGACCAGATCAGGTAGTTTTTCTGGCCATAGGTTCCACTCCTCCAGTGGTAACGTCTTGAGGAGGTTCAGGACCAAGTGGTTCATCTTTTCGCACATGACGTTGGTTTGGGCGTGGTAAGGCGTGGTCCGAATCTTCTTGCACCCGTACAAGTGGCAGAATTCTTGGAACACCTCTGCTTCAAAGGCCGGGCCCTGGTCGGTAAGCAGTAAGCACCTTCTCTGGGTATCAATACGGCCGATAGAAATAGGCCTGGAATGCCCTAGCGGCGGTACGGCCGGTCAGGTCCTTGACTGGGACAACCACCATAAATCTTGAATAGTGGTCCACAATGGTCAGGGCATAAGTATACCCACTTCGGCTAGGGGTGAGCTTCACATGGTCGAGGGCCACCAGCTCCAGTGGTTGATGTGTAACGATTGGGTGTAGAGGGGCCTTCTGGCTGGCCTCGTCCCTTCTTTTTAGTGCGCACGGGCCGCATTCTCGGCACCAGGCCTCCACAGATTCCCGCATCCCACTCCAATAGAACCGCTCCCTTAACAACATTTCCAGCTTCTTCCACCCGAAGTGTCCGGCACCGTCATGGTATGTGTCACGCTCCCCGGGTCCTCGGATCCCCTCCCCGGGTCCCCTGCTCCGATCCCCGGCTCACCTGCCACGCTCCCCGCTCTCCAGCCTCCGGTGCCCGCACTTCCCAGGCCCCCTGGTCTCCGCTCCCGGCGCCCGGCGGCTTCCCAGTTCCTGGCCGGCTCCCCTGCGTCCTCCCTTCAGCTTCCTGCCCTGGCTTCTGGCACCCGGGCCGCGCGCATGCGCATTAGGGCGCGCGCGCGGTCACTGAACCTTTCTTAAAGGGCCAGTGTCAATTAACAGGAAATGATGCACTCAGGTACAGGGTATCTAGGGGGTTAATGTCCAAGGGAGCGGGGCCTGTTCTTCGTGTTTTCCCAAGCTAGGAGTCAGGTCTCCTTGTGTTCTATGAGATACTTACCTCTCTGTCTTCTAGAGCCGATCCTGCATCGCCATCCGGTCCTGCGGTACCTCGAACCCCGAACGCTGCCCATCTGCCATCCTGACAGTCCGTACCATCTCGGATCCCTGCGGTGACCCGTCATCTCGCTCCAACGGTTCCGGACCCTGCCTGACACCATCACGGCTTCCGAACCTGAGCTCCGTCACCCGGACCACCATCCGTGACCTCGTGGTCCCAGGGACTTCTCCATTTGCTCTCAGTGCACGGACTGTCCTGCTACCTACAGTGCTCCGGCTACCGGACTCCTTTCCCTCATCCGGGAGTTCGGCCCAGTGGATCCACCTCCAGGGTCTACCCGTCCATCTGGCCCTAACAGTAAGAACAGGCCATGGATCCCGCCGAAGCACTAGCGGCCTTGCATGAGGAACTCCAACGCCAGCGTGAAGTCCAGACCCGCATGCTGAACTTTATGACTTCCGTGGACACCCGCCTGACCACGCTACAAGCGGCAGTCACGTCTTCGACATCCCGAGCCTCCACTAGTCAAGCCACGACCCCCGCTCCCGTGGCCGCCTCTTCGGATGCTTCCAGACTGCGTTTGGCCTCACCACCCCGGTACGCCGGAGATCCCAAGACCTGCAGGGGGTTTATAAACCAATGCTCCCTCCATTTCACGCAGCTGCCACATCTGTTTGCCTCCGACCAAGCCAAGGTCGCCTTCATCATGTCTCACCTAGAGGGCGAGGCACTGGCGTGGATGAACCCCTTGTGGGAGAAGGAGGAACCTATGACCAAGAACCTCCAGGAGTTCCTGCAGGCCTTTCGCAGCACTTTTGACGAACCCGGACGCGCCTCCGCGTCTGCGTCATCACTTCTCCGGTTACGTCAGGGAACACTGACGGTGGGTCAATACGCCATCCGTTTCCGCACCTTGGCTTCAGAACTCGGGTGGAATAACGAGGCCCTAACCGCCGCCTTCTGGGAAGGACTATCGGGTCGAATCAAAGATGAGCTGGCTGGACGTGATGTACCGTCCACTCTGGACGCCCTGATTACCCTAGCGACTCGAGTGGACATACGCTTTCAGGAGCGGTCCAAAGAGCTGTCCCGTGAGAGACGTCCGGTAAGGCATTCCTCTCCTCCACCGAAGCCCACCGTACTCCAGTCAACGGCCTCTGGTGTCTCCGTCCATGAGCCCATGCAGATCGACCGTGTGCGACAGTCGGAACAACGTCGAGCAGAGCGGCTCGCCAAGGGTCTCTGCTTTTACTGCGGAGAAAGCACACACCTGCTACGCGCCTGTCCAGAGAGGCCGGGAAACTCCAAAGCCTAGGGTTGGTAGGAGAGGCCACCCTAGGTGCTGGGACTCTCTCAGACCCAGTTACATGGACTGTGCAAGTGACAACGGGAGAGACGCGGTTTACGGCTGAGGCGTACCTCGATTCTGGGGCAGCAGGCAATTTCATCCAGCAGGCCACGGTGGACAAGTACCAGGTGCCTGTTACTCCACTAGACAAGCCCCTAGTGATTGCCTCTGTGGATGGGAGACCCCTCTCTGACACCATCTCCTGGATCACCAAGCCGCTTGAACTGCGTATCGGTGCTCTGCACACCGAGAACATCGCTCTCTACGTCCTCCCACATATGTCACATCAAATCCTGCTGGGACTTCCCTGGTTGCGGACACACGAGCCTTCAGTCAGCTGGGGCACAGGCGATATCACTCGATGGGGGTCTTCTTGCCATGAGAGATGTCTGAAGACCATACAACCCATCCGGCGACCTCCGGTTTCCGAGTCCCTACCGGGACTGCCCTCAGCCTATTGGTCCTTCGTGGACGTCTTTGATAAGAAGGAGTCCGAAGTACTCCCGCCACATCGTCCTTACGATTGTGCCATTGACCTGCTCCCGGGAACTACACCACCTCGAGGACGGATATATCCACTATCTCCAGCCGAAACAAGGGCCATGTCTACGTACATCACAGAGAGCCTGGCTAAGGGATTCATCCGGAGATCCTCCTCTCCTGCTGGAGCAGGCTTCTTCTTCGTAAAGAAGAAAGAGGGTGACCTACGCCCATGTATAGACTACCGGGGATTGAACCTAATCACCGTGAAAAACAAGTACCCCCTGCCGCTCATCCCCGAATTGTTTGATCGGCTCAGAGGAGCTCGTGTGTTCACCAAGTTGGATCTTCGGGGTGCCTACAACCTGGTCCGTATCCGCTCAGGGGATGAATGGAAGACCGCGTTCAACACTCGCGATGGGCACTATGAATACTGCGTGATGCCCTTCGGCCTGTGCAACGCACCAGCAGTCTTCCAAGAATTAGTGAACGATGTGTTTCGGGACCTTCTCTACGTCTGTGTGGTGGTATATCTGGATGACATCCTTGTCTTCTCTCCGGACCTCCAGACCCACCGAGAGAACGTGCAACTGGTTCTACAACGACTGAGAGAGAATCGTCTGTACGCCAAGTACGAGAAGTGCGTCTTCGAACAGTCTTCTCTCCCCTTCCTGGGGTACCTCATCACCGATACCGGACTGCAGATGGATCCCAAGAAGGTCTCCTCCATTCTCAACTGGCCTCCTCCTTCTGGACTGAAGGCAATCCAACGTTTCCTGGGATTCGCTAACTATTACCGCCAGTTCATTCCTCACTTCTCGGCTCTGACTGCTCCTCTCTCCGCCTTGACCAAGAAGGGGGCTAATCCAAAGGACTGGTCACCTGCGGCCGACGCTGCGTTTGGCGCTCTAAAGCGAGCCTTTGCCTCCTCTCCTGTACTCCACCGTCCAGAGTTAAACCGCCAGTTCACCTTGGAGGTGGATGCCTCCTCCTCGGGAGCCGGAGCAGTGCTCATGCAGAAGTCCTCCTCCGGGAAGATGGTGACGTGCGGTTTCTTCTCCAAGAGCTTCTCCGCGCCTGAACGCAATTACACCATCGGTGACCGAGAGCTATTAGCGGTCAAACTGGCTCTGGAGGAATGGCGCTATCTTCTGGAAGGAGCAGTGTACCCTGTCATTGTTTACACGGACCACAAAAACCTGGAATACCTGCGGACTGCTCAGCGACTGAACCCACGGCAAGCCAGGTGGTCCTTGTTCTTTGCCCGGTTCGACTTCCAGCTTCATTTCCGACCCGCGAACAAGAATGTACGTGCTGATGCCTTGTCTAGGTCTTTCGTGCCCCTGGAACAGGAGGAAGAGACATCTCAACCCATCATCTGTCCAAGTAAGATTATTCCGGTGGCTCCTGTCACCCTGGCCCAGATACCACCTGGGAAGACTTATGTCTCTGAGGCTGACAGGCAAAAAGTGTTACACTGGGGCCATGCCTCGAAAACAGCCGGTCATGCAGGTCAGAAGAAAACATGGAGCGCTATTGTACGTCATTATTGGTGGCCATCCCTGCGCACGGACGTCGCCTCTTTTGTCTCTGCCTGCTCCTCCTGTGCCAGGAACAAGACACCCAAACACCTGCCATACGGCCGTCTTCTGCCTCTGCCCATACCCTCAGTTCCCTGGCAACACATAGCGATGGACTTTATTACGGACTTGCCATTATCCTCCGGACACACAGTCATATGGGTCGTGGTGGATCGGTTCTCTAAAATGGCCCATTTCGTTCCTATGACTGGACTGCCCTCTGCTCAGGAACTCGCGGACGCCTATATACAGCACATCTTCCGCTTGCATGGCTTTCCATCACACATAGTGTCCGACAGAGGAACTCAGTTCACCTCCCGCTTCTGGAGGGCTCTCTGCAAACATCTGGGAGTGACTCTGGACTTCTCCTCAGCCTACCATCCTCAGTCGAATGGCCAAGTGGAACGGATCAATCAGATATTGACCTCTTTCTTGCGTCACTACGTGAACGCCCATCATGACGATTGGTCCACGCTTCTTCCTTGGGCTGAATTCTCCCATAATCACCACGTCAGTGAGTCCTCCTCCAGTTCTCCCTTCCATGTCGTCTACGGACTTCAGCCGTCTGTCCCATTGCCTGTATCCTCTTCCTCGGACATCCCTGCTGCTGATGCAGTACTCCGTGACTTTACATCGATTTGGGACTCTGGTAAGGCCTCCCTTGCACGTGCCTCCCTGCGGATGAAGAGACATGCGGACAAGAGACGTCTGGATCCTCCGTGTTTCTCTCCGGGAGATCTCGTCTGGCTTGCTTCCAAATACATCCGACTGAAGATACCATCCTACAAGCTGGGACCTCGCTACATCGGACCGTTTAAAGTCCTCGGCAAGATCAATGAGGTCTCCTACAAACTGCAGCTCCCGGCCACGATGAGAATACCCAACTCCTTTCACGTCTCTCTGCTCAAGCCGGTTGTCCTTGGTCCCTTCTCCGCTGCCGCCAGTCCGGCCCCTCCTCCTATTGCTGAGGACGACATCTATGCGGTAAGAGATATCGTGGCCATGAAGACCGTACGTGGTCGACAGTTCTTCCTGGTGGACTGGGAAGGGTATGGTCCTGAGGATAGATCCTGGGAGCCCAGGGAGAACGTGGGCACTCCTCTGATCCGTGCCTTCCTGTCCCGGTTGCGGGGAGGGGGGCGTGGGGGGGGGTACTGTCACGCTCCCCGGGTCCTCGGATCCCCTCCCCGGGTCCCCTGCTCCGATCCCCGGCTCACCTGCCACGCTCCCCGCTCTCCAGCCTCCGGTGCCCGCACTTCCCAGGCCCCCTGGTCTCCGCTCCCGGCGCCCGGCGGCTTCCCAGTTCCTGGCCGGCTCCCCAGCGTCCTCCCTTCAGCTTCCTGCCCTGGCTTCTGGCACCCGGGCCGCGCGCATGCGCATTAGGGCGCGCGCGCGGTCACTGAACCTTTCTTAAAGGGCCAGTGTCAATTAACAGGAAATGATGCACTCAGGTACAGGGTATCTAGGGGGTTAATGTCCAAGGGAGCGGGGCCTGTTCTTCGTGTTTTCCCAAGCTAGGAGTCAGGTCTCCTTGTGTTCTATGAGATACTTACCTCTCTGTCTTCTAGAGCCGATCCTGCATCGCCATCCGGTCCTGCGGTACCTCGAACCCCGAACGCTGCCCATCTGCCATCCTGACAGTCCGTACCATCTCGGATCCCTGCGGTGACCCGTCATCTCGCTCCAACGGTTCCGGACCCTGCCTGACACCATCACGGCTTCCGAACCTGAGCTCCGTCACCCGGACCACCATCCGTGACCTCGTGGTCCCAGGGACTTCTCCATTTGCTCTCAGTGCACGGACTGTCCTGCTACCTACAGTGCTCCGGCTACCGGACTCCTTTCCCTCATCCGGGAGTTCGGCCCAGTGGATCCACCTCCAGGGACTACCCGTCCATCTGGCCCTAACAGTATGCCTGTAGGACAGTGGGCACGTTAGCCTGAGGAATCACCAGCTGGCGAATCTTCTCATAGGTTTTCGGATTGATCAACTCCCGATACAGCTTCCCTTGGTGCAGTTATAGCCGGGTTCGTTGCCGCCACAAGCGTTGGGCCTCGGCAGGGGCAGCAGGGTCCATTCCAGCAGAGCCCTGTTCCACCAAGGTCTTGACCAAACGGACAGCGGGTGCCTGATCCTAAGCTTCTTGCCACCCCTTACTGGGCAGTGGGTCCAGGTTCACCTGTTGTTGATGGACACGCAACTTCTCAACTGGCGGCCGGTGAAACGCAGGCAACTCGATCTCTTCGAGGTCATCATCATCCAGCACCTCTTCCGACAGGTGGGGCATCCGGGAGAGTGCATCGGCATTAGCATTTGTACGGCCGGCCCGGTATTTGATGGTGAAGTCGTAATTGGCCAGCCTGGCCACCCACTGCTGCTCCAATGCGCCCAGCTTAGCTGAATCTAGATGGGTTAGTGGGTTATTGTCCGTGTAAGCGGTGAACTTGGCCGATGCTAGGTAATGGCAGAACCGCTCGGTGATAGCCCACACCAGTGCTAGAAGATCGAGCTTGAAGGAGCTGTAATTCTCAGGATTCTTTTCTGTAGGTCGGAGTTTTCGGCTGGCATAAGCGATCACCCTCTCCCTGCCGTCTTGATTCTGGGCCAATACCGCCCCCAAGCCCACATTGCTGGCATCGGTATAAAGGATGAATGGGAGGCTGTAGTCGGGGTACGATAGGATTTCTTCCCCGGTCAACGCCGCTTTCAGTTGACGGAAGGACTCTTCATGCTTTTCCTCCCACGCCAACGGAGTCCCAGTAGGCCTACCACCCTTGGTCTGCCCCACGAGGAGGTCTTGCATGGGTGCAGCCATTTTCGTGTACCCTTTGATGAAGCGGCGGTAGTAGCCCACCAGGCCCAGGAACTGTCTCACCTCCCTCACCGTAGTCGGTCTCGGCCAGTCCTGTATGTCAGTGATCTTTTCCGGGTCTGGGGCGACGCCTTACGCGCCCACCACATGTCCGAGGTACTGTACCCTGGGCTTCAACAGGTGACACTTGGAGGGTTTCAATTTCATCCCATACTTGGCAAGGGACGCGAATACCTCAGCTAGGTGCTCTAGATGGGCTTCATACGTCTGTGAGTACACGATTACATCGTCCAGGTACAGCAAGACAGTCTCAAAATTCAGATATCCCAGACAGCATTCCATCAGCCGTTGGAAGGTTCCAGGGGTGTTGCACAGCCCAAACGGCATGCTGTTGAACTCACAGAGCCCCATGGGGGTAGCGAAGGCAGTCTTTTCACGGTCTTCGGGTGCCACGGCCACCTGCCAGTATCCGCTGGTGAGGTCAAGGGTAGAGAAGTAGTTAGCGGTTCTCAGCGCGGCTAGAGATTCTTCAATACGGGGCAGAGGATAGGCATCTTTATGCGTTATCTGGTTGATCTTTCGGTAATCCACACACATCCTCATTGTGCCATCCTTTTTCTTGACCAGCACCAGCGGAGCCGCCCAGGGACTGCAACTATCCCGAATAACCCCCGCCTCTTTCATGTTTTTCAACATGTCTTTGGCGCATTGATAGTGTGCGGGCGGGATAGGTCTATACCTCTCTTTAATAGGGGGGTGCCTGCTGGTGGGTATGTAGTGCTGGACCCCTTTAATCTGCCCAAAGTCTAGCGGGTGTTTGCTGAAAACTTGCTCGTATTCTTGCACTACCCGGTATACCCCGTCCCTGTGATGTGTGGGGGTATCGTCAGTGCCTACATTCAGCTCTCGACACCACTCACCTAACTGTGCAGGGGGCGTGTGGTGACTGGCGGAGGGCGAGGAGGTCGGGGAGACTGCCTCCTGAATGGTGTGGGGGTCCAGGGTAAGCAGCTTGGCAAGGGTGGCGTACCGGGGAAGCCTAACCTCCTCCTCCCCACAATTTAATACTCTCACGGGCACTCTCCCCTTCTTAACGTCTACCACTCCCCGGGCAGCCATTACAGTGGGCCAGTGTTCGGAGGGTATGGGGTCTACCATGGCTGGGTAATCACGTCCCTGGGGACCTACCGCTGCTCTACACCAGATCATCATTTCGCTCCGGGGAGGCACAGTTAAAGGGGCCACATCCAGCACTCTCCCTCCCCCAATCTCTCCTCCCGCAGAGTTCACTTGCTGCCGGTACATCAAGGCCCGAATCTCTTGCTGCACAGCCCTCTGTTGGCCTCCCGCTGCGGTGGCGGCCAGCTGTTGTAATAGGGTCAGCACCTCACTCATGCAATGCTCCATTACATTCGTTCCTAGCACCCCCTTTGGATCATGATCGCTGGGGTCATTCATTATCACAACCATCCCTTGGTGTTGTAGCTCGGTCCGCCCCACAGTCATAGCCACATGTTTGTACCCCACCTGGGTCAAGGGGAGGCCATCAGCGGTGATCAATGTCATGCTGCCGTCTGGAGGGGCAAGTTCATCCTCCCCCCAATACCGTTGATACAGTGTATATGGCATCGTGGTTACCTGAGATCCAGTGTCCAGGAGCGCCATCAGCGGGACGCCGTCCACAGCCAGAGGGATGATGGGGCAGGCCCCGATGAACCGGTCCCGCCAGTCGGGGGGGCCACTGGGTTCTACTCCTGAGGATTGGCCCTTGGCCCCAGGGGTTGTTCATTTAACGGACACCGTCGGGAGTAGTGACCGGGCTTGCTGCACTTGTAACAGATCGGAGGTCCATACCGTGGGTCAGTAGCCCTTCTCCGCTGCATCCAGGGGACATCTTCTGGGCGGTCGACGAGCTGTACCCCCCCCAGGGGCCGTTGGAGGCTGAAGTGCGGCGAGGATCTTGGCGAGGTCTCCATCCATACGATGGACTTGGGCAGCCAGTTCCTCCATCAATCCGCCAGAATTTGCAGGCACTGCAGGAGTTGGGGGAGAAGGGGCTACCATGATGGGAGCCATCTCAGCCGGCCACGGGGCCGCTCCAGGGACATCGGACACCAGGGGCTGCAGAGCCTCGATGGCCCGTTCTTTTAACACGGCAAAGTCCACATCAGGGTGCTCTAAGGCCCACAGCCGAAGCTGTTTGCGGTCCTCCGGGGATCTCTTCCCCTGCACGAACTGCTCTACCAGCATTTTGTTACTGTCAGCATCATTGATGGTATCTACCCGCTTCAGCATACGGAGAGAAGTTTGCAGACGCAGGGCATAGTCTCTAATACTGTCAGTAGGCCGCTGTCGGCATTGGTAAAACTGCATTCGCAGTTCAGTTCCGGTGCGAGTCTCAAAGGCAATCAGTAGCTTTTCGAAGATAGCGGCCACGGAGGACCGGTCCCCCTCGGCCCAGGTCTCCGTCTCCTGCTCAGCCGCGCCGGTTAGCTGCCCCAGCACTACCGCTGCACGCTGCTTATCAGTCAGGGGGTACAGTTCTAGGAGTGGGCTAAGCTTCTTCCGGAAGACCTGTAAAGTGTCAGGTTTCCCGTCTTAATGCGGCAGCCAGGTAGCTCCGGGCACATAGGGCAGGAGAACGGCATCACTTGAGCAAGGGCGGGAGCCGCGGCCCCTGCCGCTCCTGCGGCCGGAGTACGGCTGGGCTCATTCCCATCCACAGGCACTCCTACGGCTACGTCCACTGCTCCTCCAGCGGCTCCGTCGGTTGCAGACATCTTGTTTCCGTCCCCCCTTGGTTTCTTTCCGGCACCTCCTCTTCAGGGGCGGAGCTTTGGCTTTCGCGCCTCCACTGCTCGGGAAGACGCTCGAGCGGGGAACTTTTCGCGCCCAAGATGGCGGCTTCTGAAAATGTTCGACCGGACACCTCCGGCGGGACACAAGGCGCACTTCTACCAGGCGGTAGAACGGTAAGATCCTGTTCGTGACGCCAAGTTGTCGCGGGCAGGGAGGGCGCTGCGCTCGCCACACTGCTGCTGATGTTCGGTGGCTCGAGCGGTGGGCCGGATCCAGGGACTCGAGCGGCGCTCCTCGCCCGTGAGTGAAAGGGATGGTTTGGTGGGGTTTGGGATGTCGGTTTGTGACGCCACCCACGGTATGTGGTGAGGTTGGGACACCACCGCTGCTCTGTACGGGGATCCTGGGAGCGTTGACAAGGAGCAGCTGGGATGATTCTCTGCCCTCCGTGGGTAGGGGGAATTTTGGTGGTCCCGGGGCCCGGTGATGTTGACTGGAAGGTGGATGGCGGGGTCTGGCGAGGTGCAGGGTCGCGGGGGCAGCGCGGTGCCAGACGGCACAGTGGTACTCACTAAGCCAGTAACGTACACGGAGTCTCTGGTAAAACAGATGGCTGGATGGACGGGTCCCACAGGCGGCTGCGGTAATCACTTCCGGTAGGTTGACGGTGTCTGTCTCTCCCTGCACCTTTGTTGTGTTTTTGGCCCAGATGGCTTCCCACCGGTGGCCCACTCCCCAGTGGTGTGTTTGCCAGAGGAGCCCCTTTTGCCCGCAGGCGCTGGCCCTGGGAACTCTAGCTGTGGCGGTAGCTGTATTTCCCTTCACGGTTGAGCGGTTGCCTTCAGTCGGGTCTTTGCTGCTGTAAAACCCCGGAGGTTCCCATCGCTGACGGATTTGACCGGTTTAACAGCGACTCCAAGCCTGGTCGGGGTCCGTAGGCCCTGCCAGATGGTGCTGGCTTCTCTTCGCTTCCCGATCCGGTACCGGCGGGCCACCGCCCGTCCCCGGTCCTTACGGTTGTACGTCAATCGGCCTCGCCTGCAGACGGTCACCCCCGTCTGCCAACCTTGCTGTAGGTGCCCGGGCCACGTACCCGGACATGATCAGTCTGCTCCAGCTCCTCAACTACTACTTCCACCCTTCACTTTCCCTCACGGAACTTCAACTAACTTGCTTTTCCCGCCTCCAGGGCTGTGAACTCCTCAGTGGGAGGAGCCAACCTTCTGGCTCCACCCCACCTGGTGTGGACAGCAGCCCCTGGAGGGAGGCAACAAGGATTTGTGTCTGACTTTGGTGTTCCTAACCGGGGTGTGGGGTGTGTTGTTGCAGTACCTGTGACGTCCTGGCTTGTCCAGGGCGCCACATATGCTATATAGCAATTTTTCTGATTGTTCTTTTTCCCATATTACAATATGCAATATTTGCAATATTACCAAAAAATGTGCAAATATAATTGAATATGGGTTGGTAATATTGTGTCATGCAGCCCTTAATATCAGCATTGCATATTAGATTTGTAAAGGGCACATTCGTTCTTTATGTACACCAGTTACAAGAGGCAATGAAACAAGAAAATAATTCTAGAACATAATGATGTTCAGATCATGTGTGATCAATAGAAAATTATGAGTTTGATTGAAGTTAACACATTTTAACCTCAGATTTTATTTTTAAAAAGAAGTGCTTATACGCCACTCTACTCACTATAATAACTGCACTCAAGGTTGTTAAAGGAACCAATCACCAGGATTTTCATATATAACCTAAAGCCAGTGCTATACTGGCGCTATTAGGCTGATTCTATACATACCTTTAGTGGTCAGCTCAGATATTTAGGTTTTGAAATCCAAGAAAGTAAAGTTTATAAAACCATCAGCTTCTTGAGTGACAGTAGCTGAGGATCAGATAATATCTGGGGGGTATTCATAGTTATCCCCTCCGCCTGTTAGAATTAGCATAAGTATTATACAATCGACTTAATTTTTGACTTAATGCAAAACACTGTGGTTTGGTTAAAACCAATTCCCAAACCAAAAGAAGCTATAGAAATCAATAAATCATTAAAATAATTTTTATTTCAAATATCAAAAAATATTAATACATACAATAATAAAATTTCCAAAGGAGTTCCACTTTAATACAACAAGGGACACGAGGAGTTAATAAGAAATATATATTAATTACAAATATAAATAGATTTTAATAAATTATTTAATAATATATATATCCTTGTCAGTGATCGATCTGTTCTGTGATAAATAATTTAGTATGCACACAGTTAATATATATATATATATATATATATATATATATATATATAAACACAAATATTTCTGGTTAGACTCAATTTAATTGTATGAACTAATTAGTTTAAATAAATAAATAGATAGAAAAATATTAAAGGTGTTTATAAATAAATAAATAAACAGCACTACTTATAGAGTGCTTAGTTTTAATACATATATTCACCAAGTTTATAAAGCAAGTGCAAAAAAAAATATGGTTCATATCATTAAGGAATTCCCAGAAATATTCATGCTCAATAGTTCTATATGGTCACTATACATATATTCTAACAGAACAACAACTGCGGTATCTAGATCACCCAGAGTTATAAGCTTATTGCTGATTAAGTGCGATGTGCGAGGTATATGCTACTCCCTGTTACAAGTGACGGACCCAGCCGTAATCACCATACAAATATAGAAGGCATAAAAACCCGCACAGTACTCACTTCAACTCCCTCCACGTCCCGTCACCCCCTAGATCACCCAGAGTTATAAGCTTATTGCTGATTAAGTGCGATGTGCGAGGTATATGCTACTCCCTGTTACAAGTGACAAGTGACAAGTGATTAATTTTTGACTTGCAGAACCTGTGCTGAGGTCATGCCCATGTGACCAGAAGGGGCGTGGCCTTAGCCAACAAAACTGACACCAGGAAGCAACATTTTTCTGTTGGCTGATGCCCCGCCCCTTCTAGTCAGATGGGTATGACCTCAGCACAGGTCTTGCAAGTCAAAAATTAAATCACTTGTATAATACTTATGCTAATTCTAACAGAGGGAGGGGATAACTATGAATGCCCCCATATATTATATGATCCTCAGCTGATGTCACTCAAGAAGCTGATAATTTTATAAACTTTATTTTCTTGGATTTCAAAAACTAAATATCCGAGATGACCACTACAGGTATGTATAGAATCAGCCTTGATAGTGCCAGTATAGCACTGGCTTTAGGTTATATACGAAAATCCTGGTGATTGGTTCCCTTTAAATTCATGCTTACTCCAAAATCGTACTCCTTACTAAAAACAAGAGCAAATTGATTGTAAATTAATCAAATTCATTTAGAATTTCTCAAATTGCATAGGTTCAGGTAAATTCGAATTTTTGGCTATTACCTTAGTGCAAAATCAGCAAAATTGCATTTGGCTGCCATTTTCTGAATTTTTAAAGAGTCAAGTTTAAAAAAAATCATACTCACCTCGCCTTGGCCGTCACCTGTTGAGCCATGCAGCCCCTGTTTGCTCTAATCTCTAACCATCCACGCCAGTCTGATGTGTCCCATCACCTTTGACTTCTCTGCCCTTCACTAAGACTCAAAATGTCATGATGTCGTAGCACCCTAGTCATGACATCAAAACAACGAGGACAAACAGATAAGGAACACCAGATGATATAAGATGAAGTGTGGTGCTCGGATAACCTAGTCTGGCGCCCAGGTGAACAGCAGGAAGGATTAGAGCAATTAATCCAGCATCTGCAGTAGATTAAAAAACTACTGTTATGAAAAAAATTAAATTAAAACTTCATGTAATGTCAAGGCATGGCTAACATCAACGCATTTCAAGCAACATTGTAGTCTTAATCATGATAAAAGTGCATATAAAGATATAAGCACTTTTGTCATGACTAAGAGCACAATGTTGCTTGAAACGCATCGATGTTAGCCATGCCTTGAAATTACATGATGTTCTAATTTAATTTATTCATTAAAGTAGTTTTTTACATCAATACAACACACATCATGATATTATATTTCATGACGTGTGGAGAAGATTCCAGATTCCAATACAGTAGACCAGACCAGAGCAAGCACTTGAGGACCAGACTGGAGTAATTAGGTCGGTACTGATGCAGAGCAGAATCTGCTATCAGTCAGTGTCGGGTGTGATTATAGCCACCACTCACTATGCACAGAGCGGTGACTGAAGCTGTACTCCTATTACTGAAAGCCAATAGTGGTAATATTACTTTTAGTACTGCGAGATTTCTTTTATAATAATTGGTATGGTGGTACTATTCAGTTAATATGGTGTGGTAATATGTGGTCTGGTCATGGTTTGGCAGTATTTATCCCTTAGGGTTCGGTTCCACTAGCGTATAGCTTCCGATGTGAGAGCATCGAAGCGATATGCTAATGACCCTCTGCTGTGTGCTTTAGCCATGGCTCATGTGACTGTGATATTATCTTGCAATCGCATCACAGGTGCGGAGAAGGGGGGAGCACTTTCTCCCCATCTCCTCTGCTACCTGTCTCTGTGTACATAGCACTGCACTCAGATTACATGCGAGTGTAGTGCGATGTTTCACACACTCCCATAAACTTGTATGGGGGTGTGTGAGCAAACACAGCATGCTACGATTCATTCTGCATGACGCTATGACATGAGAAATCAATCACAGATGGACACTGTCCCATAGTTTTGCACTGCTGCGAGGACAGTCCGATGTTTTATCAGATAACACTCGTCTGTGCAAATCGCAAGTGGAACCAAACCCTTATATGTAATATTACTTGGATATTAGTCTTGGTATAATGGATTTGTTTAGGATCAAGATAGTGATTATACTCAGACACTATAGGGTACTTTACACGCTGCGATCTCGCTAGCGCGATTGCAAACGATCGTACCCGCCCCTGTCGGTTGTGCGACATGGGCAAATCGCTGCCCGTGCCGCACAACCTCGCTTACCCCCATCACACGCACTTACCTGCCCTGCGACGTCGCTCTGGCCGGCGATCCGCCTCCTTTCTAAGGGGGCGGTTCGTGCGGCGTCACAGCGACGTCACACGGCAGGCGTCCAATAGAAGCGGAGGGGCGGAGATGAGCGGGACATAACATCCCGCCGACCTCTTCCTTCCGCATTGCCGGTGGAGGCAGGTAAGGAGATTTTCGTCGCTCCTGCGGTGTCACACATAGCGATGTGTGGTGCCGCAGGAACGAGGAACAACATCGCTAATAAGCAGAGAACGATTTTTAGTTTCAGGACGACCTCTCCGCGCCAAACGATTTTGACCGCTTTTGCGATCGTTTAAGGTCGCTCGTACTTGTCACACACTGTGATATCATTAATGACGCCGGATGTGCATCACAAACACCGTGACTCGACGATAATTCATTAACGATATCGCAGTGTGTAAAGCCCCCTTATGTGTAGATTATATATTGTCATTGTGTGGTGGTAGTAATCTCCTTTATGTGGTTTATTACTGGTATTTTATTTTGGTTTAGCAGACTTGTTTAGTAGCAATATGGTGATAATTGTTTGGTAACCGTATGACTATTATTTATGAGTATTGCTTATAAAATAATCTCATTGCTAGGTTTTCTTTGCTATTTACATATTTTATCTGTTGTCCTCTTTTTTTTGTATGAGGGGGGAGCAAACAAATATGGCTTAATAGGATCTGGAACACTATATAGGCGCATACATCTGACCACTTCTGGTAGGTCCACGTCCATAGAACTCTAGTTACAGCACTGGGTACTGTATCTTTTTATGAAGACCAAACTTGAGACAGGACACCTAATGACCAGGCAATGCTCCATAGGATAATGGAATGTATATAGGCTCTTATCCAGGAGTAAGTTGACTGTCTAGTGCAATCTATTGGAGATAGCTTCCTTATATGTCAATGTCCAATTTTAAGTCTTAAAGTGGTTTTCCCATGAATAAATTTAATTTTAAAGTTTATTTTAATCAATAGATCTTGGAATAATAATAATTTCCATAATTTCATGTGTTTAAAAAAAATTTCTCTTGTGCTGAGCTAATGTTATACATGTGCCCCTGCTATGTACTGTGAAAAGGTTGTGTCTGTCCATACAGGGACATGGTTTGATCATACCACAGCTCCTGAGCAGGGATAGACACAAAAGATACTATACAGATAGCACAGCAGGGGATTACAGCTGATTGATCCTGTTTGTTTTATAAAAAAAAATGTTTTACCTCAAAGAAAGAATAATTTGAAATCCCATGTTGTAATATCTGTATACTTATTTACTTCCTTCCCTGCCTGAAATGTGGTATGATTAGGCCATGTCCATGTATGTTCAGACACAGCCATTACACAGTGCCTACAGTGGCAGGGACACATTTATAAGATTATCTCAGTACAGGAAAACAATTTTTAAAAGACATCCAATTGTGGAAATTATTCCAAGATCTATTGATAAAAATGAACTTTGTTCACAGGAAATTTCTTTAAAGGGAATCTGTCACCAAGCTTATGCAACCTAATCTGAGAGCAGCATAATGTAGGCAAAGAGATTCTGAAACTGACATTTTTAACTTAGATCACTGTGTGCAGCTGTTCTGACTTTATCTCAGAATTGAGTGTAGCAGAGCTGGGAGCTGTCCCCACCCACACCACATGAGCCTGTTGTGGGCGGGGATAGCTTTCCAGCTCTGCTACACTCAAAGTTAAGATAAAGTCAGAACAGCTGCACACAGTGATCTAAGTTAAACATGGTCAGTTTCAGAATCTTTAAGCCTAAATTATGCTGCTCTCAGATGAAGTAGCAAAAACCTGGTGACAGATTCCCTTTAAAGAAATTTCCCATGAATAGAGATTGTGCATTGACTGTGAGGTGTCAACCACAGCAAAGGGGCGTGCTGGCCTCCTCTGCATGTGCAGAGGAATCACATCAATATTAATCACAGATCAATAAATCCTTTAGTATGAGTAAACAATAGCTCACACACAGATAAGAGAAGCACTAATGTTTATTTATTTTTTAACCCTTGCAGCATGCTGTCCTCAGCTTACATTGCAAAATCCTGTATACAGATTCCCTTTAAACCTTGCCATATGTCACTTGAACACCCTATCTCAGCTTTCAAAAGTGTAAGCATAAAAGAGAGGTGTAAGATGTTTGGGTTAAGGTTAACTAAACTTTCCAGTTCTGAATATAATTAATTAGCATTAAAACCAACATCAAGTATATGTTTTGTAATTCTCCGTCTGGTTGTATTTTCCTATGTACTATGCTTAAATCAAACAGTAAATCAACAGCAAACCTATTAATGAATCTTTTATTTATGTCACTCCTTGCCAATATTTATGCTCGTCAAGATGTGAGACTTCATAAATAATTTATACGGCTTTTGAAAAACGTCTTTAAAGTAAGATACGGCATTGATTAAACTATCAGCAATAAATGGGCAGTAAATCCCACAGCACAGAATGTTTAAAATGCAATTTATTTATTTTACCTTAGCGCTTGCAGATTAACATTTACCAGGGTGACGCGTATTTTGTGTGGTTTAAAAATCCATATATTTAAAAATAGGAACTTTGTTATGTCATTGCCGACTGAAGATGGGTTTTGCAGACATGTCACTTAGGCTATGCACTCCACTAAATAAATGCAGTAATGTGCATAAATGCATTTCCTTTCGATTTGCTACTTTATCCGGATAAGGTGAAAATTGTGAAACGTGCTGTCACGCAACAGGATATGTTTTTAAAGTAAGCCCTCAAAACATGTCTAGCACAGCACAGTGACAGAAGATGGAATGTCTTAAAGCAAGAATGGCTTTATTAAAGCACAGAAAGTATAACACTGAAGCCATAAAAAGAATTTCAACACAGAATATAAAATAATTCCTACATTGGCACATCATTAGTTAGAGAAATAGTCAAAGTCAGGTAAATAAATCAGCTTTAATTATAGACATTGGCATTTTTTTGTTTGCTGCAAGTGAGCCTGAATTTATAATTTTTCCTCTTTATCACTCAACGATCCACTGTATTAGACTGGAGTCACACTTCCATTAGACTTGCTCGAGGATTGAATCCCACTTCCCAGACTAGCCGTGGCTCTCCTGACAGGAGCGGGTCAGCTCCATAGAAATACATGAAGATGACCCGTTCCCGTTAGGAGAGCCGCTGGCCGGTTTGTACAGTGCGAACCTCGCGAGAGTAACACGCAAGTGTGACTCCAGCTTTATCTTCACACTCAAAGGCTCCACATTTTCCAAAGTGTAGCAATCCCACTGTCTTCAGATAACCTTTCATCCACCCTGTCTTCAAATCACACACCTAAGCCCTTAGAATTTTTTGCTGCCCGATCCCAAAAACAACTCTCAACACTGTACTTTCCTCAACCTAAAGTCAACAGAAATGCTAATATGACAAACTAAAAAGACAAAAACACGATCAGACATCCAATAAATGCAAATATATAAAATATTTATTATATAATATTTGCATTTATTTGACATCTGATCGTGTTTTTGTTTCTTTAGTTTGTCATTTAATCGTATACGATTTTGTCCATTAACATAGTCCTATATGCTCCACATGGCTAATATTATACATATATGTTATTTCATTATACTAGGTTTGGCCAGGTGGCATTGCACTTTGCCATCAATTTTTGCAGAAATGCTAATATGTGCTCTTATCATGTCTCCTTTGACTCACACAAGCGTTTAAATCGGACAAGTGCAATGCAAGAAAATCACGCATTCCACTCAGACCAATATTAGTCAATTTTACAGGCCAGATCTGCGAGTTTATCCCTCAGCTCTAATTGGACTGTGGAAAAAATCACACCATGCTGCAATTGGCAGTGTGCCTCGGATCACACCACTCATACATGTCTATCGGTGCGTATGAAACACCAGACGGCACTTGGATGTCATCCAAGTTCAGTCCAATATATCTGTAGAGACAGCTAATGGAGAAGATGGAGACAATAATCTCTTTTTATCCCCCTCACCTGTGCTCCTATTCTCACATGTGAGAGAATCTGATCACAGTAAATGACACTCAGCTCCCGCTCACAACAGAGTTTAAGCCGAGGTCATTGGCATATCGCATTGGATGTTATACGTTAGTTTGACCAAGGCCTTTCTCTCAATAACTAAACCACAAAAAGAAAAATTTAATTTTCTCCAAAAAATTAAGAAAAAATTCACAGAAACAAAGGTCAACAATGTTTACCTGCCCAGGCCATAGGAACAAATGCACAAACAGGATGCAACAAAACCCACTAATAAAGATGGAGGCAACAGGTACAAAACACTGATGGGAGCAACCACTCACACACTGCCACTCCATGGAGGGTGTGATTGCTTAGTATTAAAATTGCACACAAAGGGCTTGTTGAGGGCTCTATTCACAGTAAGCTCTTATGGTTAGTGGGGATCCCTCTCATGTTCTCTTTCTTCCCTATAAATTGTAAACTCCTATGATCGTCAGGATTCTATCTTCCTGGCACGTGAACTGTAAACTCTTATGATCAACAAAGTTCTTTCTCTCCATCTTCTCTTCCACGTCTATTTTATAGACAATTACAAGCTTTCCAGTAGTGAAAGTCTAAATATATATTCATCACATATCAAATTTTTAGGGAAAAATTTAACAAACTCAACAAAGTTCGAATTTCAAAAGATTTGCTCATCTCTATTCTCAACACCAACCAAAATATCTCTTTAAAAAATAGGTGTGGTAGAGTGGCCTCTTCGCTACTCCTAGGATCCAAGGGCGGGAATCTTTATAAAATCCTCTTTATAAGGCCCCCTTCACACATCAGTGATTCTGGTACATATGTGCTTTTTATAATACGTACCAGAATCACTGACATACGCAGACCCATTATAATCAATGGGTCTGCTCACACATCAGTGATTTTTCACTGAACGTGTCTCCATGCAGCGTACACCCGTGTCCATGATTCTGCACGGAGACAAGTCAGGTTTTTTTGGCATCACTGATGACCCACGGACCACACTATGGTGTGATCCGTGTGTGATCCGTGAAACACATACCAGAAAAACACTGACATATCAAATAATAAACATTTTCAACTCACCTTTCCAGCGACGTGCTGTGCAGCCTCCACTCTCTGCAGCTCCTGCCCGACTCATGAATATTCATGAAAGCAGGAACAGCCGACCCGGACGTAGCTGCAGAGAGCGTTGGGCGGATGCTGCAGAGCCGAGGGGTTCAGCACCATGACAGCAGGAGCGAAGGCAGGTGAGTAATGTCCATTTGCAATCACAGCTCACGGAACACGGATCACGGATTGCACATGGACAACCCACGTGTGCCGTGAATCACGTGCGTGTTTTACACGTCAGTGAAGAATGTCAGTGTTTTTCACTGACGTGTGAAATGGGCCTAAAAAGGTACCCACATCCAATCTCTCCTACTAAACTGTACAACCAAATAAAACTGACCTCTTTGTAATGTACAAAAATTAACCCTGCTCCCGTTTTTATTCTAATTTAACCTTTTCATTGCCTCACCTCTGCAAACATGTTATTTCTGATGCTATATTGCGTCCATCCTGGCCATCTCTTTATTCTTGCAATGTGACTACTACTTACACTGGGATAATATTCACAGGAATGAAACAAAGTGTTGTGATCTATAAAATCCTAAAACTTTTATTGGTCATGGTGTAGAAAGGAGTGCACCCCCCAATGTGAATTTTGATATGGGGCCCTATTTTTACTCATTAATTCTTGTTATTATTAAATCTACTGGAATTTAAAGGGTAGAAGCACAAAATAATCTGGAGGCTGAAAAGGAGCGCAAATAGGGTCTTAGGGGCACTTTGCACACTGCGACATCGCAGGTGCGATGTCGGTGGGGTCAAATTGAAAATGACGCACTTCCGGCATCGCATGCGACATCGCAGTGTGTAAAGCCTGGATGATACGATTAACGAGCGCAAAAGCGTCGTAATCGTATCATCGGTGCAGCGTCGGCGTAATCCATGATTACGCTGACGCGACGGTCCGATGTTGTTCCTCGCTCCTGCGGCAGCACACATCGCTGTGTGTGAAGTCGCAGGAGCGAGGAACGTCTCCTACCGGCGTCACTGCGGCTTCCGTAGGATATGCGGAAGGAAGGAGGTGGGCAGGATGTTGACATCCTGCTCATCTCCGCCCCTCCGCTCTGATTGGCCGGCTGCCGTGTGACGTCGCAGTGACGCCGCACGACCCGCCCCCTTAACAAGGAGGCGGGTCGCCGGCCACAGGGACGTCGCACGGCAGGTGAGTGTGTGTGTGAAGCTGGCGTAGCGATAACTTTCGCTACGCCAGCTATCACCACATATCGCTGCTGCGACGGGGGCGGGGACTATCGCACTCGGCATCGCAGCATCGGCCTGCGATGTCTTAGTGTGCAAACCCCGCCTTAGGCTTGAATCACACTTGCAAGAGACTCACGCAAGTCTCGCATCGAAGCACCCGACATGGCCTGCAGCCCTCCGGACAGGAGGATCTCCGCTGCATAGAAATATATGCAGTCAACCCGCTCCTGTCAGGAGAGTGTGCGGCTGTACTTGCGGGTATTGCGATGCGAGGCTCATGTGAGTCTCTCGCAAGTGTGACTCCGGCTTTATCTATAATAACAGACGGTGAAACAGAATTATACAGGCTCACCTGTGCTTGTTGTGTATAGCCACAAACAACTGTGAAGGCTCCAGAGAATGTCGGCTGCTGCAGCACCCCAGTGAGAATTGGATAGGCTGGCCACTCTGCCATATAATAAGACCATCAAAGTAGAATCCGAGTGATTTTTATTGGTATTGGGATTTAAAGGGTAACATTTCTTCTTGTGGAGAGTGGTATGCCTTGCATGTCTGAGTGAGGAGGCTTATAAGCCATAAAATCCTCCTTCGGGAACTTAAATATGCAAAATTGCCTCTTCAGAGAGTAAGAGAACTTGAACTCTAGTTCCACCTATTGGAAGTAGCAAGGTAGTAGGTTAGTAGATCACAGTGTTTGGAGAATTTTTTTTCTCTATTCTTTGATGTTTAATATGCATTTGGCTAATGGCATTTTCTTTATACATATATTATATTGGAGCATAAGTTTTCAATTAACAACCCTTGACTTTGTCGACAGTACATTATGTCCTGGCTTATTCACTACTTTAACTTTATGGTTTTTTTATTCATATATTTAATGTTTTCTTTCGTTATTTTTCCATACTAAAAATGGAAAAAGAAGCAGCTTTGGCTGAATCTGAGCTCTTTCTTTCTAAAGTCTAAGTGGTTTTCAGTTAGTAATGATGAAAAGGAATCTTCATCTTCTCTGTTACATGTATAGCTAAGGTTCCAGCTGCACTCAGAACATATACATCATGTTAGTTGTAGACGTCAAAAGTATTACAGTACATTTTCTCATACTGAATTTTCAGTAATTTTTTAGCTTTATGTAAATAACAATGATAATTGTATACTGGAAAATTATGTAATTTGCTAATTTATTTTTAGTTTTAATTGCTCATCATTTTCTATATCTCTAATTGTGATAATTGAATATAGGGCTCTTACTCGTGGATATATACAAGTGAATCTAGATAAATTAGAATATCCTCAAAAAGTTAATTTATTTCAGTAATTCAATACAAAAAGGGAAATGCACATATTATACAGAGTGATCTATTTCAAGTGTTTATTTCTGTTAATGTTAATGATTATGGCTTACAGCCAATGAAAACCCAAAAATCATTACCTCAGAAAATTAGAATAATTATCACAAAACAACTGCAAAGGCTTCCTAAGCATTTAAAATGGTTCCATGGTCTGGTTCAGTAGGCTACACAATCATGGGGTTCTGCTGACTTGACAGATGTCCAGAAGGCAGTCATTGATACACTCCACAAGGAGGGTAAGCAACAAAAGGTTATTGCTAAAGAAACTGACTGTGCACAGAGTGCTGTATCCAAGCATATTAATGTAAAGTTGAGTGGAAGGAAAAAGTGTGGTAGAAAAAGGTACACAAGCAACCGGGATAACCGCAGCCTTGATAAGATTGTTAAGAAAAGCCAATTGAATAATTTGGGGGAGATTCACAAGAAGTGGACTTTTGCTGGAGTCAAGAGCCACCACACATAGATGTATCCAGGACATGGGCTACAACTGTCGCATTCCTTGTATCAGGCCACTCATGACCAATAGACAATGCCAGAAGCGTCTTACCTGGGCCAAGGAGAAAAAGAACTGGAATGTTGCTCAGTGGTCCAAGTTGTTGTTTTCAGATGAAAGTAAATTTGCATTTCATTTGGAAATCAAGGTCCCAGAGTCTGGAGGAAGAGTGGAGAGGCCACGATCCAAGCTGCTTGAGGTCTAGTGTGAAGTTTTCACAATCAGTGATGGTTTGGGGAGCCATGTCATCTGCTGGTGTAGGCCTACTGTGTCTTATCAAGACCAAAGTCACGGCAGCCATCTACTAGGAAATTTTAGAGCACTTGATGCTTCCCTCTGCCGACAAGCTTTTTGGAGATGGAAATTTAATTTTCCAGCAGACTTGGCACCTCTTCACACTGCCAAAAGTACCAATACCTGGTTTAATAACCACAGTATCACTGTGCTTGATTGGCCAGCAAACTTGCATCACCTAAACCCCATAGAGAATCTATGGAGTATTGTCAAGAGGAAGATGAGAGGCACCAAACCAAACAATGCAGACAAGCTGAAGGCTGCTATCAAAGTAACCTGGGCTTCCATAACACCTCAGCAGTGCCACTGGCTGATCGCCTCCATGCCACGCCGCATTTATGCAGTAACTCATGCAAAAGGAGTCTTGATCAAGTATTGAGTACATTTACTGTACATACTGTTTAGTAGGTGCCAACATTTCTGAGTTTAAAATCATTTTATCAGTTGGTCTTAAATAATATTCTAATTTTCTGAGATAATGACTTTTAGGTTTTCATTGTCTGTAAGCCTTAATCATCAACATTAACAGAAATAAACACATGAAATAGATCAATCTGTTTGTAATAACTCTATATAATATATACGTTTTCCTTTTTGCATGGAATTACTGAAATAAATGAACTTTTTGAGGATATGCTAATTTATTGAGATGCACTTGTACTTTTGTATGTATAGTATTCAATAAAATATTTATGTGGCTTCCAGGGTGTACTGCAGTTGCTCATAACTTTGGTAGGCCTTGAACAAAGTGCATAGGCTGTACTATTCTTGGAGTGCCATGCCTTACTAATGAGAAAAAAATTGTAGTCTGAGGCCCTCCTCCACGTGTCTTCTAGGCTGTATTGCAGTCCCTTCTAATTTTTGGCAGGAACTGTACACATTGCATAAGCTTTACTAGTCTAGGAGTCGCACTTGTTAATAGTTGGGGAAAAAAAATAGTATTCTGAGGATCTCCTCTCCATGTCTTCGAGAGTGTATTGTAGTCCTCCCTTCTAACTTGTGGCAGCCCTTACATATAGTACATAGGCTCTACTAGTCTAGGAGTCCCACTCTTATTAATGGGGGAAAAAATGCTGAGGCCTTCCTCTATGTATTTTCTACTGTGTATTTAAGTTCCTTGCTCAAATTTTTGGCAGCCATTGCATATAGAGCACTGGCTTTACTAGTCTATGAATCCAACTCCTTAGGCTATGTACCCACGGGAAAATGTACCCACGGGACAATGTACTCGCGGATTTTGCCGCGGAAAACCTGCGGATTTATCTGTATTTTCAAGATAAATCCGCAGGTTTTAGCAAGTACAGACATTCCCCATGTTATCCTATGGGACATGTGGAGTGCTGTGTCCATGCTGCAGTATGTGCGGCTGCGGAATATGCTGTGGATGTCCCGCAGCCGCACGTAACTGCATGTCAATTATTCCTGTGTAATTATCTGCTGAAGTCCCATCTCTCCACTATGGAGATAGAGGCCGGTACTTGCGCAGGTAAGTCGCATGAATGTCCGCAGGTTTACCGCAGATATTTCGCTGGAATCCCACAGCAATGGATAGCTGCAGATTCAGGGGAGCTGCTGTGGGAAACTTGCGGATATATCTGCGGGTACATTGTCCCATGGGCACATAGCCTTAATGATAGGAAAAAGTTGCATTCTTGCATTTTTTCTCATTTTCAAGGAGTTGAACACCTAGACTGGTAAAGTCTATGCACTAAGTACAAGGGCTGAAAAACATTTACCCATTGGAGGTATACATCTATATTCGTAAAAGAATTCTAGAACACATCCTGAAAACATGATGAAGGAGGGCATCATACACACCTTGGAAAAACTAAAATCGAGGGCCATATGTAGACACTGTTGATATGTTGGAAGATGAGGAGGAGGGAAAATAAAGAGTAAAGAGAAAAAATGTGAACTATGTACCCTTGTTTGGGTGGGGAGGGGTGCATGCGAACACAACAGAATAAAAAGAACCATTTGAATTGACTTTACATTCCGCTGCTGTCATTTGGTGGAAATGAGAAGTCTGGGCCAATCCAGGCTTTGTTCATTTTGATAAGACTCAGTTTGTCAGTATTTTCAGTTGAGAGGCAGATATACCTATTAGTTATTATGCCCCCGGCGGAACGAAAAATCCTCTGTGACAAAATGCTAAAGGCAGGGGAGGCCAGCACCTTCAAGATGTAGAGGGACAGTTCATTCCACCTGTCCAACTTGGATACCCAATAGTAGTGGCACAGATGAATCACTAGGTCGCTGGTACAGTCGGCTAGGTACTCCTTCACCATATTCCAAAACATTACACTTCTTGTTATTCTACCCCATGCATCAGGGCCTGGGCACTGGAAGGATCTGCTAAAACTGTCCCAGACATTTGATAGTATTCCCCTGCCCCTGTTGGACCTGGTGTGTGTGTTTCCCGCATCTCTGCTTCTTGGTTGTGAAAGGTAATATGAACTCTGCCACCAGCATTGTCAGATGGGAATATTTGTACTGGTATTGCACCATTTTACTAAGCCTCTCCGCCACAGGAAGGAGACTTGGAAAGTTCTCCTTGTTGCATGGTATGAGAAGTGTAGTTTTCAGTTTTGGCCAAAGTATATATAACATGAGGATCACAGGAATGGCTCAGGAGATAAAGTCAGCCATGTGTGCCAGACCAGAGATTCCCAACAGGCAAGACTTCCCTGTCCCCACAAGGAGAATGATTTTTCATCTCCTCCTCGTCATCCCATCCATGCTGAACAGATGGGATGAAGATGGTGTGGGTAGTTCCCTCTTTTGCACAGGCAACCATCTCATCTTCCTCTGCCACCTCCTCCTCCTCAGCTTTCTCATCATCAACACCCAATTTGCACTGAGAAGGTGAGATGAGGCTGGGCTGGGTAGTATCACCTTATGTACTTTCTTTCTCAATCTCCACCTGGTCCACATCCAAAGCCTCCTTTTTAATTGTGAGCAGAGAGAGAGTACCCTCAACGCACGTTTCGTACTTGCGGCGCTTCTTCCAGGAAGAAGTGCCACAAGTGCGAAACATGTGTTGAGAGTGTGTGGGACGCAAGTGCAAAACATGTGTTGAGAGTGTGTGGGACGCCATCTACCTTTGTCTACTGTTTCCCTTGTAGGTATACTTCTGTGATTATGGGATTCCAATGGTTAACTGTAACCGTTGAGCTACTAAACGGCACACTTGGGTTGTTATTTTGCACATTGTATCATTGCATATCTCTTGGCTTTATGATATTATTCCCATCATTGTTATAGGTTGTTATTATTTATACTACATGGGAAATTTTGACTTTGTGTTCCCAACATAATATCTTTATTACCTTGGAGGAGTCTGTTTTTCTGGAGACATCCTGTATATGTCGTGATTTTAATGTTTTATATTTAATAAAATTGATTGTTATATGCAAATGCATATCTTGTTGGTGATTTTTAATTGAGGCAGTGTTGCAGTGCTTCAAGCTTGCGACTAATATGGATAAAGTGCTCCGAAATAACAATTCAGGGATTGAGGATGAGAAGGTACAGGAACTGTTGTAGGATGTAGTGGAAACCCTAATGGAACTAAGACCCACAATCCTCGGCATTGATTATGAACCCAAGCATTTGGTCCACCTGGTGCTTTGATGACATCAGCCTGAACATGTTGGTGGTAGTGGTCAGGTCCCTGCTGATCTTGGTATGGCACAGGTTGCAAGTGTCCATTCTTTTCTTGTACACACTTTATTGAAACAAAATGCCAGACAACCCTGGCATGTAGGTGCTATGGGGAACAGTTGTCTAATTTCTCCATATGGCCACCCAACTGTCTTTTTCTGCCTATTACGTTCCTGTGGATCCCTCCTTTTCTGCGCTGCTATCCTTGCTCTGCATGGCATCTTCCATAGTTGGGTCAGTAACTTCATTGCCATTACTTGGTTTTCTACTTCCATACTCTGGTACTCTTGACTTGTTGACTTAACAACATCACTTGTTGGCAACTGTGTCTCATCTTCATCTACCTCTTGAGACACAAATTGCTATTCCCCACCATCATCTTCTTCTGACTGTAGCTGCTCAAAAATTTGGGCATCACTACACCTGATCTCATGCTCCTCTTGAAATGTGTAGGCAGAGAGAATACATAAATTGAAACATAAAGAGCTCCTTGAAGTGTCTGAGCGTGGGATCACTTGTCTGCTGAGACTCCTCATGGTGTGAGGAAGTAGGATCAGGGTGAAGATTTGTGGTCCAGACTCTTGGCTACTGAGACTGGACCATGTGAAAGATAGAGTGGTGCTGGTAAACATTCTGGAAGCATTATCCGCCATTCAACCAACTACCTGTTTGCACTGTTTTGCCTTCAATAGTGGTGTCCCGTGACCCCCTGCAAAGTGGGACAGAAAGCTAGGCATTACGGTTCGGGGTTCTCCAGAGCCTAAAACCACTCCTGTCTCGGCCTCATCCCCTGCTGTGGTGACGGCTGACTCTCCTGTCCGCCTATCCATGCACTTGGCTGCTAGGCATCAGGTGTCCAGGGTCTTTGTTTATTCTGAGGCTAAATCCCTGTTTTGCCCTACCGTACATGCGCAGGTTCCCGCTGCCTTTCCTGGCTCTAAGTGTGAAATTTGCGCTACTACGCATGCGCGTAACGTCACCAGTGATGCAGCGGCTCCTGATTGGCCATTGCTGACGTCACTGATGACGTGGTGGCCGCTGACTGTCTGTCGATGACATCTGCGGTGATGCGGTGGCCGCTGATTGACCGTTGATGACATCATTGGTAACGTGGCGGTCCCTGAGTGGCCGCTGCCAGCACCATTGCCATCTGGTGCTTGGCTTGGGGCAGGGCTTAGTCTTTAAAAAACCCTCGACGACGCACATGGCTGCGCGTGCGTCATTTTGGCTCATTGGCTACAGCAGAGCAGTGCAGCCATAGTGCGGCCTCAGCTGCATTGCAGCACTATTGCGTGTAGTACAGTGCTGTGTGATACTGGAAGTGGTAGGCAGGGTTAGGCGTCCGGTACCCATCACGCCAAGATTTGTTGTGAGGTACAGTCAGGGCCAGTTATCACGCTTCTGCCCTACCACTCCAGTCCTGCTGTGGCAGCTCAGTGGTGCTAAGTGAGCTTTACCTGCTGTCTTGGTGTTCTCGTACGTGCACGGACAGTCTACTCAGGACTCTCTGTGCTGCTAACAGGAGAAGTCCTGCTCTCGGTGTGTGTGCCGCTAACACCACTGATTATGTTTTTTATTTTTTTTGTCCCTCTGAAGTTGTGCCTTCCGGCCGCTTGTCCATCTGTGGCTTTCCCACCTGCCCAGAGGACCTCGGAAGACGTTAGAGCTTACATTATTTTCAGCTCTAACCATCACCCCACGTAGCTAGTCCTCATGGATGAGCATGTTTTTTGTACTTCCACAGCAGGCACAGTTTCACTTGTCCCATAGCCTTGGCCTTTGAGTGCACCATCAGCAGCACGTCCACTTCCAAGTCCCTTACTCCATTCCTTGCACATTTTAAATGAGGTAGATACTACATACAGTTGAAATCAGAAGTTTATATGCACAATCTAAAAAGACACATCTGCATGTTTTTCTCACTAGCTGACATGAAATCAGAATAAACCTTTCCTGTTCTAGGTCAATTAGGAACCAAAATTATTTATATTTGCCAAATGTCAGAATAATGAGAGAGAGAATGTTTTAAGGCAGGCAATACCCGCATATTGATTGACTATCTAACAGCCACAAAACATGTGGGGTTGGGACTTGAGCATGGTGCCGTGCCCTAGCACCAGTGATACTCGATCAAGTAAACCAAATAACAAGTGTCCCTGAGCACCCTTAAGCTTAAACGAGTATTGAGCACTGGTGAGCACAGTCACGCATCACTAATGTTGATTTATTCAGTATTGCGCATGAACAGAAATACAAACACTTACATGCCTTGGCTGCTATTAATGAGGTTATTAAATGGTTTTCTGAAACATGTTCTGCCAAGGTGAATGCATTTGGGCAAATCATCAAGATCCACTGCTGTTAGCTCCCTACATAATTTCCAACCAATTCCACCCCAGATGTGCTTAATCCGAGACAAATCCAGAGATGCTGCAGGCTATATTAGCCCATTTAGGCCATGCAAGCTGATCACAGTAGTACAAGCAACACTCAGCATGGAGTTGTCGTGTTGATAAATAACTCATGATGATCAAAAAACATTTTGGACAATTCAAATAAAAGGGCCAGGCACTGCAGCTGCAATCACTATTTCCATATGTTACTCACAGACCAGGTTTTTTGTAACCATCGGTGAAAGTTCAGAAGTCCCCCGTGGTGCTCAGTCAGCACAGCAGTTGATCATCAGAACAATTCAGAAAAAGGAGAAGATGGCACTTCACAGTGGAAATCTGCAGTTTAATGACTGTGCAAACACAGGTTACAGCATGTGGGTGAGGAGGGGGATGTGCGGGCATGCCAGACGACTGCCGTTTCGCACTAAGGCAAAACACTTCAACGGGTCCCGTGGAAGGCAGCGAGGAGATGGGGAAGAAGTGCTCCCTCCCTATTCTCCGCACCTGTGATGCGATCGCAAGATCGCATCACAGTTGCATGACCCTTGGCTGACACCCACAGCAGAGGGTCATTAGCATATCGCTTCTGATGCTCTTGCATCGGAAGCTATATCCTAGTGGAACTGTACCCTCACCCTGCTTCTCACTCTGTAGAGACACTTTTCTGTACAAAGCGATGAAGCAGAGCTGACATTGCTCTCCCTGTGGACTACGTCAGACTAAGGATTTTTTTATAATAAAGATGGAGCCTCTGAATGTTTGTTTTGTTTTATTTCTAATAGAAAAAAAAAATGGTGTTTTTTTTTACTGTTTACTAGAAATTCATGGTGGCCATGTCTAATTTGGCGTGAAACCATGAATTTCGGGCTTAGTACCAGTTGATAATACAAAGCTGGCCCTAACCCCATTATTACCCAGCGTGCCACTGCCATCAAGTCCACTGGACAAGCCAGGTAAAGAGCCAGAAAATAGCACTTCTATGAATGCGCAATTTTCTGGGGTGGCTGGGGGCTGCAATTCGCAGTGGGGGAGGCCCAGACAGCTTGGGCCACCCTGCGCTGAGGATTCCAGACCCCCACTGCCTGGCTTTACCTTGGCTGACAATCAAAATATAGGGAAGCCCATTAATTTTTTTTAATTATTTAAAAAAATTAATTAATAACAAAAAATGAGTGGGCTCCCACCATATTTTAATTGTCAGTCAGGTAAAACCAGGCAGCTGGGGGCTGGGATTACCAGTGTGGTAAAGCCCAAGTTTTCTGAGCTCCCACGCTAAAAACCACAGCCTGCAGCCGCCCCTGGAAAGGGCGCATTGTTTCTTAGCGCCATTTCCATGCGCTTTACCTGGCTCATCAAGCGGCCCTGATGGCGGTGGCACGCTGTCAGAGTTCCAGGATTTCCAGTTTTCTTTTGAAGGATCTTGCCCTTTGTTAACATGGAGTTTTCTGTTCTGTTGCCCTACTTCCTGTTCATCTGTTTAAAAGCCCGCCCCTAAGCTTAGTCTAGTTGCCTGAGTATACTGCTTCCTGTCTACTCCTGCCCTGCTGCTCTTGGTTCCTGATTGATATTTGGATCCTGTGGAAAACACCCGACACCGGCTCTGGACTTCACCTGGTCTCATCAAGCTGTACCCAGACTCCGTCTGCCATCTCTGGTCGGCACTTCTGCCCGGTTCCTTCCGTTTCATATCCACCCTAGGACTCACATCACGTACGGACATTTTTGGACTATACCTGTTGCCCTTTCGTGTCCCGGCTGCTGCGCATTTAGGCCTTCTGGGGTGATCGCCAGACAGTCCCTGTATAGGGGTTCGCTCCTGGTGGTCTCCCTGGGGGAGTCCGGTGCGTGGCCCCGGGAATTCCCCTTTGCTCCGACCCTGGCAGGTATTTACTGTGTTTATGTTCTACTGTGTTTATGTTCTGTTTTGTGTACATATTGTTGGTTGCATATTATAAACGTATTTGCACCAAGAACCCGTCTCTGGTTATCATTGCCCTAACGCAATCGAAATCCTCAGTTCATACAGTAGTATTACACACGCTCGGTAATGAAGGGGTTAAACCAACTTTGTATTCTCAGCTGGTACTAAGTCGGAAATTCATGCAATTTAGGCATGGCCACCATGAATTTCTAGTAAAAAAAAAGCACAACACGTACAAAAAATTATTTATTAGAAATAAAATAAAAAAAAGTAGAGACTCCATCTTTATTATAAAAAAATCCTTTGTCCGACGTAGTCCACAGTGAGAGCAATGTCAGCTCTGCTTCATCGCTCTATACAGAGAAGCATCTCTACAGAGCAAGAAGCAGGATGGCACTGACAGTGACCTCACGACTAAGCCATGGATTCAAGTGAACCCTAACGTCACCGCGAACATGGCAGAAAAAGTCCGAAGACTGCTGAGTGACAAGCAGTGCAGTAAATACCTCCGGAAGTTAATGATCGGACCCAGAAGCAGAAGCAATCGGGAGACAGTGGGTCTGCAGGATGCGTCGCGGGAACGGTAAATATGACAATGTTTATTATTGACTATATTCATTATTTTACAGCCGCCCACGCCCTATCCCATAACTGTTGTTGCAAGTTCGCTTTATCTCCAGCCCCGAATTCGAGCTGTACAAAAAGCTCAGGCGAGTCTCCCGATCCTGAACATTGGGGAGTTCGCCCATCATTAGTTTTTTTCATACCCATAGTACTTGAGTGTACGAAGTAACTCATCTCGCAGAATACTCATATATACCTCAGCACTGAGAGCACCATTGATCCTGGTCAAGTATCCAACATCTTTGTCTGTGAAACACTCTCATATCATCAGGCTTCCTCCACTGAACTTGACAGTTTCTTCAATTTCTTGATCCATTAGCCTCCTTTTCCATTGTTTCTGCCAGACCTATTTGCAGTCATCAGAAGTTAGTCTATTGACAGGAAATAACCTGTTTCCAATCTTCTACTGTCTAATTTTTGTACTTTTCTGCAAACTTGAGCTGACGCTTCTTATGATAATGTTGAAGTTAAGGCTTCTTCACCTTCTTTTGGGCCAACATCCCAGACTTGTGTAATGTGCATCGCACAGTGCTAGCATGGACGTCTGTCATTGCACTATTACGAAGCATACACACTGCCTTCACTGCCAATAGAAGCAGATTTTGATGAATTGACCAAGTGCATTCAGTATGGAAGAACATTCCTCAAAGAACCATTAACAACATTGATAGCAGTCATAGCGTGCAAGTGGATTTCTGTGAACACTCCATACTAAATAAATTCATCATTTATTTATCTATCAGTAACGTCTATCAATCCTGTAATTTCTATAATTCCGCCACTTTTCCTTTTTGGTATGGCATTTTCAATGTTGAGGAGTGTAATATCACATTCCTATAGATGTGAATGAAAAATTCTACTTCTTGTGAGCTTCTAGTATTGACAGTGCAAGAAGTAAAAAAAAAATTAAAGCCACCTTTCCCTGATTAGCACATTACAGATGGGTAATTCTGTAATAAATGGTTATATAATGCACGAGGCTGATATTTCACCAGTACAGTGAGCAAAGTATATAAAGCAAAAAGCAGTATTCATCTGTGCCTGTCACATAAGTGATTTAAAAGGTCCCCAGAAAAGAGGTAATGTGCTGCTTGGTTGGTACTTGGATTGTATGTGTGAGGCTTGAATGAAAGCCAATGACCTACAGCATCTGTCTAATAATAGAGAGCTAGAACATAGTGGTCTTTAAATGTCAGAATAGGAACTTTGCACTCTCCTACTGTAAACCCCAAGGACTTACTCTATAGTTGTATCTTGCCTGCTGATCAAAGTTCAGCCCTAACCTATCTGAAGAAAGTGAAGAGAATTGTTTTTCTAGCAAGTTTGGGAACACAGCAAGATTATTCTTTTCTTCTTGTTCTAGTTTTCCCCAAGGTAGGAAAGATGAGATCCAGGAGGATGGATGGTATTGATCATACTAGTTAATATGTCTTTTCTTCTTTTTAATAAAATTGTAGAGTATATACATACCATAGAATGATTCAAAAACTGTATAGAGCAATCATAGAACATCCAAATTGGATGATGTGTGCCATTTGGAAAAAAATGGAGGGTTACATTTGACAGCTTTTAAAAACCAATGCAGAAATGACGTTTGTTTTTTTCCTATTAGAAAATGCTAAATTTTCTTTCATTAAAGATTTAAAATCAGGAATATAATTGAGATAGATGAACCAGTGTGTATGTGGCGCCCCTGACCTGGTCAGGCGCTACTGAGTACTGCACCCATGCTGGGACAGTACTTCCAGGTAATCCTGAAGGCCAGAATAGGGTGTGTACGCACAGACACATAGCAACCAGGTCTCCCACACCTTAGAAGGGACCCTTGGGCAGACCCAAGAGGGGGCTTTCCTCCACATCTCAGCTAGGGGTGTAGGGGAGGGGCTGGAAGCTAAGGTGTCAGTGGCTGTTAGGAAAGTAGGAGGAGTTAGCCAGTCTGGTAGTGGAGAAGCGCAAAAGAGTGGCCGGGAGAGAGAGACGGACACACTAGTCAGACCCTGCACGTGTAGTAGCCGTTAGCGGGGGAGAACAGTTACCAGCAAGTCGGTCAGAAAGACGCTGAGGAAGTCAGATGGTCGAGTACGGAGACTCCTGGTGACCAGGCACGCATGGGGAACAGGTCCCTAAAGTAGATGTCCATTTATTTGGTCTGCTAAACCTGCCGGCAGGGGGAACCACAAGTCCCACACCAACCAACTAGAGTCCGAGCATCAGCAGCAACAAGGGGGCCCATAAGGAGGATCGAGCCTGGAGCCATCTTCCTTGGTCCACGCTGCCAGCAAACGGGCCAAAAAGGGGAGAAAAGGCAGTAGCGACTTTCCTGGATGAATCCTACGGTACTTCAAGTCAGGGGTTATCCGAAACAAGAAATGCTAGGAAGTCGAGTTAATGGTTACCCTTAGACCAGCCTAAAGGATACCTGGTTTCTCCTGTTTTATCTCAGCATCGCCCGGGTTCCTCACAGAACAACTGAAAGTGAGTAAAACAAGTTGAAAGACATCTTGGACTGAGACTGAGTTATTCTGGGACCTGTTGTTCTACACACCCGAGCCCCTGGGGCCAGCCTCACTCACGGGAGGCCACACCATCAGACTGCAGACTCCATCAGCCCCAGACGCTCGTTAAACCTGCAGTGGCGGTCACCCATATCCCTGACCCCAAACCGTGAGTGGCGTCACGACTCCCATGTAAATAAAACCCACATACCTGTTGCCAGAAATACCAAAGTGAAGACCCTGTGGCGTTCCCTAAGGTGGAGTGGTGTCCCTGGGGCGACCGCTGCAGGTGGGCGACATATGTAGATTGAAATCAATGGATCTCATTGCAGAAGTCTTAATCTCTCCTCCTACTAAACAAAAATGCTAATAATATTTGGCAGATTGGGGAGGTGTCTTCGCACATAGGTAAAGTCACTGAAGGGCATAACTCTGACCTATTAAAGACAAAGAAGAGGAAATATATTGTGGCACATAAACAGGAATTGTGACCCAACCCTTAGGGGTACTTTGCACGTTGCGACATCGCTACTGCGATATCGTCGGGGTCAAATCGAAAGTGACGCACATCCGGCGCCGGTAACAACGTCGCAACGTGTAAAGCCTAGATGCGCTGATAAATGATAGCAAAAGCGTCGTAAATCGGTGATCTGTGTAGCGTCGGTCATTTTCATAATGTCGCACCAATAGGAGATACGATGTTGTTCCTCGTTCCTGTGGCAGCACACATCACTGTGTGTGAAGCCGCAGGAGCGAGGAACATCTCCTTACCTACCTCCACCGGCTATGTGGAAGGAAGGAGGTGGGCGGGATGTCTACGTCCCGCTCATCTCCGCCCCTCCACTTCTTTTGGCCGCCTGCCGTGTGACGTCGCTGTGACGCCGCACGACCCGCCCCCTTAGGAAGGAGGCGGTTTGCCGGCCAGAGCGACGTCGCAGGGCAGGTAAGTGCATGTGAAGCTGCCATAGTGATAATGTTCGCTATGGCAGCTATCACAAGATATCGCATGTGCGACGGGGGCGGGTACTATCGCGCTCAGCATCGCTAGCATCGGCTAGCGATGTCGCAGCGTGCAAAGTACCCCTTAGTGTTCACACACACTTTCATGGCTCTAAAATTCCATGCCCTCAAAACTGCCAGCACACACAGTATGATAGTCCTACAGTGAATACCCCTGCAATTTACTCTCACACTACCTTCAAAATGCACACTATGTTGCCCCCACAGTGCCCGCAGAGAAGTACGATGTCCTCATGTAGCCACTCGGATCTGGGCTCTTTGGTGGGTGGCTCGAGCGCCTCCGGACCCGGGGTCACTTCGCTCTGAAAAGGGTGCTGGCGCTTTTGGAGGGGGGTAGGTAGGTGCACGGCCGGAGCCGTGTTTGAGTTCGTGACGCCACCCACGGGTTGTGGTGAAGTTGGACACCATCGCTGCGATTACTGGGCACCCGGGGGAGATGGTAGTAGTAGCAAAATGTTAACCCCTCCGTGGGTTGGGATGATGGCCCCGGGACCCGTTGGGGATAGCTGGGCGGTGCAGGGTGGTGCGCGGCCGGATGGCACTGTTGTACTCACAGTTATTGATACACACAAGTCTCTGGTAAACCAAGTTGATGGTGGTCGGTGCCCGTAGCCGGCTGCGTCTGGTCCCCCACCCGGTTCGGTGGTCTTGGCCTTTCTCCTGCACCGTGTTGTGTACTTGGGCTGCCTGCGCTTCAGCGTCAGGAGTCCGCTCCCCGGCTTGGTAGATGTCGGGAGAGCCCTTTTGCTCGTAGACGCTGGCCCGTGGGATCTCTCTGCCTGTGCAGTGGCTATCCAACTCGGGGGGCTGTTGTCTTCTGTCGGGACTTGGGTGGGAAAGGACCTATAGTCCAAACCGCAATCAGTTAATTAACTCAGTCCAGTGGGTTCTGAACCTCGTTTCAGGGTCTGAGTACCCCCCTTTGTGCTCCGGTTTCCGAGTCGGTTCCCAAGGTCGGTACCGGCGGGCCACTACACTGTCCCGGTCCACCACGGTTCCACTGAGCCGTCTTCCCGGCTCCTGCAGGCTAAGGCCACCGTTTGCCTCCTAGCCAAGGTACCAGGGCTCCAACCCCGACACCCATCAGAATCCTTCACTCCACTCCTCTCTCCAACTACTCTCCAACTACTGACTACCAACTCACTGTTTTCCCGCCTTCGGCTCTCTGAACTCCTCAGTGAGCGTGGCCAACCGCCTGGCTCCGCCCTCTGGTGTGTCCATCAAGTCCTGAGGGGGGTGACTAGGGTTTAAAGTTTGGCTGATGACACCTTATTGGGGGACAGGTGTAATGCGGGGGTCTACCTGTGACTACCTGGCTACTCCAAGGCGTCACACTCACAGTGCCCTGCCTCCAATACAGTTTAAAGCATCCCATATCAACACAACACAGATGACCAAAAGTGTTCCCACACAGTATGATGCCCCCCACAATACAATGACGGTCTGCGCAATCCCCCACATAGAAGGATGCTCACACAAGCCCGACACAGCAGGATTCTCCCACAGAACCATTCACACACAGTCATGGCCAAAAGTGATGGCACCCTTGATATTGTTCTAGAAAATTAGTATTTCTCCCAGAAAATTATTACAATTACACATATTTTTTTTCATGCATATGTTTATTTCCTTTGTATGTATTGGAAAAAGGTAAAATGCACAACATTTCAAACAAAATCCCAAAATGGGCTGGACAAAACATGTCAGCACCTTTCCAAATTGAGGGTAAACAACTTTGTTTCAAGCATGTGATGCTTATTCAAACTGACCTATGGCAAGTAACAGGTGTGGGTAATATGAAAATCACACCTGAAACCAGATAAAAAGCGAAGTCAGTTCAATCTTTGCATTTTGTGTTTGTGTGTGCCTGTACCGCCCCGCACGCAGCAGCCGAGCTGCTCGGATCCGGACCTTATGTGGGTGGCTCGAGGGTCTCCGGACCCAGGGGTCACGCAGTCACTCTTATCAAAAAAAGGGGGTGGTGGATGTAGGACGTATATGTACGGGCTGAGCCGTATTAAGTTTGTGACGCAACCCACAGTATGTGGTGAGGTTGGACACCACCGCTGCAGTTACGGGGCACCCGAGGGAGATGTCATGCAGCAAGTTGTTAACCCCTCCGTGGGCAGGGATGGTGGCCCCGGGACCCGTTGGGGTTTTGGTGCAGGGAGATGGGCGACCGCAAGGTGCTGGTGTACTCACTATTGAAGGAAACACACAAGTCTCTGGTAAATCAAGGTGATGGTGGTCGGTGCCCGCAGCCGGCTGCGTTCTGGTCCCCCACCCGGCTGGTGGTCTCTGTCTTTCTCCTGCACCTTTGTAAGATGGTGGAATGCCTGTGCTTGCAACTTCAGGAGTCCGCTCCCTGCTGGATGTGGCTTAAGGAGCCCTTGCCCGCAGACACTGGCCCGTGGGATCTCTGAGCCCTGGTGGTGACCTTCTAACCCCCTCGGTGGGCTGTTGTCTTCTAATAGGGACTTTGGGTGGGACAGGACCTCTAGTCCTGGCCTCAATCGGCAAATTAACTGATTCCAGTCGCTTCTGGTCCCGGCTTCACGGTCCAAGTACCCCCCTGTGTGCTCCGGTTTCCAAGTCGGTTCCTGGGTCGGTACCGGCGGGCCACTACCCTGTCCTGGTCCACCTCGGTTCCACCGAGCCGTCTTCCCGGCTCCTGCAGACGGAGACCGCCATCTGCCTCCTAGCCACTGGCACTAGGGCTGCTACCCTGGCGCCGTTCAATTTGGGGTATTCGCCTCTGCTGGAGCTGGGCACAGCTCCAGCCCACACTCCTCTCCAACTTGAACTCTAACACTTGTCTCCGTACTTTCCCGTCCCCGGGCTGTCCAGACTCCTTGGTGGGCGTCTTCCTGGTTCCGCCCCCTGATGTGTCTCTCCAGCCCTGAGGGGGTGACTAGGGTTTTGAAGGTTGGCTGCTGTTGCCTGTGAGGGAAAGGTGTAGTGCAGGGGCCTATTTGTGACTACCTGGCCTGGCCAGGGCGTCACATGCCACACTAACTATGGGGAACAGAAAGAGGAGAAGAGAATTGTCTGATGACTTGAGAGCCTAAATTGTTGAAAAATATCAACAATCTCAAGGTTATAAGTCCATCCAAAGATCTTGATTTTTTTGTCGATGGTGTGCAACATAATCAACAGGTTTACAACCAACGGCACTGTAGATAATCAAAGGTTAACAGGTTAAAAGGATACAAGGTTGCAACACAGGATAGTCCAGATCAGATGGTGGCTCATCAGCTCCAATCAAGTTCAAAAGAAATCAAGCTGTCCTGCAGGCTCAAGTTGCATTATTGTCAGTGTGCCACCCCGGCGCAGACCAGGGTGCTCGGATCCAGGGTGGTCGTGGCTCGAGGAGTCCGGACCCGGGCTCGGCAAACACTCCGATCCTTGAAAGGGGATTTTTTACAGGGGAGAAGTTTGTGATGCCACCTGTAAGTTGCTGTAATGGGAGTACTGCCGCTGCTGGAAGAAGTAACGGGGCAGATGGTGTGGAGCAGCAAGGTGTCAGTCCCTCCGCAGGTAGGGAAGGCCCTGGCCTCTGGGGTTTTGGTGGATATTTGGGAGCGCAGGGTGCAGGGACCAGGGTGTACTCACTGCGGTAGTCGTGGTGCTAGATGAGGATTATAAAGTAGACACTCACACTGGAGATAAACCAAAGTCTCTGTGCATCACAGTCACTACGGGGAGCCCGTCCAGGTGTCCGCTCCCACCAGTGTCACTTGGTAATCCGGAGCTGCCTCCGTGCACAATTTAGTTGTCTGTTGTGGCCCCTTGGCTTGAAGCTGTTAGGGCCCCGGTCACTATGTCTAGTGTAGCTGTGCTCTTGATGGCTGGCATTTGGGATTTCAGTGGGCTGCTTTACTGGAAAAACCTATCCCCCGCGGTGTCCTGATGCCTTCAATCTCTGAGCTCTTAGGGAAGTTCGTGAAGATACTCTCCTTCCCAGGTTAATTATCAGGACGTTGATTCAGTTCCTGACCTAGGGTCCTGAAACCCGTTGTGCTCGGTACCGGTCAGTTCTTTTGGTTTTCTGATGCCGACAGTCCTCCTAGACTATGTCCGTCGCAACCTTTCCAATGTCACTGCCACTGGTCCCCGACTCCTCTGGTCCCGGACCACAGTTTGCGACCCATCTCTCCTACTTCCTCCGTCCCACCAGTCTGCCTGACCCCTAGGTGGGTGGCCCTATTCCAGCTTAACCAACCCACTGATGAGTCTGACAGGTCATGATGTGAGGTGTGATTGGGATTTGTGGTGCTGATGGTAGTCACACCGGTTTCTTAGGAACCTGGAACTATGGGGGGTAGGCCCTGCACCCTGGGTAAGGATTGCAGTACCCTCTGGCACCCTCATATACTCAAGGGCGCCACATCAGCGTAAACTATCTGTTAACATTTGAAGGAAATAAAATGCTATGGAAGAAGACCCATGAAGACCTCACTGCTGACACAGATGCATAAAAAGCAAGACTTCAGTTTGCTAAAATGTATGATATTAAGCCAAAATCCTTCTGGCAAAGCATCTTGTGGACAGATGAGACCAAGATAGAGCTTTTTGGTAAGTTACATCATTCTACTGTTCACTGAAAACGACATGAGGCCTACAAAGAATAGAACACATTATCTATAGCCAAATATGGTGGAGGTTCAAAGATGTTTTGGGGTTGTTTTGCTGCCTCTGGCACCGGGTGCCTTGACTGTGTGTAAGGCATCATGAAATCTGAAGATTACCAAAGGATTTTGGGTCGCAATTTAGTGTCAAGTGTAAGAAAGCTGGGTTTGCATCCTAGGTCACTGGCCTTCCTGCACGACAATGACCCCAAACATACTTCAAGAAGCACCCAGACATGGATGGAAACAAAGCGCTGGAGAGTTCTGATGTGGCCAGTATTGAGTCCATCTAAATCCCTTTGAAAACCTGTGGAGAGATCTTAAAATTGCTGTTAGGAAAGGGCACACTTCAAATACAGTGCCTTGCAAAAGTATTTGGCCCACTTGAATTTTTAAACTTTTCCCACATTTCAGGCTTCAAACATAAAGATAAAAATGTTAATATTATGGTGAAGAATGAACAAGTGGGACACAATTGTGAAGTTGAACGAAATGTATTGCTTATTTTAAACTTTTTTAAAAAATAAACTGAATATTGGGGTATGCAATATTATTCGTCCCCTTTAAGTGAATACTTTGTAGCGCCACCTTTTGCTGTGATTATAGCTGCAAGTCGCTTGGGGTATGTCTCTATCAGTTTTACACATCGAGAGACTGAAATTCTTGCCCATTCCTCCTTTGCAAATACAATGGTACCTCGCTTAACGAGTAACCCTCTTAACGAGAATTTCGCTTAAGCAAAGCTTTCTGTAAATTTGTAACCCGCTTGACGAGAAAGCTTTGCATGTACGAGCGAAATTCTCACTGCACATACTTCCGGTTTCGTCCATCCACCGCGCTCTGACCCGCACTTGCAGTCCACACAAACACACACATGTACGCACAAACACACACAAACACACACGCACGCACAAACATACAGTATTATGCTCACCTTACCTTCCGTTCCACCGCCGGCCTCATGGTTCTTGTAGTTCCCAGGTACATTGCGACGTCCTCGCGGCGAACTACAAGACACAGGAGGCCTGCGATGGAACGGAAGGTAAGGTGAGCATATAATATAACATAATAGGTTTACCTTTCGTTTCATCGCCGGCCTCCTGGGTGCTGTAGTGCGCTGCTGCGCTCCAGTCCACGCTGTGTATCTGCATCCATAGCGACGAGGGAGTAACTTCCTGTCACCGCTAATGAAAGGCAGAGTGCTGGCCAATCAGAGGCAAGCGGCTCTGCCTTAGACGTCAGCGCTCTGGCTGGGAAGTTCCTGCCTCATCGTTATGGTAACGCGTTACACAGCCCGGCCCCGTACCAGAGAACAGCAAGTCCCAGCAGACCGGCGATGGAACGGAAGGTAAGGTGAGCATATAATATACGTGTGTGTGCATGCGTGAATGTGTGTTTGTGTGAGTTTGTGTGAGTTTGTGTGAGTTTGTGTGTGTTTGTGTGTGTGGTTGTGCATGTTTGTGCATGTGTGGAATGACACAATAGGGGACCAGGATGGGACATTTTAGAAGTTGTGGAACGGATCGTCAGCATTGCAATGATTTCCTATGGGAAATCTTACTCTGCTGAACAAGTACCTTGATTAACAAGCACAGTCCCAGAACGGATTGTTCTCGTTAAGCAAGGTTCCACTGTAGCTCGAGCTGAGTGAGGTTGGGTGGAGAGCGTTTGTGAACAGCAGTTTTCAGCTCTTTCCACAGATTGTCGATTGGATTCAGGTCTGGACTTTGACTTGGCCATTCTAACACCTGGATACGTTTATTTGTGAACCATTCCATTGTAGATTTTGCTTTATGTTTGGAATCATTGTCTTGTTGGAAGACAAATCTCCGTCCCAGTCTCAGGTCTTTTGCAGACTCCAATAGGCTTTCTTCAAGAATGGTCCTGTATTTGGCTCCATCCATCTTCCCATCAATTTTAAGCATCTTCCCTGTCCCTGCTGAAGAAAAGCAGGCCCAAACCATGATGCTGCCACCACCATGTTTGACAGTGGGGATGGTGTGTTCAGGGTGATGAGCTGTGTTGCTTTTACGCCAAACATATCGTTTGGCATTGTTTCTAAATAGTTCGATTTTGGTTTCATCTGACCAGAGCACCTTCTTTCACATGTTTGATGTGTCTCCCAGGTGGCTTGTGGCAAACTTTAAACGACATTTTTTTATGGATATCTTTGAGAAATGGCTTTCTTCTTGCCACTCTTCCATAAATGCCAGATATGTGCAGTGTACAACTGATTGTTGTCCTATGGAAAGACTCTCCCACCTCAGCTGTAGATCTCTGCAGTTCATCCAGAGTGATCATGGGCCTCTGATCAGTCTTCTCCTTGTTTGAGATGAAAGTTTTGAGGGATGGCTGGGTCTTGGTAGATTTGCAGTGGTATGATACTCCTTCCATTTCAATATGATCGCTTGCACAGTGCTTCTTGGGATGTTTCAAGTTTTGGAAAACTTTTTGTAACCAAACCCGGCTTTAAAGTTCTTCTTCATGATGGTCTCTGCAGTTTAAACAGAGACTATCACAGAGCAGGTGCATTTATACGGAGACTTGATTACACACAGGTGGATTATATTTATCATCATCAGTCATCTAGGACAACATTGGATCATTCAGAGATTCTCAATTAACTTCTTTAGTTTGCTGCACTGAAAGTAAAGGGGACAAATAATATTGCACGCCGCACTTTTCAGTTATTTATTTTTTAAAAAAGATTTAAAATAGCAAAAAATGTCGTTCAACTTCACAATTGCCATTAATTTAAAAATTTTATCTTTATGTTTGAAGCCTGAAATGTGGGAAAAGGTTGACAAATTCAAGGGGGCCGAATACTTTTACAAGGCACTGTAATACACTTCAATGGCTTGCAGCACCATCAGAGTTCCTTCACTCACACACCCGCAGCTCCACGTCCATACTCTTCCATTGTGAGTGGGTTCAGGTGCCTCACTTAGGGCACCCTACTTGAGCCTCTTGCCCCAGATGTTTCAGGAGAATCTGCACTTAGAGAACTGGTCAGACTGCACATTGTGTAGGATGTAGTGTCTCCACTAGCCTACCTTCACTCTCTCACCTTCGGATTCCAAGACTCCTGATGACTCCTTGTATCATACCTCAATATGAAAGCGGACCTCTTAACACCAGCCCTGAGCCTTCTGCTCCATACGTCCAGAAGTTTTCACACCCATGAGTTTGGAAATTCTGTCGAACCTAAACCGAACACATCTGGCTACAGTAAGCTCTCTCTGGCTTTAGCTCCAACTGACACTAAGATGGAGTCTCTCCTCTACCCACAGGAACTGGCTCCTCACCTTTGGGCTAATCCCACAGCTTAACTCTTTCTTATAATACCTCTGTCATCTGTCTGTACAAACACTATCTAAAATGACCACTAGATAGCAACATCTTCACTTTTACGTTATTATTTACATTCTTACATTACTCTCTGCATTATCATGTCACTACTATGTCTCTATGTCATGCATGGAGTAGAATATGATGGTATATAACGCGTGACACATGCAATCAGACCAATGGGCATCTGATACACTACTAAAAAACACCACAAAAAGGGGGAAACACTGGGGTAACAATACAATGGAGGTCCCTGTCGATAGGGAGAGGAATGAGGGGGTACGTCCTGCACTCACTTGAAGCTGACTCCTGAGATCCCTAGCGTCCCTATATAGGTTCTTTCAACTTGTCGGGGAGCAGGATACCTGGGTCCCTCAGCTGTCCCTAAACTCACCCTGTCTAGTGAGGAGGCTGATGAGTACACTAGACTCGCCACTCAACTAATAAACACGGAGGTAAAGGAAAGACAGACGAGGGGAATAAATAGAAGGATACAAAACACCAAACTTTATCGTAGCAGACGGATTCAATAGTACCAGTTGGATGGGCACAGGAGAATACCTCAGCAGTTCCTTCCACCAGGCTGGAGAAAAAGTAGAAATGGATTCTAACTGCAGCTGGATCTGCTGGGACAGCTCCAACCTAAATGGGCGTGGGCCCAAAGCAACAACAGCTGACCTCCCCTGCTCACAGCTGCTAGCAACAAAACTGAAATTAACTCATGAGATGCCAAAGGAAAGGAAACCTCGTTTAAAAGAGGATACTAGATAGAGATGGGAGGCTCCAGTACTAAGGCTGTCACCAGTCTCAAAACAGCAGGGAGATGATCGTGACACTCTACTCATTCATATACACATGGTAAGAATCCAGCACCTCCCCACAAGTGCTTAAAATTTCATAAGGTTCAATGCAGTTTTACAGCATTTTTTAAAATTGTTTTGTCTGCCCTGAAAAACTGGTAATATTCAATTACAATGTTTAAAGCCTGCTTTACACGCTACAAGATATCTTACGATGTGTCGGCGGGGTCACGTCGTAAGCGACACACATCCGGCATCGTAAAGTATGTTGTAGCGTGTGACAGCGACGTGCAATTGCGATTGAACGAAAAAACGTTCATCGCATGCACGTCGTTCATTCCTGACGAATTGAACGTCAGACTGTTCATCGTACCCGGGGTAGCACACATCACAGTGAACAGAACGATGAACAGATCTCACCTGCCTCCTGCAGCTCCCGGCCCAGAATGCGGAAGGAAGGAGGTGGGTGGGATATTTACGTCCCGCTCAGCTCCGCCCCTCCGCTTCTATTGGCCGGCTGCGGTGTGACGTCGATGTGACGCCAAACGTCCCTCCCACTCCAGGAAGTGGACGTTCGCCGCCCACATTGAGGTCGTCTGGTAGGTAGGTATGTGTGATGGGGGTTAATCGTATGTGCGGCACGTTCAACAAATTGAACGTGCTGCACATACGATGGGGGCGTTGCAAATCGCATTATCGCATTATCGTATGCGAAATTGCAACGTGTAAAGCAGGCTTTAAAGAGGCTTCAAAACATTTTTTTCTCAATATTGTAATTTCTGGCCAATGTGGTAATTTGTTGAAAAGCAAATGTCCCAAGTGCAAGCACCACTAAGCCTATGTTCACATTACATTTGGTCCAAGTGTTTATGGCTCTGTCAAGGTTTCCATGTAAAGCTGGGTTCCCAAAGACATTTTCAATTATTTCTGGGAAAATGTGCCAAAAATTAAAAAACAGTCAATAACCTTTACAGACGTACTTTCTGCCCTTTTGTAGATGCTGTTCCGCAATGCTACAACCTTTAATTTAATGACCTTGATTCACTTAGATTGAAAACCAATATTAAAGTGGTTGTCATGCATAAACTGAAAAAAAATCTGGCAACAGCAAGTATAAAAAAAAGTATATATATATATATATATATATATATATATATTTATATACACACTAGCTGTAGTACCCGGGCGTCGCCCGGGATAGTAACTGTCTCTCTGTTTCTCTCCCAGTCTCTGTCTGTCTGTCTCTGTCTGTCTGTTTCTGTGTGTCTGTCTCTGTTTGTCTGTCTCTGTCTGTGTGTCTGTCTCTGTGTGTCTGTCTCTCTTTCTGTCTCTTTACCTGTCTGTCTCTGTGTGTCTGTCTCTCTGTCAGTCTCTTTCCGTGTCTGTCTCTTTCCATGTCTGTCTCTATCCATGCGTGTCTCTGTCTTTACCCATGTCTGTCTGTCTGTGTCTCTCTGTCTGTGTCTATCTCTCTGTATCTGTCTCTCTCTATCTCTGTGTCTGTCTCTCTGTCTGTCTCTCTCTGTCTCTCTCTATCTGTGTCTGTCTGTCAATCTCTTTCCATGCCTTTCTCATTTCAGGTCTGTCTCTTTCCCTGTCTGTCTCTTTCCTCGTCTCTCTCTTTCCAGGTCTGTCTTGTTCCAGGTCTTTCTCGTTCCAGGTCTTTCTCATTCCAGGTCTGTCTCGTTCCAAGTCTGTCTCTTTCCCCATCTGTCTCTTTCCCCGTCTGTCTCTTTCCCCATCTGTCTCTCTCTTTCTTTTCCTGTCTCTTTCCTTGTCTCTGTCTCGTTCCCCGTCTTTTTCCTTGTCTGTCTCTTTTCATGTTTTTGTCTCTTTCCCTGTTTGTGTCTCTTTCCCTGTCTGTCTCTTTCCCTGTCTCTGTCTCTTTCCCTGTCTCTTTCCCTGTCTGTCTGTTTCTTTCCCTGTCTGTTTCTCTGTCTGTCTCTTTCCCTGTCTGTCTCTCTCTTTCCATGTCTGTCTGTGTCTGTCTGCCTCTGTCTCTTTGACTATGTGTCTCTCTCTCTCTGTCTCTTTCCCTCTCTGTCTGTCTGCCTCTGTCGGTCTCTTTCCCTGTCTGTCTCTTACTCTGTCTGTGCCACATCCCATATCCCTGGGTAATACATATACATGTATATATAGATATATATTATATGTACATATTATCTCTCTCTCTCTCTCTCTCTATATATATATATATATATATATATATATATATATATATATATACTGTATATATATATACAGTACAGACCAAAAGTTTGGATACACCTTCTCATTCAAAGCGTTTTCTTTACTTTCACAAGTCTAAAAATTGTAGATTCACATTGAGGACATCAAAACTATGTATGAACACATGTGGAATGAAATACTTAAAAAAAGAGTGAAATAACTGAAAATATGTCTTATATTCTAGGTTCTTCAAAGTAGCCACCTTTTGCTTTGATTACTGCTTTGCACACTCTTGGAATTCTCTTGATGAGCTTCAAGAGGTAGTCACCCGAAGTGGTCTTCCAACAGTCTTGAAGGAGTTCCCAGAGATGCTTAGCACTTGTTGGCCCTTTTGCCTTCACTCTGCGGTCTAGCTCACCCCAAACCATCTCGATTTGGTTCAAGTCTGGTGACTGTGGAGGCCAGGTCATCTGGCGTAGCACCCCATCACTCTTCTTCTTAGTCAAATAGCCCTTACACAGCCTGGAGGTGTGTTTGGGGTCATTGTACTGGTGAAAAATATATGATGGTCCAACTAAACGCAAACCGGATGGAATAGCATGCTGCTGCAAGATGCTGTGGTAGCCATGCTGGTTCAGTATGCCTTCAATTTTGAATAAATCCCCAACAGTGTCACCAGCAAAGCACCCCCACACCTCCTCCTCTATGCTTCATGGTGGGAACCAGCCATGTAGAGTCCATCCGTTCACCTTTTCTGCGTTGCACAAAGACATGGTGGTTGGATCCAAAGATCTCAAATTTGGACTAAATCAGACCAAAGCACAGATTTCCACTGGTCTAATGTCCATTCCTTGTGTTCTTTAGCCCAAACAAGTCTCTTCTGCTTGTTGCCTGTCCTTAGCAGTGGTTTCCTAGCAGCTATTTTACCATGAAGGCCTGCTGCACAATGTCTCCTCTTAACAGTTGTTCTAGAGATGTGGCTGCTGCTAGAACTCTGTGTGGCATTGACCTGGTCTTTAATCTGATCTGTTGTTAACCTGCAATTTCTGAGGCTGGTGACTCGGATAAACGTATCCTCCGCAGCAGAGGTGACTCTTGGTCTTCCTTTCCTGGGGCGATCCTCATGTGAGCCAGTTTCTTTGTAGTGTTTGATGGGTTTTGCCACTGCACTTGGGGACCCTTTCAAAGTTTTCCCAATTTTTTGGATTAACTGACCTTCATTTCACAACACAACTGATGGTCCCAACCCCATTTATAAGGCAAGAAATCCCACTTATTAAACTTGACAGGACACACCTGTGAAGTGAACACCATTTCTGGTGACTACCTCTTGAAGCTCATGAAAAGAATATCAAGAGTGTACAAAGCAGTACTCAAAGCAAAAGGTGGCTACTTTGAAGAACCTAGAATATAAGACATATTTTCAGTTGTTTCACACTTTTTTGTTAAGCATTTCATTCTACATGTGTTAATTCATAGTTTTGATGCCTTCAATGTGAATCTATAATTTTCAGAGTCATAAAAATAAAGAAAACTCTTTGAATGAGAAGGTGTGTCTAAACTTTTGGTCTGTACTGTATATAACATGCTACATAGTACCAGATGCCATGATTTCCATATACTGCTCATATTTTTAATGGTAGAGGTGTTTTAACCTCTGATCTCCTACACAGATGTGTAGATGGGTAGGTATTTAGGACCATGAAGAAGCACATGTTTCGTATAAACCAGCTGTTCTCTACGCTCTCTCGATTCCAGATTCCTCCTCGTATTTTAACATGAAATAAAGTAATAGATTTTGTACACATTGGTGAGTGCCGCTTTGTCTCTACCTACTTGGATATAGCTTGTTATATACTGAAAAGCTTTTACAGAGGTCTTATAAATATTACTAATAAGACTGTGTCTCTATACATAAAATATGATCACTTCATAGTAATGAATTCATACTGTTTTTAAAAAGAACACAATTAATATTCAGAGGCTATTACAGAGTAATCATATTCATTCATTGTATTGCAAATCAGCTGGAATTTGGGCAAAATAACAATGTAATATTTCCATAGAATAATAATACATCTCTGCTGTATACCAAATACAGAAAGCCATAGGACCAGCCTTGAATTATGATTATACATTAGTTTGGCCTTGCAGTTTAGCTCAATTTGCTTGTTCTTCCATTAAGATGCTATTATTAAGAAAAAGCAAACCATTGTACTGTATAGATTGACAAGAGAAGAGAAAAATTCACACATTTGTTCTGCATTAGAGCTGAACAGATTACTCCCAAAAGAGCCAAACATCTTAAATGAAAAAGAAATATACTGTAGATATGTTTAATTATTTTTTAAAATCACATATATAACTTTCCACATCCCAGCACGCTACAGAAAGACAAGGATCCTAGGTGTGTGTGTGGTGGTACTGTTAATGCTGTGGCCACCATCAGTTCAGCAATCCTGCGCTCTGAGTTACGCCAGACCCCTTTATCCCCAAGATGAAGAAGCTAGACAAGTTTCTAAATTCAGAGTCCTTTTTACTGAAGAATAACTAATGTACAAAGGATAGCAGGTATTACACAACAGGAGGCACATGCATAATGTTTCTGGTTTCAAATGAACACCATGGCAATAGGAGTCACTCCATTCTTTAAGAAACTAATGTAGGGGAGCTCTTGCTAGCTACTGTAACACGCTACTAAACACACTACTGGTCTGACCGAATACACCTTCTTTTCAAGGCTGTGCCCAAGATTTTAGTACACTAAAGCTGCATTAGAGCTGTTTCAGTCCCAGAGTACACACTCTTACCTACTTAAGAGATCTGCCACTACTGTAGGTTTCTTGCTGGACTCGCTCCCTTATTCTTCACACACACACACACACACACACACACACATCTCTTATCTTCTTTCTCTGAGGGTGTCATCACTTCTCTCTTGCTCACCAATGTCTTACTAACTCACTGACTCCTAACAGAAAAACAGTCTCTATCCCTGCACTCTTGTTCCTCCCTTTGTGGGCTACTAGTCCCAAATGTTAACTCTGTCCCTGTTCACTGCCTGTTCCTGGGCAGAACACAGCTTTCATATGTGGTAATGCATAACATTATGCAGGCAAATAATTACTCTATCTTAACCTACATCTAGCAAATCCATTTAAAGATTACACATCACAATTCACAGTAAATCAATACGATTGGTGTCTACAGGGAGGATGGTGATGGGGATGTAAGGATGAAACTGGCTCCTAGGCTGTACCCTGAGACTGGGGCCCCTGCGCTGTCCCTTATCTTGATGGTAGGCTTGACAGTAGCCAGGGTCGAGCCTCCAGCATGGCCCTGTATCCTGTCCAAGCCCTGATACCACTTCCCACACCCAGGGGGCGGGCCGACAACCTAGAAACCAAAACCCCACAAATAGTCACAAACAATAGGGAAACAGATACTCGTACACCCAGCACTCAAAATACACAGGAGCAACAAAGTATGAACAGGGGAATAACGAAAAAGGGGAGGAAGTAACGCAAGACAGGGGAACGCTCTAATCACTCACAACCATAGCACAAATCACCATATATAGGAGTAACAACAAGACCAAGGTTCGCACCAGCACAAGAAGGAAGAAAGGTGTGCTTAATAATGGCAATCAGCAACCTGAGCATTTAGGTCTTGCTCACCAGTCTGCAGGAATTAACTCCTGCAGAACTGAAGACCAGTAAACCTGAAACATCCAACGCCTGACTCTGACTGAACACTCACCAGACTTAGGTAGCTTTATCAGACTCTGCAGTGTGAACAGAGTCTGACGCCAAAGTACAACAGATGTGTGCAGAGCTGAACATCACATGACAGTCCACCTCCTTACACAGCATTTTCACATCTAGACCCATAATCTAGATGACCTGGAACAGGGAAATGGTTACCAATATGTTTGGAAACACAATAACTGGTCTTTAGAAATGGCTTCAACATGACAGGTTGGAGATACAACTTTTCCTGGCTTCAGGTTGTGCATTTAAGACCTCCATAGCTGAGGTGCTCATGACAACATACATGAAAACTTATAAAACTGCAATAAAATGGCAAATCAATCCACTTAGCGTGAATTCTGAGAGGAAAGAACATTATTGCACTATGTGTGATTTATAATCCCTAATATGATGAGCTCAAGCCTGGATATTCTGCTAAGTCTTTCTGGAAGTATTGACCTTCATGGGTTTCATTACCAACTACACCCTGACTTTACATTAAGGTCATTTCGGTTTGCATCAAGAAGGATGCTTTAGAAACAAATAACACCTATAACATATCCCAACATTAGCACTTCTCTTATTTGCTGTCAGTTTTTAAAATGGACAACACAAAGATCAACAGAGTTGAATGGAAATTTACAGAACTCTGGGTTTTTTTTAGCCGATCTGTTTGTCCGTTCTGTTAAATTAATTGTATGGCCTTAACTCCTATGTACTTGCACTTGCCAGCGGCTTATGGCACTTGTCCAGTCACTGCGTATGTGAGTCAAGGCCGCTTTACACACAATGATATCGCTAGCGATCTCGTTAGCGCTGCGACACACCCAGATTTGCTGAGATTGCTCATAGGTCGTTTTGTAGTAGCGGTCACACATACCCATCTCACAAACGACGCTACATCGTTCAGCGATATATTGTTTGACCGAGGCGGCCGTGTGGACACCGTCACACAGCATTCCTCCCATCGATTCCGGCAACGACAGAGGCGTATAATTATCAACCATGGCTGCCAAATCAGAACGCAGTTGGGACCACCAATCAGAGCGGAGGAGGCGTGGAGCATTGTTCGTAACGACACGGCCGCATTGAAGATGACGGACGCACTAACGATGTTGTTCGTCGTTGGCAGGGTGTCAAACCTAGCAATATGCTTGCTGCGTTCGAAATGTTGAACAATATTTTGAAATTGAACGACGTGCCAACGATCAACGATTTTTGCTACTTCGGATCATTCAGAGTCGCTTGTAGGTGTCACACGCAACGACGTCGCTAACGATGATGGAAGTGCGTCACGAAAACCATGACCCCGGCGACATATCGTCAGATAAATCCTAGCGTGTAACAGGGCCTACAGGGCCAAGGAGGGATACATAGCTGGTAGATGATGCTTGTTTGATCATTGTGGTCAAAGTGCTGCTACAATTAAAACATGCATTTGTTTTTGCATTCAAGCTGAAACCAACCACCAGTATTGTAGAACGGGGTTGAATACAGTCCTACAAGACTTCTAAGTGTCTTCAAGTTGGTTGGAGGCTTTGTAATTGTCTTGATTTGGAGTAATTCAATTACCTTGAAATCAAATTTCCACTCCAAATTCTGCAAAGCTGTCAAATTCAAATCTCATAAGATTTAGTCGTCACTAATATTCAGTGCTCATGTGTGACGCCCTGGCCTATCAGGTCGTCACAGGGTATTGTGCAATCTGCCCTTCTGCACAGTATCCACCCTCCTTGGTTACGGGTCCTGGTCCTTTGGTGTTGCTAACAGCTTAGCCAATCAAAATCCTAGGAACACTTCACACTTTAACCTACCAGACCCACCATTGGGGGGCCTGAAGGGAATAGGGCCGCCCACATGGGGGGTTGGTGAGGGGAAAGTGAGGAAAGTGACAGTTGAGCTGAAGTTGAGCAAGGGAGAGGAGTGCAGCGGTGACTCTCTGCGAGGGAGAGGTCACCGGCTGGGAGCAGAGCTCCTGTGTACTAGGTGGCAGTTGTTGGTCTGGGCCTGGTAGGAGCTGGAACCCCGATCGCAGGGGACAGTGTCAAGGGGCACGGACTGCCAAGTAGGGCGGCCTTGAGCTATCACCGGGCAGGGGCCAGGGCACGATGGGGTACGTGGACCCTAGGCCGGAAAGTAGCTTCACGCGTTTCGGTAATTTACCCGACGGGGGTGAAGACTTCAAGTGTCATCCCCAACCCGCTCCAAAATCGGGGTACTAGCGCACCGATGGGATAGGACTTTCCCAATACAGTCCAAAGAAATCCTACGCGTGAACCCTGAGAGCAAGCTCACTCCGTTAGCCATACGGGTGAGCGGGACCGAAAGCATTTTATACCCACGGGTTCCACAGAGACAGAGGTGCCAAGGACAGGGCCACAGGCTAACAGCAACACCAAGGGCACGGACCCAAGTGTGCTCCCTACAAGCTGCAGTGGTGCTCAGAATTCTGGTTTACAAGCTGTCAGTGCTGTTATTCCTGGACTGAGTGAGTACACTGAAATACCCCTGTTCCTACCCCAGCAGCACCCATTCACCAACCATCCGATGGGCCCCGGGATACAAACCCCCCCTACCCACGGAGGGGTTAAACATCAGGCTGCCACACCATCGTCACCGGGCTCCCCAACCGCAGCGGTGGTCCCTCACATTGCCACTCACCGTGGGTGGCGTCATGAATTTATAATCCCCCTGTACATAGTCCCCCTTTCATTGAGTGGCCGCACGACCCCTGGGTCCGGAGGCTCCTCGAGCCACAGCGGATCCGGATCCGAGTAGCAGCCCGGCTGCTGGCACGGGGGCGGCACACATGCATACATTGGCACTCTCTGTGAGTGGTTACCTTTTTATTGTTTGTATAGTGTTGCCATCACAGTAACCTGCACCTGTATTAAATAAGGTTTAGGGGGGCGCTGGTCAATTTATTTCCTTTTTTTGGGGGGGGGGTATCATAGATTTGAAACTATGAAACTAGTGGCTGCCTCCATATTTAGTTGAGCACTCCTCCAGTCTGTCTGTCTGCTTTTAACAAGTGCTGGATCCAACCTGCCCTTTACGTTTGTAGACATTGGCGATTGAAGTTTTCCATATAAACTAAAGTTGCATTATAGATGAGCACTTAAAAAATTGGCCAGCTTTTGTGCAAAGTACCTATATTTTATAACCATATTCTATACAGCAGTAATGCAGTTCTAAATTCAATTATTCCGTGTTTAATACACATTAGCGCACTCAATATGCGGCTGCATTAGTTTGTGCTCCTGATCATCCAGTTACATCTTTGATCTTGTAAAAAAAAAAGTTATTCTGAACATTTTGTACATTTTCTAGCACAACGCTGTACTCGTAATGAGTGGAGCGAGAGTGTAAACATGAAAAGCCAAGAAACGTAAAAGTTATAGTCTTATTTTGTCAGTCTGTATTTCTATAAGCAAATGGAGCTCCAGGATGTCAATTGGTATCTTTTTATCAATCACAATCTGGTTGAAATTAAGCCCTTCATGACATTTAATGTAACTTTGCGTCATGATCAGGAAGGAGTTCCCACCCAATAGCATACAGTTATGTCATGATGATCATGTGGGCACATAAGCTTTGCCTGCAAGATTACCTCTGGGAGCTTAACTTAAGTAATAGCCGAGCTCCTGCTGTCACATCCATGGACGGTGCCTGCACTGATTCTGGCTGTGTAACCCCCTAAATGCCACAATTAATCGCTAGAAGAGGGAGGGAACTCTGTCCTACCCATCAGCACCCCCAGAACATAATAGCGAGCTGCCAATGGTAGTCATGGCAACTTGAGGTCATATATTGACCATCAGGTTTGCCAGCTACAGTGGCCTGATAGACCATGCCAAGAGCAGAGTCTTAAAAGTGTTTTGTCAGTGTAACACTAACAGTTGTAATGCTTTGCCATGCATGTGTATAACAATGCATTATACCAGTGAACAGAGTAATAAAAATTAAAATATCATAGAGGGAATAAGTAAAAAATAAAAATTAAAATACCATAGAGAGACTAAGTAAAAAAAAAAAGGTGAAAAAATATTTAAAAAACCCCCCACAAAATAAAGAACACAAAAAGAACAAAATATTATAGCAATGAATACATATATATATTTATTTAAGAGCAAAAGCAAACAAAAAAGTACATATATTTGGTATGGCTGAGTCAAGAATGACCTAGCCTATAAAACTGTCCCACTATTTAACCCCTTCAGTAAACATAGTAAAAAAAAATAAAAAAGTGACAAAAATATGCTTTTGCATCATACTGCTGGCAAAAAAATGAAAAAAAATGTGATGATAAAGTCAAATGTAAACAAAATTGGTATAGTTGAAAACGTGATAAAAAAAACAAGCCACAATACAGCTTCATCTACAAAAAATATAAAAGCTATTGCTCTCAGAACATAGCAATGCAAAAAAGAACATTTTTACTATAAAATAGTTTTTATTGTGTAAAAGTAGCAAAACATTAAAAAAAATTATAGAAATGTGATATCGTTGTAATAGTACTGACCCGAAGAATAGAGCTGTCTTATCAATTTTGCTACATGGTGAATGGCATAAAAAGCAAACCTTGAAATGCTGGTTTCTGTTCATTCTGCCACTCAAAAATTGGAAAGGAAAGTGATGACAAAACATTATGTGCCCAAAAATGGTGCCAATAAAAATGTGAAATATCTGGCAAAAAAATAAGCCCTCAGCAGAAATATAGAAAAATTATAGCTCTCAAACTATGGCAATGCAAAAACTTTATTTTGTAAAAAAAAAAAAAAAAAAAAAAAAAAAAAAAAGAGCTTTTTAGTGCTATAGTAGCCGTACATAAAAAAAACTATAAATCTGGAATCGCTGGAATCACACTCAACTAAAATTACCTTATTACCAATCCCGCACGAGGAATGACATGAAAAGTAAATACAGCCAATTCTTGACCTGCTGTTGATTTGTTTATTCTGCCTCCCAAAGCTCACAGTAAGATTCAGCTCACATTTATCCTGCGCTCTACGCTGCTCGCTTACATTGGTGTTTTGAGGTAAATCTCTGAAATACTTGATTCAAATGGAACCCTTGATGGAAGATTCCCTATAATGAGGCAGATGGAAACACTTTGGACTCTGTCTGACCCTCTTTTTAAACGTTCATAAAGCGCAGTCGACCACAGTTTTAGGCACCTCTGAAAAGAAGAACACTGCTATAAAGAGGGCAGATGTAGTCCAGAGTAACTCTGGTTATAATGAATGAATTATTTGGGATTGTCATCTGAATCACGTCAATCAGACATTTAGATGGAAACCCCAATGTAAGTGCTCAGTATAGAGCACAGAATAAATGTGATCCAAGATTTTATGTAAAATGTTCCCAGTAAAATCTTCAAATTAATCCACAAAAATAAGTCCCCACTCAGGACTGCCATCTGTCAATGAAATTATAGGGGGTTCCAAACTACCACTACATATTTAATATCGGTGCAGTCAGGAGGATACCTAAAACAGATTTTGGGGTCCACTTTGTGGGGTTACCCTTATTAATATTAAAAATTTGGGGTTAAAGCAACATTTTTGTGGGAAAATTGTATTTTTTTTTATTTTCACGGCTCAACGTTATACAATTCTGTCAAGCACCTGCAGGTTCAAGGTGCTCATCACATCTCTAGACAAATTCCTAATGTCACAAATGAAACCACTTGTGGGTGGTTTCCAGTGTTTAAGCACATCAGGGGCTGTGCAAACGCAGCATGACATTCATTATCTATTCCAGCTATCTTTTGTGCTCCAAATGTCAAATGCTGCTCTTTCACTTATAATTGTGTGCACCCAAACAGTAGTTTTCTACCACATATGAGGTACCAGTGTACTCAGGAGAAATTGTACACCAAATTGTATTGTCCATTTTTTTCTGGTACCGTGGTGGAAATGAAATATTTGGGGCTAAAGCAAAATTTTTGTAGAAAGATTAAAATGTTCATATTTTTTTTCCACAATGCTTTAATGCCTGTGAAGCACTTAAAGGGTTAATAAACTTTTTGAAAGAGGTTTTGAGAACTTTTAGAAGTGCAGTTTTTAAAATGGTGTCACTTTTTGGTATTTTCTGTCACATAGACCTCTCAAAGTCATTTCAAATATGATGTAGTCCCTTAAAAAAATTGTTTTGAAAAAAATAAAAAAAGAAAATGGAATGCCCAAGATGACTAGTCCTTAAAGGCAACCTGTCAGCAGATTTGGGGCCTATAAGCTGCGGCCCCCACCAGTAGTACCAGTAGGCTTTGTATAAGAGCCCAGGCCACTGTGTAGAACGTAAAAATCACTTTTGTAATAGTTACCTAAATGGTCGCTGCGGTGGCGTTGGGTCATATGGGCGTCTCCGTACCCCGGACGCAACACCTCCTATTTCAGCCATCTTTGTCCTCCTTCTGAAGCTAGTGTGCATGATGCATCTACGTCATACACACTCCCCGGTCCCGCGCAGGCACACTACAAAACTTTGATCTGACCTGCTCAGAGCAGATCAAAGTGCGCCTGCGCTTGACCTCAATGTCCACGAGTGTGAATGACGTAGGACACGTCATGCACCCCGGCTTCAGAAGAAGGGTGACAAAAATGGTCAAAACAGGAGGCGCCGGCACCGGAGAACAGAGACGCCCATATGACCCAACTCCACCGCAGCGACCGTTTAAGTAAGTATTATATAAAGTGATTTTAACATTCTACACAGCGGACTGGGCTTTTATATACAGCATGTTAGAATGCTGTATATAAGAGCCCACTGGTGGTGGCCGCAGCTTATTGGCCCCAAATCTGGTGACAAGTTCCCTTTAAGGGGTTAAATACCATAAATTTGTTACTATATTTTGCTTATGCAGATATTACATTGTATCGTGAATGAGACTGATCCTTTAAATGTAAATGTTACCTAGTAAATTATTATTCTTTTGTGACTTTTTAATGGACTTTGTGAAACTGATATTTTTAGAAAGCAGTTAGATTTCTATAACTTTAAGAAATTATCTTGTCAACTCATCAGAAGAAAAACTCTATGTGCAGCATAAAAATATAACTTCTGCACTGATAGGAGGTTTCAAAAATGTTTAAGTGTCAACATTCACGAAAATGAACTTTCACGTTATAGCTGTGTATGTAATGGGTGAAATACACCTAAGATAAATTCACATTCTGATTTTCAGCCAAATAATGCCCTGTTCCTCCAGTCTCCAGGAGAATGTAATATTTCTACACTGATGCTTGTTAGAGATACAGCCAGTGAAATAAATATTGAACCTGTCACCAATTTCTTAAAAAAAATATATATTTGTAACGGTGCTATTGACATGAATTTCTCACCAATTGTCGGTAACAACCCATCCAATCCACACAGGCAAATAAATAAAACCATAGATGTCCATAAATCAAGTCATGTGTAATACTGAGAAATGACACACATAAAAAATATTGTACACATGAAGAAAAAGAGGTTCAAAAAGACATGGAAAATTATGATACCAGCTGAAATCAGAAACCAGTAATCAGAAAGCAATCCTGCCACTTAGTGAAGAATAATATCAGCTGGTTCAACTGATGGCCTATAAAAAGGTGTCTCATTACAAAGGTGTCACAAAAGAAACATCTCATTATTAGTGATGGGTGAACCCGAACACATACTGTCCGTGCACAAACCCCGAAAAAGGACATCTCAGTAACAGTACAGCCACCCAGATAATGATAAAAATTGTAAAAAAAATAAGGAAAGAGAAAGAAAAAAATAAGCAATAAAGCAGAACCGTTATACTTTTCAATCTTTCCCATGGCTGTAACACTACTTCCGGGTCCGCTCATTACCTCTCATACATATTCACAGCATCCCCTGCCCACTGTAATTCCCGTCATCTGTGAATCATTGCAGTCAGATAGCGCCCCCACTCTGTGTGACGGCATCTGTGATTGGTTTGAATCATACACACTATCTGCATCCCTATAGTGGTGTAAAAATAAAAAATAAATAAATTGGCTTAAGGTCCCGTCAGTGCAGATAAAGTATATGGCTACAAGCTGCAGCCCCCAGCTGTGTGCTTATCTTGGCTGTATATCAAAATAAAAGGGACCCTATGCTGATTTTTGTTTAATTATTTAAATAAAGAATTTTAAAAAACAGCATACAGTCCCCCCAATTTTGATACCCAGCCAAGATAAAGCTGACAGCTGGGGGCTGGTAATCTCAGGCTGGGGAGGCCCATGGTTATTGGGTTCTCCCAGTCAAAAAATAGCAGCCTGCAGCCACCCATAATTAGCACTTTACCCAGTTCATCCTGATTGCCTTGGTGTGGTGGCAATCGGGGTAATATAAGGGATTAATGACAGCTCACAGCTGCAACTAAGGCCTAGATTAGTAATGGGGAGGGTCTACATGTACAAACGGTTTTGACACAGTTTTAGTCTGATTTTCTGCCAAGAGATGCAAACTTGGTGCAGAAATTATCTGCAGACATTTCAGCACCATATTTGCATCTCCTGGCAGAAAAAAAACCAAAAAAATGTTTTTGTGCTGTTTTCTGCCAGAGGATGCAGATTTGGTGCTGATATTTACACACCAAATTACTGCACCAAATCTGCATCTCCTGCCAAAAAATCACATCAATACCGCATCAAACACTACAGAAGTATCCAGCACTGTTGGGGCCATATTCCAGAAGTAGAAGGGCATCATTTCACCATAATCGGTCACAACCAGGTGCTCACCGCAAGATTTCAGACAGAATGGTTTTTCAAGGACCAAGAACCACCTGTGGAGAGCTACAGAAAGACTTGAAATCAGCAGATACAATATGATCAAAAAGTTAATTTATTCAGTAATCTAATATATAAAGCTGAGTGTGTGTGCATGCGTGCGTGTGTGTGTGTGTGTGTGTGTGTGTGTTAAAAGAATCTGCACCGTCACATGTACAATCACGAAATTGTTAACAGACACCCCACTTGACTCTGGGAACGTCATAGGCTATGTTTTGAGGGGAAATCTTGACCTCGCGTTTTACAGTTATTCGACAAAAAACCTGCCTCAATTAAAATCAATGGAGCTGGGAGCCACAATGCAGCCAGAACTTCAGAAGAATGTGCAGCCACGCGCTTGAATAGAATATTGGTGTGTCAAAATGCAGCTAGGGAAAGAGACAGACACAGACAGACACAGAGACAGACAGACAGAGACAGAGACAGACAAAGAGACAGAGAGGGAAAGAGACAGAGAGACAGAGAAAGAGACAGACAAGGAAAAAGACAGACAAGGAAAGAGACAGACAGGGAAAGAGACAGACAGGGAAAGACAGGCAGAGACAGACGGACAAAGAGACAGACAGAAAGAATCAGACACGCAGATATTCCAAGAAACACACACAGAGAAAGAGACAGACAAAGAGACAGACAGGGAAAGAGACAGACATGGAAAGAGACAGACAGGGAAAGATACAGACAAAGACAGGCAGAGACAGATAGACAAAGAGACAGACAAAGAAACAGACAGACACAAATAGACAGACACAGACAAAGAGACAAACAGGGAAAGAGATAGACAGGGAAAGAGAGAGACAGACAAGGAAAGAGACAGAGAGAGAGACAGACACAGAGAGAAAGAGAGACAGACAGAGAGGGAGACAGACGGAGACTGGGAGAGAAACAGAGACAGTTACTATCCTGGGTACTACAGCTAGCGCCATATAAAAAAGGAAACACATATATTATATAGAGTCATTACAAACAGAGGGATCTATTTCATCTGTTTATTTCTGTTAATGTTGACAATTATGACTTACAGCCAATGAAAACCCAAAAGTCATTATCTCAGAAACTTGTATTTAAACTTGTATTTAAACTTATATTATATAAGACCAACTGAAAAAATGATTTTAAACTCAGAAATGTTTGCGCCTACTGAAAAGTCTGTACAGTAAATGCACTCAATACTGGTCGGGGCTCCTTTTGCATGAATGACTGCATCAATGCGGCGTCGCATGGAGGCGATCAGCCTGTAGTACTGCTAGGTGTTATGGAAGCTCAAGTTGCTTTGATAGCAGCCTTTAGCTCACCTGCATTGTTTGGTCTGGTGTCTCTTATCGTCCTCTTGATAATACCCCATAGATTCTCTATGAGGTTTAGGTCAGGGGAGTTTGCTTGCCAATCAAGCACAGTGATACTGTGGTTATTAAACCAGGTATTGGTACTTTTGGCAGTGTGCAAGTCCTGCTGGAAAATGAAATTTCCATCTCCAAAAAGTTGTCGGCAGAGGAAAGCATGAAGTGCTCTAACATTTCCTGGTAGGCGGTTGCGCTGACTTTGGTCTTGATAAAACACAGTGGACCTATACCAGCATATGGCATGGCTCCCCAAAACATCACTGATTGTGGAAATTTCACACTAGACCCCAAGCAGCTTGGATTTTGGCCTCCCCACTTTTCATCCAGACTCTGGGATCCTAATTTCCAAATGAAATGCAAAATTTACTTTTGTCTGAAAACAACACCTTGGACCACTGAGCAACAGTCCAGTTCTTTTTCTCCTTGGCCCAGGTAAGACACTTCTGGAGTTGTCTATTGGTCATGAGTGGCTTGACACAAGGAATGCAAAAGTTGTAGCCCATGTCCTGGATACGTCTGTGTGTTGTCTCTTGAAGGACTGACTCCTGTAGCAGACCACTCCTTGTGAATCTCCCCCAAATTGAATAGCCTTTCCTTAACAAGCCTATCAAGGCTGCAGTTATACCAGTTACTTATGCAGCTTTTTCTACCACACTTTTTCCTTCCACTCAACTTTCCATTAATATGCTTGGATACAGCACTCTGCGAACAGCCAGCTTCTTTAGCAATATCCTTTAGTGGCTCACCCTCCTTGTGGAGTGTGTCAATGACTCCCTTCTGGACATCTGTCAAGTCAGCAGTTTTCCCCATGATTGTGTAGCCTACTGAACAAGACTAAAGGACTATTTTAAATGCTTTGGAAGCCTTTGCAGGTGTTTTGTGGTAATTATTCTAATTTTCTGAGATAATGATTTTTGGGGTTTCATTGGCTGTAAGCCATAATCATCAACATTAACAGAAATAAACACTTGAAATAGATCACTCTGTAATGACTCTATATAATTTGTGCGTTTCCCTTTTTGTATTGAATTACTGAACTAAATTAACTTTTTGATGATATTGTAATTTATTGCGATGCACCTGTATAAGGCATGTACAGTTAGGTCCAGAAATATTTGGACAGTGACACATATTTTGGCATTTTACCTGTTTACCAAAACATTTTCAATATATAGTTGTATAATCAATATTTGTTTTTAAGTGCAGACTCTCAGCTTTCATTTGAGGATATTGATATCCTAATTAGAGTAAGGGTTTAGGAATTACAGCTCTTTAACATGTATCTGCCTCTTTTTAAAGGGACCAAATGTAATTAAACAATTATCTCAAAAGCTCTTTAATAGGCTGCATGGGCTAGTCTCTAATTAATCCATCATCAATTAAGCAGCTAAAAAGTCTGGAGCTGATTCTAGATGTGACATTTGCATACGGAAGCTGTTGTTGTAAACCCACAAAATGCAGTCTAAAGAGCTCTCAATGGAGGAGAAACAGAACATCATTGGGCTGAAAAAAGATGAAATCCACCAGAGAGATAGCAGAAACATTAGGGGTGGCCAAATCAACACATGGGAACTCAAAAAGGTCTGGATGTCCAAGGAAGATAATAGTGGTGGATGATCACAAAATCCTTTCCTTAGTGAAAAACACTCTCAAGAAAGTTGGTGTTTCTGTATATAAGTCTACCATAAAGAGAAGACTTCATGAGAGCAAATAGAAAAGATTAAAGGCGCAAATTATTAATCAGCCTTAAAAATAGAAAGGCCAGATTAGACTTTGTCAAAAAGTATCTAAATAAGCCGCCCAGTTCTGGAAAAGCATTGTATGGACAGATGAGACTAAGATCAACCAGTACCAGAATAATAGTTAGAGAAAATATGTAGGAGGGTTGGAACGGCTCATGATCCAAAGCACACCACACCATCTGTAAAATATGGTGGAGGCAGTGTGATGGCATGGGCATGCATGGCTTCCAATGGCCCTGGGTCACTATTGTTATTGTGACTGAGGACAGAAGCAGGTGGATGAATTCTGAAGTGTACAAAGCTTTACTCTGTGCGCAGATTCAACCAAAAACAGCAAGATTGATTGGATGGCACTTCACGGTCCAGATGGACAACAACCCAAAATATACTGCAAAAGCAATCCAGGCGTTTTTTTTAAGGCAAAGAAGTGGAATATTTCTTAATGTTCAAGTTAGTCACCAGACTTCAACCTCATCCAGCATATACAATTAAAACCAGAAGTTTACATACAGTATCGAAAAAGATACATCTGCATGTGTTTCTTACTATGTGACAAGAAATCAGAATAAAATATACCCATTTTATGTCAAGTGGGATTATCAAAATTATTTATATTTAAAAATGCCAGAATAATGAGAGAGAGAATGTTTTAAGGCATTTTTACTACTTTCTGCAAAGTCAAAAGTTTACATACATTTCATTAGTATTTGGTACCATTGACCTTAAACTGTATGACTTGGGTCAAACATTTTGGATCTCCTTCCACATGTTTCTCACAATAGTTGATTGTAATTTGGGCCCATTCCTCCTAACAGAACTGGTGTAACTGAGCCATGTTTGTAGATTGCCTTGAAAGGAGATTCATAGATTACAAACGCCTCCTTTACCCTCTTGATTACACCCTAAAAAACCTGGCTTTTGAGCTCACAGTCATTCCACTGAGTATCCAGAAACCAGTGCCAGAATGCAGCGCAATAATCTTCTGCAGGCCGATTCCACTGTTGCAGTGAATGAATTTTAGCCTTGGGTAGAGAATGCTTTGTCTGGATTATCATAGATGAGCTTGAGTGCTGAGAAAAACCCGTCCACTGACAAAAAAAGGCCAATCAGGGGGCAGAGACAAAGCCCATGCTTTTAGATCCCCAATTAAGAAAGAGACCACAGTTCCCAACAGCTGTGCCTCACCACCAGAGGAGTATGGATGTAAAAGGTAGAATAATTCTTCTCTAAAAGTAACAAACAGGCTGCATTCGCCCTAAAATCTTTCCTAGAGGGGCAGTTTGGGTTTGGATGATCCAGCAACCAGAACTGGTTGTGCCGCTATGGCAGACTGCGCTTGTGGGCCTGGAGAGACAAGGACCACAATAGTCTTGATAGCGTATTAACTGGGTCCATTCTGGAAGACATAGTAGAACCACCTATAAAGTCATTATTACTATGGGATAGAGGGGAACCAGGGCTCCTAAACTGTCCCTTAAGCTTGGGTACCCTATGCTATCCCTCAGGGATACTTCTGATGGTGGAAAGGCCTAAAGGGTACTTTACACGCTGTGATATCGGTACCGATATCGCTAGCGAGCATTCCCGCCCCCATCGGTTGTGCGTCACAGGCAAATCGCTGCCCGTGGCGCACAACATCGCATCACACCCGTCACACTGACTTACCTTCCCTGCGACGTTGCTGTGGCCGACGATCCGCCTTTCTAAGGGGGCGGTTCGTGCGGAGTTACAGCGACGTCACACGGCACCCGTCCAATAGCAGAGGAGGGGTGGAGATGAGCGTCCGGAACATGCCGCCCACCTCCTTCCTTCCTCATTGCCGGAGGATGCAGGCAAGGAGATGTTCATCGTTCCTGCGGTGTCACACGTAGCGATGTGTGCTGCCGCAGGAACGGCGAACAACATCGTACCTGCAGCAGCAATGATATTTGGAAAAGGAGTGACGTGTCAACGAGCAACAATTTTTCACGTTTTTCCGCTCGTTGATCATCGCTCCTTGGTGTTACATGCTGCGATGTTGCTAACGGCGCCGGATGTGCGTCACTATCGACGTGACCCCGAAGATATATCGTTAGCGATGTCGCAGCGTTTAAAGCACTTTTTAGCCTCCTTCCTGGCCCTGCTCCTGGCCAGTCCTGATCTGATTCCCCTTCCCCCCAGAGAAGGATAGGACAGGAGTGTGATGAAACCCACAGATAAAGACAGGCAAGGGAAAACCAGAACTCTGTCACAACGCACGCACAAACAATAACAATAACAATAATAGGTTTAGGAGGAAAAAAAAGAGCAGGACGGAAGCTACTGAACAACATTGGTAAACTCCATAACCACACCAAGCAAAGAGAACAACTTTCACCAATAAGTTTGGGACCCCACACATCACTTAGTAACATAGAATAAACTATAGCTGGCAAGGGTGGAAGGTTTCAATCAGCATAAATATCAGGGGATCAGATGGGAGTATCACATCATGGGATTAGTTAAACGGCTCTAGGGGTATTACATGATGGATATTAGGTACCCAGCTATGGCGGTATCACATGATGTATTCGATACACAGCTCTGGTGGGTATTACATGATGGGCATTAGATACACAGCTATGTTATGTCAGTGTATCCTCCTGCAGAGGCTTACATTTATATAGCAGATCTGCGACAGTGTTCAGAGCACAGCAGTATGATGATTATGTGCCGCCCCCGTGACAGCCAATGGCTGCTCGGACCCGGATCCACAGTGGCTGGAGGGGTCTCCGGATCTGAGGCGGGGTTGCGCGGCTACCCGGAATAAAAAGGGGGGAATGTTTTGGGTGGTGAATGGGATAATGTTCGTGACGCCACCCACGGTGTGTGGTAACGTGAGGGACCACCAATGCCGTTTAGGGGGGGAGCCCGGAGACGATGGTGTGGCAGCTCGAGATGTTAACTCCTCCGTGGGTAGGGGGAGTGGTGTCCCGGGACTCGGTGATGGATGGAGTGGGGAACCCGTCGGAGATGAAGGGATATCGGGTACTCACACAGTCCAAAGTTACTGACACTGACACCAGGTAAACCAAACTCTTGAATGCTCTGTCTCCTTTGGTTGAGCACGCTGGGTCCGTGCCCCTTTGGTGTTGCTGGTTGGCCTGAAGCCTTGTCCCTTGGCACTGTGTGTCCTTCGTATGGATCCCTTTCACTTGGAACTACTCGGGTCCCGCTCACCTGCGCGTGGCTAGGGTACACGCTTGGGATTTTCTGGACGGTTGTGGGAAGTCCTATCCCCCTCGTTGCGCTAGTACCCCAATTTTGGAGCAGGTGGGGAACGGTTCCTGAAGACTCCGTTCCCATCGGGTGAATTACTGGGCTGCGTGAAGCTTCTTCCCAGCCTAGGGTCCGCGTACCCTGTCGTGCCCTGGCCCCTGCCCGGTTGTAGCACAAGGCAGCGGGCCCGCTCTCTGTAGCAGCACCGTGCCCCCTGTGACTACCCCCTGCGACCGGGGTTCCATCTCCTTCTGGCAAGGCCAACGTCTGGCACCTGGGACGGGTACAGGAGCCCAGCTCCACAGCGTGACCTGTCCTGTCACTGCTGTCTCACTGCTCAACTACTACTCAACTGATATCTCTGCCCTCCCTCTTCCATCCCTCCATCTGGGTGGCCCTATTCCCCTCAGGCTGCCCAATGGGTGTTTGGTGGGTGTGGTGCAGAGTGTTCCTCAGGATTTAGATACACCTGTTGGTAGCAACACCAAATTGACCGGACCCGTAACCAAGGAGGAGCAGGTACCATGCAGAAGGGTAGATTGCACGGCACCCTTGTGACGGCCTGATAGGCCAGGGCATTACAATTACACTTCTACTAACATCAGACTGCTGATCACAGCTCACTGCCGCCAATACTCACCTCATCCTGGTACACCGCTACCTACATCTCTCCTCCTGTCAGCCTCGCATCCCAGTAGCTACTTCTGTCATCGCTCGCACTGAGCACCGAGCGCTAGTAAGGGAAAATTGGAGTGCGCAGCTTAGCTACAAGCTTAAAAAAATGGTGTCAATCACCTCCCACAGCTGTAATATGAATAGCTAAGGTTACATGCCCAGGTTACAGCTGGAGGCAGCCACAATGCAGGAGATGCAGTAGGACACCAACCGCAGTCTCCTATATACAGCGGTTGACAAAATTAAGTGTGTAAGTGTCGTGCTCAAACACACAGCAGCAAATGGCAGCCCACATTGGCTGCAGAAAAAAATATAATAAAAAGCTGTAAAAATATATTTAATTTAGTATTTAAAATAAATGATAATATAATTAATAATTATTCATACAAAAATAAAAATCACAGCACCTTCTCTTTAACTGCTACATAATTGTACTACGTGCACACAATTTGACATACAGCTATTACACACACAGTGACATCAGGTCTCATCACACCCCTCTACCAAGTGGGCTATCAGATTATACCACAGACCCAGCACACCCCACCTCTCGGCTCTCCAGCACTTTGTAAATCATGTCATGTCATTTCTCACATTTATATCTACCATATAATATTACTGGCCACTTGCTGATATGGAAGAATGTCTGACAGTTCAGTTCCCACACAGAAAAAAATCTGTTTTTCCATAGGCAATAGTTCTTTTCCAAGTATATTAAATTATTAGGCTATGTTCCCACGATCAGTGTTTGTTGAGTTTCTGATGCTGCAGAATTTCTGCACCTTAGCTAGGGTCACAAGTAGCGATGCAGCAGCGATCACGACAACGACCTGACCTTATCAGGATCGCTGCTGCGTCGTTACATGGTCGCTGGTGGGCTGTCAAACAGGCAGATCTCACCAGCGACCAGTGACCAGCCCCCAGCCAGCAGCGACGCGTGGAAGCGATGCTGTGCTTGGTAACTAAGGTGAATATCGGGTAACCAAGCAAAATGCTTTGCTGGTTACCAGATATTTACCTTGGTTACCAGCGCACACCGCTTAGCACTGGCTCCCTGCACTCATAGCCAGAGTACACATCGGGTTAATAAGCAAACCGCTTTGCTTATTTACCCGATGTGTACTCTGGCTACGTGTGCAGGGAGCAGGGAGCCGGCACTGGCAGCCTGAGAGCGGAGGATGCTGGTAACGAAAGTAAATATCGGGTAACCAAGCAGCCTTTGCTTGGTTACCCGATATTTACCTTGGTTACCAGCGTCCGCAGAAGCCTGCTCCCTGCTCTCTGCACATTCAGTTCGTCGCTCTCTCACCGTCACACACAGCGATGTGTGCTTCACAGTAGGAGAGCAACGTCCAAACAATGGTCCAGGACATTCAGCAACGACCGGCGATCTCACAGCAGGGGTCATGTTGTTGCTGGATGTCACACACGACAGCGATGACGACGTCGCTGCTACATCACAGAAAATGGTGACTTAGCAGCGACGTCGTCGTCGCTGTCGTTGTCTGTGACATTACCATTAGTTTACTTGTGTTTTTTTATTACTTTTTTTTGTCTGTTTGGTGTGTCATTGTTTAAATAAAGCTGCTTTGTTTTTGAAACTTCCTGGTATTGACATTGTTAGATGCAGAAAACATGCATTTTTGATGCATTTATGCTGAGTAAATGTCGCGGGCGGAGGGGACGCGCTCGCCACGCTCGGGTCCGGGGCTTCTGCTGCTCGGTGGCTCGAGCGGGGGGCCGGACCCGGGGACCCGAGCAGCGCTCCTCACCCGTGGGTGAAAAGGGATGGTTTGTTTGGGGAGAGAGTTCGTGACGCCACCCACGGAACGTGGTGATGATGGCACCACCGCTGCTGGTGACGGGGATCCCGGGAGAGATGGTAGGGAGCAGAGAGGTTGTTGTCCCCTCCGTGGGTAGGGGGTTGGTGATCCCAAGGCCCGGTGGTGTAACGGGGGGGCTGGATGGCTGAGATGCAGGGTTGCAGGGGCAGCGCGGCGCGGTGACGGATGGCACTGGTGTACTCACTCAGGCAATCAATGACAGAGTCTCTGGTAAACCAAACGGCCGGATGGACGGGTCCCGCAGCCGGCTGCAGTGTTGTTGTGCTCTCCCCGGACGGCTGATGGTGGCTGTCTTTCCCTGCACCTTTTAGAATGTTCTGACTCCTGTGGTTGCCCCCCGGTAGTCCGCTCCCCGGCGTATAGGTGCCGTAGGAGCCCATTTTGCCCGCAGGCGCTGGCCCTTGGATCTCTAGCCTTTGGCGGTGGCTGTATATCCTCACGGTGTGGACTGTTGCCTTCTGTCGGGTCTTGGTTGTTGGGAAACCCCTGGGGTTCCTGTCACACTCGGATCTGACTATTGTCGGCGGCTCCAAGCCTGGTCGGGGTCCGATGGCCCTGCCTGTGTGCTTAGCTTCACTCCGCTCCCCGATTCAGTACCGGTGGGCCACCGCCCGACCCCGGTCCTACGGTTCTGCAGAGGTCCACTACCTCCTGCAGACGGCCACCACCATCTGCCAACCTTGCTGTCAGTGCCTGGGCTCCAACCCAGACACTTGCAGTTCGTGTCCTCCTACTTTCACCTCCAAACTCTATCTACTGCTTTTCCCGCCTCCAGGCCTGTGAACTCCTCGGTGGGTGGGGCCAACCGCCTGGCTCCGCCCTACCTGGTGTGGACATCAGACCCTGGAGGGAGGCAACAAGGGTTTTTGGTTGACTGTTGTAACTGTCTAGGGTGGGGGGTGTGTGTGTTGTTATGTCTGTGACTACCTGGCTAGTCCAGGGTGTCACATAAACATCTACAGGGAAATTCCACATAGAAAACTCAGCGTACCCGCAAGCTAAATTGACATGCTGCAGATTGGAACAACGCACCGCAGATCTATTTATGTAGCATAAAAAAGAAGCCCAGTGGACTTGAGATTCCTATAAATTCCATCCACTTTGCTCATACTAAAAAGCACTGCGTATTTGACCAGGTGAAAATACGCAGCTTCAAAAACGCAATAAAGCCTTGTGTCCACAGGGTTTTTTTTAGCATTTTTTCCTTGCTTTTTTTTAATCAATAAAAGCATAGAAAAATCATCCCAGCAAAGTCTATGACAATCCTGACTTGCTGTGCACACGTTGCTTCTTTTTTCCTTGCTTTTCTAGTTGCTGATAAAAAGAAGCAGCATGTCAATTATTTTAGCGTTTTACGGCTATGTGCGCACAGTGTGTTTTTCGCGGCGTTTTTGCGCGTTTTTCTGGTGCATTTTTGGCCTCAAAACTGCATGACTTTGGTTTCCCAGCAAAGTCTATGAGTTTTCAATTTTGCTGTCCGCACACAACTGTTTTTTTAAGCTGCGTTTTTGAGCTTAAAAAAAAAATGGACATGTCAATTCTTTCCTGCGTTTTTCCCCCCATGCAATGCATTGGAAAACCGCAGAAAAACGCAGAGATCAAAAACACAGCAAAACGCAGCCAAAGCCGCACCAAATCGCGGTAAAAACGCGTGCATTTTTTGCCGCGTTTATTTGACACGGGTGCGTTTTTAGCGGCCAAAAACACACAAAAACGCAGCGTCAAAAAAAGCAGTGTGTGAACTTAGCCTACTCTTGCTTTTTTCCTCAATTGACTTCAATGGAGTGAAATGCAGGAAAAAACGCATGTGTAATGCCCACGTTGTTTTTTATGCGTTATGATGAGCTTTTTTTTTACGTCACTGGGGTTCCCTGCAGTCTCATCTCACAATCTTGACCGTGGGATCTACTACAGGGAACTCCGGTGACATCACAAAGTGAATCCAGTTCATGCCGGTGAATCACCGGGGTTTCCTGTAGATGCGTCGGAGTGAACTCAGTTCACTTCTCCTTGCCTCCAGGGCAGCTACGTCACTGGAGTTCCCTCCAGCAAGGTCCTTGACCACGAGGCGTAGGAGCAGGAAACCAATCACGGTGATCCATAGTCATGAACTTGATTCACCTTGTGACATTATCGGGGTTCCTTGCACCTAGGCCTCACTGTCTTTACTGCAGGACCTTGCTGGAGGGAACTCTGGTGACATAGGTGCCCTGGTCCGTGAAGCGATCCGTACCTTAGTAACAAGGGGTCGTCATGGTGGTGACCCAGGGTTACTATGGCAGCGATCGGGTCCCTGCCATTGAATGACAGGAACTTGATCGCCAGGAAGAGGTAAGTGATTCCTCTCCCTGCCTCCTGAATTCAGGGGGTTAAAATGCTGGAACCGGCGCAAAAACCGCTCTGGGCAATGAGAGCTGGGTCCTGGCTACAACATCAGCTGGAGACTTGAGGGTACAGCGCCTGAACCCCCGTGATTCCCATGACAAAAAAGGATGAAATAAAGCAAGTGAAAAGCAAGAAAAAAAAAGCATGAAAAAAGGCAAAAATACATGAAAAAAGTACATTTTTTCTGCAGCCTACTTTCTCCTACCAAAACATGCTTTTTTGTGCACAGAAAAACGCTACATGGGCACATAGCCTAAAAGCTCATCGTGGACACAGCCTTAAGGCTGCTTTACACCAGACAATCTATCGTGCGATAGATCGTCGGGGTCACGGTTTTTGTGACGCACATCCGGCATCACTGGCGATGCCAGCCTGTGTGACACCTCCTAGCGATGCAGTATCGCTCACAAATCGTGAGTCGTGTACTGCTCGCTAGGTTCCATAATATCGTTTAATTTAGTTGTTCATCGTTTCCGGGGTAGCACACGCCGCTCCGTGTGACACCCCGGGAACGATGAACAGCAGCTCACCTGCGTCACGCAGGCGCCGACGGCTATGTGAAGGAAGGAGGTGGGCGGGATGTTTACGTCCCGCTCATCTCCGCCCCTCCGCTTCCATTGGCCGGCGGCCGTGTGACGTCGTTGTGACGCCGAACGTCCCTCCCACTCCAGGAAGTGGACGTTCGCCGCCCACAGCGAGGTCGCACGAGAGGTAAGTATGTGTGACGGGGTTACTGACTTTGTGCGACACGGGCAGCGATTTGCCCGTGACGCAAAAAGGACGGGGGCGGGTACGATCGATTGTGAAATTGCACAATCGGTCGTACCGTGTAAAGCAGCAAAGCAGCCTTTACTCTTTTATGACTCGCTCTATCTGGCTGGCACTGTTGAGAGACAAATCTCATAATCCTGACCTTAATCCACTTTTCTTATTTATATCTTTACATATCATTGTTCCCTTTTTATTTGAACTGGTATTTGTCACTGCTACAAGTAATGGAAAATAATATGTTTCAAAGACTAATTTTACTAATGTCATATATATGAGTGGTAAGAAGTGAGAACTGTATGGCAGTGAAGGTTCCCATGCCAACATTTTCTGAAAATGAAGAATAGGAGTGGATTAGTTTTGAGAATATGCCAATTTACATTATACACCTTTTGCCTTTAAATCATTTATTAACAGGCTATAATAGCAGCAAGTAATTCTGGTATCATATGTGAATGTGAATCATTTCTAGATGAGAGACACCTGACAGGCACGATTTATAATGGACGCTTCTGACACATTGCACATAGCTACATTATTGCACTAGGTGTTATTAGTATCTGTGCACCAAAAACAAAAACCTCTAAAATCAATGATTATTTATTTATTAATACTAAAAACCCAACCAAACATCCCAGCAAACAATTCACAGTGGTGTGTAACATCTACACCAGGGTACCTTATGGACATAAAGCAATAGGGGGGCAACAATAGGTGGTGGTCCATGTAAATCAGGACTTAGATAGTCCACCAGGATTAGGGGGAATTTTTAACAACAACCAAAGCAGTCACAAAAGACTTAGTAGAGTAAAGCCCACTTTACACGTTGCAATTAGTTGTACAATCGCATTTGCGATGTGACACGCCCAGGTTGCATACGGGATCTTATGAGATTGCACGTAGGTCGTTCATTTGCTGTCACACGTGCGTTAGTAGTCTATGTTAAATTGATCAATTTTGTGTGTGATCCTTTAGATCATGTGTTCTGTGACGTATGCATTGGGCACCTTTTTTTTTTATTTATTGACTTGCCAAGCGTGTGTAATGTGTAGGGATGCGTTTTTACTATGTCATCTGCCATTCAGCTCTGCTACATGGCCGCTAACAGCAGACACAGACAGCCATGTAGCAGAGCTGAATGGCAGATGACAGCAGACACAGACAGAGCCGCACTGTCAGAATGAACTCGGGTGAACTTCACCCGACTTCACGGTCATGCTGCGGCTCTGTCTGTGCCGCGCCCTGATTAGCGGTCACCTGTGAAGGACTCACCAGTGACCGCTAATCTCCTAAGTGACTGAAGTTAGCAGCCCTCTCTCATACTCACCAATCCCCGATCCCCGGCACTGCACGGCGTTCACACTGCTCCGGCGGCTTTTACTGTTTTGAAAAAGCCGGCTGCCCATTAAACAATTTCGTATTCCCTGCTTTCCCCGCCCACCGGCGCCTATGATTGGTTACAGTGAGACACGCCCCCACTCTGAGTGACAGGTGTCACACTGCACCCAATCACGGCAGCCGGTGGGCGTGTCTATACTGTGTAGTGAAATAAATAATTAAATAATTAAAAAAAACGGCGTGCGGTTCCCCCCAATTTTAAAACCAGCCAGATAAAGCCATACGGCTGAAGGCTGGTATTCTCAGGATGGGGAGCTCCACGTTATGGGGAGCCCCCCAGCCTAACAATATCAGCTAGCAGCCGCCCAGAATTGCCACATACATTATATGCGACAGTTCTGGGACTGTACCCGGCTCTTCCCGATTTGCCCTGGTGCGTTGGCAAATCGGGGTAATAAGGAGTTATTGGCAGCCCATAGCTGCCAATAAGTCCTAGATTAATCATGTCAGGCGTCTATGAGACACCCTCCATGATTAATCTGTAAATTACAGTAAATAAACACACACACCCGAAAAAATCCTTTATTAGAAATAAAAAACACAAACATATACCCTGGTTCACCACTTTAATCAGCCCCAAAAAGCCCTCCATGTCCGGCGTAATCCAGGATGCTCCAGCGTCGCTTCCAGCGCTGCTGCATGGAGGTGACTGGAGCTGCAGCAGACACCGCCGCTCTGGTCACCTCCACGCAGCTAATGAAGACAGCCGCGGGATCTGCTGAGCTGTCACTGAGGTTACCCGCTGTCACTGGATCCAGCGGTGGATGCAGCGGTGGCCGCGGGTAACCTCAGTGACAGCTCAGCTGATCGCGCTACTCACCTCAGTTGCTGCGTGGAGGTGATAGGAGCGGCGGTGAGTAGCGCGTTCAGCTGAGCTGTCACTGAGGTTACCCGCGGCCACCGCTGGATCCAGTGACAGCGGGTAACCTCAGTGACAGCAGCTGATCGCGCGGCTGTCTTCATTACCTGCGTGGAGGTGACCGGAGCGGCGGTGTCTTCTGCAGCTCCGGTCACCTCCATGCAGCAGCGCCAGGCCCCTTTCTGTTGGGCCTTGCAATGTAGAGTGTCTGTCCGTGCATGATACACAGTGGGGTACAGCTTGGCAGCCCGCCTGATCTAATAGAAGGGCGTCACCTAATAGGCTGCGGGTTTGTGACTGTGCCATCTGCATGTGAACAGCGCTCTATGCAAGCCACTTGTGTGCAGTTTTATCATCTAGCATTCGCCTCCCCTCCATTCCATGGAGGTGTGTGTGTGATCTGCTTCTCCTGCACCTGTGACGCTTCCACATTAGTGGGGGTTTAGCTGTATCCTGGTAGAGCATTAGCTTTTGGCCTGGGCGATGTACACACTACAGCCCAACTTGCTGTGAGTAATACTTAATTTTTGGAGGACATTGTCCTCTTTTTGTTGCTATTTTTTATTTTTAGTCCCAAAACAGGAGCGGCGGTGTATTCTGCAGCTCCTGTCACCTGCATGTAGCACAGCTGGAAGCGACGCTGGAGGTCCGTGGATTACGCCGGACATGGAGGGCTTTGTCGGGGTTAATAAATTGGTGATGAGGGACTTTGTTAGTGTTTTTTATTTCTAATAAATTATTTTTTCGGGTGTGTGTGTGTTTTTTAAATGTCACTTACAGATTAATCATGGAAGGTTTCTCGGGGAGACGCCTGACATGATTAATCTAGGACTTATTGGCAGCTATGGGCTGCCAATAACTCCTTATTACCCCGATTTGCCAACGCACCAGGGCAAATCGGGAAGAGCCGGGTACTGTCCCAGAACTGTCTCCGGCAATTCTGGGCGGCTGCTGACTGATATTGTTAGGCTGGGGGGCTCCCCATAACGTGGGGCTCCCCATCCTGAGAATACCAGCCTTCAGCCGTATAGCTTGATCTGGCTGGTATTAAAATGGGGGGGGACCGCACGCCGTTTTTTTTAATTATTTATTTATTTTACTGCACAGTATAGACACGCCCACCGGCTGCTGTGATTGGGTGCAGTGAGACAGCTGTCACTCAGCGTGGTGGGCGTGTGTGACTGCAACCAATCACAGGCGCCGGTGGGCGGGTAAAGCAGGGAATACGAGATTGATTAATGGGCGGCCGGCTTTTTCAAAATAGTAAAAGCCGCCGAAGTTTTTAGAACAACCGTGCAGCGCCGCGCCGGAGATTGGGGAACGGTAAGTATGAGAGAGGGGGGAGAACTGACCGACAGACAGCTAGAGGGACAGATAAGACAGAGAGACCGACAGACAGACATAGAGACCGACCGACAGACTGACGGAGAGAACGAAACAGAAAAAGAAAAAAAACCGACATCACATGAAAAAAGCACAAAATGTACAGGGAGCAAACAGATGCGTCCGTGTCACTCGGACGTGCGCACAGACCCATTGACTTTCATTGGGTCCGTGCTGCGTGTTGCGTGCAGAAAACGGACATGCTGCTGTGCAAAACGCACACAGGTATGGACCACGGACAAACGGACATGCATCAAAAACGCACGTGGAGCTTTTATCATACAATAACATTGGTGCACGTTTGGCCGTGTCTCCAGTATACACGGAAACGGACCAAACACGCATGTGTTTCACGGATGTGCGTTTCAGGCCTTAAGTGCAGTTTCAGTCATGTAACACATTCAGCAGTCGGAATATACTATCCGTTGGATTCAATATGTATATTCAATACAAAATTCTGCCACATCTAGAGGCCAGAGGACCTGGCATATGATGTAAATTAATTAGAATTAATTGGCCCATTGTGGGGGATACTTAGCAAGAGATGATAGCTCCCATGGATTCCATGGAGTCAGACTGCCAGGTCAAGAAGATCCCCAGGTTATGTAAATATCCAAAGATCCGACGCTTTTCCCCCCCTTGGCAGAAAAAAGGTTCACCACCCCTGTATTAAGTGAATGCCGAAAATATGCGTAGCGGTGTTGATGAAATTGTGCACACTCAGAGTGTTTTGGGAATGTGGAGCGCATTTGCGGTCCACAAGTAATCTCCTTTCCGATTAGGTGACGTGGTCACCTGATATGGAACAGGAAGCACACGCCAGTCCATTTAAATAGCGTGGCACCAGCGCGCCAGTATTCATTGTAAACACAACAGGCAGAAATCATCTCCTTATGCCCCACGTGGATTATGAGTATGGATGTTCTGGGCATTATATACAAGTGGATGAGGGTCTTAACAGGTAATTTGAATGATAACTATTATGCTCTTCAGGATACTTATGGGATGGCTATATACTAGTATATATTTATTACTGCTTAATTCTTATATGTGAGCAAGGATGGTTGACCTTAGGGAGATCAACATCCACCACTGCGGAGACACCATCACGTGTTTCTCAACGCAGTGATTCTAGAGCAATGCCCCCTGGGAAATATTCAAAACAAGAAGGCCTGCGGAGACACCATCACATGTTTCTCAACGCTGGCAGGAAACTAGCCAGGTCTTTCACCGGGAAGGAACAACCACGGGAAGGGCAGTCTCCAGTCAAGGAGACCACCTATGCCAAACATGGTATCCATCCACAGACAGCCGTTTCGGGGTATTTGCCCTCATCAGTGTGGAGTAGGAATCTGGCTAATGGGAGCATTGCCTAGTAAAAGACTATGTGAGCAAGGATGGTTGACCTTAGGGAGATCAACATCCACCACTGCGGAGACACCATCACGTGTTTCTCAACGCAGTGATTCTAGAGCATTGCCCCCTGGGAAATATTCAAAACAAGAAGGCCTGCGGAGACACCATCACATGTTTCTCAACGCTGGCAGGAAACTAGCCAGGTCTTTCACCGGGAAGGAACAACCACGGGAAGGGCAGTCTCCAGTCAAGGAGACCACCTATGCCAAACATGGTATCCATCCACAGACAGCCGTTTCGGGGTATTTGCCCCTCATCAGTGTGGAGTAGGAATCTGGCTAGTGCCTTTTCTCCCCTGTGTTCGGCCCGTTTGCCGGCAGCGTGGAGCAAGTGAGATGGCTTCAGGCTCTGTCCCCTTATGGGTCCCTGCGTTGTTGCTGAGGCTCAGACTCTGTAAGGTTGGTGAGGTACCTGTAGTTCCCCTCACCGGCAGGTTTAGTAGGTCATTAAATTGGAGTCTGCTCTAGGGACCTGTACCACGTGCCTAGTCACCAGGAGCTCCGTACTCTACTATCAGGTGACCGTTCTCCCCCGCTAACCGCTACTACCCCGTGCAGGGCCTGACTAGTGGCCGTGCGCGTATGCGCCTCGCGACTGCCGCTCACCACTACCAGACTGTTTCTCCTCCTCCTTTCCTGACAACCTCTGCACTTTCTAACTCCCAGCCCCTCCGCTTCACCCCTTGACAGGATTTGAAGGCCAGACCCCTCCGGAGACTGCCCAAGGGTCCCATCTAATGGTGTGGGAGAACTGGTTGCTGTGTCTGTGCGTACACACCTCATTCTGGCCCTTAGGATTACCTGGAAGTACTGTCCCAGCATGGGTGCAATACTCAGTGGTGCCTGACTGGGTCAGGGGTGCCACATTCCCCCTTGGTTATCAACAGCACATCCTCGAGTTGCAAAGACAAGTAAGCATAACACAAGTTTTTCCCACACAGGGGAGATATTTACATGTAAACATACCAGGTACCTTACCACCACCACCCACGAGTCTTTAACCCAAGACCCAAATACGGAGTGATCACCAGTCCTTTTGGTGACCTGGTCTCGGTCTGGTCCGCCGTAAATCATTCTAGCCACAGTCCTCCTTGTCCTGGTGGCGTAGGGTAGGCCCCATAAAGAGGCCTACCTGCTTCGGTTCCTTATGCTGGAGAGCAGGCCCCATAAACAGGTGTGCCCCCTTGGCGTGTAGAGCCATGCCCCATAAACAGGCACACTCTAGGGTTGGTACCATTGGGGTAACTATGTACTCGAGAGTTTGTGGTTATAGCCAGTTCATAACCTATGGTCCATATAAAGTGCACATAACCTGGTGCAAGAATATTTTAAAAGTTCACGCAAAAGTCCTTGCGGGCACATTTTTCTTAAACATTACTTTTACTTTTTCATAAAAACATTTTGAAGTATACTTTTTATATTTTAAACAATTTAAATTGACTTCCTTAAATTGACTTCCTCCTTCCAAGGTCAGTGCTTGTTACGTCAGTGCACTGACCCTTGGAGGTCATGTCATGGGCGTCCCATGGCAGTGGTGACAATTGCGACCTGGTTGAAGCAGTGGGGTGGAGCCTCGGCTCACCGAGGTTCCCTTGGACATGGTACCACATCCAAAGCAATCCAGCCTCTCTCCCCCATATGTGTAAATTCCACCACGTCCCCCATGTACAGGTCACGGCCAGGGTGACCCCGCTGCAGATGGGATTGCACGTTCCGCCGGGACACAAAAATCCCCTCTTTTACCCCAGCTTCCACAATGAATCCCCACCCCTTGCATCAATTGAACTCCTCCACTACTGCCAAGTGGAGGGGACCTCGAGACCGGGATCTGGCCGCCACAGGGACTGCTTTTCTTGCAGGTCCCGGGCCTCCAACTGCTCACCTCCCGGGATGGGCTCTACAAGGGGGTGTGGGCGACCAGCTTTCACCCGTCGTCACTCTCTGTGGGGTTGCGATGTTGAGATGGCCCTGGGGTGGGCCTACCTTCATAGCAACATCACCTGGTCATCAGCGTGCCACCAGGTGAGTGATGCGCTCTGCATTTCTTCCTCCCTGCTGAGGTTTGCTGCAACCTGGTTAAATTGGGTCGGTGATGGGATCGCGGTTGCCACTGGCTGCAGGACCTGTTCTCCCTCCCTGGCGGAGAGTGCTGCGACCTCTTCTGGTCGGCGGGGAAACAGCAGCGCAGCCTCATGGTCTCCCTTTCTTATAGAGGGTGCTGCGACCTCCTCCGGTCGGGTACGTGGCAGCTCTGGAGTCGAGTCTTCGGCAGCTGGGCAGGATGGTTTTGGGTCTTCAGGATCCCTCTCCAGCGGAGAGGGTGGTGCGACCGCTTCAGGTCGGGTAAGTGGCAGCTCGATGATCGGGCCTTTAGCAACCAGGTGAGCTGAGGGCAGGGCACCCGGACCCCTCTCCAACGGAGAGGGTGCTGCGACTGCTTCAGGTCGGGACGGCATGGGCGTCGCACCGGCTTCTGATGGTAGTGCCGGCGGGATCAGCACACCAGGTAAGGAGGGGGTTGCATCGGACTCACCCGGAGTCAGGCCGGAGACATCCAGTGGCGGGATCTCCGTTGCTGACGGTGGTTTGGGTTGAGCATGGGCGGCGCCTTCAGGCGGGCCCCGCTGCACGGACAGCCGCAGGTTTTGGATCGCCATTAGCATTATGTGTCTCCAGGTGGCTACTTCCCGTTTCCGCTGCTCCTCCATGCGGTCAGCGATCCTTTCAACCTCTGCTTCCAGCTCCTCTGCCGTCAAGGGCCTTGACCAGCCCTGCTGCTTCTGATCACCTTCTGCCGACGCCATCTTGCTCCTTCCCTCACTCATTAGCTCCTCCTCAGGTTTTGGCCTTAGTTTCGTTTATCCTCCCACAGGACTGGGACATCCCAGCAGTCCGGAGACAGATCAGCCCCAATCGCCTCCTCTCGCGGGGTCAGAGCGCTCTTGGGATTTTGGGACAGTCACTCCTCTCCGTGGGCAGTTACTTCTTCTGCGCAAGCTACAGTCTTTTGAATCGCGCGCACTTTCAATGGTGGCAAAGAAAATGGCGGCAGTTCAAATTTTTCAATCGGACCGCCGAGGCACACTGTCAACCCGTCTGAACGGGTCAAGTCCATAATCCTGTTCGTAATGCCAAAAACAAGATGTGACGCCCCAGGGGTGATGATCCTTTTCAGGGACACCACAGGACTTGTTCGGTATGGTAACAGGTAATGTCCCCTCACTGGCAGGTTTAGCAGGTCATTAAATTGGAGTCTGCTCTAGGGACCTGTTCCCCGTACGTGCCTAGTCACGAGTAGTAAAAAGATTCTTTGTTTTAAAACTTATTAAAATTAAATACAATTCAACCTTCTCAATTGTAAATTTTTTTTTTCCTCCTCCTCTCCTCCTTTCCCCTTATTTTTATATAAAGTTGTTATACATTTTCCACTACATCATTCATGTCGCTCTCATTCATTCTCGCCTGGATTATTGTAACTCTTTACTAATTGGTCTCCCTGTTACTAAACTCTCCCCTCTCCAATCCATTCTGAATGCCGCAGCCAGGATCATTTTCCTCTGCAACCGCTTCACTGATGCCTCTGCTCTTTGCCAGTCATTGCACTGGTTGCCTATCCGTTACAGACTCCAATATAAACTTATCACTCTCACTTACAAAGCTCTCCACAGTTCTGCACCACCCTACATCTCCTCCCTCATCTCTGTCTATCACCCCACCCGTGCCCTCCGCTCTGCTAATGACTTAAGACTGACATCCTCAACAATTCGAACCTCTCACTCCCGTCTTCAAGATTTCTCACGAGCTGCGCCTATGCTCTGGAACACACTACCAAGAGCAATCCGATTAATTCCCAACATCCACACCTTTAAGCGGGCCCTAAAAACGCATTTCTTTAGACTAGCCTATCACCTCACTGCCCTGATCTAATCTAGTCCATTTCTGCCCTTCAAAAAACTTACTTCCAGTTCTTGTCCCCTGTACCTGTATAAATTCTCACCGACGGGTTCATGCAGCTGCTTTTGAATCCCCTATTAAATCGATGGCTGGACCATATATGACAAGCTTTTCTCCCCCCCATTCACCTTTTGTGTCTCCCCTATTTCCTCATAGACTGTAAGCTTACGAGCAGGGCCCTCACTCCTCCTGGTATCTTAATTTTGTTATTTTGTATTGTCTCATATTCTCTGTACATGTCCCCTCTTAATTGTAAAGCGCTGCGGAATTATTATTATTATTATTATTATTTCTGTAGGATTTCAGCATCTGCTCCCCCTAGTGTTTAACAGTGGAAAATATCAAACTTTTTAATTTTTTTTTTATATTTTGCTCAATTAATAAAGAATAATAATATTTAAACAAAACATTAAAACATTAATACTTTACATTTTTTCAGTTACTGAAAAAACATTTTTGGGCACGACACCTTCCCTTTAAACATCTTATTACCACTATACATATAAATACACATTATGCATTCACGTAAAAACAAGAACGTCTTCAGGAGGGTGCAGATCGCAAACCATTCTCTTACACGTGTATAAAAGTATAGCAACAACAAAGATCCCAAAACTGAGTGGATATATAAAACCTCCCACAAGATAGATAACCAACTGGCTGAGGGTCCAAATATTTTAGGACCACAGATATGAGGTGAACACCCCAAATTAAAGATATTACATTTTATTGAATTAGTAATGAATATTTTATAAAACAGGGAAATTACTCCTCTAAAGGGTGCTTTACATGCTGCGACATCGCTAACGATATATCGTCGGGGTCACGGTGTTTGTGATGCTCATCCGGCGTCGTTAGCAACATCGCAGCATGTAACACCTCTGAGCGACCTAAAACGATTGCAAAAGAGGTAAAAAATTGTTGGTATTGGAGAGGTCGCTCCAACACCAAAAATCGTTGACAGGTGAGTAGCGAGGTTGTTTGTCGTTCCTGCGGCAGCACACATCGGTACCGATATCGCAGCGTGTAAAGTACACTTTATAGACAAAAAAGGGGAGACTACGGTCGGACACCTAACAATGTACAATACATGTATAAAGAGAAAAAAATCAAGGATGCATGGATAATTAAATATGACTACAGACAGATATGTCAGCACATTCTTAAAAAATAAGGAAATAAATATGTATAAATTGATTCACTATATGTGCAATATGTGCCTCAAAATATGATCAGTTCATAAAATATAATAGGATAAATCACTGAAATGTGCAAGAATATGCATAAAGTGCATCATTAGCATCAAGGAAATGTATACATTCAGTTCAGAAAACTATACAAAATTAAATCATTATATGTGCAAAAAATATGCAGGAAAGATTACGAAAAATGTAAACATGAATAGTTAGATGAATAAAGATCAAAAACATGTAGCTGCATAAGTAGTCAGATTATATATATACAATAATCTATACATAAAGTGCAAATATGCCAGAGAAGGTAGTGTTCACGTGTATAAAAGTGCATGAAAAAAAAAATTATATATATATATATATATATATATGTCACGGGCGGGGAAGGACGCCGCTGCGCTGCGCTGGCTAACGCTTGGGTCCGGCGCTGCTGCGATGGCTGCTCGGTGGCTCGAGCGGTGAGCCAGATCCAGGGACTCGAGCGGCGCTCCTCGCCCGTGAGTGAAAGGGAGTAGTTTGGTTTGGGGATTTGGTCCGTGACGCCACCCACGGATTGTGGTGAGGTTGGGCACCACCGCTGCTGGTGATGGGGATCCTGGGAGTGATGGCAGGGAGCAGCTGGGATGTTGTTTTCCCCCTCCGTGGGTAGGGGTTGGTGGTCCCGGGTCCCGGTGAGATGACAGGGAGGCAGGATTGGATGGGTGCAGGGTCGCTTGGACTGCGCAGTGCGGTGCCAGACGGCACGGTAGTACTCACTCAGCCACAAAGGTATGCAAAGTCTCTGGTAAATCAAACGGCTGGATGGACAGGTCCCGCAGCCGGCTGCTGTGGCTTCTCCTGGACGGTTAGTGGTGGCTGCCTTTCCCTGCACCTTTGTTTATGTTCGGTCCCGATGGATTCCCACCAGTAACCCGCTCCCCAGCGTGTGTATGTGCTGGAGGAGCCCTTTTGCCCGCAGGCTCTGGCCCTTGGAACTCTAGCTGTGGCGGTAGCTGTATTTCCTTTTGCTGGTCGGACGGTTGCCTTCAATCGGGTCTTGGCTGCTAGGAAACACCTGGGGTTCCGGTCACTGATGGATTTGACCTCTAATGGCGTCTCCAAGCCTCGTCGGGGTCCGCAGGCCCTGCCTGTGTGTGCTGGCTTCACTTCGCTCCCCGGTTCGGTACCGGCGGGCCACCGCCCGTCCCCGGTCCTACGGTTCCGCGTTGATCTGCCTCTCCTGCAGACGGCCACCACCATCTGCCAACCTTGCTCTTAGTGCCCGGGCCACACACCCGGACATGGTCAGTTTGCCCCTCCACTTCTACTTCACTCCTCACTCCTTTCTCACTTCTCACTAACTGATCTGAACTGACTTCCTTCTCCCGCCTCCAGGACTGTGAACTCCTCGGTGGGTGGGGACAACCGCCTGGCTCCACCCCACCTGGTGTGGACATCAGCCCCTGGAGGGAGGCAACAAGGATTTTGTGTCTGGCTGATGTGCCTGTTTCAGGGTGGGGGTGTATGTTGTAGTACCTGTGACGACCTGGCTAGTCCAGGGTGCCACATATATATATATATATATATATATAGGTTTGGGGTTTTTTTTTACTTGCACACTGCCTTGTGAATCTTGACTTGACTGTTTTTGTTTTACTTTCTAATTTATGTTTGGTGCATTTTGAGACTCACTCTTCCATAGTTATGCTTACATTTTTTTTCCTAGGGTAGTAGATAACAGTTTTCCAGGATATAACGTGGATGGACTATCTTTAGAGTTACATTTTCTTTGGAATCAAATATATAAAAAGTAAAAAGATTTTCAAAGATGATTTTACCATCTGTTCATGTGAACTGTGGAAACATCTAGATATTTGATAACACACTTTACCATTTTTTTGTGTTTGGCTTTGTTCAAATAAAACTTGTTGCTGCCTGTAAACACATGCGAATGGAGAGGTAATCCATAAAGTATACACTGATTGGAGGTTCAGGGAAAATCATCATCATTCACCATCACTCTGGTCCTTCACGTAGTGGAGTCCGAACTGCACCAGCATTGCAGAAAGCCCATCCTATTGCAGACAATGTTCTTCTTTTCCTGAATATTGAAAATCCATTCAAATGGAAAGGGCAGCTGAACCACAAATTCTTCTACCTATTTTTCAATATATTTTTTCAGGTCTACATTTGAAAAACAAGTTCTGCTGATCAAAGTATTTTTGCTCATTTTACCCAAATAAACAATGCTATGACATAAAAAAATGCAGTATCCCAAGTTTTTTCACAAATGTGAAATGTTTGATTAAAGGTTTTAAAGTCAAATATCAGGGGTAATAAGAAATTCTGAAGAAGTTATAGCACATAATATATTTCTTTTATGCAAAAAAACTAGTCTATCCTCTAACCAAGGGTGTAATAGTTAGGGATATGAGCGAAATACACTCCTTCTATGCCTTTGGAACTCCAAATTATTAAGATTTGTTTTACAAGTGCTTGGAGAAATTAATACAGCACACACTTTTGTGGTGTACTGAGAGAGTTATTGTTTTATTACATCATGTGACCAGTTTATATAGTATCCCAAACAAAGAAGTAACTATGCACCAAAAAGAGACACAGGGGTGTGTTTAGAAATGTGAAATATCCCGCCCATCAGTGTTAGTTGAACCCTATGACATCATTCAGTTATAAGACAAGATGGTTTCTATAGAATACAATTGTATTCTCTCACAGGGAAAAAAAAAATCTTTATTGCAGTCTCTGGAATAGTGATGATCAGGGTTTTCCAAAGTAGCATAGATAGGTACAGGAACTTTGTCAAAGTGAGCAGTGCAGTGCACAATTTATGTGGTGCCCATGAATTTTCCTGATCAACTAGCGGAGGGGTGGGAAGCAGCACGCTAGTATCAGTTACGGTGCAATCACTGATGCCCGGCACCGGTACTCACCTCATCCCAGTGGGTGACAGGAGGAAATCGCAGCACACAGCATACGCTGAGACCTCCACAAAGATGGTGGCGATCTCTTCCCTCTGCTGTGATCTGGACAGCCCAGGGGGTATGTCTCGTTTACAATAGACACTGTCTCTGTGTTAGAGAATAGGGTTGGAGCCCGACAATCAGAATCAATGCACAGAGGGCTGCCATAAATAAGGTAACTGTCGATACACACAGCAGATCCAAAATGGCAGCCTCCAGTATTTCAGTAAATATAGAATTAAATAAATACTAAATAAACAGTGAGTTTAATTTTGTATTAAAAATACTTGAGTCCATATTCACTATTATTTATACAAAAATAAAAAAACATAACAACTTACCTTTAACCCTTAAATAAGGATGCTAAGCTTTATGCACAAATTCACTTAAATGTGTCCTCTGTTTGGGCATTGTAAACCAACCACAAATGTAATAGGATATATCAGGGTCATTTGCACCCCATCCACGAACTGTTAAAGTGTTGGATGACATATTGAACCAAATCTTTTTAACAGAGTTAAATTTCCTGTGGCTTGTAAGCCTTTTGAATGACTGAATGCTGCTGTCACTTTTCATGTTGCTTATATAACCATAAAAATTCCAACATCTGCAGTTTTTATTTGATTTTTAAACAGTCTTCCTATTAGTTATACCATTGGCATATTTAGCATTTATTTTTGCATATTCATCATATCTAAATCATTACATTAAATTATGTTAAGCATTTTGCTGAAAAAAACTAACTTGACTTGAGGAAACAGATGTGATTTTTGGATTCAGCACACCAACATTTCTAAAGATCACATGTTATAGTCAGCAAAGTGCATGTAGAGCAGTGTAGTCAACTGAACCCAGACACACAACATAATAATCAGTGGGATCCTACTACTTCCATTTGCATCAGTTATTCAACATTTTATGCTAAAGTGTTCAAAAATGGTTAAGACAAAATTTATTTTTTTTTACTTCATGCAAAATTCATTGACTGTGCACCATTTTGATGAATTTGGCACCAAAAAGTATCAACATATGCCACAAGATAACAAAGAAAAGAATAGTGACTTTTAATAATTGTAAATGATGAATCAAGCAGGTCCTATGTGTTTTTTAAAACTGGCATAAAAAAATTTTTTTCATCATCTCTTACATGGAAAATTTAGGGGCACTTTGCACGCTGCAACATCGCAGGCCGATGCTGCGATGCCGAGCGCGATAGTGCCCGCCCCCGTCGCAACTGCGATATCCTTGTGATAGCTGCCGTAGCGAACATTATCGCTACGGCAGCTTCACATGGACTCACCTGTCCTGCGACCGTCGCTCTGGCCGGCGACCCGCCTCCTTATTAAGGGGGCGGGTCGTGCGGCGTCACTGCGACGTCACACAGCAGGCGGCCAATAGGAGCGGAGGGGCGGAGATGAGCAGGATGTAAACATCCCCCACACCTCCTTCCTTACGCATATCCTACGGAAGCAGCAGTGACGCCGGTAGGAGATGTTCCACGCTCCTGCGGCTTCACACACAGCGATGTGTGCTGCCGCAGGAGCGTGGAACAACATCGGACTGTCGCGTCAGCGTAATCATGGATTACGCCGACACTGCACCGATGATATGATTACGACGCTTTTGCGCTCATTAATCGTGTCATCAAGCCTTTACACACTACGATGTCGCATGCGATGCCGGATGTGCGTCACTTTCAATTTGACCCCACCGACATCGCACCTGCGATGTCGTAGTGTGCAAAGCCCGCCTTAGTGTTATTTTGCTACTCTGCTACTCTGTATTCACAGAATTCCACTTTTTAAACATCTTTGATGGGTCAAAGTAATAAAAATATTTAAGCAATGAAATAAACATTTCCCCTACCCTGGATTTTTGTTTAACTACCATGAAAAAATAAATCTTTTGTTAAAATATCCCTAAAAGTTATTTTTATTTACCATCTGACCCAATATACTTTCCTCTTTGTTTGCCACATACTGTATTTTTCGTTCTAGAAGATGCACCGGATTATAAGATGCACCCCAAATTTAGAGACAAAAAAGGTAAAAAAAAATGGGGTCCATATTATACTTCAGTGGTGTCTTAAAAGAGGGGGGGCAGCAGCGGTAGTGGAGTGAGGTCACAGGAGGCAGGGGCAATGCTCGAGTAGGCTGCAGGTGCTGCGGTGGGGGCTGTGCTGCTGCGGTGGGGGCTGTGCTGGCTGTGTGGATGCTCTGTTTGCTGTGCAGGCTTCAAAGAAATGGTGCCCGGAGTCAGCGCTTTTGAGATCTCATCCGCGCACGCGCCACCTCCAGGCGCCATTTTCCTTAAGTCCGCTGCTGGGAGATCAATGGGCAGAGGGTGGCATGTGCACAGATGTAATCTCGAGCCAAGAGCTCCATCTGCACACGCGCCGATTCCGGGCGCGATTATTTGAAGCCCACACCACCGACAGAACATTTCACCGACCACACAACCCTTCGCCACACAGTCCCCAACGCAGATAGCACAGTCCATTTTCCGCCTCCCAGGTAGCTACATTTGCATTATAAGAAGCACCCCTCATTTTCCTCCCAAATTTTTGCTAGGAAAAGTGTGTCTTTTAATCTGAAAAATACGGCATACAGTACTGTGAAAAAGGTTTTTGGCAGTTGTGGAAAAAATGCTGTAAAGTTAGAATGCTTTCAAAAAGCATGAAACATCTGCAAGTCAAACATGATCATTATGGACAGAAAAATCAAGAAAACGTGTAACCGTGCAATGTATAAGTCTTTTACAAATAATACAATAGTGCATTTCTATATGAGGAATACTCTGCTCAATATATACAGTAGCATATGTATTTTGCAATGTTACTGTTACCTGCTCATCACCATCCAGTAGTGGTTGTAGGTGTTTTTTATCATGATTTGCTATATTATCCTGGTGAGATAAGATTTGAATAAGTTGATCACACACCTGGATGTCTTCTTAAGGTGAACACTAATCTTAGCAAGGTGAAGCAGAGTGCGCTTCTGCTAACGTAGATGCAGCTGTGTATGTGTTATACCTGATTTCATTCTTACAATGGTTCAATTTTAAAGGGCTGAAAATACGGGACACATCTAATAACTTTGTGTAAAGCCCTATATACCAGGAGCAGTATTTACCCTTGAAGTAATTTACATAAGAATGCTCTCAGAAATCCCAGACATGATAAATTTCTCTTTTTCTTTGACTGTCTCTCAGTGATGAAGAGATAGGAAGGTGAGTTTCAAAACATCAAGACAGGTACTCTGAAATGATCATCAATCTGTTTCATTTATAGACTAAGCTGACTGTTTTATCCTCCCAACTGTACAATATAGGATATTGCCTCCACCTTGACATTGCCCTGTCTCGGCTTGCATTTTCATCAGCTTTAATGCACTTACCTTGGGCACTATATTCATAATATATTATAGTCATGACGGAAAGTGTTGGCACCCTTGAAGTTGTTTCAGAAAATGAAGTATTTTGCCCAGAAAATTATTGCAATTACACATTTTTTTATAAACATGTTTATTTTCTTTGTGTGTATTGGAACAAAACAAAAAAATGGCAATCATTACTTCAAACAAACCCCCCAAAATTGGCCAGACAAAATTATTCACACCTTTCTAAAATTGTGGGTAAACAACTTTGTTTCAAGCATGTGATGCTCATTTAACCACACTTGTGGCAAGTAACAGGTGTGGGCAATATGAAAATCACACCTGAAACCAGATAAAAAGGGGAGAGGTTAACTCAATCTTTGCATTGTATATCTATGTGTGCCACACTAAGCATGGAGAACAGAAAGAGGAGAAGAAAATTGTCTGTGGACATGAGAACCAACATTGTTGAAAAATATCAATGATTTCAAGGTTACAACTCCATCTCCAGAGATCTTGCGGTTCCTTTGTCCATGGTGCGCAACATAATCAAGAAGTTTGCAACCCATGGCACTGTAGCTAATCTCCTTGGATGTGGATGGCAGAGAAAAATTGATGAAAGGTTGCAACACAAGATAGTCTGGATGGTGGATAAGCAACTCCAATCATATTGCAAAGACAGTCAAAGCTGTCATGCAGGCTTAGGGTGCTTCAGCGTAAGGGCAAACTATCCATCGACACTTGAATGAAATGAAAGGCTGGAAAAATGTCTTGTGAACAGATGAGTCCAGGATAAAGCTTTTTTGTAAAATATCGTTCTGCTGTTTACCAAAAATGTAATGAGGTCTACAAAGCAAAGAACACATCACATAGAGTCAAATATGGTGAAGGATCAAAGATATTTTGGGGTTGTTTTTCTGCTTCTGGCACTGGCCTTGACTGTGTGTAAGGCATCATGAAATCTGAAAATTACTAAAGGAGTTTGGTTTGAAATGTCGTGTCCAGTGTAAGAATGCTGTGTTTGTATCCTAGGTCATTGGCCTTCCTGCATGACAATGACACCAGACTTCAAGAAGTACCCAGAAATGATTGGAATCAAAGTGCTAGAGAGTTCTATAGTGGCCAGTATTGAGTCCGAATCTAAATCCCATTGAAAACCTAAGGAGAGATCTTAATATTGCTGTTAGGAAAAGGCACCCTTCAAATATTAGAGACCTGGAGCAGTTTGCAGAAGAAAAGTAGCCCAAAATTCCAGTTGAGAGGTGCAAGTGTGGCGCCCCTGTGGCTCCAGTCGCCACAGAGTATTGCACCTCAGTTAAGGTGCGGTATTCGCCTTGAGTAAGGAGGGGATTAATCACCGGTGTTCCACATTCACACTTTACATACAGCTTAGGAGCCTTCTCACTGGGAAGCTGGACTAGGGTTTGCAGGGGGTAGCCATCACGAAGTATGGGAATTTCCCGGTCACTAGAACAACCACCTTGGGGGCGGGTTCCACTTGGGGTAGAAGTAGGAACAACTCACACAATCTTCAGTCAGTCTACCTGGGACATCAGTTCTGGTGACACGACACCCCTATCTTCTCTTCCTCTTTTTCTTTCACGGGGCCTAGGCTTGGAGTGGGCAACTCTTACAAAGAACATTTTCCAAACACCAGTGGCTTCTTCCAACTTATCCTAGGTCGACGGGGCCCAACACAGAGGTGACTAGTGCTACTGCGGCAGCGACCGGGTTACTTAAAGAACTGTGAGTAAAGACACCTGGAACCGCAGCGGCCGACTCGGACTCTTATTACCGGCGTCTGTGCCCCGCACCTGGGCGCCAACGGCCACCGCCACTACTAGTACTCCTCTCATCATGCTCCCTGGGGCCCGCTCCACCTGTTGGGAGCGATACCATCTCGGCTGCTATTACCATCCACCCTTAGGACAGCAACAACAGCGGCAGCTAATTCCCTGGCCGCGTACCGCAGGAGGCGTCACGACAAATATCCACCTCACCATCCCCCTTCCATTGGTGTACACCTCGGAGCACGAAACCAGGCAGGCCACTGCGACATCCCAGACCTCCGCACCAGCCCGGTGATGAGTAAACAGGTACGAGACCCAAACTGAACCCCCTGCCTCCTGGTTGGCACATAAGAAGCTTGCTGTTGGTTATAGGAAGTCATTTATTCTGAAGGGTGTGTGTTCTGTCTTCTATCACATAATGCTGTGAATATCTGGCATACAGCTAAACCCTTGTTTACATTTTCAATAAACAGACTATAGGAGTTCAGTAGTCTTGATTTCTTAGCTGGTAACATGAACTTGATAGAAATATATGGCATACAAGGTGAATACGGTGAATACAGGTAAAAACTATAACAAAAATTATCACAGTCAGTACAGAGTAAGGTACAGTGATAACAGCATGACATCACATAAGATACAGTCGTCATAATTATCTGGGTAATGGTCGCCTGCAGCTGCTTCACACATACAGAATGACATCTATATAAGCAGAGTGAGGACAGCACGCAGGTGTAGAATTACAATGTACAATGCACTCAATACACAGTGTTCTACCCAAAATTCTAACACAAGAATACATGTGATTTGCCTCTGACTCACTGTATTACACAAGGCAGGAGTAGTGTTTAAGAAAGAGACAAAAGGCAACAGGTCTGTCCCTCACGAGTTCAGGAAGAAAATAGCTGCAGATCTTCTCCTCAGAAGATAAAAGCAGAAAGGAGGTGTTTCTATCCAGAATACACTTCACATAAAGAGAGGAACTCAACAGAATAAAGGGTAACAACGACCTATAGGGGTTGTAACAAAAAATACAATGAATGGAATTATCTAGCTGCCACACATAGCAGAACACTACCCGCTTGGTGTCAACGTATGCCACTATTTGGTTCTTTCGGGGAAAACAGCAACATGAGTTCGGTAACTGGCCTGAGGAACAGTTTGCTCTCCCCAAGCTTGCCCACTGTGACCTCTACCTTACGTACTTTCCCATCCTTGCTGGGAAAAGGTTTGGTGACTAGATGGCCACTCATTCTGATCTGCTTGACTGTCCTTCACAAGTTCAACATCGCCGGGTTTGAGGTTTGGGTGTTCTTTCTGCCACTTTGTCCTGGTTTGTAAAGTGGAGAGGTACTGCCTTTTCCATCTTTCCCAAAAGACATTGGCTACACTTTGTATTTGTCTCCATTGTCGTCTATAGAGGTCCTGGTCATTGAATTCTCCAAGTGAGCATTTGGAACATTGTTTCCATTGTCGTCTATAGAGGTCCTTGTCATTGAATTCTCCAAGTAGAGCATTTGGAACATGAGTCTTCTGCGTGAGTAACATAGCGGGAGTAAGGACGGTCGGGTCTCTGGAATCACCAGGAAGAGTTGTCAGCGGTCTAGTATTCATGATAGCTGAAACTTTGGTCAGGAACGTACTCAAACTTTTGTATGTAAGTCTGGTGTTTGCTTGTAAGAAGATGGAGTCTAGTATTTTGCGTGCTACCCCTATCATTCTTTCCCAGGCTCCTCCCATGTGTGAGGAATGCGGCGGATTAAAACTACGAGTGCACCCTTGCTCACCTAGGTACCTTTCTACATTAATCATATCCTGGTTGGAAGGGATTTGGAGTTCCCTTGCCACTCCAATGAAATTGTACCTCTATCAGAACGGATATGCTTTACTGGGCCTCTGATCGAGATGAAGCGTCGAAGAGCATTTATGAAGCTTGAAGTGTCCATAGATTCGATTACCTCAATATGGACAGCTCTGATGGATAGACAAGTGAATAAAACCGCCCAGCACTTCCTAGTGCATCATGTGGCCACACACCAAGGGCCGAACACGTCTAGCCTGACATTGGTGAAGGGAGGTTCAGTACTAAAGGCCGCTTTACACACTGCGAGATCGTTACCGATATTGCCAGCGTGCGTACCCGCCCCCATCGGTTGTGTGACATGGGCCAATCGCTGCCCGTGTTGCACAACATCGCCCGGATGAGTCACATGGACTTACCTTCCCTGCGACGTCGCTGTGACCGGTGAACCGCCTCCTTTCTAAGGGGGCGGCTCGTTCAGCGTCACAGCGACGTCACAGCAGCGTCACTGAACCGCCGCCCAATAGAAGCGGAGGGGCCGAGATGAGCGGGACGTAACATCCCACCCACCTCCTTCCTTCCGCATTGTGGCCGGGAAGCAGGTAAGGTGAGGTTCCTCGTTCCTGCGGTGTCACACGGAGCGATATGTGCTGCTGCAGGAACGAGGAACAACTTCGTTACTGCTGCAGTAACGATATTTGAGAATGGACCCCCATGTCACCGATGAGCGATTTTTCACGTTTTTGCGACGATGAAAAATCGCTCATAGGTGTCACATGCAACGGCATCGCTAAAGCGACCGGATGTGCGTCACAAATTCCGTGACCCCAACGAGATCACTTGAGCGATGTCGTAGCGTGTAAAGCCCGCTTTAGTCTGTCGGTGGCAGATGGGCCATCTTCTGATTTTGGAACATGCCACGAAGTTTGCGACACGTAATTCAGTTGATGATGAGTATGCTCACATTTCTCTTCGCTCCGACTATCCATACTCCAGCTGCCCGTAGATTCCCTTTAGAAAACAGATAACCTTGATGTTTCACTAAGGCATGATGATGCTGAATGAGCAGGGTGGTGACGTGATGGAGTCCAGGGATTATTACCGGGTGTTTCATGTTATGGTGAAGAATCAACAACAAGTGGGACACAATTGTGTAGTTGAACAAAATTTATTGCTTATTTTAAAAAATTTTAAAAAATGAATAACATGCTTCTTGATTCAAACCAGTGACGTTTCACTTACAAATCAACCTGATAACAGACTATTAGGGCAAGTGAGAAAAGGTTGTAATTTGTAGTATACAGGAAGAAAAAGATGTTTCCACCAACAGGAGAAAAACAGTAACAATACAGTGACAAGACAAGAATCTGCATAACTAATCATAAGCTAAAGAGTTGCAAGTCAAATTTATGTATGAGATAGCCAAGATGACTATAAAATTATGGTAATCTCATGTTTGAAGCTGTTGTGGATGGTGAGATATGGAGCCTGAAAGTCAAAGTTCAAAACATTGTTAACCTTTTGCTTCTCATTGTACGGCCAAAATAGGGGAGAGCGAAGCCAGTGCAGATTGGCCTCTGTGATCGAGTGACATAACTATATCACTTGATCCCTGAGAGAGGCAATGCCGACATAGTTGGAACGGCATTGGCACCGGAGGCAAGTATAGGTGTTATTTTCTTGGAGGAAACATAGGATGGAAAAGGGGTTTATGGAGCAGTGGACAACCCCTTTAAATCATAGTATTTAGTTCATTTTCAATCATTATATAATGGTATTCAAAGGTGCTATAAGATTGTAACATTCAGTCATTGTATGTTGGCATTCTAGGCTCTCTGTATCATGGTATTCAAATTACTGTATGGCAATATTATTTCATATATGGTGGTGTTATGCTGCACCATAGGTTTTTTTTTAGCATGAGTTAATTTTTATATTGTTTATATATATGTCAGAGTGACATGGGACATACAGTATATTGCTGAGAGATATCGTCTAAATTTATTAAGTTGAGAATATTGAGAACTGTAAATTTTTCCTGGTGTTTTCAGGATTCACTCACTATTCACCTCTGTTTTGCAAATATTGTATTTTATTGCACAATTGAGACTTTTTTTCTGATATTCTTTTACTTTTCCTCTTTGATTTGTAGCATTCTTTTTTATATACCTGATATAACTGCTATATACAAAGCTAGTCCCACATTCTCCCTATTTCTTGTATAAAGCTACTGACAAGTCTCCATACAAAAGTCTGTACAATTTCTTCTATACAGGTCATATAAATGATAAAATGAATACTTATCTCATAATGTGTAGCAATCTGACAAAAGAAAAAGCATGTTACATTATGCCAACATTCATTAAACATTGGGAAAAAAATGTACTCAACTATTAGTATTCATAAAAGCCAAGAGTAATAACCATACAAACTCAACATTACTAATGTGGGCAGCATTATCAGAAAATAGAAGGACAAGATAATAAAAAGAGAACAGAAGCCTCAAACAGATCCAGCATAAAAAAAAATGTTTAGTGCATTTATAATAACTGACATAGTATACAGAGTACCATATGGACCCGGCCAGTACACAATAAGGCAGGAGTAAAGAATGATGGCAAAATGGTGCATAATTGCTATTGGCTAATGCGGGACCGTGTTTTTCAAAACTGTTAAAAATTTGTTTCGTTTCAGGTTGGGTTAAGACCACATATACGCCTCTGCTAAAGACTATCAGGGGGTTTACATAAAAATCCCCGAAAAATGTGATCGTACCACTGATGGAGCCACTAACTTCAGTGAGGTTGATTCTCTAAGCCATAGGTCAGGGTGAGCAGCATGGACCAGAGGTGATGAAGAAGAGCTAGACTTGCCAGAAAAAAACAGGGAACAGCAAGGACCCAGAGAGGAGATTATGCAGGATGGCAGATGGACCAAAGAGGCCCTATGCACCAGATCCAACTGGAGTTCTCCTTCACACAGGAATAACCACAGAGCAGTGTATGCAATCTTGTAACTTGCAGCAAGGATGTGGTTAACCACAGGAGCAGCAGAGTTGTGGAGTTGTGCAATAACACCAGTATAGCCAAAATTAACTTATGAACAAACACTTTGATAGAAGAAATGGTAACTTTTAGCTTGACACAGCAGAGCTTGTTAACATGGTCAAGTTTCTAACTTTTAGCTTGACACAGCTGAGAGCAAAAGCCAAATGATTCCCTGTAGTGAAATAGGCAGTACATTGCTGGAATACAGACAATTGCTGGGAAGATAAACACCCAACTGAAGAACAGCCTAGGGGAAGGTGATGCCAACTCCTACGAAGCACATGGTAGCAAAGTGCTATACTTCCTGATTACTCAGGCAACACCCAGCTGCCTGAGCCAACATTAAAAGGCCTTAGGTGACAAACTCAGAGATATTCAGATATTGGGAGTGGGCAAATGAGTGCTCACAGGTCACACCCTGCTTGCAAAAGTGGGATGAAGTCAGCCCCAGCATCGCATGTGATGTATGTGCCCCAGCATCTCCTGTGATGTATATGCCCCAGCCCCAGTGTCTTCCGTGATGTATTTACCTAGCATCAGCATCTTTTGTGATGTACCATATATGAAGCAACCCCAGTGTCTCCTGTGATGTATATTCTCCAGCCCAAGTGTCTCCTATGTGATGTATATTCTACATCTTCAGTGTTTCCTATGTGATATGTATATTGCAGACCCAACGTCTCCTATGTAATGTTTATGCTCCAACCCCAGTGTCTCCTATGCAATGTATGTAATTCAGCCCTAGTGTCTCCTACGTGATGTATATGCTTCAGCCTCAGTGTCTCCTATGTGATGTATATACAGCAGTCTCTGTGTCTCCTAAGTGAGGTATAAACAGCAGTCTCAGTGTATCCTATGTGATGTAAATACTGCAGTCTCAGTGTAGCCTATGTGGTGTATACTTCAGACTTCCCACTGCTTGAGTTCTATAAATGGTACATGAACAGTGGTGAATTTCTCACTGTGAGAGGACATACAGTGTAATATGCAACCCTTTTAATAGACTAGATGAAGCTTGTTGGAGGCCTGTTAAGAAAAACCCTAAAATAGTGTTGGGGCACGTGATTTGTAATACTATTTACTTAAAGAACCACTCTAGCGAGTTTTTTTTTTATTTTTTCTTTGTCTATTTTTGTTTACTATTGGAGTGTTGCTTTACATGTTAGTCCCCTGCTCACTGTCTTAGGCCTCCAACACACATCCGTGCCGCCAGTACGTGTTTGATACGTTTTTGCACGTACCGGCGGCACGGAGACACGTACACCAATGTTACCCTATGGTAACAGGCACACACATGTAAAACCACACGGAACGTGTGTCCATTTTTCCACACGCTCAACATGTCCGTTTTTCTCTGGCATCACGCAGGCACGGACCCGCTAAAGTCAATGGGTCCGTGTCTGCACATATGTGACACGTAGCATGTACGTGTTCTATCCGTACCGTCCGTATCCGTTATTTTGTTTTTTCTGGTTGTGATGTCGGTCAATCTTTTTTGTCTGTGGTTGTCAGTCAATCTCCATCTGTCGGTCAGTCTCTCCCCCTCTCTCATACTTACCGATCCTCGATCACCAGCACGGCGCTGCACAGCTGTTACAAAGCTACAGCACCTTTTATTATTTTTAATATAGATATTTTGTCTCCCCCAATTTTGATACCAGCCATGGTAAAGTCACACAGCTGAAGGCTGGTATTCTCAGGATGGTGAGCCCCACGTTATGGGGAGCCTACCACCCTAACAATATCAGCCAGCAACCGCCCGGAATTGCCGCATCCATTAGATGCGACAGTTCCGGGACTCTACCCGACTCATCCCGAATTGCCCTGGTGCAGTGGCAATCGAGGTAATAAGGAGTTATAGGCAGCAGCCCATAGCTGCCACTAAGTCCTAGGTTACTCATGGCAGGCGTCTCCCCAAGATACCTTCCGTGATTAACCTGTTAATAAAAGTAAATAAACACACACATTCACAAAAACCTTTATTTGGAATAATAAGCACAAAGAAACACCCTCGTTCACCACTTTACTAAGCCAAAAAAAAAACATCCATGTCCGGCGTAATCCATGGAGGTCCCACGACGCTCTCAGCTCTGCTTCATGAAGCTGACAAGAGCGGCCACATACAATGACCGATCTCTATCAGCTCCAAGCAGCAACTGAAGTGAGCCGCGCGATCAGCGATGACGTCAGTCAGGTTACTCGCGGCCACCGCTGGATCCTCCAACTGTGACAGCGAGTTGCCCAAGTGACTGAAGTGAGCTGCACGATCTGCAATGAAGTCACAGGTGAGTTGCGGTGTCGGGTGGCTGACCCCAGCTAGCCGCGAGTAACCTGAGTGACGGCAGCACAAATCACGCCGCTAACTTCAGTGACTCAGGGGATTATCAGTCACCGGTGAGTCCATCACGGGTGTCCGCTAATCAGGACGCCACACACAGACAGAGCCGTTGTATGACAATGAAGTCGGGTGAGGTTCATCCGAGGTCATTCTCATCGCGCAACTCGGTCTGTGTCGGCTGTCAGCGGGTATGTAGCAACGACATTTAAAAACACACACAGATCAACACATACGAACACCACACGGACATTCCACACGCACACACGGCGAGCATACGCCATCACACGGATGACACACAAACCGGAGAAACGCCCATAACACGGACCCGAAAAACAGAACGTGAGACACGTACGTTTTTTTTGCGGAAGTGTGGCAGAGGCCTTATAGTCACTTGCCTCCATCTTCATCTGTTTCCAGCATCGCTCTGGTCAATCTCTAGCAATTTGTGACCTGCTGGATGCTGCAGTGTTTCATGGAATGTGCCAGAGGTGACAACTCAATACATCTCTATGAGAGCCTCGTTCTGACACTCATAGATTTGTGTTGAGAGCTGGTGATGTAACTTCTGACTTCCAGCCAGTCAGATGTTACGATCACAAGATGGCACCGTGGGACCGGAGTGACTCTGAAAAAAGATGAAAGACACTGGAGGGTGAGTACAATACCTGAAACAGAGGACTAAAGCCTGCTTTACACGTTGCAATTTCGCATACGATATCGTATGCGATTTGCAACGCCCCCATCGTATGTGCAGCATGTTCAATTTGTTGAATGTGCCGCACATACGATTAACCCCCGTCACACATACTTACCTACCATACGACCTCGATGTGGGCGGTGAACGTCCACGTCCTGGAGTGGGAGGGACGTTTGGCGTCACATCGACGTCATGCGGCGGCCGGCCAATAGAAGCGGAGGGGCAGAGCTGAGCGGGACGTAAACATCCCGCCCACCTCCTTCCTTTCGCATTGTATGCCGGGAGCCGCAGGAGGCAGGTGAGATCTCCTCATCGTTCTAGGGGTGTCACACACTGCGATGTGCGCTACCCCGGATACGATGAACAATCTGACGTTCAATTCGTCAGGAATGAACGACGTGCATGCGATGAACGATTTTTCGTTCAATCGCAATTGCACGTCGCTGTCACACGCTACAACATACCTTACGATACCGGATGTGCGTCACTTATGACGTGACCCCGCCGACACATCGTAAGATATCTTGTAGCTTGTAAAGCGGGCTTTAGATTTAAAGCACTACTCCAGCACTGAAAAAAAGACGCTCGAGTGGTGCTTTAACTTGAAACAACATAGTGCAAGGTGATATACCCTGACATTTTTCTGCTGGAGATTAGAATGTAAAAGAATCCTAAGATTTGGGGCACCGTGAATTTGCCAGAGGATTAGGTTGGAGTTTGTGGTCAATGAATGTAGTGTGTAGTAGGTATATATGTACCGCCCTGAGAGGTCCAGGCTCGGGTTGTCAGTGGCTCGAGCGCCTCCGGACCGGGGGCCACGTCGCTCTGTTAAGGGGAGGCAGTGGGGTGGTGGTGTGGGACGAGGTTCGCAGCCGGGGGCCGCGTTGTCGTTGTACGGGTCGTGACGCCACCCACGGGTCGTGGTGACCGGATGCACCACCGCTGCGGCTGGAGTGAAGATGGCTCTTGGGATCGGTGTTGAAGGCGCAGCCTGGATGTTAGCCCCTCCGTAGGTAGGGGTGGTGTGTCCCGGGGCCCGGCGGGACGGGCGATGATGTCGGGGTGTAGGGCGCCATGCTGCAGTGCGATGTCGTGCCCGGATGGCACTGGTGTACTCACTATTAATTCACACTCAGAGTCACTGGTAAACCAAAGTTCGGGTATGGTCGGGTCCCGCAGCCGGCTGCTTGTGTCCCTTGTGAGGCTGATGGTGGCCCCTTTCCCTTGCCCCTTTTGTTTTGACTTTTGGCTCCCCTGCCTGAGCAGTGGTAGCCCGCTCTCCGACGTTTAGCTGCCGGAAGAGCCCTCGGTTGCCCGCAGGCACTGGCCCGTCGGATGTTTGGCCCTTGACGGTGGCTCTCACCCGGTATCGGTGGGCTGTTGCCTTCTTTTGGGACATTGGGTGAGGATGAACCCGTGAGGTCCAGACTGCAATCAGTGAATTTGCCTAAACTCAGTGGCTTCCAAGCTAGGACGGGGTCTGAGTACCCGGTTACTGGTGCTCCGATTAGCTGTTGACTCCCCGGTTCAGGTCCGGCGGGCTCCAACCCTGGCCCAGTCGCTACGGTTCCGCCGGTCATTATACCGGTACTCCTGCAGGCGGCCACCAACGTCTGCCTGCCTGAAGTTACGGGGATCCCAGGCTCCAACCAGGGTCCCTGACAGTTTTTCTCCTTCCTCCTCCTGTCACTCTCCAAACTCCTAACTAACTGACTGACTTGTATTTTCTGCCTCAGGACAGTAGTCTCCTCGGTGGGCGTGCCTTTCCGCCTGACTCCGCCGACCTGGTGTGCCCTACTTGCCCTGAGGGAGGCACCAGGTCTCCCTTTCGGGTGACGGGTGTGTCCTCACAAGGGATGGGAGTGTGTGTGTTGTGTGGTGGTTGTTGTTACCTGTGACCCCTGGGGTCCAGGGCGTCAGATTCCCCCTTGGTTTAATGCAGACCGTCCACGGGCTGCCCGACCAACTCCGGTTTATTTTTGTTTTCTTTTAACTGGAAAAAAACGGGAAACATTGTTATAAGTATAATAACATTATTACAACATATGGTTACTGAAGGTAACGGGAGGCATTTTACCTTTCCCACCCAAACAACCTAGCCTTGATGCTGCCCCTAAGAAACGGGCAGCACCCCTTTTCCCCAGTCCGGAAACAGGAAGACAGCTAGATCACCCAGGCGGGAACGGGTACGGTGCGGTGCACCCGCAGTTGTCAAAGGGCTCCCCGGAGGATGGTCACCGGTCCCGGTGGTGACCGGAACCCAGCCTGCTCTGCTGCGGGTCCTTTCTCCAATTTGCCTCTCCGGAGGCCAAAGGAACGGGGAGGCATGTAAAGGGGGCAGGATGGGGCAATATTTACAAGCCCAATAGATTTTGGGTGGCCAGCAAGTCCACGGCCTTGTCCATGAGCAGTCACTCACGCAACTGGGGTTAAACGGGAATTAACATAAGTCCCAACGGGGACGGGTCCTTTATGATGTAATCAGGTGAGTGTCTCGTCATTTGGTTATTTGTTCATTCAACTTATATACACAATCAAGTCTCGCACCCCTAAATGGCAGTCTCCCTATACGTAAGCGGGGGCCTGCCTAGGTTGGGGCGGGTGGATCGTCTCAGTACTAGGGTGTCAGTGGAAGGTAACGGGGGAGCGGGGACGACAGGTCCCTCTTCCCGGGTGTCGGGTGGGGTAGGTAGAGGCCTAGGGGTACTGGGGGTCGGTGAATCCCTGGGCACTGGCTCTGCTGGTTCTCTGGTGGGCGTTTCCATCTCCACTTCTTCCGCGGGTTGCGGGAACATTATCGAGGGGAACAATCACCGCACCATTCTGCATGGGCCAATCTGCTGGGAAATCTCCCATGACGGTATGGATCACCTCCTTCTTCATGGCCTCGTCACGAGGCACGGGAACTGGGGCCTCTTCTACCAACTTCAGGGGATCCGGGCATTTCTTCAGGTGGTCTCGGGAAACGGTAACCGTGGTTTTCCCCTGGTCGCGACTGATCAGGTAGGTCTTCTCATTCTCCCATCCAGTGGGCTGTATAACATACGGTGTCCTCTCCCACTGATCATCAAGCTTGTGGGTTCTGCATTTACGCTTCAGCACCACATCTCTTGGTTCGAAGGGAGTAGCCGGAGTTCGTTGGTTAAAGCGCTGTTCCTGCTTCTCCCGGCTCTGACGCAGGTTCCGCTCCACATATTCCTGAATCCGCCGGTACTGCACTTGGCGTTTGGCATTCCAGCTGGCGGTGGAGGGCAGAGCTTCAGGCGCTTCCAAGCCATCTCTAAGTCTACCGGCAATCGCCCGGGTCGGGCCCTCATGAGGTACGCCGGGGTACACTTGGTGGAACTACAGGGTACGTTGTTGTACATATCTACCAAGTCGGGCAGCTTCTCCGGCCACAAGTTCCGCTCTTCCAGGGGCAATGTTTTGAGGAGGTTCAGGACCAGATGGTTAATTTTCTCACACATCCCATTTGTCTGGGCATGGTAGGGGGTGGTCTGGATTTTCTTGCACCCGTACAAGTGGCAGAACTCCTGAAACGCTTCTGCTTCAAAGGCCGGACCCTGATCCGTAAGCACCTTTTCCGGGTAGCCATGGGGCTGGCAGAAGTAGGCTTTAAAGGCCCTGGCAGCGGTGTGGCCAGTCAGATCTTTTACCGGGACAACCACCATGAATCTGGAGTAGTGGTCCATGATGGTTAAGGCGTAGGTGTACCCGTTTCGGCTGGGCGCAAGCTTGACATGGTCCAAGGCAACCAATTCCAGCGGCTGGTGGGTAACAATCGGCTGCAGCGGGGCCCTTTGGCTAGCTTCATCCCGTCTTCTCAGCGTACAAGGGCCGCACTCTCGGCACCACGCCTCTACGGAATCCCGCATCCCACTCCAGTAGAACCGCTCTCGTAACAGCATCTCCAGCTTTTTCCAACCGAAGTGCCCAGCGCCTTCATGATAAGCTCGAAGGACCTTGGGTAGACAATCCTGAGGCACCACCAACTGGCGAACCTTCTCATGGGTCTTTGGGTCGATCAACTCCCAGTACAACTTCTGCTGGTACAGGCACAGGCGGTCCCTCTCTTTCCACAGTCGCTGGGCCTCGGAGGGGGCCGCTGGGTCCATCTGGCGCACGCCTGGGGCTAGCAGAGTCTTAACCAGTCGGACCGCAGGCGCCTGGTCTTGGGCTTCTCGCCACTCCTGACTGGGTAGCGGATCGAGGTCCACCTGCTGCTGGGCCACACAGGGCTTCTCCTCCTGTGGCCGGTGGAACGCGGGCAGCTCTATCTCCTCCAGACGGTCCTCTTCCGCCCCCTCGTCAGATAGATGCGGCAACCTGGATAGGGCGTCTGCGTTGGTGTTCTTGCGCCCGGCCCGGTACTTGACGGTGAAGTTGTAGTTAGACAGCCGAGCCATCCACCTTTGCTTGAGAGCACCTAGCTTAGCCGTGTCCAGGTGCGTTAACGGGTTGTTGTCCGTGTAGGCGGTGAACTTTGCTGCGGCCAGGTAGTGCTTGAACCTTTCGGTTATTGCCCACACCAGGGCCAGGAACTCCAGTTTGAAGGAGCTATAGTTCTCGGGGTTCCGCTCGGTGGGTCGAAGCTTCCGGCTAGCTTAGGCGATCACCTTCTCCTTTCCGTCCTGGACCTGGGACAGTACAGCGCCTAGGCCCACATTGCTGGCGTCCATGTACACACGAAGGGAAGGCCGTAGTCGGGGTAGGCTAGGATCTTCTCTCCTGTCAATGCCGACTTCAGCTGCCGAAAGGACTCTTTCTGCTGCTCACCCCACATAAACGGAGTCCCGGATGGTCTACCAACCTTGGTCTGTCCCACGAGGAGGTTTTGCATTGGGGAAGCCATCTTCGTGTACCCCTTGATGAAGCGGCGGTAGTAGCCCACCAGGCCTAAGAACTGTTGTACCTCTCTCACTGTGGTCGGGCGGGGCAATTCCTGGATGGCGGTGGTCTTCTCCAAGTCCGGGGCCACACCCTCAGCGCTCACCACGTGCCCGAGATACTGCACTTTGGGCTTCAGCAGGTGGCATTTGGACGGCTTCAGCTTCATCCCATATTTAGCGAGGGCCGCAAACACTTCCGCTAGGTGCTCCAGATGGGACTCATACGTCCTGGAGTATACGATCACATCATCCAGATACAGTAGAACTGTTTTGAAGTTAAGATGACCAAGACAACACTCCATCAACCTCTGGAAGGTCCCCGGGGCATTACACAGCCCGTACGGCATGCTGTTGAATTCTCAGAGTCCCATCGGGGTAGTGAATGCGGTTTTCTCACGGTCCTCCGGTGCAACTGCCACCTGCCAGTAGCCACTGGTGAGATCAAGAGTGGAGAAATAGTTAGCGGTTTTCAGCGCGGCCAGAGACTCATCGATGCGGGGGAGAGGGTAGGCATCCTTATGTGTGATCTGGTTGATTTTACGGTAGTCCATGCACATCCTCATGGTGCCATCCTTCTTCACTAGCACCAGTGGGGCTGCCCAGGGACTACAACTATTCCGAATGACCCCTGCCTCCTTCATGTTGTGCAGCATATCTTTAGCGCACTGATAATGTGCTGGGGGAATTGGCCTATACCTCTCCTTAATGGGCGGGTGTGTGCCTGTAGGGATATGGTGTTGGACCCCCTTAATCCTCCCGAAGTCTAGCGCATGTTTGCTAAAAACTTGCCCGTACTCCTGAACCACCCGGTATACCCCCTCTTTGTGATGTGCTGGGGTAGATTCGGTACCGACATGTAGCTCCCGGCACCAGGCCTCTGGCTGTAAGGGTGGTGTATTGTCGCCAGTGTCGGGTGCAGGGACAGTGGGAGCGGTTTCGTGGATGGCGTGGGTGTCTATAGTGAACAGCTTAGCTATCGTGGCGTAGCGGGGGAGCCTAACTTCTTCTTCTCCACAGTTCAGCACTCTCACCGGCACCCTCCCCTTCTTGACGTCAATCACCCCTCTGGTGGCCATTACAGTAGGCCAGTGTTCCGAAGGCGAGGTCTCCACCATCGCCGGGTAATCCCGTCCCTGGGGGCCGACTGCTGCTCTGCACCAGATCATCATTTCGCTCCTGGGATGCACCACCAGGGGTGTCACATCCATCACCCGCGCACCACCAATCTCTCCACCTGTCAGGTTCACTTGCTGCCGCTGCAGGAGGGCCCTGGAGTGCCCTCTGCCGGCCCCCTCCAGCCGTGGCGGAAAACTGCTGCAGCAAACTCAACCTCTCCCATACAGTGCTCAATCACATTCGTCCCCAAAACTATCTTCGGGTTACGGTCACTAGACTCATGCAGTACTACAATCATTCCCTGGCGCTTCAGTTCTGTCCTTTCCACAGTCAGGGTCACTTCCTTAAGCCCCACTTGAGTCATAGGGAGTCCGTTAGCTTCAACAACAGTCATGCTACTATCAGGAGGGCTAAGTTCACTGTCATCCCAATACCGCTGGTACAACGCATAGGCATGGTCGTTACCTGATATCCAGTGTCCAGTAAGGCTGTGGTCGGGACCCCATCCACTGCCACCGAAATGATAGGGCGGCCTCCAGCATACCGATCCCGCCAGTCCGCCGGAACATGGGGGGGTCTACTCCTGAGGATTGGCCCTTGGCACCAGGGGTTGCTGGTTTAACGGACAGCGACGAGCATAATGGCCAGGCTGGTTACACCGGTAGCACACCGGCGGCCCATACGGGGGGGTCATTGGCCCTCCTCCGCTGCATCCACGGGACATCCTCGGGGTGGTCGGCGAGCTGGATGGTCTCCAGGGGCTTGACTCTCGACGGAAGCTTGAGTGCAGCGATCACCCGGACAAGATCCTCGTTCATGCGTTGCACCTTATCAGCTAGCTCATCCCTCAACCCAGCGGGCGCAGCCGGGGCCGGTAGGGACAACACCGGGGGTAGTACAGCGACAGGAGCGGTGGTGGCCGGCCAGGGGGCTGCGTCCGGGGGGTTAATCTCCAGGGGCTGCAAGGCCTTGATTGCCCGCTCTTTCACTACGGGTGCTCGAGGTTCCACAGCCGCAGCTGCTTGCGGTCTTCGGCAGACCCCAGGCCCCGTAGGAACTGCTCCACCAACATCTTGTTGCTATCGGCCTCACTGATGGTATCTACCCGCTTCAGGGTTTGGAGAGCCGTCTGCAGACGTAAGGCGTAGTCCCGGATGCTGTTTGCTGACCGCTGCCGGCAGTGGTAAAACTGGATCCGGAGTTCGGCTGCGGTGCGAGTCTCGAAGGCGGCCTGGAGCTTTTCAAAGATAGTGGTCACAGAGGCCCGGTCCGCATCTCCTGCTCAGCCGGCCCAGTCAGCTGCCCTAAGACTACCACCGCACGCTGCTTGGCTGTCATGGCATACAGGTCGAGAACCGAACATATATTTTCCGGAAAGCCTGCAATGTATCAGGCTTCCCGTCGTACTGGGGGTAGCCAGGCTGCACCGGGCACATAGGGCAGGGAGATCGGCATTACCTGGGCGACCGCCGGACCCGCGGCCTCCTCCGCTCGTGCGACCGGAGTAGGGACGACCGCATCCCCGCCGTCGGGTGCCGCCGCTCCGGCGGCCTGCGCCATCTCATCGTCTCCGCTGGGTGCCGACATGTTCTCGCCGCTTCCCCCTTGGTTTTCTTCCAGCACTTCTCCTCTTGGGGGTGGGGCTTCACCTTCGCGCCTTCACTACTCGGGGAAGACGACTCGAGCGGGAAACTTTCACGCCCAAGATGGCGGGGCTTCAACTTTTTCGGCAGGACGCCGCTGACGGGTACTTCCAAGGCGCACTTCCACAGGTGAGTGGACTGTCCGAATCCTGTTCGTGACGCCAGAAGAGTCGATGTGTATCGCCCTGAGAGGGGCTCAGCCGCTCCCTTGCCGGGCCGAGCCGCTCGAGGTCCGGACTCGGGTTGTCGGTGGCTCGAGCGCCTCCGGACCAGGGGCCATGTCGCTCTGTTAAGGGGAGGCAGTGGGGTGGTGGTGTGGGACAAGGTTCGCAGCCGGGGGCCTCGTTGTCGTTGTACGGGTCGTGTAGGGGTGGTGTGTCCCGGGGCCCGGTGGGACGGGCGATGATGTCGGGGTGTAGGGCGCCGTGCTGCGATGTCGTGCCCGGATGGCACTGGTGTACTCACTATTAATTCACACTCAGTCACTGATAAACCAAAGTTCGGGTATGGTCGGGTCCCTCAGCCGGCTGCTTGTGTCCCTTGTGAGGCTGATGGTGGCCCCTTTCCCTTGCACCTCTTTTTTTGACTTTTGGCTCTCCTTCCTGAGCAGTGGTAGCCCGCTCTCCGGCGTTTAGCTGCCGGTAGAGCCCTTGGTTGCCCTCAGGCGCTGGCCCGTCGGATGTTTGGCCCTTGGCGGTGGCTCTCACCCGGTATCGGTGGGCTGTTGCCTTCTTTCGGGACATTGGGTGAGGATGAACCCGTGAGGTCCAGACTGCAATCAGTGAATTTGCCTAAACTCAGTGGCTTCCAAGCTAGGACGGGGTCTGAGTACCCGGTTACTGGTGCTCCGATTAGCTGTTAACTCCCCAGTTCAGGTCCGGTGGGCTCCAACCCTGGCCCGGTCGCTACGGTTCCGCCGGTCATTATACCGGTACTCCTGCAGGCGGCCACCAACGTCTGCCTGCCTGACGTTACGGGGATCCCAGACTCCAACCCGGGTCCCTGACAGCTTCTCTCCTTCCTCCTCCTGTCACTCTCCAAACTCCTAACTAACTAACTGACTGACTTGTATTTTCTGCCTCAGTACAGTAGTCTCCTCGGTGGGCGTGCCTTTCCACCTGACTACGTCCACCTGGTGTGCCCTACTTGCCCTGAGGGAGGCATCAGGTCTCCCTTTTGGGTGACGGGTGTGTCCTCACAAGGGATGGGGGTGTGTGTGTGTTGTGTAGTGGTTGTTGTTACCTGTGACCCCTGGGGTCCAGGGCGTCACATATATAGTACTGTATATACCTTTGATAGCACAGTAAGACCGAGTGTAGTCCACTGCACTCAAGTTGCATTCATCTACACACCAGATATCTCTGCGTGGTGGGCAGAGTTCCAGTACATTGCTATGTAGCTACAGAGACACAGAGGAGGTTCAGGTATATCAAACAGATCTATCATCAGAGATAAGTGAGCCCTACTGAAAAGTGGGACCTGCTGTTTAAAAAAAACCTGTCAGCATGATATAAGGCATGGTTAAAATGACGCTGTTATACTGATTAAATTGATCCGATCTGTGATTCTTGTTTAATCAATATCTGAATTTTTCTTCTAATAAGGTTTTTGTGCATCGAAGCATGACTGGGGGCAGGATCTTCTTCTGCTTGCCTCCTGTAATTCTGTGACAGGTTACTAGATTATTCAGTGGCCTACCTCCTTTTTAAATTTTGGGTCGCTGCGTTTTTGGCTCATTCACAGTCCGATTCCACAGACGATCTTCAGGTCTTCAATAAAATGGCGCCAGAAATGGCGCATGCGCAGATCGAGTTTTCAACTTAATGAAGACACGCTTGAGCGGAGATCTTGATCTGCGCATGCACCTGAGGACCTGAAGACTGGCCATGGAATCAAACTGTGAATGCGCCTCCAACATCAATGACGGCGGCGGCGCAACAATTCCTGCTGACAGGTTCTCTATAAATGAGATAGTGGTGGCCGCAACTGGTGTGTGTGTGTGCCATAGGGGAAAGAAATATGAGGTGGGGTTTTAGTTGGAGAGAGAAACTTTTGTAACTAAGTGAATGTAGTTTGTTAGAATTGAGTCAGTGACCACCACCATATAAGCCAAATGTCCATGATTGGCCGCCATGGGTGCTGTAGATCAGCTGAACAGAGGGGGTCCCGGACCTGATCCCACCACCACTCTGATCCCACCAATCAGTTACATGCACCATTTTCTGATCTTGCCCCAGTACTGAACCAAAGAAAAAACTGATGTCCTGCTGCCGCTCCATGCAAACTGTATTAAAACAGAGCTAAAAAGTAGACGAGATAGAAGAAATAAATTATAGCACCCACTGCGTAGTTACTTCAAGGGATTGTCCTAGATTACATAAAATGGTCGGTCTTTTCTTAGAAACTGCGCAACTTTGTGAATGGTCTCGTTTTTCAGCTGACCTCTGTTCTGTTAATTGGGGCTTATTTGTTATACCAGACAGAAACTGGAGATAACAGTGTCCCTGTGTCTAATCCTGACAACCTCTCTAAAATGTAGACGACAACTGGAAATTAACTTTAGTTTGCTGCCACCTACTGTTTGTTGTAAGAATAACCGGAGCTTTTCAGAGGCTAATTCTACACAAATGTCTTTAAATAGAAATATGTGAGCTGATCTTAATTGTTAGAAATGTATTTTTAAATACGAACTTATTTAAATTTAGATGCAATTTATATAGACATATGAAATAAATAGAATAAAAGGTTAACAAAAACAATTGTATATCTACAGTAGCCTACATTGTTTCCTGCGGACAGACCCAGTATTGGCCAAACTGTGCACCATTTATTCCTGTATGTGACATGTCAATACTGTTCATGATTTTATATAGTCTATGGTGGATCTAATAGCCTAAATGAAGGGAATTTTGTTTACTTACCGTAAATTCCTTTTCTTCTAGCTCCTATTGGGAGACCCAGCCAATTGGGTGTATAGCTTCTGCCTCCGGAGGCCACACAAAGTATTACACTTTAAAAAGTGTAACCCCTCCCCTCTGCCTATACACCCTCCCGTGCATCACGGGCTCCTCAGTTTTGGTGCAAAAGCAGGAAGGAGGAAACTTATAAATTGGTCTAAGGTAAATTCAATCCGAAGGATGTTCGGAGAACTCAAACCATGAACCAAAAGAACAATTCAACATGAACAACATGTGTACACAAAAGAACAACAGCCCGAAGGGAACAGGGGCGGGTGCTGGGTCTCCCAATAGGAGCTAGAAGAAAAGGAATTTACGGTAAGTAAACAAAATTCCCTTCTTCTTTGTCGCTCCATTGGGAGACCCAGACAATTGGGACGTCCAAAAGCAGTCCCTGGGTGGGTAAAAGAATACCTCGATAAAAAGAGCCGAAAAACGGCCCCCTCTTACAGGTGGGCGACCGCCGCCTGAAGGACTCGCCTACCTAGGCTGGCATCTGCCGATGCATAGGCATGCACCTGATAGTGTTTCGTGAAAGTGTGCAGACTTGACCAGTTAGCCGCCTGACACACCTGCTGAGCCGTAGCCTGGTGCCGCAATGCCCAGGATGCACCCACGGCTCTGGTAGAATGGGCCTTCAGCCCTGAAGGAATCGGAAGCCCAGAAGAACGGTAGGCTTCAAGAATCGGTTCCTTGATCCACCGAGCCAAGGTTGACTTGGAAGCCTGCGACCCCTTACGCTGGCCAGCGACAAGGACAAAGAGCGCATCCGAACGGCGCAGGGGCGCCGTGCGAGAAATTTAGAGCCGGAGTGCTCTCACGAGATCTAACAAGTGCAAATCCTTTTCACATTGGTGAACTGGATGAGGGCAAAAGGAAGGTAAGGAGATATCCTGATTGAGATGAAAAGGGGATACCACCTTAGGGAGAAATTCCGGGACCGGACGCAGAACCACCTTATCCTGATGAAACCCCAGGAAGGGGGCTTTGCATGACAGCGCTGCTAGCTCAGACACTCTCCGAAGTGATGTGACTGCCACTAGGAAGGCCACCTTCTGCGAAAGGCGTGATAGAGAGACATCCCGCATCGGCTCGAAAGGTGGTTTCTGAAGAGCCGTTAGCACCCTGTTAAGATCCCAGGGTTCCAGCGGACGCTTGTAAGGTGGGACTATGTGGCAAACTCCCTGCAGGAACGTGTGGACCTGCGGAAGCCTGGCTAGACGCTTTTGAAAAAACACGGAAAGCGCCGATACTTGTCCCTTGAGAGAGCCGAGAGAAAAACCCTTGTCCATTCCGGATTGAAGGAAAGAAAGAAAAGTGGGTAAGGCAAACGGCCAGGGGGTAAAACCCCGATCAGAGCACCAGGATAAGAAGATCCTCCAAGCCCGGTGATAGATCTTGGCGGACGTTGGTTTCCTGGCTTGTCTCATAGTGGCAATGACATCTTGAGATAACCCTGAGGACGCTAGGAGCCAGGACTCAATGGCCACACAGTCAGGTTGAGGGCCGCAGAATTCAGATGGAAAAATGGCCCTTGAGACAGCAAGTCTGGTCGGTCTGGGAGTGCCCACGGTTGACCCACCGTGAGGTACCACAGATCCGGGTACCACGACCTCCTCGGCCAGTCTGGAGCGACGAGGATGGCGCGGCGGCAGTCGGACCTGATCTTGCGCAACACTCTGGGCAGCAGTGCCAGAGGAGGAAATACATAAGGCAGTCGAAACTGCGACCAATCCTGAACTAATGCGTCCGCCGCCAGAGCTCTGTGATCTTGAGACCGTGCCATGAATGCCGGGACTTTGTTGTTGTGCCGAGACGCCATGAGGTCGACGTCCGGCGTTCCCCAGCGGCAACAGATCTCTTGAAACACGTCCGGGTGAAGAGACCATTCCCCTGCGTCCATGCCCTGGCGACTGAGAAAGTCTGCTTCCCAGTTTTCTACGCCCGGGATGTGAACTGCGGAGATGGTGGAGGCTGTGGCTTCCGCCCACAGCAGAATCCGCCGAACTTCTTGGAAGGCCTGACGACTGCTTGTGCCGCCCTGGTGGTTGATGTACGCGACCGCCGTGGCGTTGTCCGACTGTATGCGGATCTGTCTGCCCTCCAGCCACCGATGGAACGCCCTTAGGGCTAGATACACTGCCCTTATCTCCAGAACATTGATCTGAAGGGAGGACTCTGTCGGAGTCCAGGTTCCCTGAGCCCTGTGGTGGAGGAAGACCGCTCCCCACCCTGACAGACTCGCGTCCGTCGTGACCACAGCCCAGGATGGGGGCAGGAATGATTTTCCCTTCGACAAGGAAGTGGGAAGAAGCCACCACTGAAGAGAGGTTTTGGCTGCCAGTGAAAGAGAGACGTTCCTGTCTAGGGACGTCGACCTCCTGTCCCATTTGCGGAGAATGTCCCATTGAAGTGGACGCAGATGAAACTGCGCAAAGGGAACTGCCTCCATTGCTGCCACCATCTTCCCTAGGAAGTGCATGAGGCGCCTCAAGGGGTGTGACTGGGTCCGAAGGAGAGAGTGCACCCCTGTCTGCAGCGAACGCTGTTTGTCCAGCGGAAGCTTCACTATCGCTGAGAGAGTATGAAACTCCATCCCGAGGTAAGTCAGTGATTGGGTCAGTGTCAATTTTGACTTTGGGAAATTGATGATCCACCCGAACCTCTGGAGAGTCTCCAGAGCAATGGTCAGGCTGTGTTGACATGCCACCCGGGAGGGTGCCTTGACTAGGAGATCGTCTAAGTAAGGGATCACCGAGTGGCCCTGAGAGTGTAGGACCGCCACCACGGATGCCATGATCTTGGTGAAGACCCGTGGGGCTGTCGCCAGGCCGAAAGGCAGTTCCACAAACTGAAGGTGTTCGTCCCCGATGGCGAAACGCAGGAAGCGTTGATGCTCTGGTGCAATCGGCACATGGAGATAAGCATCCCTGATGTCGATTGAGGCTAGGAAGTCTCCTTGGGACATCGAGGCGATGACAGAACGGAGAGATTCCATCCGGAACCGTCTGGTTCTCACGTGTCTGTTGAGCAGTTTGAGGTCCAGAACGGGGCGGAATGATCCGTCCTTTTTTGGCACCACGAACAAGTTGGAGTAAAAACCGCGACCACGTTCTTGAATGGGAACGGGAATCACAACTCCTTCTGCCTTCAGAGTGTTCACCGCCTGAAAAAGTACATCGGCTCGCTCGGGGGGCGGAGATGTTCTGAAGAAACGAGTCGGAGGACGAGAGCTGAGCTCTATCCTGTAACCGTGCGACAGAATGTCTCTCACCCATCGGTCTTGGACATGTGGCCACCAGGCGTCGCAAAAGCGGGAGAGCCTGCCACCGACCGAGGATGCGGTTTGGGGAGGCCGAAAGTCATGAGGAGGCCGCCTTGGAGGCGGTTCCTCCGGCGGTCTTTGGAGGACGTGACTTAGACCGCCATGCAGAAGAGTTCCTCTGGCCCTTCTCTGACCTGTTGGACGTGGAGGATTGGGACCTGGCTGAGGGCCGAAAGGACCGAAACCTCGATTGAATTTTTCGTTGCTGAGGTCTGTTTGGTTTGGACTGGGGTAAGGACGAGTCCTTTCCCTTGTATTGTTTAATAATTTCATCCAATTGCTCGCCAAACAAACGGTCGCCAGAAAATGGCAAACCGGTTAAGAACTTCTTGGAAGCAGAGTCTGCCTTCCATTCGCGTAGCCACATGGCCCTGCGGACTGCCACCGAATTGGCGGACGCTACCGCTGTACGGCTCGCTGAGTCCAGGACGGCGTTCATGGCGTAGGACGAAAAGGCCGATGCCTGAGAAGTCAAAGACACAACTTGCGGAGCAGAGGTACGTGTGACTGCATTAATCTCAGACAGACAAGCTGAGATAGCTTGGAGTGCCCACACGGCTGCCAAGGCCGGAGCAAAAGACGCGCCTATGGCTTCATAGATGGATTTCATCAGGAGCTCTATTTGCCTGTCAGTGGCATCCTTGAGCGATGAGCCATCTGCAACTGATACTACGGATCTAGCCGCCACTCTAGAGACTGGAGGATCCACCTTGGGACACTGAGCCCAACCCTTAACTACGTCAGTGGGGAAGGGGTAACGTGTGTCATTAAGGCGCTTAGCAAAGCGCTTGTCCGGAAATGCTATGTGCTTCTGGACAGCATCTCTGAAGTTAGAGTGATCGAAAAACGCACTCCGTGTACGTTTGGGAAACCTAAACTGGTGTTTCTCCTGCTGTGAAGCTGACTCCTCTATAGGTGGAGTTGGGGGAGAAAGATCTAGCACCTGGTTGATGGACGCTATAAGGTCATTTACTATGGCGTCCCCTTCAGGTGTATCAAGATTGAGAGCAACGTCAGGATCAGAGCCCTGAGCTGCGACCTCCGCCTCATCCTCCAGAGAGTCCTCATGCTGAGATGAGCTGTAGAGCTCGTTCTGAAATCCTCCACCGGCAGAAGTGATTGTAAATATGGCTGCCAGAGCTCTCAGGGGAGGAGGGAGCCGTGGGCGTGACTAATAAAGTGCGGGAATCTGGTGCCCCACAGTGCTCAGTGAGGGGGGAGGAGAACACCTAAGTATGCTCCAGCCCTCACTGCCGACGTCCAGTCGACCGTCCCGCCCTTACCCCTGACTGGCAGGCGCGGGGGCGGGAGTTATGGTACTAGGCCGCAGAAGCCGGGGACTAAATTTAATAACGCGGCCGGCAAACAGGCGCGGTCGGCGCGGTAGTCCCGGTCGTCACAAAAAAACAGCAGCCGCTGCAGCGTCTGTAACACAGGCGCTCCATGCACCATCCCCAAGGGGACACAGAGTACCTTATAGATGCAGGGCCTGTCCCTGATGATACTCAGTCTCATGTCCGTCAGATTCCCCCAGGGGCTGCGGAGGGAGCCCGGTCCCAGTGAATGGTGACCGGTTAGGATCCCACTTCTCCCAGAGCCTCTAAGGGATGGGGAAGGAAAAACGGCATGTGGCTCCAGCCTTTGTACCCGCAATGGGTACCTCAACCTTAACAGCACCGCCGACTTAGTGGGGTGAGAAGGGAGCATGCCGGGGGCCCTGTTAGGGCCCTCTTTTCTTCCATCCGATACAATCAGCAGCTGCTGCTGACTAAAATGGGAGCTTGAGTGAATGTGTGCCTCCTTCAACACAAAGCATAAAACTGAGGAGCCCGTGATGCACGGGAGGGTGTATAGGCAGAGGGGAGGGGTTACACTTTTTAAAGTGTAATACTTTGTGTGGCCTCCGGAGGCAGAAGCTATACACCCAATTGTCTGGGTCTCCCAATGGAGCGACAAAGAAATTATCATTCTTGTTCAAGATTATTAGGTCCTGTGCAAAAATGCTGTTTTTTTCCCGATGCATTATATTTCTGCAACAAAATAAGCAATGGCCAGATGCTTCAACTATTGCATTATTTGTGCTTTCTTTTATGTGTTTTTGTCTGTTTTTATATATTTTTTTGGTGCAGATTTGAAGTTTTTATATGCATTGCTAGTACAAAAACTCTGGGATTCTATACTTAATGGGAACCTGTCATCAGGTTTTTCCCTTATGAGCTGCGGCCACCACCACTCAGCTCTTATATCCAGCATTCCATAATACTGTGTATAAGACCCCAGGCTGCTCTGTAGAACATAAAAAACATTTTTATTATTCCAATCTAGGAGGCAGTCCGCTCCGTTGGGTGTTGCTGCTCTCCATCCGGCACCTCCTCTGTCTTGTGCAGTCGCCGTCCTCCTTCCAAGCCCCATGTGGATGACGTGTCCTACGCTGTTCACATACAGTCCGCCATTTAACTCCTGCACATGCGCACTTTGATCTGTCCTGCTGAGGGCAGATCAAAGAACTGTAATGTGCAGGCACGGAAAAAGGCCAAAGACCGCTCGAACATGCGCATTACAATACTTTGATCTGCCCTCATCCAGGCAGATCAATGTGTGCATGTGCAGGAGCAAAAAGGTCGCCTCTGTGTGAATGACGTAGGACACGCCATTCACACGGGGCTGGGAAGAAGGACGGTAATGGCACAAAATGGAGGAGGCACCGGATCGAGAGCAGCAATGCTGGACTGCCCCCTAGGTGAGTATAATAAAAGGGGGGGTTTTCACATTCTACAGAGTGGCCTGGACTCTTATATACAGTATTTTAAAATGCTGTATATAAGGGATTACTGGTGGGATAAACCTGGTGACAGGTTCCCTTGAACACAACTGTAATTTTATTTGCATTTTTACACTCTCTAGAGAAGCCTATTGGGAATAATGCACAAAAAATATACAGTTCAACACCGTCTTTAAAAGAACAGTGGACTTGAGTTTCGTGAAATCACATCTACATTGCTTAATCTGTTAAAGGCAATCTGTCAGAAGGTTTTTGCTATAAGAGATTCTGAATCCAATAATGTATCACATAGATTACTGTCTGCAGCCATTTTGACACAATGTGAATCTTAGCTTTAGTCATGTAGCTGAGCCCAGGGCACTGTCCTCACCTACACCAGGCTCTGAATAGAGATTGTGCATTGACAGTGAGGTGTCAATCACAGCAGGGGGCGTGTTACACTGCCATGCACATGAGTTTCTAGTACTGTAATGATAAGGATCCTGCTGCTTAAATAAACATGGCAAATACAAGATTGGACTGTGACAAAATAGGAATGCCTGTACTTTGTGTTAACCCTTGCAGCATACTAGCTTTAGCTCACAAAGCAAAAACCTGCTGACAGATTCCCTTTAAAAGCAGCACATTTTCTGCATAAAAAAATCAATGGAAAAGAAGCAGTTTTAATAATAAACATTGAACATGTCCTTAGGATCCTAGTTATAGAGTATTGTCACTTTAACATTATATTGTATTTCGATGTATAGTCAAATTATTTTAAATACTTAAAAATGTTTTACATTCTTCAATATGAAAATGTTCTAGGCCCTTAGCAATGTTTATCACATGCTGTGCTTGCAATTACCATCCTGAAAAGACTCACTGTGATCATGTTCAAGTTTATAAAATGATATAGTTTTAAAAATGTCATCTTCCGCTGCCGAAAAATACATTTTCCCTTCAATCACCATGTGAACTCGTTTTTTTTAAAGCAGTTAGAAAAGTTCCCCTCGGTGCCAAAAGCATCAGTGCTTATCAATAATGTGTTGTTTTTACATCTTGACATGCTACATGGAGTCTGACATTTTCAGCTCACTAATTCAGATTAAATAAAAAAGTAAACATTAAGAAACAAATAATTAGAATTTTTTATAGAAATGGAAAATACATATTAATCAATTATCCATGCTGGTTCTTTTACATTAAAAGGTGTTTTACATAATTAGGGCTACAAGCTTTGAAATAGTTTTAAAGAACTCAGCTATAAAACTATAAACAACCCCGAAGGACAGAGTGGACAACCTGCAGCCATATGTGGCCACCATGTTATTCTGAGTGGCCCTCACCCTTCTCGACATAGATATGCTTGCCTTTGGTGGCTGCTCCTACTGTAATTCTAAAAAATAAGTGAACGTTTTGAAGTGCAAATTCACCAGGTTTGCCAAATTTTTGAAAAAAATTACATTTTTAGAGCTGCAAATCAAAAGTACTGCAATACATCCAATTGCCCCGATGGACATTCGTGCCACTATTCTCTTCAAAATTAGCATTGGTAGTTAAAGTGGTGTTAAAGGGTCACCCAGAGTTTTCCTCAAAACTCACCAAGTGTCATGGCGGCATCAGATGCTGTTCACACTACAGATTCTGACACTCCACATTATGGTTTCTGTGGTGTTTCTGAGCTACACAGGCAGGCTTAGGCGTTGACCAGCTTTGTGCTCAATAATGGTGAGGCTAGCTAGAGTTATACACTGCTAGCCTGCTTGTTAGGCCGGCTTCTCACTTGCGATTTTCTCGCAGTAGTGCAATGCGAGAAATTCTCGCATTGCACTCGGACACATGTTAATCAATGAGCAGCTCCCATCTGCTATTTTTTTCTCAGTCCAAATCGGACTGAGAAAAAAATCCCAGCATGCTGCGTTTTGGAGATTTTCTTGCGCGAGTCTTTCCAATGCAACTCTATGGGAGTGGGTAAATAAACGGATGTCACACGGACCGGCACTCGCACCATCCTAGTGACATTCGTTTTTCGAAATACATTTATCACATGTTTCACAAAACACTGGAAATGAGTGAGGTCTCACAATGTCGGTCAATCTCTATCTGTCAGTCGGTCTCTCCCTCTCGGTCTCTATTCTCTCTCTGTCGGTCGGTCTCTCTCTCTCTCTGTCCATGTCGGTCTATTCCTTTCCCCCCTCTCTCATACTCACCGATCCCCGATCACCAGCGCGGCGCTGCACGGCGTTCACACTGCTCCGGCGGCTTCTCCTCTTTTGAAAAAGCCAGCCGCTCATTATTCAATCTCGTATTCCCTCCTTTACCTGCCCACCGGTGCCTATGATTATTTGCAGTCAGATACGTCCCCACGATGAGTCACAGCTGTCTTACTGCAACCAATCACAGCTGCCGGTGGGCGGGTCTATATCGTGCAGTAAAATAAATAAACAAACAAAAAAAAACGGCGTGCGGTTCCCCCCAATTTTAATACCAGCCAGGGTAAAGCCACACGGCTGAAGGCTAGTATTGTCAGGATGGGGAGCCCCACGTTATGGGGAGCCAACCACCCTAACAATATCAGCCAGCAGCCGCCCGGAATAGCCGCATCCAATAGATGCGACAGTCCCGGTACTGTACCCGGCCACATCCCAAATTGTCCTGGTGCGATGGCAATCGAAGTAATAAGGAGTTAATGGCAGCAGCCCATAGCTGCCACTAAGTCCTAGATTAATCATGGAAGGCATCTCCCTGAGATACCTTCCATAATTAACCTGTAAGTTTAAGAAAATGAAGACATACACCAAAAAATCCTTTATTTGAAATAAATAACAAAAAAACCCAACCCTCTTTCATCACTTTATTCAAGTCCCCAAATACCCTTCCATGTCTGACGTAATCCCCAGAGGTCCCTCGAAGCTGTCAGTTCTGCTACATCGCAAGCTGACAGGAGCGGTCACAGATCACGACCGCTCTCTGTGAGCTCCCCGCAGCGACTGAAGTGATTCGCGCTATCAGCAATGACGTCACTCAGGTTACCCGCGGCCACAGATCTCAGCAGGAGGACTTCTGCTGTGGCCGCGGGTAACCTCAGTGATGGCACTGCTGATCGCGCGGCTCACTGCAGTCACGGGATTTGCGGTCACCGGTGAGACCTTCACCGGTCACCGAAACTCAGGGGCCATGCCACACAGACAGAGCCGCAGGATGACAATGAAGTCAGGTGAAGTTCATACGATTTCATTCTGATCATGCGGCTCTGTCTGTGTCTGCTGTTAGCGGCCATGTAGCAGAGCTGAATGGCAGATGACATAGTAAAAACGGATCCCATACGCATCAAACACGCATTGCACACGCACTGCAATCATGAGAAAAATCCCAAGATCGCAGTGCAGTTGCATTGCACACTGATCATAAAGTGAACTTAAATCGTCCGACTTTTTATGATGCAACTCGGACCGATTTTACAAGCATAAGTGTGTTTCCAGCCTTAGGCGTGTATATATATATATGTATATATATTGTGAGGTAGCGTGGTCGGCTGCGCAGCAGGATCCAGGCACCAAGGGTCACAGCACACGGTTTAATATCCAAACAAAAGTCCACAACAGTACACATGTGCCTCTCCGGCAGAGAACTCAGGGAGTTGTGTTCACTCCCTCACACTCGGCACACCCCGCTCTTGTTCCTGTTTCCTTTTAACCCTTCTTTCAGCCTGTAGGGAAACAGCATTAACCCTGGAGTGGAGTTGCTTTCTATCATGGAGTGAGCACAACCGGGGCGAGACATACCGGCCGTCATAGATAACCCCGGTCACAGTCTCACAATATATATATATATATATATATATATATATATATATATATATATAAATGTATGTATATATATTATATATATATATATATTGTGAGACTGTGACCGGGGTTATCTATGACGGCCGGTATGTCTCGCCCCGGTTGTGCTCACTCCATGATAGAAAGTGAATCCACTCTAGGGTTAATGCTGTTTCCCTACAGGCTGAAGGAAGGGTTAAATGGAAACAGGAACAAGGGCAGGTGTGCCGGGTGTGAGGGAGTGAACACAACTCCCTGAGTTCTCTGCTGGAGAGGCACATGTATATTGTTGTGGACTTTTGTTTGGACATTAAAACCGTGTGCTGTGAACCTTAATGCCTGGATCCCGTGTCTTCTGCTGCGCAGCCGACCGTGCTACCTCACATATGGTGGAGAATCGGCGGGCATGCCAGCCGGTGAGGTGTAGCATCCATCCCTGGTGACCCAGTAGCACATGTCCTGGATTCGAGCGGCTATACTACAGCCCAAACCCGGTGACGCCATGGAGGACATACTACAGCAGCTGGCTCAGGCTAATGCACAGCAACAACAGGCTAATGCACAGCAACAACAGGCTAATGCACAGCTACAAGAGGCCAATGCACAGCAGCAACAGACCAATGCACACCTGCTCCGGGCGTTGGAACGTCAGCAGCAATCCTTGCAAGCGCAGGAAAAAAGGCACCAAGAACAGATGGTTCTCCTGGCCAAGTCGATCCGTGCCGGACCAGCAGCAACAACCCCGGGACCGGGTGATGACGGCAGCGTCCGGAAAGCGGTGAGACAAGCGTTGCAAAAGATGACCCCGGGGGATGATGTGGAAGCGTTCCTGGCGGTGTTTGAGCGGGTGGCCGAGCGGGAAAAGCTGCCGACCCCCCAGTGGGCTGAGGTATTGTCGCCCTATCTGACGGGGGAACCCCAAAAAGCATACCTGGACCTCTGTACCGAGGACGCCATTGACTATGTGACCCTAAAAGCCGAAATACTGGCTCGGTTGGGGGTGAATACCTATGTACGGGCTCAGCGGGTAAATCAGTGGTTCTATGAGGAAGCCAAACCCGTACGCTCCCAGGCCTATGACTTGTTGCATCTTGTAAAAAAGTGGTTGCAGCCTGACACTCTGAGCCCGGCGCAAATGGTGGAAAGGGTAGTAGTGGATCGTTTTGTGCGCACTTTACCCGTCACCGTTCAACGGTGGGTAGGACAGGGTGACCTGAGTACCCTGGACCAATTAGTGTCCCTGGTAGAGCGGCATGTGGCTACGCAGGACTTGATACGGGACACTGAGACTTTGCGTACCGCCCGTCGGTCCGGCCCCTCCAAACCTAGGGCCAAGGACCCACCGCTGACAACGGTGCAGGAGTCCCCTACCGCCCCGTCTGAGGCCGCGGCCGCCATTCCTGAGGTCCGGAAGGTTCTGTACCCTAAACGACAACCCGTCAAGGGGGTTTCCGTCCCCATTAGATGTTGGCGGTGCCAGCGGGTGGGACATATGGAAGCCCAGTGTCCCCTCACCACCGAGCCCATGGATTGTGGGGTTACCCGGCGGGGTTCAATGTATGCTCAGGTGGTGTGTACCGCTGACCTGGTCTCCCCAGAGACGGAGCCCCACTTGTGCCAAATACAGGTGAATGGATGTCCGGTTACAGGATTGTTGGATTCCAGAAGCTTAGTGACCCTTGTGTGATCCACCTTGAGGGCTAAAGTAAAGGCCACAGGACGTACCGTGGGGGTGGTTTGCATACATGGGGACCGCCGAGACTATCCCACGGGGATTGTCACCATCACAGCACCTTTCGGTCAGGTGCAACATGAGGTGGGACTTCTTAACACTCTTCCTTATGACGTGATCCTAGGAAGGGATCTGCCCTATTTTTGGACTTTATGGAGGGGACCCCCTAAGTCCCCTCAGATATTGGTCAGTCCGGGACCTGAGCCCTACAATCCTGAATCCGGGACGCCTGCCGTTGGGGTCACCATGATAGGGAAAGAGTGTGAACCCGATAGGTCACCCCTAGAGGTATTGGCAGGAGAGGCTGAGATGGTCGAGCCCATCCCGGAGTTGGAGGCGTCCCCGGATACGTTTGGGACAGCCCAACTCCAGGACCCTACGTTAATACATGCCCGGAGTCGGGTGACAGTAGTTGACGGGGTGGCACAGCTGCCCGGTGCCCAGGTAAGGTACCCCCATTTCGCTCTTAAGCAAGATTTACTCTACCGGGTAGATGAAATACGGGGCGTGGGGGTAGAACAGTTGGTGGTGCCCCAGCCGTATCGCCGGCGGGTCCTCGACTTGGCTCATAAACACCTGATGAGTGGCCACCTAGGGGTCAAGAAAACGCAGGAGCGAATATTGCAAAGGTTCTATTGGCCCGGGGTCTTTGGGGAGGTAAAACGGTTCTGCGAAACCTGCCCGGAGTGTCAGCTTACCGCACCCCTGACCCATTTTCGCAGTCCGTTGGTACCGTTACCCATTATAGAAGTCCCTTTTGAACGGATAGGGATGGATCTGGTGGGGCCCCTCGTAAAGTCCGCTCGAGGGCACCAACACATCCTAGTGATCGTTGACTATGCCACCCGGTATCCCGAGGCGATACCTCTCAGACATACTGCAGCAAAGCTTATAGCTCGGGAGTTGTTTGCGGTGTTCTGCCGGGTGGGGTTGCCCAAGGAGATCCTTACGGATCAGGGGACCCCATTCATGTCTAAAGTGACCAAAGAGCTATGCCGGCTACTCCAGATCAAGCAGTTGCGTACGTCTGTGTATCATCCTCAAACGGACGGTTTAGTCGAGCGTTTCAATAAAACCCTGAAAACCATGCTAAAAAGGGTCATTTCAAAAGACGGGAAAGACTGGGATATGATGCTTCCCTATTTGATGTTTGCCATCCGTGAGGTGCCACAGGCATCCACGGGGTTTTCGCCTTTTGAATTGTTATACGGGCGACATCCCCGGGGATTGTTGGACCTGGCAAAGGAAACATGGGAGCAAGAGCCCACCCCCATAAAAGTGTGATTGAACACATTTTGGGTATGCAGAACCGCATAAGCGCGGTCATGCCAATTGTGAAGGAGCATTTACAGGAGGCTCAGGCCGCGCAAAGCGGCCGCTACAATAGACAAGCCACCGTGCGGACCTTTAAACCCGGGGATCGGGTGTTGGTATTAATCCCCACGGCGGAGAGTAAATTCCTGGCTCAGTGGCAAGGCCCCTACGAGATAAAGGAGAGAGTCGGGGTGGTTAACTATAAAGTATTGCAGCCCGATAGGCGGAAACCTGAACAAATATACCATGTCAACCTATTAAAACCTTGGCAGGAACGGGAAAGCCTGATGGCTGGTTTTTCCCCATCTCCCTCCTCTTCGGGTCGTTCACATCCGGCTCCAGCGACCTCCGGAGAGGACGAACCGGAAGTAAGGATTGGAGAAACCCTCACCAAGACTCAGAGGCGAGAGGCCAGACGGTTGGTTCAGCAGAACCCCGATGTCTTCTCCGAGCTGCCCGGTAGGACCAGTCTGATACGACATGATATTGTCACCGAGCCCCACCTGAAGGTACGCCTGAAGTCATACCGGGTACCGGAGGCTCGACGACAAGCCATATCGGAGGAAGTAAAGACAATGTTACGCCTGGGGGTCATCGAAAAATCCCGAAGTGAATGGGCTAGTCCGATTGTCCTAATACCAAAACCCGATGGCTCCTTAAGGTTCTGCAATGACTTTAGGGGATTGAACGAAATATCCAAGTTCGATCTCTACCCCATGCCCCGGGTGGATGAGCTGATTGATAGGCTGGGACAGGCGCGATATTTTACCACGCTCGACCTGACCAAGGGGTACTGGCAGGTGCCACTGACGGAGTCCGCCAAGGAAAAAAACGCTTTTGTTACACCAGAGAGTCTCTTCCACTATGTTGTCTTGCCTTTTGGGTTACATGGCGCTCCGGCCACGTTCCAGAGGTTGATGGACTTAGTGCTGGAACCCCACCAGGCGTATGCATCAGCGTACCTTGATGACATCATTATTTACAGCTCCGAGTGGCAGACCCACTTGGAACAGGTACAAGCGGTGGTGGACGCGCTTCGAACAGCCGGATTGACAGCCAATCCCAAGAAATGTGCGTTGGGACTCACGGAAGCCCGCTACTTGGGCTACGTGATAGGCCAAGGAGTGATTAAGCCCCAAGTTAACAAGGTTGAGGCGATCCAGAAGTGGCCTAGACCCCTGACCACGAAGCAGGTTAGGGCCTTCCTGGGTATCGTGGGATACTACAGGAGGTTTGTAAAGGATTTTGCGGGACTATCAGCCCCCTTGACGGACCTTCTCAAAGGCAAGAAGTCCGTCATGGTGCGCTGGACTCCGCAGGCCGAGGACTCCTTCCGGGCCCTGAAGGGGGTCCTGTGCGGACAGCCCGTTCTTGTACACCCTGATTTCCGGAAGGAGTTCATAGTACAGACTGACGCCTCAGAGGTCGGCCTGGGGGCAGTGCTGTCTCAGGTGGTTCAGGGGGAGGAACACCCCGTCACCTTCTTAAGTAGGAAGCTCACCCCTCCCGAGCGGAATTATAGCGTAGTGGAGAAGGAGTGCCTGGCGATCAAGTGGGCCTTGGAGTCCCTACGCTATTACCTGCTGGGACGGCAGTTTCGCTTGGTGACGGATCACTCTCCACTGGTCTGGATGAGGTCCGCCAAGGAACGGAATGCCCGGGTTACCCGGTGGTTCCTTTCTCTGCAGAACTTCCGGTTTACGGTTGAACATAGGGCCGGTAGGTTGCAGGGCAACGCCGATGCCTTGTTCCGCGGCCCATGTTTGATGGCGGGAGTTCAACCCCGCACGCTTGAACTGAGGGGGGGGTATGTGAGACTGTGACCGGGGTTATCTATGACGGCCGGTATGTCTCGCCCCGGTTGTGCTCACTCCATGATAGAAAGTGAATCCACTCTAGGGTTAATGCTGTTTCCCTACAGGCTGAAGGAAGGGTTAAATGGAAACAGGAACAAGGGCAGGTGTGCCGGGTGTGAGGGAGTGAACACAACTCCCTGAGTTCTCTGCTGGAGAGGCACATGTATATTGTTGTGGACTTTTGTTTGGACATTAAAACCGTGTGCTGTGAACCTTAATGCCTGGATCCCGTGTCTTCTGCTGCGCAGCCGACCGTGCTACCTCACATAATATATATATATATATATTACATAGTTCCTCTCTTGTTATTTACAATACCATCCCTAACATATTGAATTCTTTTGTCATTTTTGTTGTTTATAGCGCTCTGACTTTATTTCATAGTGTCCTCTCTTGTTAGCTATTATGACTGCTGATGTAATGATAGAACATGGTAAGGCCCCTTTCACACGTCAGTGATTCTGGTACGTTTGTGCTTTTTTTTAAACGTACCAGAATCACTGACATACGCAGACCCATTCTAATGAATGGGTCTGCTCACACGTCAGTGATTTGTCACTGCACGTGTCTCCGTGCAGCGTACCTGCGTGTGCGTGATTGCTGCACGGAGACATGTCCATTTTTTTCTGGCATCACTGATGTTCCACGGACCACGCAGTGGTGTGGTCCATGAAACACGTGCCAGAAAAAAACGTGCTTTTAAAATAATAAACATTTTAACTCACCCGGCGTCCAGCGATGTCCTCTGCAGCCCGTTCTCCCTGTTCCTTCTGTGCCGGCTGATTACTGTCGCGCATATTCATTATGCGCGACACAGCCGACCCGGAAGCAGCTCCTGCAGGGGTCACCGCCGGCCGGATGCTGCGTCGCGGGAGGATTCAGCACCACGGACAGCGGGAGCGGGCGCAGGTGAGTGAATCTCTAAGTGCAATCACGGGCCACGGAGAACGGAGCCCGGATTGCACTTAGACAACCCACGTGTGCCGTGATTTTCGGCACACGCAGGGACATGTGCGTGTTTTACACGCCAGTGAAAAACATCTGTGTTTTTCACTGACGTGTGAAATGGGCCTAAGGCTTATTTTCTAACGAAGAAGCTGATGGACTAGTCTTCTGGTCAGCTGCTGCTCCATCAGCAGTCATTTTATATCTAACAAGAAAGGATTAAGTAACAAAGAGGGAGCTGTGAATAACAAAAATAATGAGAATATGCTACAGTCATATGAAAAAGTTTGGGCACCCTTATTAATGTTAACCTTTTTTCTTTATAACAATTTGGGTTTTTGCAGCAGCTATTTCAGTTTCATATATCTAATAACTGATGGACTGAGTAATATTTCTGGATTGAAATGAGGTTTATTGTACTAACAGAAAATGTGCAATCCGCATTTAAACAAAATTTGATCGGTGCAAAAGTATGGGCACCTCAACATAAAAGTGACATTAATAGTTTTTAGCTCCTCCTTTTGCAAAAATAACAGCCTCTAGTCGCTTCCTGTAGCTTTTAATGAGTTCCTGGATGAAGGCATATTTGACCATTCCTGTTTACAAAACAATTCCAGTTCAGTTAAGTTTGATGGTCGCCGAGCATGAACAGCACGCTTCAAATCATCCCACAGATGTTCATTGATATTCAGGTCTGGGGACTGGGATGGCCATTCCAGAACATTGTAATTGTTCCTCTGCATGAATGCCTGACTAGATTTGGAGTGGTGTTTTGGATCATTGTCTTGCTGAAATATCCATCCCCTGCGTAACTTCAACTTCGTCACTGATTCTTGCACATTATTGACAAGAATCTGCTGATACTGAGTTGAATCCATGCGACCCTCAACTTTAACAAGATTCCCGGTGCCGGCATTGGCTACACAGCCCCAAAGTAGGATGGAACCTCCACCAAATTTTACTGTGGGTAGCAAGTGCTTTTCTTGGAATGCCGTGTTTTTTTGCCTCCATGCAGAACGCCTTTATGTATGACCAAACAACTCAATCTTTGTTTCATCAGTCCACATGACCTTCTTCCAAAATGTAACTGGCTTGTCCAAATGTGCTTTTGCATACTTCAGGCGACTCTGTTTGTGACGTGCTTGCAGAAACGGCTTCTTTCGCATCACTCTCCCATACAGCTTCTCCTTGTGCAAAGTGCGCTGTATTGTTGACCGATGCACGTTGACACCATCTGCAGCAAGATGAAGCTGCAGGTCTTTGGAGGTGGTCGGTGGGTTGTCCTTGACTGTTCTCACCATTCTTCTTTTCTGCCTTTCTGATATTTTTCTTGGCCTGCCACTTCTGGGCTTAACAAGAACTGTACCTGTGTTCTTCCATTTCCTTACTATGCTCCTCACAGTGGAAACTGACAGTTTAAATCTCTGAGACAACTTTTTGTATCCTTCCCCTGAACAACTATGTTGAATAATCTTTGTTTTCAGATCATTTGAGAGTTGTTTTGAGGAGCCCATGATGCCACTCTTCATAGGAGATTCAAATAGGAGAACAACTTGCAAGTGGCTACCTTAAATACCTTTTCTCATGATTGGATACACCTGCCTATGAAGTTCAAAGCTCAATGAGGTTAGAAAACCAATTTAGTGCTTTAGTAAGTCAGTAAAAAGTAGTTAGGAGTGTTCAAATCAAGAAATTGATAAGGGTGCCCATACTTTTGCACCGGTCAAATTTTGTTTAAATGCGGATTGCACATTTTCTGTTAGTACAATAAACCTCATTTCAATGAAGAAATATTACTCAGTCCATCAGTTATTAGATATATGAAACTGATATAGCTGTTGCAAAAACCCAAATTGTTATAAAGAAAAAAGGTTAACATTAATAGGGGTGCCCAAACTTTTTCATATGACTGTATATAAGAGATGATGCTATACATAACAAGAGAGACACTATGTAATAATGGACAGCGCAGTACATAACTAGCGATGATGCTAATAAGGGACAGTGTTATACATACTGTAGTAAAAGAAGAAATTATGTAATTAAGGACGGCGCTTTACATAAGGGAGTACACTAAATACTAATGGATGGTGTTATAAATAATGAGGTGACATTCCTGCACCCATGTGCAGTGTCAGTGTACTGCCTAATTTTTTTTTCTCGTATAGCACACAGGCCCATGGAGTATGTCCTATTCCTCATAATCCGATCAGAACGGTACATGCTCTGAGTCTCACAGATCTCATTCTCGGAGCTGTGGTTTTCACAGATATGTGACTGGATCTATGAAATGCTAAGGCTATGTGCCCACGGGACTCTGTATCTGCGGATTTTTCTGCTTCAAAATCCGCAGCTTTCCCCCGGAATCCGCACCTTTTCATAGGTGCGGATTTTGTGCGGCTTTAACGCGGATTTGATGCGGATTTGACGTGGATTTTGTTGCGGATTTTAATTTTTTTTAATTCAATTGAATAGGCAAAATCCGCACGAAAATCCGCAACAATAATTGACATGATGCAGATTTTTCCGCACGAAAATCTGCACGATTTCCGCTGCGGAAAAATCTGCAGCGTGGGCACAGCATTTCCCAAATGCCATAGAAATGGCTGGGGAGTGGCTGTGCTGCAGATTTCTGGAAAATCCGCGGCTTTTCCGCGAGAGATCTGCGGTAAAATCTGCGCATTTTCCACGGCGTGGGCACATAACCTAAGAGTACGTGTGCCGTCTGTTAAAAAAGTTTGGCAACACACAGACATATCCCACGAATGTGAGAATGTGGCCTAAGGAATCTAATAACTGCATTACTCCAAGTGATACAGTACAGAATAAAGATTTCCATAAAGTTACTTATGGCTGACATCTTATCTGATTAGTTTTATGTTGTTTCTTTTGCTCAGACCTTCAGGTCGCCATCCTTCAGCCACAACTTGTCTTGTCACACTGATCATCACAACCCTGAAAAAAACAAGGTCACATATATTGTTTATATACATTTGCCTCCTGAACAAAAAATCCCCCAGACTGCGAGGTTATCAGGGCAATCTCATGAATGGTGGGGTGGGGAAGACACGATGAGGGACATATAATGAATTGATGGGTGGGAAGGAGGTTATCAGGGCCATATCATGAATTGTGGGGAATAAATTAACATCTAAGTGACATACTAAATGTTAAGAATCTTGGACAAAACATTATCGCCTGCAGCGAAACATTTTATTATACAGCACAATCGCCAGACAACCAACCTCCAAGGGATTGATATAGAAAGAATGAATAATCCACCAAGAGACTGTGATGTCAAAATAATTTTATTAACAAAAGAGGTGTTTTGGATTTTTAATCTGGATTCCAGATTTCCTAATGGACTCAATTCACGAAAGGAAATTATGTTGAATTATTAGCCTTTCTGTTGTTTCATATTTGTATGCGGTTTGTTTTTTTTCTTTTTCTTCTCTGAGATGGACTTTCGTTAATTGGTTTTAATTGATGACCTGTGTATGCTTTTCTGAAACTGTGATTTATTGGCTGATATTCCATATTTAAGCATGCTGGGTAAGTCTTCTGACCCAGAAAGGCTTTGAAAAAAAACGCGGCTGCGTTCAAAACGCGTCGTCGCTCCCCCTTACCCCTACCATTGTATTCAAGTTTTATATTTCCAAAGGAATAAAGTCAAGCCATTTTTACTTACATTTTCTCGGAACAGGAGCCTTTTCTTCACTCTCTATCCGGTGGAAATGGCTTGACCATTACTACCACACCACTCTACATAGACATGAATATTAGGGCCAGGGACTCAACACCACAATGGAGCCTCCTGACTTTACATCGAAGACCATTGCTGGTTCTTTTCAATCGTAAATTTAATCACGAGTGCTCTGTTTGTGGGGGCACTCATTTTACTCTTCAATTTTTTTTCCAGGCAACCAAGCAGTAGAAACTATGGAATTTTTTGAAATTTAAATTCACCATATTCAGTGAATAAAAAAAATAAATAGATTCTCAGGCACTCCGATTGCCCTGAAAAGATGTGTTTAACACCCTGAGGTCTCTACAACTACTTTTCCACATCACACAGACTTAATCATTGTCAAAGTTAGGATTTGATTTTTATTACACTGTCAATAAACCACATTTAAACTCAACTTTAACTCATCCCATTTGATGAACTTAATACTCTTGCATTAAATAGAATTTTTAATAAAACTAATTCAATACTATTGATAAAATGTTAAAAGATAACAACCAAGACCTTTTATTTAGATATGAAGATATTAGCCCATTTAGGAAATGCATAATAAACAGAACATACCTTGCTAAATTTCTTCAAACCTTGCTCTCCACAAACGTCTAAATACAGATCCAACAGTACCTACTATTCTAGCTAAATGTTAATTGGAGCTTAATACTAGATTTAATGAGACTTGAGCAACAAAGATTCGTAGATTCAGACATTACAGTTCAATAAATATGACAATTCAGGAAATGAATTATAAAATGATAACTAGATGATTCAGAACACCTGAAATGCTACATAGACTCAACCCCGATTGTTCCTCATGACGCTGGAGATGGTAGACAGGGACAGGAAATTACCTTCTTATATGGTTACTCTGCTCCTACATCAAACAGTTCTGGAGGAAGATTGAACAAATCCTTAATGACACATACCCTACAAGTATCCACATAACAGAATCCTCATTCTTATTTAATTTATTTGAAATTAAGCTCTACATTTACCCCTTACACTCACGTCATTAATGTAACCAACGTTCTAATCGCAAAATATTAGAAGATAACAGAGTAGTCAATATAAAAGAACGATTCAATGACATGTGAAATTGAAGGTTTTGAAAAAAAAATTCACTAAAATGGATGACCAAGATAAATACAAAAAGACTTGAAATCTCTAGAACAAATTTCTAAATTATGACTTTTTAGATACCTTTGCTTCGTGGCAACACTTGATCCTGCTATACTTATTGAAGGCAAAATGTGCAATTGAAAAATCCATAAGAAATATCTTTCTCGAGTTTGAAATCACAACTGGAATGGCAAGATGGAGATCAAACAACCCTTCTTTCTTTCTACCCTGTCTCCTGATATATAGGTAAATTTATGTATAAATGTACCGCATAGTGGCCACAGATGGGTACTGCATATCTGCCCCTATTTAAATCAATAAGGGGCGGATATGCAGTACCAACCAGTGGCCAGTATTCCCCCAGCAGAGCTCTTGTCACGATGTGACTGTGGGATAGTGAGGGACAGGAGCTCCTATACTGTCTCTCACGCAAGGGGACCCTAGGCTATCCCTCACCTCCGGATTACCCCTAGTGGCGGAGATGCTGGAGTCCTGTGCCTTACTATACTCCTGAGTAATGCTGAACGGTTCCCCCCATCTCCAGGGAGGGAAGGGGCAGAAGTGTGATGGAAACACAGATGAAACAGATAGGGATAACAAAAACTCAGTCACACTGCACACTCAGAGGAATAAACAATAACAAACTAAAGGGAAAAGCAAGAGAAGTAAAGCAGCAACAAAATGACAACAAGGATTAACACCACATCCATACAATAAATTACTACAGCCACCAGTAAGTCTGAATCACAACATTTCACCAGACCAGTATAGAGAAGTGTTAGCTGTCTTTAAAGGAAGCATCCAAAAAGCATACATAGGAGGGGAGCAAACATGACTTCCTCTCCCATAGTATGTGACCAAGGAGACTTACAAGCAATCCAACAGAGATTAACTCTTGCTAGCCTACCCATAAACCACTACGTCTACAAGTCAACACCCAAGTCTACCTCCGCTGATCACAGACATCAGCGAAGTGTGCAGGTAGAGTGCAAGAATCTGAAGTTTTCTTTTCAGCAACAGGTGATTCCTGGCCCTTCTGTATAATGACACTTGTACTTTCTCATGCCAGCTAGCAACAAAGTGAAGTGGTGTCACTGAGTATTGCATCCTGGGTTATTTTGTTTTGAAGCTACCACTTTTTAATACCATCAATTGTACACAAATACCAAAGGTCCCTTTCAGTATAAGTTTTACCCAGCATTGAACTATTTAAAATGTAATAATAAACTGTTTGCCATTGAAGGGCATAACTGTGATGCTAGTTACTACTTACGGATAGTATAAATGGAAGGGTAGTCAGACAAGCCAGGGTCAGGTAACAGGAGGATACAACAGGACACAGAGAGTAAGCAGAAATGCAGCCAAGTCATAGGCAGAGGGTCAGAATTCCAGGAGAATACGTATTCGATTCAGGGAACAGACAGAGACGTGGTCAAGTAACGGTCCAAGGTCAGAAGCCAGGAGGTAAGGACAAGAACAGGGAACGGGCAGAGAGGAGTCAAACAACGGTTCAGGGTCAAGAAACTTAGATCAGAACACAAGCACAAACACAAGCCAAGAGCACAACTGCAGAACAAGAGAGTACAACTGGCGAGGTTCAGGGAGAACATGCTCAGTAACGAAACAGAGCAATTACCAGGAAGGAGGAACGCCTGAGTAAAAGCACCTCTTAGAACCTGCATGGATACCTGTGCTGTCAAACAACCTGCTAGCTAGTGCTCAGAGAAACACAGCAGAGCATCTCCAAATATGCAAAATGCTCTGCACAAGGAAACATGTCATTGCCGGCTCTCTAGTTAAGGAAGGCGCGGCAGAGCATCACCTGTGTGCAAGATGCTCTGCACAGAGGAATACTGTCACTGACAGCTCCATAATTCAGGAAGGCACAGCAGAGCATCAAATATGTGCAAGATTCTCTACACAGAGGAATCGTGACAATAACCTTAGAGATGAACGTTAACTCTTCTTCTCAACTTCTCAAAGTTCTGTTGGATTATTATTTTATTCTCCTCAGTGTATTACTTTAAAGACTAGCAGTATCCGTAAGAATGGAAAATTATAGCCAAATGAAAATTACCCTGAAAGTGCATTAGGGGCACTCAGAGTACACCGACAAGGCCCAAAGCTTGACTTTTTATTTTCCAAGCTAACCCAATGTATTACTATAAGACAAGTATCATTTTTATTGTTGTACGACCTTTCCAGCATACTAATTTCAGTATAAAACAGTCCTGACAGGTTATCTTTAATCACCACGTACAATAACACTGCTGACTACTGCTTTCATAGGTCGGTCACCATTTTTTGGAAGCATCTGCATAAAGTGTTAGGACAGTGGAAATTGTTTACCTGCATGCAACCAGCAGATTTTTATTCTTTTTTAGGAACAAGCGTCTTGATGAATGAGTCTGACACAAGGCTGCAGATGATGAATGAGGCAGCTGGCATAAACTATTGCACTTACACTTATGCCTCTTTTGAGAAAATGGCATTGTACATAGGTTTCACAATTAAGATGAATGTACTCCTTAAAAAGGCAGCGATAAACTCAGCAAACAAGATGTTATGTAAAGTGCACAGGCTATTTTACATATTAATCATTGAACTGTACCTGGTGGTAAGCAAGAATAGTATATAAAGGGGCACTGAGAAGACAAATGTACAAGAAAAAGATGATCATTTTGACTCAAAGCAAAATGAATTAGAAAAATAATCTTGATCGCCTATAATTGATAACAATGCAAACAGTATTATTACTGATAAGTCACTCTGGATCTAAACAAGGTGTGGCTGGCTCATCAACAAAGAGAAGAAAACCATCATTAGTCAATAGCAGCCAGCCCCCTTGCATACTATTCAGCAAGCAGACCTCTTCAGACATCCAAGTTGAGTGGTGTAGCCATTCCTCCTTCTCCTTTCTTGATATCCTAAACCCTATGCACCCACTGTATGGCAAAAGTGTAGTAGGGGAGATCCCTAATGTGAAGGAGAACAATCCCACTGACCTGACAAACAAGCATAGGTATTCCAGGATCAGAAGTCTTGAAAGGATGGACAGTACCAGAATATGTCTCAGACCATACCAAATATCGTTCCTCAGTGCTAGTACATGGGAGGGGGTGTAATAAACTGAATAAGAGCTTCTATCTGGCCTCCTGGAAGCCACCGGTAAGACAGGATTTATGATAGTACGGTATTACGTGTGATTCCTGCTCTGTGCGTAAAGTAAAATGTTGAGATCATATCCCCACTTTATACCAGTCATCTTAAAGCGACACTAGGCAGTAAAGGTCATCTACAGAAGCCTAAAGAAGAACATGTGATCTTAAAATTTCCTTAGCTTGGTAATTCTTATCGGCTCAAAATGAGGGTGGAGGATAACTTCACCTTCAACAAGCTAACCAGATAGTCAACGAGTGTTGCGGAGAGCTCAATTACGGTACTTAAGATGAGGTGGCAGAAACAATGGTACAGCTTTATTTACAGGCAAGAGATAAGTGATTATGCAAGTGAATAGTGGTAAGTATTCTGGTAACAGTTACATTTAACACATTGCAGATTCTAGCTGGAGCACCCAACAATATGTTGCACCAGCTATTACAAAGATCAATTCAACAATACAAACAGTCAAGCACAAAATATTCACAACTGCACTGCAGTAACAACCTAGCTGGCCTCTGCTCCTTGGGCCACGCGGTTACCAGTCTCTGGCTACTCCAGCTCTACGCTACTTATTAAGTACGCACATTGTTAATGACTCACGGTACAGTTGAGGGAAAACAAGGCCACTCCCAGTAGCTTGGTGCTGAGATGCCTGCTGATGTGCCCTTCTCCTTCCAGGACATGGGAGAACTTTTCTTCTCTAATGCGCCTGGAGTCTCCCAACTCCTTCAGGTGATGTATTCTTTTCAGAATTGCCAACCTAGAAATGTCTTAGTTCAGTACTTGCTCGATGGTGATCAGAGCTCTCTCATCGCCTAGCTTACTGTCTCTCTCTTGCAGCCGGCACCGTACCTTTTCCCATACCGCCATTCTTGGACAGACTACAGGCAGCGTCTACTCACTCTTACATGCTCAGTTGACCTGACTTCTCCTGTTCCCGCCCAAACTCTTCTCCCGTTCTTTCTGGGCCGGGTTAGTCCAAGTCTGCAATTCAGAGGGGGAGCACCAGCTGAACCGGTCAGGCCATAACACACAGAAAACAAGGGAGCACTGCCTCTTAAAAAGTCATAGATTCAAGATAAAAAGGGTGGCATTCCGGGCGCTGCACAGAATCCTGTGCAGCACCTGGAATACTGCCCTTTGTATCTTGAATCTGTTTACTCAGCTACCGGGCAGGGAACAGGCGGCCGGTGCAGTAGCGTGAATCTAACTCTGTTAGATTTGTAAACAAAAACCCGTCGACTGTCACGCATTCGACGGGTTTTTGTTTACAAATCTAACAGAGTGAGAGGCTGTGGCGACGGGTACTCTGACCTGGATTCACCCCACGGAGGACCAGAGGTGAGGAGACGTTGTAAATGCGTTAGTACAGAATTGTACCTGTGAAGTGCAACAATAAGAGGTGAGTGCGATTTGTTTCTGCACTTACATCTTACATCTACACAGGAGCGCCTTCTCTTTTTTTCTTTTCTTAAAAAGTCATAAAACTCTTAACCGTTTTGTAGGGGCGATACCCCTAAACCAGCATAGAGAATGAGAGACCCAAAAGGTCTCTCATGGGTGCTAATCACAAAAGTGGCCATTCCGACTAGGTACAGATGTCCAAGATTGGTAAGAGGGAAAGAAGGAACGATAAGCCAATCTGAAAAAGGACTATATGAACTAACAATGAAAGGACATCAAGTGATATTGTGGATGACACTACTCCAGTGACTACAACCAAGGACTAGGAAATTTTGGCACTGAGTAATCAAGACTGGCATTCTGCACACCAGTCTTGGCTAAGGGAGTGCAGAAGTAAGATGCGCCAAATTCATTAAGAGATGTGCCTCTTAATAAATTTGACATTTTTCACCTGCAGTATGCCACTATATATAATGTACTCACATTAGTGACTAGAGTACTTTCCTTTCAGAATTTATACTACTTGTGAGGATTTAAATTGTAGCTGCATTCTTGCATATCATAAAAAGCATATTTCCTGGTTCGGATGTATTAATGCCTTTAAAATAGACGTACTCCCTCGGTTTCTATATGTGTTTCTTGCGCTTTGGATACTCCCATCTAGTAGTTTTTTCCGGACACTCAGGTCCACTTTGTTGAAATTTATCTGAGGATACTCTAGAGCTAGGATTAAATATCAGATTTTCACACGTTCTACCTCCACCGGCAGATTCGGGTTGCCAGACTTTCGCAGATACCATCAGGCAACTTTGATGGTGCGGATGTTTGACTGGCACTTCCATGCTGACACTAAAAAATGGGTTGCCTTGGAACAGGTGGGTGTCTCGGTGCTGCTGAAACACATACCGTGGTTGAGGAGCCGGGAGGGGGTAAACATAAATACTATATGATTCCTGACTACGGCTACTTTGAAGGTGTGGGAGAGGGTTAAACAGAGTTCTTTGATCGGTTTATTTTCACTGATGTCCCCGATCTTTTTAAATTTGGAATTTCCTCCAGGCATTTCACGAACGACATTTTTGCGCTGAAGAGCGGGAGAGGACTGCCAAATATATCATATGAAAAAAACAAAGAGAAAATTTGTATGAAAAATACCCTGAATAATAATGAATAAAATGCAAGTGCCTATAACAGGGTACTTAGTATATACATTTTTGCAAAAAGGTAAGAAGCCGCCCCACCTCGTCTCGGTGTACCCATCTGGGACGGTCCCTAACCAACTAAAATTAAAACCATTATATATACCTGACTTGTGTCTATCAAAACTCCAATGTGGATGGTATCAAGTGGGTATTTTTCATACAAAAGGTGGGACGGCTTCTTACCTTTTTGCAAAAATGTATATACTAAGTACACTGTTATAGGCACTTGCATTTTATTCATTATTATTCAGGGTATTTTTCATACAAATTTTCTTTTTGTTTTTTTCTTGTCTAAAGGCTGCCATTCACATGCTTGGAACGTGCATGTTTACTGTTTTTTTTTGTTACAGCTCAGTTTTTGGTGTTTTTTGTCTGCTATCTTGCTTTACTGCAAGTTGGGAGTGCAGCCCTCCTTATACTGAGGCTGAACAACCATGTGCTTCCCACTTTGTTGTGTATTTAACCCCTTCACGACCGGCCGATTTTTCGCTTTCCGTTTTTTTTTTTCGCCATTCTTTTTCTGAGAGACGTAACTTTTTTATTTTTCAGTCAATATGGTCATGTGAGGGCTCATTTTTTGCGGAACGAGCTGTACTTTTAAATGAAACCATCAGTTTTCCCATATAGTGTACTAGAAAATGGCAAAAAAAATTCCAAATGCTGAAAAATTGCAAAAAAAGTGCGATAGCACTATGGTTTTTGAGATATTTTATTCACTGTGTTTACTATATGGTAAAACTGATGTGTGGGTGTGATGCCTCAGGTCAGTGCGAGTTCGTAGACACCAAACATGTATAGGTTTACTTTTATATAAGGGGTTAAAAAAAAATCGGAAGTTTGTCCGAAAAAAGTGGCGCACGTTTTACGCCATATTCCGTGACCCGTAGCGTTCTCATTTTTCGGGATCTTAGGCTCAATGACGGCTTATTTTTTGCGTCTCGAGCTGACGTTTTTAACGGTACCATTTTTGCGCAGATGCTACGTTTTGATCGCCTCTTATTGCATTTTGCGCAAAAGTTGTGGCGACAAAAAAACGTCGTTTTGGCGTTTGGAATTTTTTTGCCGCTACGCCGTTTACTGATCAGATTAATTGATTTTATATTTTGATAGATTGGGCGTTTCTGAACGCGGCGATACCAAATGTGTGTATATTTTTTATTTTTTTAACCCTTTAATTTTCAATGGGGCGAATGGGGGGTGATTTGAACTTTTAGGTTTTTTTGTTTTTTTTTAATTTTTTAAAACTTATTTTTTAACTTTTTTTTTTTATTTTACTAGTCCCCCTAGGGGGCTATTGCGATCAGCATTCCGATCGCTCTGCAGTATCTGCTGATCACAGCTGCAAGGCTGTAAACAGCAGATACGCTCTCTTTCTCTTTTGCTGTGCCCCGGGCACAGCGAAAGTGAAACTAAGTCAGGTGTAGTACAGGAGTCATCACATGACCCTGTGCTACCATGACAACTATCGGGAGTCACGTGATCGCGTCACGTGACTTCCGGTTTCGGCGGTAAGTAAAAACTTTACCGCGATCGCGCTTATAATGGCGCTGTCATGTATTGACAGCGCCATATAAGGGGTTAATCGGCACGAGCAGATAACGATTCTGCTCGTGCCTAGCAGGCACACATCTCAGCTGTGAAAATCAGCTGAGATGTGTGCCGATCGTGGCATGCTGCCGCCGGAGGACCGCGGGCAGTAAGATTATGTCATTTAGGACGTAATTTTACGGCCCGCGGTCGTTAAGGGGTTAATCTGGGACCCAGCTGACCACTTGATACCATCCACATTGGAGTTTTGATAGACACAAGTCAGGTATATATAATGGTTTTAATTTTAGTTGGTTAGGGACTGTCCCAGATGGGTACACCGTGACGAGGTGGGACGGCTTCTTACCTTTTTGCAAAAATGTATATACTAAGTACCCTGTTATAGGCACTTGCATTTTATTCATTATTATTCAGGGTATTTTTCATACAAATTTTCTCTTTGTTTTTTTCTTGTCTAAAGGCTGCCATTTACATGCTTGGACCGCGCATGTTTACTTGGTTTTTTTATTACAGCTCAGTTTTTGGTGTTTTTCAAGTTTATCATATGTAACAGGGGGCCAATATTATGTCATACTCAGATTTGCAGAGCATAGATCCTCCTCAGATATTGTCTTGGATCGAATATAGACAGATGTACTCTTCTCTTTTGTCAGCGAGTGATTGAGGAGGGGGACGGCCCTCAGTGGAGGTATCACTCTCGTCATACGAGAAGTTATTTATTCAGGATACCATACCCTCTCATCTGATATCACTTCTTTACAAAATTTTAAGTCATGTAGCCCCCTCTGCGGACTCTGACTTGAACTTTATTACTAGTTGGGAAGCAGAGTTAGAGACGTCCTTCACGGAGGAGGTAAAACAGAAGGCATTTTTTTAACTCACAAAATGTCTATGGCTGGGTACGCTAAAGAAAAAAAGTATAAGATTCTAGCAAGGTGATACCGGTGTCCGGTGACACTTCATAAAATTCTCCCTGCAGTGGCGGAGTGCTGGCACTGTGGGACGGGTCGTGGTGACATGACGCACATCTGGTAGGAGTGTTCTGAACTTAAACCTTTTTGGGAGATGGTTTTTGGACATACTCCAGAATTACTGGTGAGATAATACGACCCTCCCCCAGGTGGGGTTGTTAATCATGCTACCGGGCTCCATTAAGTCTCAGACGGGTGATTTGCTGAGATTCTGCTTTACGGCGGCACTGTCGGTTATTCCGAGCCATTGGCATACAACGGTAGTCCCATCTGCACGGGAATGGATGCAGGAGCTGGCATTTATCTACTATATTGAGGACTTGTCAGCAGAGGCGGAGGTAGAACAGGAGAAATTTCTAAAAGTGTGGCAATCATGGATTCTCTTTAAAGATACTAATGACTGTAGGGAGTTATTTGAGCTCTGAGCGGGCCATAACTCTTGTAATTGGGGGTCTAGAGCTGTTACGGCATCCATTGTTGATGTCGGTAGCCTCCCTTCCTTCCCTCCCCATTTTTCCCTTCTTTGTTTTCCCCTTTTTTCTTTCTTCTTATAAGTTCTAACCCCTTTCTGATAAGCCCTTATTTTCATATAATAATATGTTCTTATATGCTCTGTTATATTAAAAGATTTAGATCTGAGTCGCTCTAAGCGAATGGATGGAGTGAAGTATAACATTCTAAAAGTTGTATTGGTTACCTGTTGAAATGTATAAATATCTGGAAATGGATGAATTAGTCAAGTATTTGATGGTATATACAGTAGTTGATAAGATTGCAATCTGACTGTTTCGTAACCAGACATGTATGATTTGATGTTTGTTGTTTTATTGCTCAATAAAGAAAGATTAGACATAAACTGTAGCTGCAGAAAAAGATATGGGCCGCACATCCAAAGCTCAAACATTGATCTATAGCAAGAATTTACAAAACTGAACATGGGATTATGTAACGGCGAACATCTCAGTGGGTCGCTGACCTTAAAGGGAAGGTGCTGTGGTTTTTATTTTTGTATTAATAAATATTGATTATATAATAAATTATTTTTAATGCAAAATTAAATGTCATGTTCTTTAATTTTTTATTTTTTTCTGCAGCCATTGGTTTGTCCATTTGCTTGTGTATGTCTGAACACGACAGTTATATAATGAAAAAAGAAGGAAAATTTCTGGGCACTGCTTACCGTACCACCAGTGAATAGCTGCGGCGTCTTTTCAATCCAATACATCCTGTATGCGGTAGCTACCTGAACGTATCCAGTCCTGCAGCGTGGTCATGTGCGCCTGCTGAGTCTTCACCTTACTAACCCGGCTAGAGGGAAAACTGGCAGCTTTAGATCCGAGGTGCTAATGCCAAAGTGAAGATACATCCATCCAAAGAAAAGAACAGCTGCCGTTCTTTTCTTTGGATGAACATGACACACACTGCAAATATGGCAGCCGCTGTACATAAGAGACTGTGGTTGGTGTCTGACCGCATATAGTTTTTTTGAAGTTGCCACCAGCTGCGACCTGGGCATGCCCCCTGAACTGCCATGGTGTGGGAGATTAACGCCATTTTTTTGTAGTCCGCAGCTAAGCGACAGACTCCAATTTCCCCCTGCCAGTGCTCTGTGTTGGGATGCGAGGCTGACAGGAGGGGAAATGCAGGGATATGAGGTCTGGGATAAAGTGAGTATTGGTGGTGGTGAGAGGTGATCAGCAGCATGATACCAGCAATGTAATCATCATGTTGCTGTGCGGAACACTAACTTAGATCTGCCTATAAGGACACAGGTTAGCTATGTATCTAATGCCATCAAAGCATTCAAGTGAAGTAAAGTGCTGAAGACAACAGCAGCGACCCCTGCACCGGCCACGATCAGCGAGGGATCTAGTGTGCCTATGGTCCACGAGAAGCAGGTAAGAGGTCCCTGTACGAATGGAGGACAGGTGAGAATAATTTTTTGTGGGACCCTTACTTGAGTATAACCGAGAGGGGTGTTTTCAGCATAAAAAAATGGGCTGAAAAACTTGGCTTATACTCGAATAATTACGGTAACTTTGTACACAGCTGGGTTAAACTCTTAACATTGGTATAGTTGTGAAAGAGCAAGAACTACTAAGTGTTCAGCACTGAAACTGGGGAATTGCATTAAGGAGATACTAAGGAGTGCAGTCCTGAGAATGTGGTCCAATTACCAGTCGCCATATTGGTTTGTAGGCCACAGGTTTTTGGCGTGCTTAGATATGCCTCTGGTCTACTATAGTCACTGTTTGAAACCTAGAAATAACTGCAGTAAAGACAAGAAGTCAAAAGTTAAGAAAAAATAGAGACTATGAAATCAGATTGAATTACCCATCTCCTAGAAATAGAAGACATTTTAATCAGTGCACAGTGTGACGCTACGTATGTGATTTAAAGAAATATGATAGTTCATCTCTCAATTGGCATACTATATAATTAAATCTTCAGCCTTCGACTTAGGCAGTCAATGCCGTCTTGTTAGTGATTTTTTTTTGGCTACTTGATCTAATAATAATCATTGACTCTGGGTACATAACTTGAATTTCACACAGAAAGTAATAAGAAAGTATCAGATGTAATTTTCATCACTTTTGAAGTTAATTTCAATGTGAGGCGTCTGCACAGAACGCCTGGGCTGCCAATGGAGAATATTAGCAGATTTCACAAAGGAGAGGGCAGAGCTGCCCTTTCAAGACTTTTGAGTGAAGAAAGACGTTTCCCATGCTGGTTAACTCATCAATTATATCTTTTTCATTGCAAATTAAAAATATGCCTCTGTTGGAATCCAAAAGTAAAACCTTCCTTTCAGTCCATCATTCATTACATGCATGGCTTAGTGAAGTCTGGAGTATTCCATTAAAGATATTTGAATACAAGCAGTATTTTACATTTAGGAATATTTAGAAATCCATTGTTCTGCTCAGTGAGCGAGCGATGCTCATTTCAGAAAATCTAGCAGCCCAAACGAAATTATAATCTTCAGTGTTTCATGGAACAATTCTACGGAAATTACTGCAAAGGTAAAAATGCCACCGAAATCAAATGCGAATTAAAGCAATGTGGAAGGAAAAAATGAAAATATTTTTTTTCCCCACAAAAATATTACTTTAGACTCAAATTTATTATTTTCATAACAGTAACAAGAGAAAATGGGGCATACGATTTGTTGTGCAATTTCTCCCAAGTATGTAAGTACCTTATATGTGGTGGAAAACTACTGTTTGAGTACACAACACAGCTTGGAAGGGAAAGAGCATCGTTTGACTTTTGGAATACAAAATTGTCTGGAATTGATAGCGGACGCCATGTCATATTTGGAGAGCCCCTATTGTGCCTAAACAATGGAAACCCCCCACAAATTACCCCATTTCAGAGACTAGAACCTCAAGGAATTTATCTACTGTGAACAAAAGTATAAATGCAACACTTATGTCTTTGCTTCCATTTTTCATGAGCTGATTATTGCAGAGGTGTGCTAAAGGCTGGCCACCATGAAAGGTCACTCCAAGGGTAAGTTCACACTTCCGTTGTTTTGCTTCCGTCGTTGCGACGCAACGACGGATCCGTCATTTTTTAGATGTCAACTGATGCAACAGATGTGTTATTTCACAAGATTCCGTTCACACGAATCCTGTGAAAAAACTGATCTGTCGCTTCCATTATATCCGTTGTGCGTCCATTTTTTAACGGATCCATCGTGATTCGTTTGTGTTTGGGACAGCCCAATGGTTGTGCAAACATACTGGGCATGCTCAGTAGAGCATGATGGAATCCAGCACTGGATTTCGTCGTGTGACAGATTACGGCGGAATCCAGCATCGTAGACATCCATTATAACAAATGACGTATGGCGACGGACACCTGCGGAGTCTGTTTTTTTGCCGCTCCAAAAAACATTAATAACATTGCTCCCGCCTGACGGTCAGTCAGTAAATGACTGATCCTTCACGCGGCGGATGCAACGCAAGGCCATCAGTCACAATCCATCGCTAATAGAAATCTCTGGAGATAAAACGGATTCCTGCAAAATATTTTGCAGGATACCGTAATTCCTCAAGGCGATGGACCAAAACAACGGAAGTGTGAACTTACCCTAAAATGTGCAGTTCTATCACACAGCACAATGCCACAGATGTCACGAGTTTTGAGGGAGCGTGCAGTTGGCAGGCTGACTGCAGGAACGTCCACCAGAGCTGATGCTCGTGAATTGAATGTTCATTTCTCTACCATAAGTTATCTCCACAGGAATTTCAGAGAATTTGGTAGTACAGCCAAATGGCTTCCCAACCACAGACCACATGTAATCACACCAGCCCAGGACCTCAGCATCCATCATCTTCACCTCCAAGATAGTCTCCGACCAGCCACCCACACAGCTGCTGCAACCATAGGTTGCAAAACTAAAAAATTAATGCACAAATAGTCAGAAACTGACTCAAGGAAGCGCATCTGGCTGCTCATCATACTCATTGAGATCTCCACCTGACTGCAGTTTGTTGTCGTAACAGACTTGAGTGGGCAAATGCTCATTCCATGGTGACTGGCACGTTGGAGAGTTCTCGTCATGTACAAATCACATTTTTCACTGTACTGGGCAGATGGCAGACTGCGTGTATGGCGTTGTGTGGATGAGTAGTTTCCGGATTTCAGTGTAGTGAATCAAATGGATGTAGGGTTATAGTACAGGCAGACATATGTGATGGACAATGGAACACAGGTGCATTTTATTGATGCAATTTTGAATGCACATAGATACTGTGGCGAGATCCTGGAGCACATTGATGTGCCATTCATCCACGAACATCACCTCATCTTGCAGCATGATAATGTACGGCCCCATGTTACAAGGATCTATAGACAATGCCTGGAATCTGAAAATATTCCAATTCTTCCAAGGTAAGCATACTCACCGGACATGTTAGTCATTCACCATGTTTGGGATGCTCTGGGTCGGTGTATATGACAGCGTGTTCACGTTCATGCCAATATCCAGTAATCCACAGGCCAAAACCAACAACCTGATCAAGTGTATGCAAAGGAAATATGTTGCACTGTGTGAGGCAAATGGTGGTCACACCAGATACTGACTGGTTTTCTAACACCCCACCACCCACCCATATTGCAAAATTGCAAATTCTAGAGTACACTTTAATTGTGGCCAGCCTAAGGCACACTTTGCAATAATCATGCTGTCTATTCAGTATCTTGATATGCTGTGTGGTATCCTATGAGGGAGACTGATTATCTCCGCAAAAGAGAAGTGCTCACTGAGACAGATTTATGCCTCTTTCACGCGTTTTTTTTCATATGTTCGTGTGATTCCAGCCTTTCAGTTATAGTTCTTCGCTGTAAGTTCCACTTCTGGTTTTGGCATCCAAATACTGATGAAACACTAATGCAAAATACTGACGTGTGAAGGAGGCCTTAGACATATTTTGAATATTTGAGGAAAAAAAGGCCTTTTGTGTACACAGAAAGTTTTCGCTTTTTCAGTTCAGCTCATAAAAAATTGGTGCAAAACAAAAGTGTTGCATTTATACTTTTGCTCAGTGTATATGTGTGGTGAGCACCTTGAGCCCTCAGGAGCTTCACATAATTTTATGACGTTGAGTTGTGAAAAGGAAAAAATTAAAAAAAAAAAAAAAATTTTTTAAAAAGGTAACGAGAAAATGCACCAATTTTTTTTGTGCATTTTCTCTTGCGTACACAGATACCAAATATGTAATGTGCCTGTTTTAGGCATATATAAGAAAGATATATAGTGAGGAAAATAAGTATTTGATAAACTGCCGATTTTGCAAGTTTTCCCACTTACAAAGAATGGAAGATATGTAACTTTTATTGTTGATACATTTCCAACTGTGACAGATAAAAAAAAAAATAAATCCAGAAAATCACATTTATAAATTAATCACAATGATTAATTTGCTTTTTTGCATGAAATAAATATTTGATAAAATAGAAAAACACAATTTAATACTTGGTACAGAAACCTTTATTTGCAATTAGAGGTCAGACGTTTACTGTAGTTCTTGATCAAGTTTGCACAAACTGCAGAAGGGATTTTGTCCCACTTCTCCAGACAGATCTTCTCCAGGTCTTTCAGTTTTCGGGGCTGTCACTGGGCAACATTGAGTTTCAGCTCCAAACATTTTCTATTGGGTTCCGTCTGGAGACTGGCTAGGCCACTCCAGCACCTTGAAATGCTTCTTACAGAGTCACTCCATAGTTGACCTGGCTGTTTCTGGCCATCGTCATGCTGGAAGACCCAGCCATGACCCATCTTCAATGTTCTTACTGAAGGAAGGAAAAGTTTTATTTGGGTTGCCTACTCTGGATCATCCAGATGGTCATTGGTGATCTTCAAACTTGCCCGGACATGTGCTGACATGAGCAGGGGGACCTCGGATGCAGTGCAGTATTTTAATCCATGATAGCGTAGTGTGTCACAAACAGTAATCTTTGAGACTGTAGTCCCAGCTCTATTCGGGTTATTGACCAGGTCCTCCAGTGTACTTCTATGCTAATTCCTTACATTTCTCAGAATTACCCTTAAGAGTACTTTACACGCTGCGACATCGCTACTGATAGCTAGCGATGTCGTGCGCGATAGCACCCGCCCCCATCGTACGTGCGACATTTGGTGATCGCTGCCGTAGAGAACATTATCGCTACGGCAGCGTCACACGCACATACCTTGTCAGCGACGTAGCTGTGACCGCCGAACAATCCCTCCTTCAAGGGGGAGGTGCGTTCGGCGTCATAGCGACGTCACTGCGGCGTCACTAAGCTGCCGCCCAATAGCAGAGGAGAGGCGGAGATGAGCGGCCGGAACATGCCGCCCACGTCCTTCCTTCCTCATTGCCGGTGGACGCAGGTAAGATGTTCGTCGTTCCTGCGGCGTTACACATAGCGATGTGTGACGCCGCAGGAGCGACGAACAACCAGCGGCATGCACCATTACCGATATTTTGAAAAGGAGCGACATGTCAACAATCAACGATTTTAGACGTTTTTGCGATCGTTGCACGTCGCTCCTTGGTGTCACACGCTGCGATGACGCTAACGGCGTCGAATGTGCGTCACCAACAATGTGACCCCGACGATATATCGTTAGGGATGTCACAGCGTTTAAAGCACCCTTTACCCCACGAGGTGAAATCCAGCATGAAACACCAGACTGAATAAGATTGACAGTCATCTTGTGTTTCTTCCATTTCCTAATAATTACACCAATAGTTGTTGCCTTCTCACCAAGCTGCTTGCCTGCTGTTCTATAGCTCATCTCAGCCTTGTGCAGGTCTACAATTTTGGCCATGGTGTCCTTAAAAAGCTCTTTGGTCTTACCAAGGTGGAAAGGTTGGAGTGATTGAGTGCATGGACAGGTGTCTTTTATACAACATTTTAAAGGGTTTAAACAGGTGCAATTAATACAGGTAACGTGTGCCAAGTAGGTGGGCTTCTTAGGCCGGTTTCACCTTTGCTTCGTTTTGACGGAAACGGAATCCAGCACAGATGCAATACAGTTCATTTATTTACAGTGGAAGCGCAACACCATGCGGTTGTGTGCTTCATACACAACCGCATGTGTCCACATAGAGTCGAGCTTCCACTGTAAATAAATGAACTGTACTGCATCAGTTTTGGAGCAGCAAAAAAACGGACTCTGCAAGTGTCCGTCACCACCCGTCAAAAGCTATAATGGATGTCTATGGTGATGGATTGCACCGTAATCTGTCACACGACGGAATCCAGTGCTGGATTCAGTCATGCTCTACTGAGGATGCCCAGCATTTTTGGCACACCCATTGTTCCAAACACAAACAGATCACGACGGATCCGTCAAAAAAACGCACACACAACGTATGTAACGGATGAGATGGATCAGTTTTCTCACAGGATTCCTGTGAACGGAATCTTGTGAAATAACACATCCGTTGCGTCAGTTGGCATCTAACAAAACGACAGATCCGTCGTTGCGTCGCAACGATAGACCTGACGGAAGCAAAACAACGGAGCTCAGAAGGGAGGGGAGCATTTGAATTTGGGTGTGCAGGTTTTGCTAGATTTCTTCTTGGAGAAAATGACTCTCTCCATGACGGCACTTTACCAGAGCCTTTGTGTTACAAGTAACATGGAAGCCCCTGTATTTTCAATTGGTAGATGAAAAAATCTGTCATTCCAGATGCAGCGAACCTAATGTGCACTTTTTTTGTTTATACATAACTATAAATGTTTATTGGTACGTTTGTTTTTTATTTTATTTTTTGTGGAGGGAGGGTGGGGGTATAGATTTTTTTCAGCTTTAACTTTACTTAGTCCGATCACTGGTATAATGCATTGACATGTACAAGCATGGCAATACATTACACCTGTCTGTGTGAAACTGACAGAACACCTCTTAGACCATGCTCTTGACATGGTCTAACAGGCCATCATAGACAAGTAACCTGGAGGTAGTCATGACCTCAGGTTGCTATGGTAATGATTGGGACCCCATGATCACGTCACAGGGGTCCCTTTCCCAGCCTCCTAATTGCTGCAATTGCTCCTGGCGGTGATAGCACATGCACAGGTCCTGTGCCCGCACGATCGTCAGAAATTAGCCGTAAGTCCATTTGTGGGAACGCACTGCAAAATAGGACATAATAGTACTGCAAATGTTGAGAAAGGGTTAATATTTTTCTATATATTGGCTAACATAATATAACTCCGATCACAGGGCGCACTATGTTACAGAGCACGAATAAGTCCTAGTCTTACGATTGAGAGGAAGAAGCTCATAACGCTGCATTAAAATATCCCTCTGATAGGACTAGGTCACATTTTAGTGAAAAGGTGAAGTGTCTTATAATAAACCCATTATGAATGCACAGATCTACATAAAGCTTTCACAATGGAACAAGTGGTAATCTATAACAGCAAGAGACTCAAATACAAAGCACAAAGGAGAAAGTAACCTGCCCTTATATTGTATGAATTGTCATGAAAAGCACTTTATATGTGTAAGATATATTATCTCCATTACACTTATGTACACTATCATTATGCAAAGCTTCCGGTACTAATAACTACCTGCTTCTACAATCTCAATTATTTCTGAGATATTCAAATACAATGTCCATTAATGAACAGCACACAAACGTCACGGCACAATGAAAGGCAACATCTGCTGGGCTTCTAAGTAATCGGTAATTTTCTGCAGCATGGCTTGGACTAAGACAGTGAAGTTATGATCAAAAATAGATTTCCAGATTCATTATTTGTACAGTCTGCAAATACATTGTATTCAGCGGTATGTCATATGTCCGTCATACATACGAACTCTAGAAAATTGTAATGCTTGTGATTTCTCAGAACCATAAAAAATATTGTGAACTTACCGTTTCTGAATCTGTGCAGATTACGGCGGAGAACATCTTGTTCCCAAAAACCCTTCCAATGTGCCAGTACAAGAAACACTCATTGTCAGCAGGGGTAAGGAGGCATTAGTTAAAGGGAACCTGTTACCAGATTTGAGGACTATAAGCTGCAGCCACCACCAGTGGGCTCTTATATACAGCTTCCAGAATACTGTATATAAGAGACCAGAATGGTCTGTATAACGTTAACGATGGGTGTTGCTGCTCTCCGGTACGGTGCCTCCTCTCTGCTACGATCTAAGTCTTCCTTCTAACCCAGCCCAGTATGTATGACATATCTACACAGGCCAACATTTCGGTCCTGCGCAGGTGCACTTTGATCTGCCTTGCTGGGGGAGGATCAAAGTACTGTAACGCACCGGCGCGAGGAAAATTTAAAGACCGCCCGCGCATGCGCACTACAATGCAGTAATCTGCCCTGAGCAGGGCAGATCAAAGTGCGCCTGGGCAGGACCTCAATGCCAGCCAGTGTGAATCACGTAGGACGCATCATGCACACAGGCCTCAGAAGGAGGATAGCGACCGCTGCAAAGAGGAGCCACCGCAGCGCAGAGCAGCGGCACCCATCGGACCAGACCGCTCCCCAGGTGAGTATTATAAAAGTGTTTTTTTACGTTATACAATGCGGCGCTGAGCTCTTATATACTGTATTCTGAAAGGCTGTACATAAGGGCTCACTGGTGATGGCCGCAACTTATAGTTGCCAAAGCTGATGACAGGTTCCCTTTCATATTTCAAATCCCACAATGATAAAACCTGTAAGGAGTTTTTAAGTTTTCCCCGTGTTTGCATGTTTCTTCCAGGTAATCCGGTTTCTTCCCACACTCTATAGACAATGATTGTGAATTTAGATTGGGCCTCAATGGGGGCAGCAATGATAATATCTATGAGGGCTTCTCCACTCTCAAAAAGACATTCAAAACACTTAAATAGGGTATACAGGGGGTTTCTCCAAAGATAGTGTCTCACTGTTAAGTGCTATTATAATGAAATTCCAAACCAAAATGTACTCAAGGTACCAGAGATGTAAAAACGAAGAAAACCAAAAACAAAAAAAACTCATAAAACTTTGATATTTAATTTGTATGTATTAAAATCCCCAGCAAACATACCTTACACAAAAAATAGTGGTGTGTAGATGCTACACAAGGGTAATTTGTGACTGGTGAACAGTGGGGGCAACAGGGAGTGACTTTATAGAAGATTATTATTCAATAGTCAGAAAGTGGCATAGGCCTCTCCCTAACCTCAACCTGCCTGACAACGGAGGTTAAAATCTCCCTAGATTCTATGGCACCCCCGTTCCACGCTGGCTATCCCTGTTGCCCCCACTGTTCACACCTGTCACAAATTACCCTTGTGTAGCATCCACACATCACTATTTTTTGTGTATGGTATGTTTGCTGGGGAGTTTAATACATACAAATTAAATCTTATAGTTTTGAGGTTTTTTTGTTTTTGTTTTTCTTCTATTATAATGAAACTGATAGTTTGAACGCCACTTGTGCCTTTGATGCGACCATAAAGGGCACTATGCTTCCCATACATTCAGCTACTAGCTTATCGCAACACACTGGTGCACATGCACACCCAGCTTTCACAAGCTCCTGAATGTTTCACTAATTGCACACTGGCTACAATGTAACACAACAAAGCAATTTTTTCTTCTCCAGATTGTGGGTACATTAGAGCAATGAGTAAGAATATTATTACATTTTATATTTAATATACAATATACATAAAAAAAGTACTAAAAAGGTGAAACCAAAAAAAAAATAAAAAACATACATAAAACAAAGAAATTATTTAAGAAACCTTACACAATTGGATTGAGAGGCTTTTTGCGGGGAAGACGCCGGCAAAATGGTTGTGGTACAGAACAACCTTACTTCTGTACCTTCTTACCTCAACATCCCTGGCATGTCCAGTATTAGATCAGAAGGATAGGGTAGACAGCGGCATGAGCAGCCTCTTACCTCAGTAGCCTGATTTAATCTTTCTATATATTAAAAGGAACCAATCACCAGGTTTTTTTGTATATAACCTAAAGCCAGTGCTATACTGGCACTATAAGGCTGATTCTATACATACATGTAGTGGTCAGCTCGGATGTATAGGTTTTGAAATCCAAGAAAGTAAAGTTTATAAAATTAGCTGCTTGTTGAGTGACAGCAGCTGAGGAGCAGATAATATATTCATAGTTATCCCCTCCCTCTGTTAGAATTAATATAAATATTATACAAACGATTCACTGTCTCTAGCAGGACCTGTGTGAGGTCATACCCATGTGACCTGGTATCCAGCTTTGTTGTCTGAGGTCCCGCCCCTTCTGGTCACATGGGTATGACCTCACACAGGTCCTGCAAGAGACAAAGTGAGTCGTTTGTATAATGCTTATGCCAATTCTAACACGGGGAGGTGATAACTATGAATATATTATCTGCTCCTTTGCTGCTGTCACTCAACAAGCAGCTAATTTTATAAACTATAGTTTCTTGGATTTCAAGACTTAAACATCCGAGCTGACCACTACAGGTATATATAGAATCAGCCTGATAGTGCCAGTATAGCACTGGCTTTAGGTTATATACAAAAATCCTGGAGATCGGTTCCCTTTAAATGGAAGGGGTGGACCTGTCCTATTACCATTCTAGGACAGGTTTCTGTCAGTGTAACAAGAAAGCATTAATTAATTTTACGAACATATGATGACATTTCCTTTATTTTTCAATTCCAGAATAAACAGTACATCTAAGGATAAATAAATACGATTATGTCCAACTTTACAGCTTCAAAACTAAGGCTAAGTGATAAACTGGTAGCAAGCAGATTCTTCCATATTCAATCCATTGTTTTCCTATTCCAACAGAATTGAATAGCAGAGTCTGATCCGCAGAAAGGGAAGAGAATAGGACATGTTGTTAGGTTTTCTCATATACGGCACGTGGGTCAGTATACAGAGCGGATGTGCTCCAATAACTTGTATAAGTGAGCAGTCTGTAAATGAGAATAAGGTGTGTGGCCACGTCCTAAACCACAGAATCCTGAGTATTTGGATTAGAGACGAAACAAAAAAAGACTAAAGCCTATTGATCACAATAATGTACATACTAATACTACATTTATTGAATTACGGCTTATTTCAAACAATAATGTTCTGTACATACTGTAATCACATTGCAGCATATTAAATATATGGTATTTAACTATATTTTACAATGCAGCCCAACGGAGGCAAAGGCTTTGAAATTCTAGGCTTCCATGGAAAGCCAATGTCACGTAAAGGAGAGAGATAAAGGTGCAGGAGACCAAGTTCTGGAGGCCTCTTCTTCAATATTGATAGAACCAGGAGAGACCCAAATCATTCCACCCCCCCACACAGATTATTTCTGAGATTTAGTTTCATACTTTGGATGTTGACAGGGATATTTACAGCTGATTCATTAATGCTGGAGTGCAGGAGTAAGATGTTCACGCCACTTATGAATGAGGAACATCTCATCACCTGCATGTACTTCCACCAGAAATATTCCTCCAGTAAATGCTCGTTGGCGTTGTTGAGTATTAGGTTTTTTTTCTTTTTGAAGCAGCAAAAAGTAGATTTAAACATTGTACAGTTCTAAATACAAACAATCCAACATATAAATTTACATACATGGCTTTAATAAATGATGTAATCGTTTTATACAGGAAGAATAAACAGGATTGCCCCTATATACATATTTTTCTATATACCACAGTATACATGACCGCAAGAGAGTTTATTTGGCCGTTCTAGTTCTCAGGCGTCTCTTCATTATCAGATGGTCGCTTTCCCTATCATTATTGTCCAGAATGATCTAGGGGAAATAAAAAAAAAATTGTGTTAACAGAGTATGGTTGAAGGGACAGTCTGTGAGAGAATAGAGTCTATTTTGTTCTCATTGTGTTGATGGGCGGGGAAGTTTCACCTTTCTGTTCATGCCCCTATTGTTCTTATTGGTGCATAATTCACAGGAGTTATTTCTTTGTTTGAGGTACTATATAAAATGGTCAAATGATGTAATAAAGCAGAAACTTTCAGTATACCACAAAGCATGTGTTTGCTATAATGATTTCCCTCGTAAAACAAATCTTATTAATTTAGAGTCCAAGAGGCAGAAAAGGAGTGTATTTCATTCACAGTCTGATATTTGACCTTTATGAGTGCACCTCTGCCCTGCCTCCGAGCTTCCTGCTGGGGGAGGTGGTATACTCCCACTTGACTGACTGCTCAAACAGCAATATTGCTGCACCACTGGCCCGAACTTTGTGATCTTCAATGCTACAAGCAAAGACAGTTTTGCCTCTGCAGCATTAAAGAAGCAAAAGGAGGACAGACGGTGGTTGAATCAAACAATCATGAGAATTTTGGAGAAATAGCTTGTAAGGGCTGCCTTTCCTGGCAAGGAGATCACCCACATCAAATAAACTACTTAGTGGGCTGGTAATGAGCAGGAAAAAAATCCTTCATTGATAAAATGGATGGGATTTTTAAAAACGGGACGAGTTGTACTTTAGAATGACACCATCCATTTCAATCATATGATGTACTAGAAAGACAAGTGGGGGCAAAATAGTAAAAAAAAACAAAACAAAAAAAAAACAAAACAAAACAGTTCAATTCAGAAATATTTTTTTTTTATTTACAGCATTCATTTCATCTTAAAACTGACCTGGCAGTATGATGCTGAAGGTCAGTATGATTGCTCAGACACCAAACATGTATGGTTTTATTTGAAGCACCACTCTAGTAATCTTTTCATTTCATCGCTGGAGTGATGCTTTAAGTCTAAGGGGTACTTTACACGTAGCGACATCGCTAGCATCGGCTAGCGATGTCAAGCGTGATAGCACCCTCCCCCGTTGCACATGCGATATCTGGTGATCGCTGCCGTAGCGAACATTATCGCTAGAGCAGCTAGACACGCACATACCTTGTCGGCGATGTCACGGTGACAGCCAAACAATTCCCACTTCAAGGGGGAGTTGTGTTCGGCGTCACCGCGACGTCACTAAGCGGCCGGCCAATAGAAGCGGAGCGGCGGCGATGAGCGGAACATAGCATTTCGCCCACCTTCTTCCTTCCGCATTGTCGGTGGACGCAGGTAAGGAGATGTTTGTTGTTCCTGCGGCTTCACACAAAGCGATATGTGGTGCTGCAGGAACAACAAACAACATCGTATCTGCAGCTGGAGCGACATTATGAAAATGAACGACATGACACAGATCAGCAATTTTTGACTGTTTTGCGCTCGTTCATCGTCGCTCCTAGGGTTTACACATTGCGATGTCGCTACCGGCGCCAGATGTGCGTCACAACCACCGTGACCCCGACGATATATCAGTAGTGATGTCGCAATGTATAAAGTACCCCTAAGTCCCCGGCCCCTAGTATTATACTCACTCTCTGGAATCTTCATCTGTTTTCATCATCGCTCCAGTCTGTCTTTGGCACTTTCTGACCTGCTGGTAGCCTGGTTTTTCAAGGAGCGTGCCGGAGGTCGAAATTCGATACAAATCTATGGGAGCCTTGCACTGACTCTTAGGCCCCCTTCACACGTCAGTGATTCTGGTACGTATGTGGTTTTTTTTATACGTACCAGAATCACTGACATACGCAGACCCATTATAATCAATGGTTCTGCTCACACATCAGTGATTTTTCACTGAACGTGTCTCCGTGCAGCGTACACCCATGGCCGTGATTCTGCACGGAGACAAGTCAGTTTTTTTTCTGGCATCACTGATGACCCATAGACCACACTATGGTGTGATCCGTGTGTGGTCAGTGAAAGACGTACCAGAAAATCACTGACATATTAAATATTTTCAACTTACCTTGCCTGCGATTCGCTCTGCAGCCTCCGCTCTCGGCAGCTCCTGCCTGGCTCATGAATATTCATGAGAGCAGGAATAGCCGACCAAGAAGTAGATGCAGAGAGTGGTGGGCGGATGCTGCAGAGCCAGAGACTTCAGCACCATGGACAGCAGCAGTGAAGGCAGGTGAGTAATGTCCATATGCAATCACGGATCACGGATTGCACATGGACAACCCACGTGTGCCGTGAATCACGGAACACGGAGGGACATGTGCGTGTTTTACACGTCAGTGAAGAACGTCAGTGTTTTTCACTGACGTGTGAAACGGGCCTTAGACTTGCAGTGAGACCTCGTGTCGTAACTTCTGACAAGTCAGAAATTATGGGCACAAGATAGTGCCACAGGACCAGAGATATGCCGAAAAAAGGTGAAAATGCTGGAGTATAAAAGTAGGGGCAGGTGTCTTCGGTTTAAAGCAGACTACAGGGGTGAAACAAACTGCCAAAACACTGCCGATGGTCTGGTGCTTTAATTGGTGGGAAAAAAAACCCAGAAACTTGTAAAAAAAAAAAAAAAAAAAATAATGAACGAAAATAAAAATTTGTAACTGGAGTTGTAGGAGAGCTTATTTTCTGTGCCAGGAGACAATGTTTTTATTGATATCATTTGGGGGTATACATGATGTTTTGATTCACTGTTTTAATCAGTCTTCAGGAGACCCCTACCTGTAATGACAAGTCATTGATTCGCCTGCAATTGCAGGATGCTAATGGGGGGTCAGAACAGCGCGCTCCTCTGCAGGCAAGAATTAAATGCCGTTGTCAGAGATTGACCATGGAATTTAACAGGTTAAAAGCCACATTCCGAGCTCCACTCCACATGATCCTCCAGCCATCACCTTCCAGGGAATATGCGGGCTTGGTGAGTGTGACCGCAAGACAGGGAGACTAATTATGACTGTCATAGTACGTTAAGTCGGTAAAGTGTGAAAAACAAAACTGAATCCAGTTACTGCACAGGTAAATGAACCAATGAGAGATTATATGGAGACCATATTTAATTATCAGATTATATATGAAATGTGTGCAGAGTGTGGAAATCGCTTGTCCACCTTTGGTTCCATATACAGATCCTATATGACCTGCACAGGGATTAGCCCCATTAAAAGCCTCATTAAATAGGGCAAGTCCATATGATGCTACCACTTATGTTTGGCAGAGTCAGCCACTGTAATAAGGCTTAGAAAACTGCGCTGGGATAAACAGCCTTTGTAAAGTTAAGAACCTGTCTAATAGACTCCATTACCTTATTTTGCTTCCCTCTATTGCCAACGCCATGCTGAAAGCCGGCTCATCAGCCCAGTTCACGCTGTCTAAGAGGCGAATTTGAACCGCACATGTAGCAAAATTCATCCTCCTGTGTGATCTTCCCTGAGACCCCGCTCAGATGTGACAACCGGGGAGGAGGGCCGAGGGGCTCACACTGAAGAACAAATATTGCTACACCCGCAGATCAAAGAAGCAGCTAAGACAGCCTGAAGCAGGCACATAGGCCAGCAATGTCAGCGTGAGGTTAAATAGAGGCAAAAGGAAAAGGTAACGGAGTATATCACAAAGTTTCAGAAGTTTATAAAGGCTTATCAATAATTACATTTCAAAAACAAGTTTATTTTCATGCAGATTTTGGCCCAGAAAAAGCCTGTGCACCCTCATAGAGGTCCGAAATGTCAGCATTTTTAGCTTCAATCATGATGACCGCTTTCTTATATCAAGGTCAGCAAGTATGGATTCCCGGATGTCTTCGTTGAGGATATGAAGTATATTTATTTTACTTAGTTCATAAAACAGGAGCTAGAGAGCCATTCACAATCCACTATTGTATTGTGGAAATGACTGGGTTATTTATAACAAAGTGCACTTTATAGTGTATATATGATATATATATTATTTATATTGTACAAACAATTTTCCCAAAAAAGGGATACACAGATGTAAGGACAAAAAAAAAATATTCTGATGTCCCAATATTGTGTTTATAAAAATGGCGTCCCACCAACCTGAGTGTCCGTGAAATAATGGCCACGTTACTGCTCCGCTGCAAGCCATAAAAGAGGTTGTCCATCACCTGACTCAGTTGCTGATTTTGCCATAAATGCTTTGGCTGCTTTCACACATCCGGTTTTTCCTGTGCGACACAATCCGGCGCTTTGCAGAAAAAACGCAACAGTTTTTTTTTCCGCTGGTTGCGGGTTTTTTTGCATAGACTTTCATTAGTGCGGGATTGTGCCGCATGGGCTTGCGTTCGGTCCGGTTTTTGCCACATGCGGCAGATTTAGCCGATGCGGCGGCCGGATGGAATGTTGCCTGGCACGTTTTTTTGTCCGGCAAAAAAAAAAAAAACAAAACGCATCGCGCCGCATCCGGCCGATGCGGCGCGATTTGCAATGCATGCCTATGGGCGCCGCATGCGGCAAACACCGCATCCGGCTGCCACATGTGGTTTTTTCACTGCGCATGCTCAGTAGCGTGCCGCAAGTGGCAAAAACCGAACGGGCCGCATGTCAAAAACTTATGCAAAGTATGCGGTATTGTCGCCGCATCCGTTGCATAGGTTTTAGAGCCGGATTGGCCGGCTCTGCTAAAACCGGAGGTGTGAAAGCAGCCTTAAAGGGAACCTGTCACCAGGTTTTTCCCTTATGAGCTGCGGCCACCACCAGTGGGCCCTTATATACAGCATTCCAGAATACCACTCTGTATGACGTAAAAAACAACTTTATAATATTCGTCTAGGGGGCGGTCCGGTGCCTACTCCATCTTGAGCGATTGTCGTCGTCCTGCCCAGCCCCGTATACATGACGCACACTGTGTCACTCACAGAGGCCTCCATTGCGCTTGGTCTGCCTAGCAAAGGACAGAGGAAAGTACTGTAATGTGCAGGTACAAGGAAATAAAAGACTGCAACACTTTGATCTGCCCTCAGCCGGAATGATTAAAGTGTGCATGCGCAGGAGTGCAGTGGAGACCTTCGTGTGGATGAGTTAGGACGGGCAGGTGGAGTGTGATAGCTCAAGATGGAGGAGGCACCGGACCAAGAGCAGTGACACCCATCGGACCAGACCACTCTCTATATAATGACTATTATAAAGGTGCTTTGTATGTACTACACAGCGGCCTGGGCGATTATATACAGTATTTCAGAATGCTGTATATAAGGGCTCAATGGTGGTGGCCACAGCTCATAAGGCAAAAACCTGGTGGTTGGTTCTCTTTAAGGATAGGGCCCATAAAGATCCCAAAATACCTTTTCTGCCAAGCTCCATGTAGTTTTATGCCCTCCTGCTTCGCTTCTTGTGCCCTAACACCACCTCTGCGCTCACAATTATCACCTCCTCTTCAGAATCCTCTGCTCCCTTCTTACTACATTTCCCATCATTCCTTGTGCTGGGCTGCAAACCACAGTGAGCACCCCCTGTAACTGCGCCTACAACCAGCATCACACACAGCAGCAACACAACAGGACATTGTTTACAGTGAATAGAAGTAATGCACAAAGCTCCAGAACAACACCAGCCAATAAAGATTGTTCTCCCCTACACCCCCTCACTGATGAATGGATTGACATATGGCTTGCTCAGGAAAGAGAAAAGAATGTATTCATATGAGTGTAACCAGCAGTGTGTATATACATACACATGGTATACAGCAGTGTGTGTACATGTACAGACACCCTGAAACAAGCAGGCAGGTGCTGGGTCTGCAGGAAGAGCTGTGTTTGCAGCACCATGCACAGGAACAGCCCTGAGCTTTTCTGAATGGAGCGCTGCCCACTCACATTGCCTGTGTGACGCGCCCACGGGGTCTTTGGGTTACCAGTCTCCTGGGTCGCCGCGGTGGCCTTGCCAGATTCTGTGACCCCGGCGGTGTCTATAAAGCTGGGGATGGGGACAATGGGGGTAGTTCTTCGTGACGCCACCTGTGGTGTACGGCTATAATAGAAGCCCCGCTGCGGAGGGTCTCTCTCTTCTGGGGAGAATGGTAACGCAGCTCAGATGGAACAGCTCTCCACAGGTAGAGCTTGGCCCCAGGGAGGATGATAAAAGTGGTAGTCACCTATGGCGCAGGAGCGCAACGTTGAGAGCGCCGGCGGCAATGGGATGACACATAGGGTGCAGTTCAAGTTCTTTACCCACTGGAAGTACACCGCCGTTTTAGCACCGAGCTACGCTGTAATGGGCCTCAGCCGATCCTGGATACTTTGAAGGTCGAGGCCGGTGTTTCCTTCTGTGCGTCTCCTTTCAACAGTTTCCCTCCACCCCAGCTCCTGGGCCATAGAACAGGTGACGGGTGCCTTCTGCACTCCCTGCGAACCCTGGGATCCCCTTCTTTCCTAAAATCCCGGGTTGAGCTTCCAGCCCCAGAACTGTCCGTGTCTCTGCTTATCTCCTCCTGAGTGCAACCTGGCGCTTCCTGCGCCCGGAGCTGACTAACTACTGAGTGTGATGGCTCCTAACTCCCCTGTTGGTGCCCTGCCTCCCGGGTTCCTGAACTAGTGGGCAAGAGGTCCCATACCTTGTGATGGCCACCCCAGCACGTACCCTAGCCCAGTCCCAGTGGAAGAGCTCCTGTGTTATGTGATGGTTGAATGTGTTGTTGGTGGTTTTCTGGCGACGACCTCCTCTGTGTCCGAAATTAATACTGCACCTTGGGTGAGGTGCAGTACCCTGTGGCGCCTGAAACCACAGGGGCACCACATATGCATGCTGTAAGCCCTGCCCAGTTGTCAGTTTCCAGAGCGCAGAACAGATGGCGTCTGACAGGACATAAAAGGAAGCCAGGAGATTCACCTCCAGAAATCTTCTGACCAGAGAGCAGCTCAGATTACAACAAAATTGGCAAAAGAAAAGCATTTAGAAAGGACCTATCTATACCAGTGACTTTACATGAAAGGGACCTGTAAACTAGTAGCCATGCCCTTTAAATTTCCTCATTGTGATCTCTTAAGATTTTCTGTTTTCCATATTCATTTCTTTTCCTCAACCCACCATATGTCTTCTGGCTTCTAACGCACCAGTATAATTCTAATAACAATCATCATACTATGTCAACATGCAGCAAGACAAACAATGGAAGCAGAAGGGGAAAAGGCTCAAGAGAGTTTACATTCCAAGCAAGATAATGGAAGGCTATACAGAAGTGCTCGGTGTGTGCGGCTGAACACAATCCTCCGCTGCCAACCATGATCCTGCCTCTGAAGCAATAAAGGAAGATGTCAGCTCTTCATCAGACGCTCCTCTATACAATTCCCCGTCTAATGTTCTGGATGACAGGAGCTCTGAATTCTGCAGGTATCACAGTCATTGAAAGGCAAATGCAGAATGCATCCTAATGTAACGCAACATCGCAACATAAAACGCCTGCCAAAATGTGTGGCCCCTATTACAGCAATCTATAGTGGCTCTAACCAGAGTCACCATACTTTAAAGTCATTTTTCTGAATAAGTTGTGTTTTTGAATAACTATAACCATTACAGGTTTCGCCTTGTCACCAGTTTTCCCCTCTACAGTCTAACAATTGACTCTGAGCTGGTGGGAGATTAGCGGCCATGATGTCTCCCATACACTGCAGAGCGGGAGTCCTGTACTCTTCCTTAGGCCTCATTCAGACCTCCGTGTTGCACAAACACGTTCTATTCGTTTTTTTTTATCCCGGATACAAAATGTACCCATTATAATCTTTGGTGCTATTCACATATTTGGGTTTTGTCATGGGGAATGTGTTTGTGCAAAATCCACAAAGACATATGCGTATATTTGCGGTATCATGGCTGAAAAGCACCAACACAAGTCTATGTATGGGTCCATGAAAAGCCCATGTAGCACATGGCATCTGTGTACAATTCCTGTGCTGTCTGCATTTAACATTGCAAAGTATAGGAGAAGCTGTGTAATTTACCATATTTTTTGTTTTATAAGTCACACCCCAAATTTAGAGAAAAAAAAAAATGAGGTCCGTCTTATAATCCGGTGGCATCTTACTGGAGGAGGGGCAGCAGCGGTGGTGGAGCGGGGTCAGAGAAGGCAGGGGTGGTGCTTGAGAAGAGCGATGCTGCCATCAGTGCAGCAGGTGTCCTATATGCTCACTGCGGAGCTGTGAGGCAGGAGAAACATCCAGGAACTGTCGGCGGTGCGGGCTTCAAAGAAATGGCGTCCAAAGTCAGAGCGTGCACAGATTTAGCTATCAGCTCAATCACAAGCTGATGTACGCGACACTTTCCTTAAGTCCGCTGGTGAGAGATCAATGGGCTGGAGGCGGTGCGTGCACAGATGAGATCTTGAGCCGAGAGCTCCATCTGCACACATGATGACTCCGGGGACCATTATTCGAAGCTCACACCGCCGACATTCAGGTTGGCAGCCCCTGCCTCACCGCCCACAGGGCAGCAGAGCCCACAGCGCAGGGCAGCAGAGCCCACAGCGCAGGGCAACAGAGCCCACAGCGCAGGGCAACAGAGCCCACAGCGCAGGGCAACAGAGCCCACAGCGCAGGGCAGCAGAGCCCACAGCGCAGGGCAGCAGAGCCCACAGTGCAGCCCCTGCTTCCTGTGACCCCTCTCCAGCACCCCCCTATCCCCCCGGTATAATCTGCTTATAAGACACACCCCTCATTTTCCTCCCAAATTTTTGGGAGGGAAAATGTGTCTTATAATACGAAAAATACGGTATTTAGCCATACAGGAAAAACACTGAAGGTGAAAATGAAAACCTGGACCATACACGGATTACACACCGATCCAAATTCATTGAGGACACTGGTACCATTTTTTCACGCACGTCTTTAAACACAGACATGTGAACGAGGCCTTCGTTATCACATAAGGCAACAATTTGGAGGAAAGACAGTGCTAATGAGCAGTGTAGCCGTGAATCCAACTCTGGCGTGAGGTCAGACGTATTACAAAGCTCAGCGCTTTGCGTCTCCCTCTGTTTTCTGACTCTGCTCCTCTCCATAGAGTATAATAAACTGCATAACTTGGCACCTCATTATAATGGCAGTCAGTGTGGTCTGAGCTAGATGGATTTCAGTGGTATAGTTCCCCCATAATGCAGAGGGTGCGGAAAGAAGTAGAAGTCTGATAAAGATATATTATAAACTTTCTTATACACGCCTCAATATTGAAATTGCAACACCAAAAAGATAAATTTGTGGAATTGTGGCATTTTCCGTATCGATAGACATGTTTAGAATGTGCAAACAATTAAAAATATTGGAAGCAATATTTTCAGAACATCTGAATTTATTCAGCATCACGTGTGCGCACCATCCCTATACTTGCAACCCTCAGCAATGAGGTTATCAATGGATGTCTCAGGAATGTTCTGCCACACTGAATGCACTTGGGCAGAAAATCATCAAGATCCACTGCTGGCGGCTCCTTTTGCAATGGCCAAGCAACAATATTTCCCATCAAGCACATCTGGGACAAGTCCAGAGACGTAGCCGGTATAGGCCAAGCAGGCTACTCAGTTACACGAGCAACGTACAGCTCAATATACTAGTCCTGCACCACCCGCTCAGTTTGCATGTTAACCATTATATACAATGTCATACAATATATAAAATGAATTCACGCACTAAACGGATTGTGCACTTACTGCATGAGCAGGGATGTCTAGTGGAGCTGAGATTTCGGTAGTGTATAATTTTCTCCGGGATTTTTTCGGCTTACTTTGGCCAGTGTTTACATCTGTAGTCTTTGGTGCTCCTATAGTCTCAAGGAATTTTTTTGCTGGATCAAGAAAAAAAAAAAATCCTTTAGCGGGGTCGTTCAGGTTCATCCCCAAAGTCTGCAGACACTCTATAGCCTTCTGTGCCTGTGGTGAGACCGAGCGGTCATGTGACCAGTGCAAGTACGCAATCTGCATATTTCCGGCCACATGTAGACTAGACGTGCGCGGCCGTGTTCAATTCACTTGTATTGAGCGAGGTCGCACATGTCTAGTGGGAATGTGACCGGGAATATGCATATCACATACTTGCTGTCAAATCACCACTCTACCTTGCCTTTGGCACCAGAGAATCCTTACAGTGTGCGCTGCACACGATGTGAGGGTTCACAAGTCTACAGTCACACAGTGACTGCAAACTTTCATGTTTAATATCCTTGTCTCAAAAAAGTCAATTCTGAATTTAAGGGTAACAAAATAAAATAAATAAAAACAATACTGAATGGTACACAATACCTTTGGTCTGAAAGATGGAAGGAGAGCTTTGTAGAAATTCTCCCAGCTTGTGCAATGTGCCATCTTTCTTCTGAGTTGACGTAGCACTTGATGTTGACGGCTGCTTTTTCAGTGATTGTTTCTAAAAAGGAGGAACTCATTTTAAATCCTCCATACAGATCTTATGTCATTTCTATGTAAAACAGTAAGCATGCCAAGGCAACGTCAATAAGTAGTAAAGCAGCGCTAAGCCTAAAGACTGGGGGAAAACCTTTGTATTTTTTCTTTTTGCATCAAGCACTCCAACCCTAAAAGCAACCCATTGCATCCAGCTTAAATCACCCCTCTAACTGCTAGTATCAGCCCATCTCCAGCCTCCCATACTTATCTCTTCTCATGCCAGAATACACCAAGCTGGCAGGCAGCCGCGAGCCACACATCATGGGCCCGCTAGCCACACATCATGGGCCCGCGAGCCACACATCATGGGCCCGCGAGCCACACATCATGGGCCCGCGAGCCACACATCATGGGCCCGCGAGCCACACATCATGGGCCCGCGAGCCACACATCATGGGCCCGCGAGCCACACATCATGGGCCCGCGAGCCACATGTTGGGGATCCCTGCTCTAAAGGAACAATGAATCCTGCAATGAATATTGGGAGTATTTGTCAGTGGCAGAATGTCTCTACTACGCTGATAGTAAAAGCTACTGCTTCCATTACTCTCACAGAAATGAAGAGACTCAAAGACCGCCATTCTCCACATGCCAGACATGTATGGCATATTCAACGGATATGTCATAAACATCACCCCTTTAAATTAAATGCAAATAATAATGTAAAATATTTTTGTCTATTAATATTTCCACTTTCACCACTCATATTAAATGGAATCTGTCAGCAGGTTTTTGCTATTTAATCTGAGAACAGCAAAATGTAGGGGCAGAGAGCCTGATTGCACCAATGTGTCAATTACTAGGCTGTATACTGTCTCAATACAATCAGTGTTTTATCAGCAGATTATATTACTGCCTGACTAGGTCTCACCTGTAGGCCAGTCCAGCTGATCTGTGTAACCCCGCCCCCACTACTGATTGGTAGCTTGCATGTGGTGTGGGCGGAGTTATGCAATGCTCAGCATTCAGACCACTGCTACAGCTACAACAGAGAAAACAGGGATTCTGTCAAAACTGCACCAAGCAGTAAGTGACATTCTGGAATTAGGCTCTCTATCCCTACATCATGCAGTTCTCAGACTGCACAGTAATGACTGTATGATCAATTCCCTTTGGAGAATATCCCAAATATAGAACTAATCAATGATTAATGCTACTGTACACGCAGGCAAAGATATCAAATTATTGATAATCTTTCTGAGAAGTCTCAAGTTCATCTACTATTACAGTATATTCTGATAAAAAAGAACAAGTCTAGGGATACGGACCTTGGAGCCATAGATGCTCGCTGCAGGACTTGACAAGGATGATGGGGTCGTTTTATAACTTCTTGCATTTTTCCTATTTTCACTTTTCACAACGTCCTTTTGGAGAAATGAAACAGAAATAATGTTATTAGGAGATTTTGTCAGAAGCTGAGTTTTTTACAGCTTCAATAACTCAAGGAGTAAAAAGAACCACTAGAAAGTGATGGATACAGAACTCTCCGCGTTCTACACCTAGATAATTGTCTGGCTTCTGTACATGATACACGGCTGTATCGATGGCCACTTCACCATTTCCTGAGGGAAAACTTTGGAAATTGAGCTCTCTCATGTAGAAAAATATCAAATTAAGCAAAGTATTTATTGTCTTCTAAAAATACAAAAAAAGATCTGGAGACAGAAAGGTTGGGGCATCCAAGAATAGAAACCGTGCGCCAATCAAATACGCCACTACATGCCATGGGTGGAATCACAACAGCTACCCATTGTTGATCAATGGAAAAATTGCCTTTTTGGTCCCTTGATTGAATCCTCACCTATTCCAAGGTAGAGATTGGCACTGAATTTTTATCTTACAGGCCTTCTTCTTAGACTTTACCCATTAAGTAGGTGGCACCTTTAATGTGGTCCGGTCATCATGTAGACTATGTATTTAAAGGGAACCTGTCACCAGATTTGGGGCCTATAAGCTGCGGCCACCACCACTGGGCTCTTATATATAGCATTCTAACATAGTGTATATAAGAGCCCAGGCCGCTGTGTAGAACGGAAAAATCACTTTATAACACTCAACTAGAAGGTCGCTCCAGTGTAGACTGGTCGAATGGGAATCTCCGTTCTCCAGGACCGGTGTCTCCTCTTTCGGCCACCTTGGTCTTCCTTATTCTGAAGCCGGCATGCATGACGCGTCCTACGTCATACACAGTTGCCGACACTGAGGTCCAGCGGAGGCACACTTTGATCTGCCCTGCTCAGGGCAGATCAAAGTATTGTAGTGCACCTGCGCAGGACCTCAGTATTAGCCTGTGTGCATGATGTAGGAAGCGTCATGCACGCCAGCTTCAGAAGAAGGAGGACCAAGATGGCCGAAAGAGGAGACACCGGTCCCGGAGAACGGAGATTCCCCATTCGACCAGTCTGCACCGGGGCGACCTTTTAGGTTATTATAAAAGTGTTTTTCTCTGTTCTACACAGCGGCCTGGGCTCTTATATACAGCATGTTAGAATGCCGTATATAAGAGCTCACTGGTGGTGGCCGCAGTCTATAGCCCAAAAAAGTGGTGACAGGTTCCAGTTTAAATAAAAAACAAAAACATTTCCCATTCAATTTATACAGAGGTCAATTCATAGAAGATACAATAATTGTCCAAAAACAGATCTGTCAGGACAGCCGCCAGGCCCTGTTTATTTCTCACCTATCCAAAGGATAGGAAACAACTTGGTGGTAATGGAGAGGTGGTGCGCTAATCATGGTCTGTGGGAATGCCATGCCCAGCTAGCTCTAAGTCACTTAGGCAGTGAAAAGATCAGAGGCGTAGGCACATCCATCATGACATTCAAAGGGGGCACTTTAGAGCTCTGTTCCCAGGATCTGTGGGGCTCCAGCAGTGAGACATCCCCCCACCCCCAAAATCGGCAAGTGAATAAGTGAGAACCTTCTACGCTGGGACAACCCGTTTAAGTTCTATATAACTATGTGTTTCACAGTGAACAAAAATGAAGTACTTTGTATGTTTCTTAACACAATTGCAGAGTACATTTCACTTATTGTACTGCATAACTTAACTTTTTTCTTATCCTGGGGTATCATTGAAATTTTTTTTTTGTAAACTACTATAATAATTTCATGTATTCGAGACTTATTCCTATCTTCACTAATAATTGTTGCTGGATAGTGCGTGTAAAAACAAATTTGTTAATATCCTACAAAGTATGGTCTGATACATTAATGTCCTGTAGAAATCTCTATTTTGAAGCCCTACCACTTTTGTACTTTGTCTACCTTGAAAATTCCTTACTGTTTTCTTACTTTTCTCCCCGTAATGTTCAGTTCAAGTTCCACCACTGCTTGGGAATCCTCAAATGGGACATGAGTAGACCATTTCCTGTAACCCCCAAACCCCATCAAAGGTCACTTACCACAGTTTTCACCACCTTACTTTTTGCAGCCGTTCTTAAAAGGGTTGTCCAATACATAAAGTGATGATCAGAAATAACCATTTTTAACCCTTAACCATTCTTGGAATCTGCTTTATTTGAAAATAATCAGGATGTCATCAAGAGGCGGCGCTGCACTCACTAACTACAGCTTTTTCTATCATTGCCCCCTACTGAAGTCCTGGATCAATTGCACAGTCATTAGGGAGTGGCAGTGATAAAAGCAGAAGTGACTGCAGCGCTGTCCCCTGATGACTAGCTATTTCAGGGTGGTGACAAACTGTGGGGTAGCGCTCCCTGCTTTTTTTTTTACTGCAATTGATTCAGGACGTCAACGGGAGGCAGTGGCGGAAAAAAGTTGTGGTGAGTGAAGATAGTGCCGCCCCACAGCGGCAAATGGTTAGTTATCAGAGGCCAGTGGTGCTTAGAAGCAAAGGACATGACCCCATTGGAGCCCCCCATCACTCTCCTTCTTAGTCAAATAGCCCTTACACAGCCTGGAGGTGTGTTTGGGGTCATTGTCCTGTTGAAAAATAAATGATGGTCCAACTACTAAACGCAAACCCTTCTGCTTGTTGCCTGTCCTTAACAGTGGTTTCCTAGCAGCTATTTTACCATGAAGGCCTGCTGCACAAAGTCTCCTCTGAACAGTTGTTCTAGAGATGAGAAGGTGTGTCCAAACTTTTGGTCTGTACTGTATATATATATATATAGATAGATAGATAGATAGATATATATAATAAACCAAAGTGCTTTTTTTTTTCTTTTCTTTACAAGCCCTATCTGACAACACTCATATGAAGAGGAGAATAACCGTTCAACTGTTTCACTTATGTCTCTGGGTTGGAGGTTCCAGACTTGGTCTTCCGTTAGGAACAGTTTATGCAATTTCTATGTTTATTTAAAGGATATCAATATTCTCTGCCATTGATTTCTATAGTTTATTTCATAGTATTCTGTTTTTCCATATCTAGACCTCTAATATGTGTTTGATGACTGCTTGTATCTAAATTTAGGACAATTATCAATTTAGATAATGCTGTAATTTGGCAAAAATGTATTGGTAAAGTTACTAAAAACTAATTCTGCTGAAAGAACTAGAATGTGTCATTTTTCAGCATTTCCCAAGAGAAATCACCAACCAGCACTTACCATCCACATATATTCTTTAATATGAAGCAAGGAGTGATAGCAGGATGAATACAAGTGAGCAACACAAGAGACTAGGAGGAAGATAATGGATACTGAATATATGACAAGATAAGACGTGAAGAATCAGAAAAACTACAGCCTGGAAACCTCTCCAGAGACTGACAATGCAATATACATGGACAAACAAATGAGCCTTTGAATGCAGATGATACAGACTAAAGCCCCCGTCACATTTAGTGACTTACCAGCGATCCCGAAAACGATGCGACCTGATAGGGATCGCTGGTAAGTCGCTGGGAGGTCGCTGGTGAGATGTCACACAGTCAGAGCTTACCAACGATACAGTAACAATCAGTGACCTGTATAACGATGAGCAACCTGTATAGGAGGTCATTGGTAGGTGTCAAACACAGCGATGTGTCCTACCCAGCAGGACATCACCTTTGAAGAAAATGGTCAGGACCCTTCGGCAACGACTAGAGATCTCACAGCAGGGGCCTGATCGCTGGTAGGTGTCACACATAACGAGATCGCTGGCGAGATCAATACTGCGTCACAGAAATGGTGACGCAGCAACGATCTCGTTAGCGATCTCGTTGTGTGTGACGGGACCTTAAGTTAATAGATTGAATGAATGAATGAATGAACTACAGAAAATAAAAAATCTCCTAAAGCATAACGTATGGTGAATCCAATGGATGGGAGAACAACTTCTCTAAACTAAACTAGACAGATCAGTAGTGGAAAATGTGAAAGATCTGTAGAGACCCCAAGGTGCTGTTATTAGTTATACACCCGATCACATAGGCAGACTCCCATAAATTATACTCGTGGTTCAGACAGCATGAATCTAATTGCAGATTCCCTTTAAAACACTCCACATTTATCAGTGTCTCTCGCTGGTGAATAAATCTGACACATCCCGAGTCTTAAGGCTTAAAGGGGACTCTGTCAGCAGCTTTCTGAAATGTAACTTGAAGACAGCATGCTGCCTGTCCTGCTTGTCTGCTGTCTGTTAAAACAGACCATTCAGCCCTGCATCTGTTATCCAGTCTTTTTTTTGTTTACCTGCAATGTTAGCTTAAGCCTGCTATCTTTATCATTAGTGGGTCTCAGCTGCCTGTGAGCTCTAGTCCCACTCCACACTCTTCTGTGATTAGCACCTTCTGCCTATGGAAAAGTACACTAAGAGCCTGGTGTGGGCGAGGACAGCTCTCTGAGCTCTACTACATGCAAAATCTAAATTCTTTCACTGTGTCAGAGCGGCTGCACACAGAAATAAAAGTGATACATCACTGAACTCACAGCCTCTTTGCCTACATCATGCTATTCTCAGATGAGGTAGCAAAAACCTGCTGACAGATTCCCTTTAAGGCTAGTCTAAAGGCTCATTTACACTGGTTGACCCGTGACTGTGGAAGACCTCCTATTGGTTTCACTGAAGCCGATCTGCAGCCGTTTAATTACCGTTTAGTCAGAGGCCAAGGGCACTTCTGATGTAAACAATAGATAGTTTTGTCAATTGGATCAATCCTCCTAAGCATATACGAGCATACATGTTAGAAAGCTGAATAAAATATCTGTACTCTGACCTCTTCAACCACCTACGGTCATGGCCGAAAGCGTTGGCACCATTGAAAATGTCCCAGAAAAGAAATTATTTCTCCAACAAAATTATTGCAAATACACGTTTTGTCATACAAATGTTTATTTATTTTGTGTGTATTGGAACACAAGAAAAACAAAAGGGAAAATTGGACATAAATTCACACAAAATTCCAAAAATGAGGACAACATTTTTGGCACGTTTCCAAAATTGTGGGTGAACAACTTGGTTTCAAGCATGTGATGCTCATTCAAACTCACCTGTGGCAAGTAACAGGTGTGTGTTTTCAATATGAAAATCACACCCGAAACTAGATAAAAGGAATAAGTTGAACAATCTTTGCATTGTGTCTGTGTGTGCCCCACTAAGCATCGAAAACAGAAAGAAGAGAACTGATAGAGGACTTGAGAACCAAAATCGTTGAAAAATTCTCAACAGTCTCAAAGTTACAAGTCCATTTCCAGAGATCTTGATGTTCCTTTCTCCAAGGTGCACAAAATAATCAAGAAGATTACAACCCATGGCACTGTAGCTAATCTCCCTGGATGTGAACGGTAGAGAAAAACTGATGAACGGTTGACACTTAAGATAGTCCAGATGGTGGATGAGAAGCTCTAATCAAGTTCCAAAAAAAATTCAAGCTATCCTACAGGCTCCAGGGTGCATCAATGTCAGTGTGAACTGTTGCTATTAGAATAAATGCACCTAGGATTGTTGAGCGCCTTTGTTGGCTGCTGGCAGTGTTTTCTCAGGCAGGTCTCCCCGAGATCAGTGATTGTTTTGTCTTGTTGGTCTACTAGGCATTGCTCCCAGCTAGCCAGAATCCTACTCCACACTGATGAGGGGCAATAGCCCGAAACAGCTGTCTGTGGATGGATACCTGGCCTTGGTATTCCCCTTGTCATATCTTTAAACTTGTCAAAGAGTTGGATATTGACTAAAAGGGACACTTAATATGCTGGTTATGGTGGTCTCCTAAAAAAGAGCCACTCCATGGCTAGGTCCTTCCCGGAGGGATATCTGGCTATTTCTGTGTCGAGACTCCTAACAGAGGCTCCATGATCCTTTTTTGAATTGCCATTTGAATAAAATGAAACGCTATGGCAGGAGACCCCACTGCTGACACAGACATAAAACAGCTAGACTGAAGTTTGCCAAAATGTATGCGAGGAAGGCAAAACCCTTCTGGGAAAGTCTTGTGGACAGATGAGGCCAAGATAGAGGTTTTTGGTAAAGTAAATCATTTTACTGTTTACCAAAAACATAATGAAGCCTACAAAGAAAAGAACACAGTATCTACAGTCAAATATGGGAGAGTTCAATGATGTTTTGGGGTGTTTTTCTGTCTCTAGCACTGGGTGCAAGGTATCATGAAATCTACAACCCAAAATCCTTAGGTAATCTACAATGTAGTGCCCAGTGCCAGACAGCTGGGTTTGCCTCCTAGATCATGGTTGGTCTTGCAGGACAATAACCCCAAACATACTTCAAGAAGCCCTCAGACATGGATGGAAACAAAGTGCTGGAGAGATCTGAAGTGGCAGCAATGTGTCCAGATCTAAATCCCATTGACACATGTGGAGAGATCTTAATGTGAACCTGTCAGGTCCAATATGCACCCAGAACCACGAGCAGCTCTGGGTGTATATTGCAAATCCCTGCATAACAGTTAGGGGCACTTTGCACACTATGACATCGCAAGCCGATGCTTGCGATGCCGAGCGCGATAGTCCCCGCCCCCGTCGCAGCTGCGATATCATGGTGATAGCTGCCGTAGCGAACATTGGTATGGCAGCTTCACATGCACTCACCTGCCCTGCGACGTCGCTCTGGTCGGCTAACTGCCTCCTTATTAAGGGGGCGGGTCGTGCGGCGTCATAGCGACGTCACACGGCAGGCGGCCAATAGAAGCGGAGGGGCGGAGCTGAGCAGGACGTAAACATCCCGCCCACCTCCTTCCTTCCGCATAGCTGGCGTGAGCCGCAGGACGCAGGTAAGATGGTCCTCGCTCCTGCGGCTTCACACACAGCGATGTGTGCTGCCGCAGGAACGAGGAACAACATCGTAACATCGGTCCTTCCGAAATTATGGAAATGACCGACGCTACACCGATGATACGATTTGGACGTTTTTGCGCTCCTTAATCGTATCAAAAAGGATTTACACACTACGATATCGACTGCGATGCCGGATGTGCGTCACTTTCGATTTGACCCCACCGACATCGCAGCTGCGATGTCATAGTGTGCAAAGTGCCCCTTACTGTATACACTAGCATAGATAAAGAGATCTTTAGAAAACGTATTTCTAAAGATCTTATATCGTATGCTAATGAGTGCAGGGACTGGTCCCCTGGGCATTAGTTCCCCGGCCAGTCGCCCCCATTAGCATGTTAGTACGCCCCTGTGGGTGTGCTATCATGCTAATGAATGTGCAGTGTCACAGGATGATGTCTCACCTCTCCGCTGCCATCGCATCAGTCAGGGAATTTCGGCACAGTGCGCATGACCCCGGAGTTTGGGTCGTGCGCACTATGAAGCCGGGTTTACGCGTCCTAGCTTCAAACTGAAGTAGTGCACATGACCCAAATTCCGGGGTCATGCGCACTGAGCCAAAATTCCCAGTTGGACGCAATGGCGGCGGAGAGGTGAGAGATCATCCTCTGACGCTGCGTATTTATTAGCATGATAGCATGCCCACAGGGGCATACTAACATGCTAATGGAGGCGACTGGCCTGGGAACTAATGCCCAGTGGACTAGTCCCTGGCCTCATTAGCATACAGTAAAAGATCTTTAGAAATAATTTTTTAAAGATCTCTTTATCTATGCTAGTGTATACAGGGACGGTTAGGCAGGGATTAGCAATATGCACCCAGAACTGCTCGTGATTCTGGGGGCATATTGGACCTGACAGGTTCCTAAGATTGCTGTTGGGAGAAGAGAAGATGCCTTCAAATATGAGAGATCTGGAACGGTTTACAAAAGAAGAGTCCAAAATTCCAGTGGAGAGATGTAAATAGCTTGTGGATGGTTATAGGAAGTGATTGATTACAGTTATTTATTCCAAAGGGTGGGCAACATTAAGCTGAGGGTGACAACAATCTTGTCCTGCCCATTTTGGGGGGTTTGCGCAAAATTATGTACGATTTGCCTTTTTTCTGCCTTTTTTGTGCAGTTCCAATACACATAAAGGAAATAAACATGTGTATAACAAAATATGAGTAATTTCAATAATTTTCTGGCAGAAATACTTCATTTTCTGGAACAATTACAAGGGTGCCAACACTTTCGGCGATGACTGTAACGTATGCATAGGAACTTTGCCTACATCTATCTGTGGACACAGTTTTGCTTCTTTTGCTGGGTAGAACGGCATAAGAACACACTATTAGTGCATATGAGACGTGTGGGGGCAGCTGCAGAGACCGCTCTCCCTCATTAAGAGAACACTTGCAGAGATTAACCTTCATAATTAAAACGAAGCTGTACAGAAACAACTGTAGGCAATCCATAATGGCCACGTCCTGGATTAACCGCGGCGTTCTAACAGCCAAATATTGCATTTATATCACTCATTAAATCAGAGATCACATCGCCGTTAGAGAGCAGTTTGCATACGGTAAATGAGGTGCATAACGCTCATGATAGGGGAAAATATATATTAGTCTATAATGGGGTCTGATGGCAATGAGGCACACACTCCGGGATATTTATTAAAGGACAGGACAGAAATTGCACAAAAAAATGGTTTCATATATGTGAACTGAAAAATAGTTATGTCCCCCTTTAGTACCATTTTGTAACAATCTAAAGCCTGCTTTACACGTTACGATTAAGCATATAATATCGTATGCGATCGTACCCGCCCCCATCGTATGTGTGGCACGTTCAATTTGTTGACCGCGTCGCACAAACGATTATTTCCCGTCACACGCAGTTACCTACCATACGACCTCGATGTGGGCGGCGAACATCCACTTCCTGGAGTGGGAGGGACGTTCGGCGTCACAGCGATGTCACGCAGCAGCCGGCCAATAGAAACAGAGGGGCGGAGATGAGCGGGACGTAAACATCCCGCCCACCTCCTTCTGTCCGCATTACCGGCGGGAGCCGCGGGGCGCAGGTAAGATTTGTTCATCCCGAGGTGTCACACACTGCGATGTGTGCTGCCTTGGGAACACTGAACAACCCGACGTGCAATTTTAAGGAAATGAACAACGTGTATGTGATGAACGGTTTTACCTTCAATCGCAAATAGCTGTCACACGCTACAACAACACTAACGATGCCGGATGTGCGTCACTTACGATGTGACCCTGACGACACATTGTTAGATTTGTTGTAGCGTGTAAAGCCCGCTTAAGACATAGCGATACGAAGGAGAGTTTTTATTTTTGCATAACGAGCTATAGTTTTGGATTTCGCCATTCATTTTACTGTACAATGTACTGAAAAATGGGAAATAAGTGTGGAGAGTTTTTCTGTATTATTTTTTGACAAATTTAATACATTTTTTTTAATTCACTTTACTTTTTAAGTCCCCATAAAGAACCTGCGATCATTTGATCACTTATTCTGTAACGAAGATGGCAGCGGTGGGGCTTAAATTAGGCCTCAGACAGACTGGGCGACCCACCTGCCCATCGTGATCCCATAGTGGGAAGGTGGGGATCGTCAGAGGCCAATGGGATTTGGTGTATATACAGTGGTTAGCACTGCAGTATTACAGCGCTGGGGTCCTGGGTTCAAATCCCACCAAGGACATCATCTGCAAGGAGTTTGTATATTCTCCCTGTATTTGTGTGGGTTCTCCGGTTTCCTCCCACCCTCCAAAAGACATACTGAAAGGGACTCTAGATTGTGAGCCCCAATGGGGACAGCGTTGCCAATGTATGTAAAGCACTGTGGAATTAATAGCGCTATATAAATTAATAAATATTATATTATTATATATATAGACCCTAGCACAGACTGACAGTGGCGTCCATTTATTCCAAAATATTAAAGGGGTTGGGCATAACTGCGTTAGCTCTGTACAATTCGGCTCCATTGGAAAGCATAGAAGCAGAACCACAGGTCCCAGCAGAGGCCAAGGGTACGGAGCTGTGATGTTTCACTCAATTCATAATCGGCCCTCCTTCGCCAAAGAGTTCATCAGTGCGAGTGACCAACGTATAGGTCATTAATATAGCAGTCTTTGACAAACCGAAAATTAAAAAGGGTTACTTTAAAAAAAAAAAAAAAAAAAAAAACAATATCCCCTTATCAAAGGGGTACTCTAATATCCCCATCAATATCCAATATATATAACCAATATCACAGGATGGGGGACAACCTTGGATTTTTTTTTCAGCACTGCGATCCAAAGGTCGACTGGAGCCCCGACTTGATTGGGGCAGAGGTGCACATGTTCAGCCTCCTCTTTATTCATTGTTTATGTAACTGCCAGAAATAGCCAAGTGCTGTACTAGGAAGTCACAGGCAATAAATGGATGTGCATCTCCAATAAAGAATCCGTCACCAGGTTTTTAACATCTATTCTGAGAGCAGCAGATTGCAGAGACAGAGATCCTGATTCCAGTGATGTGTCAATTACAGAGCTGCTTACTGTAGTTTGGATTAAATCATTGTTTAATCAGCAGTAGGTTATCATTACAGGACTACTTGGCATGATGCAGGTAGTCAAGCATATTCATGAGCTCTGTATAACTGCTAGATTTAAAGCAGAGAAAATATTGATTGCATCAAAATGGCAGCAAACAGCTCAGTAAGTGACACATAGCTGGAGTGAGGGTCTCTGTCTCTACATTATGCTGCTCTCAGATGGGGGAGCAAAATCTCGTGACAGATTCCCTTTAAGCACGAGGATCCAGAGAGCCCATATGTGTTGGGATTGTCGGGGTAGACCTTTTTTTTCTTTGGGGGGGGGGATAGCACAACAACGCAGTTGATTTTTTTTTTTAATTAGATTACTTCACATCAATAATAATGAGAATATTTACTGCCAAAGGTCTACGTGGGAATAATTGTAACTTACGTGTCTTATATTTGACTGATTTAGGAATTAAGTGTTCTTGTTTTTATTATTTAGTCAACGATCTATTCTTTTGAGAGTTATCATTGATCCTTTAATAAATAAATCCGGCAAGTATACAAAAACCACTAATGGCCTCTACATGAATTATGATTTATCGGTGATGAATTCTCCTACTTCATAAAAGAAATCCAATACCTGACAAATGCTCCCAGAACCCGCAGTCTCTGTACATCTAATTTTCCAGCAGGCGGAGAGCATTTTAGTCTTAAAAGAAAATCAATTAGAGAAACAGACAATTATTATAGTCACAACGTTTGGACTAATTGACAGCTTCTTCTCAGTAATGTTACAAGTAAGAGTACACAAGAAATTACATTGCAGATTGCTCTTGCATGAAGGTCTTGTTAAGATGAAGTAGTCGAAATTGAATCTACTTTCAGGAAGAAAATTGCTCTATCAGCAGATACATCTGAAGGGAATGTATCACATAGATTTTTTTTCTTTTCTTTAAAGCCAATTAAAAACAGAAACATTTATTTTCTTGTCTATTTTCTTTATCCTATTTACTGTACATGATTATGGGTGCTGCTACCTAACCAGATTTGCTAGGTCTGAACTAGGCGGGCCTTCGGCCTGAACTAGGCGGGCCTTCGGCCTGAACTAGGCGGGCCTTCGGCCTGAACTAGGCGGGCCTTCGGCCTGAACTAGGCGGGCCTTCGGCCTGAACTAGGCGGGCCTTCGGCCTGAACTAGGCGGGCCTTCGGCCTGAACTAGGCGGGCCTTCGGCCTGAACTAGGCGGGCCTTCGGCCTGAACTAGGCGGGCCTTCGGCCTGAACTAGGCGGGCCTTCGGCCTGAACTAGGCGGGCCTTCGGCCTGAACTAGGCGGGCCTTCGGCCTGAACTAGGCGGGCCTTCGGCCTGAACTAGGCGGGCCTTCGCCTGAACTAGGAGGGCCTTCGCCTCAACTAGGAGGGCCTTCGCCTCAACTAGGAGGGCCTTCGGCCTGAACTAGGAGGGCCTTCGGCCTGAAAAAGGAGGGCCTTCGGCCTGAAGTAGGAGGGTCTTCGGCCTGAACTAGGAGGGCCTTCGGCCTGAACTAGGCGGGCCTTCGGCCTGAACTAGGAGGGCCTTCGGCCTGAACTAGGCGGGCCTTCGGCCTGAACTAGGCGAGTTTTTTTTCCAACCTATGTAACTAAGAAACTATCTCCATGGCAGAGAAATTCACTTTTAAATTTTAGGGTAAAATATAAGATAATGCATTTCTAAAGATTCTTCTCTGGGAATGTTTACTTTGTTCCCTGTATGACACTGACCAATCATAAGCAGATGTCAAGCAGGGGAAAAAGAACATGCCCTAGGAGGTCTGAAGAGCAGTTTTCTCCTGTGAGACGTAATGATAGACCGCACTTATCTCTGCACCTTCAGTGTAGTATAAAGCAGAGCAAAATGTGATTACAAGCACTTCAAAATCTACACTCAGGGCAGTCATTGTGGGAAAGGGGAAATACAACAGAGATGAGTGTGATAACATGTATCAAACAATGTTCTGTGCACCACTCAAATTTGTGCTTATAACCCTCCACATATTTACAACCTATGTGCTAGGTTCAATAAAAAAAATGTCAATGTAGGAGGATTTTCGGTGCCTTAGACTTCTTGGAATCTGAGAGTATGATTACAAACACCTTCAGATCTCATCTCATGACAATATCAGTGTGAGGGAAGAGTACAGCTGAGCTGAATGTTATTACAAACACTTCCAGATCGCCGCTCAGGGCAGTCAGTGTGGGAAAAGGGAAATACAGCAGAACAGAGAGTGATTATAAACACTTTTAGATCTCATCTCATGGCATTATTAGTGTTATGCAGGGGCAGAGCTGTGAGAAAACAGCTGCAGACGTGTTTGAAGTCACACTCAGCTCTGCTGTATTCCCCTTCCCCATCACTGACTGCACTGAGTGGAGATCTGGAAGTGTTTGTAATATAATAAATTATAATATAATATTTATTCCTTTATATAGCGCTATTAATTTCATAGCTCTTTACATATATTGGCAACACTGTTCCCATTGGGGCTCACAATCTAAGGTCCGGAAAACCCAGAGGAAAGCCACGCAAACACGGGGAGAACATACAAACTCTTTGCAGATGTTGTCCTTGGTGGGATTCGAACCCAAGACCACAGCGCTGCAAGACTGCAGTGCTAACCACTGTGCCGCCCGTAATTACACTTTACTCTGTTTTACATTACACAGTAAGTGTAGAGATGAGAAATGAGAACATGTTCTTTTTCTTCTGCATGACTTCTTCAGCTTATGATTGGTCAACATCATGTAGGGGACAAAATATTTGCCTCCAGATAAAAATCTCTGCTAATGACCAGTTGGGCTTATCCTAAATTATAACCTAAATTTTACAAGGCAGCATCTCCACCACGGAGATTAGAAATGAAAAAAGAAGGGAATTTTGTTACTTACCGTAAATTCCTTTTCTTCTAGCTCTTATTGGGAGACCCAGACGATTGGGGTATAGCTACTGCCCTCCGGAGGCCACACAAAGCACTACACTAAAAAGTGCAAGGCCCCTCCCCTTCTGGCTATACCCCCCCGTGGTATCACGGGTTCTCCAGTTTTAGTGCCAAAGCAAGAAGGAGGAAGCCAATAACTGGTTTAAACAAATTAACTCCGAATAACGTCGGAGAACTGAAAAACCGTTCAACATGAACAACATGTGTACCCGCAAACAACAAAAAAATCCCGAAGGACAACAGGGCGGGTGCTGGGTCTCCCAATAAGAGCTAGAAGAAAAGGAATTTACGGTAAGTAACAAAATTCCCTTCTTCTTCAGCGCTCTATTGGGAGACCCAGACGATTGGGACGTCCAAAAGCTGTCCCTGGGTGGGTAAAGAGATACCTCATGTTAGAGCTGCAAAACAGCCCTCCCCTACGGGGATGTCACTGCCGCCTGCAGGACTCTTCTACCTAAGCTGGCATCCGCCGAAGCATAGGTATGCACCTGATAATGTTTGGTGAAAGTGTGCAGACTCGACCAGGTAGCTGCCTGGCACACCTGTTGAGCCGAAGCCTGGTGTCGCAAAGCCCAGGACGCACCCACAGCTCTGGTTGAGTGGGCTTTCAGCCCTGAAGGAACCGGAAGCCCAGCAGAACGGTAGGCTTCCAGAATTGGTTCTTTGATCCATCGAGCCAGGGTGGCTTTAGAAGCCTGCGACCCCTTGCGCTGTCCAGCGACAAGGACAAAAAGTGCATCTGAACGGCGGATAGGCGCCGTGCGAGAAATATAGATTCTGAGTGCTCTCACCAGATCTAGCAAACGTAAGTCTTTCTCATACCGGTGAACCGGCTGAGGACAAAAGGAAGGCAAGGATATATCCTGATTAAGATGAAACGAGGATACGACCTTAGGGAGAAACTCCGGAATGGGGCGCAGCACTACCTTGTCCTGGTGGAACACCAGGAAGGGAGCCTTGGATGACAGAGCTGCCAGCTCAGACACTCGCCGAAGCGATGTGATCGCAACAAGAAACGCCACTTTCTGTGACAGGCGAGAAAAGGAAACGTCCTTTAGAGGCTCGAAGGGCGGCTTTTGCAGAGCAACTAGTACTCTGTTCAGATCCCATGGATCTAACGGCCGCTTGTACGGGGGCACAATATGACAGACCCCCTGTAGGAACGTGCGCACCTTAGGAAGACGTGCTAGACGCTTCTGAAAAAACACAGATAGTGCCGAGACTTGCCCTTTAAGGGAGCTGAGCGACAAGCCCTTTTCCAACCCCGATTGCAGGAAGGAAAGAAAGGTGGGCAATGCAAATGGCCAAGGGGATAGATACTCTCTGTGCAGAGCACCAGGATAAGAAAATCTTCCACGTTCTGTGGTAGATCTTAGCAGACGTTGACTTCCTAGCTTGTCTCATTGTGGCTACGACTCCTTGAGATAATCCTGCGGACGCTAGGATCCAGGACTCAATGGCCACACAGTCAGGTTCAGGGCCGCAGAATTCTGATGGAAAAACGGCCCTTGGGACAGTAAGTCTGGTCGGTCTGGCAGTGACCACGGTCGACCGACCGTGAGATGCCACAGATCCGGATACCACGATCTCCTCGGCCAGTCTGGGGCGACGAGTATGACGCGGCTGCAATCGGATCTGATCTTGCGTAACACTCTGGGCAAGAGTGCCAGAGGTGGGAAGACGTATGGGAGCCGGAACTGCGACCAATCTTGAACTAATGCGTCTGCCGCCAGAGCTCTTTGATCGCGCGACCTCGCCATGAATGCCGGGACCTTGTTGTTGTGCCGGGACGCCATTAGGTCGACGTCCGGCACTCCCCATCGGCGACAGATTTCCTGAAACACGTCCGGGTGAAGGGACCACTCCCCTGCGTCCATGCCCTGGCGACTGAGGAAGTCTGCTTCCCAATTTTCTACGCCTGGGATGTGAACCGCGGATATGGTGGATGCTGTGTCCTCCACCCACATTAGAATGCGCCGGACTTCTTGGAATGCTTGCCGACTGCGCGTCCCTCCTTGGTGGTTGATGTATGCCACCGCTGTGGAGTTGTCCGACTGGATTCGGATCTGCTTTCCTTCCAGCCACTGTTGGAAGGCCAGTAGGGCAAGATACACTGCCCTGATTTCCAGAACATTGATCTGAAGGGTGGACTCCTGCGGAGTCCACGTCCCCTGGGCCCTGTGGTGGAGAAACACTGCTCCCCACCCTGACAGACTCGCATCTGTCGTGACCACTGCCCAGGATGGGGGCAGGAAGGATCTTCCCTGAGACAATGAGGTGGGAAGGAGCCACCATTGTAGAGAGTCCTTGGCCGTCTGGGAAAGAGAGACTTTCCTGTCCAGGGACGTTGACTTCCCGTCCCATTGGCGGAGAATGTCCCATTGAAGTGGGCGCAGATGAAACTGCGCAAAGGGAACTGCTTCCATGGCTGCCACCATCTTCCCGAGGAAGTGCATGAGGCGCCGCAAGGGGTGCGACTGACCCTGAAGGAGAGATTGCACCCCTGTCTGTAGGGACCGCTGCTTGTTCAGCGGAAGCTTCACTCTCGCTGCTCGAGTATGAAACTCCATGCCAAGATACGTTAGCGACTGTGACGGTGACAGATTCGACTTTGGAAAGTTGATGATCCATCCGAACGTCTGTAGAGTCTCCAGCGTAGCATGTAGACTGAGTTGGCATGCCTCTTGAGAAGGTGCCTTGACAAGTAGATCGTCTAGGTAAGGGATCACCGAGTGTCCCTGAGAGTGCAAGACTGCTACCACCGCCGCCATGACCTTGGTGAAGACCCGGGGGGCTGTCGCCAGACCGAATGGCAGAGCTACGAACTGAAGATGGTCGTTTCCTATCACAAAACGTAGAAAACGTTGATGTTCTGTAGCAATTGGCACGTGGAGATAGGCATCTTTGATGTCTATTGAGGCAAGGAAGTCTCCTTGAGACATTGAGGCAACGACAGAGCGGAGGGTTTCCATCCGGAACCGTCTGGCGTTCACATGCTTGTTGAGCAGCTTTAGATCCAGAACAGGACGGAACGAGCCGTCCTTTTTTGGAACCACAAAGAGATTGGAGTAAAACCCTCGCCCTTGTTCCTGAGGCGGTACAGGAACCACTACTCCTTCCGCTCTTAGGGAGTCCACCGCCTGCAGCAGGGCATCTGCTCGGTCTGGATGTGGGGAGGTTCTGAAGAACCGAGCTGGAGGACGAGAACTGAACTCGATTCTGTACCCGCGAGACAAAATGTTTGTCACCCACCGGTCTGTGACCTGTGACATCCAAATGTCGGAAAAGCGGGAGAGCCTGCCCCCGACCGGAGATGCGGAGGGGGGGGGGCTGGAAGTCATGAGGTAGCCGCTTTGGAAGCGGTTCCTCCATTTGCTTTCTTGGGGCGTGCGTGAGCCCGCCAGGAATCTGAGACTCTTTGCGTCCTCTGAGTCCCTTTGGACGAGGAGAATTGTGTCTTGCCCGAACCTCGAAAGGACTGAAACCTCTGCTGCCATTTTTTCTGCTGAGGTTTGCTTGATCTGGGCTGGGGTAAGGAAGAGTCTTTACCCTTGGACTGTTTAATGATGTCAGCCAATGGCTCGCCAAACAGTCTATCTCTAGATAAAGGTAAGCTGGTTAAACATTTTTTGGAACCAGCATCTGCTTTCCAGTCCTTTAACCACAAGGCTCTGCGCAAAACTACCGAATTGGCGGACGCCATTGAGGTGCGGCTGGTAGATTCTAGGACCGCATTGATAGCGTAAGACGCAAACGCAGACATCTGCGAGGTAAGGGACGCCACTTGCGGCACCGCTGGATGTATGATAGCATCCACTTTTGCTAAACCAGCTGAAATAGCTTGGAGTGCCCATACGGCTGCGAATGCTGGAGCAAACGACGCGCCGATAGCTTCATAGACAGATTTTAACCAAAGGTCCATCTGTCTGTCATTGGCATCCTTAAGTGAAGCGCCATCCTCCACTCCAACTATGGATCTAGCTGCAAGTTTGGAAATCGGGGGGTCTACTTTTGGACACTGGGTCCAGCGCTTGACCACATCAGGGGGGAAAGGAAAACGTGTATCCTTAGAACGTTTAGAGAAACGCCTTTCTGGATGAGCGTCGTGTTTCTGGATTGACTCTCTGAAGTCAGAGTGATCCAAGAAAGCACTCAATTTACGCTTGGGATAGAGGAAACGAAACTTCTCCTGCTCTGCAGCTGCCTCCTCTGCAGAAGGAGCTGGGGGAGAAATATCCAACAGTCTATTGATGGCTGAGATAAGCTCGTTTACCATGGCGTCCCCATCCGGGGTATCCAGATTGAGAGGGGTTCCAGGATAAGACTCCTGATCACTCTCTTCAGACGCATCACAGGGCGACTGATTGCGCTGAGACCCTGAGCAGTGTGATGACGTTGAGGGTCTTTCCCAGCGAGCTCGCTTAGGGTGGCTGGGGCTATCATCTGAGTCATAATCCTCAGCTTGTGAAGCCGGGGACCCCCTTGCAGTCTGGATTAATTCCAACTGAGGGGGATTAGAGGACAGAGACCTCGCCGTGTCCATAGACTGAGCCCCAGTCATGGATTGCAAAGTTTCAAGGATTTTTGCCATAGTCACAGACATTCCATCAGCAAAAACTGCAAAGTCTGTCCCTGACACCGGGGCAGGACTTACAAGCGTCTCAGCCTGGGTCACTACCCCTCCGGACTCCGGCTGGCGAAGCAGCACCGGATCTGAGCATTGCACACAATGGGGGTCTTTGGAACCTGCTGGTAGAGCAGCCCCACATGCAGCACACGCAGTGTACACAGCCCTAGCCTTGGCAGCCTTGCGTTTTGTGGATGACATGTTGCTGCCTCCTCAGAGCGATCTGGGGTATCCAGCCAGGGAGCGACCTCACAGTGCAAGAAATAAATAAATATATATATCTGGTGACACAGTACACCAATACACACTGAGGCACTAGAGGGGCCAGCTGAAATGCCGCTTACCGCCCGCTTAAGAGCGGGTGTGTGGTATCCAAAAGCCCCCTAGTCCAGGTCTCCCAGAGCCTTGCGTCCTTCCTCTAGCCAGACTGCATGTAATGGCTGCCGGCGTCCTGGGAGAGGAGGGGGGGCGGGCCCTGGGCGTTCCTGGCTAAGAGCGGGAAGCCTGCTTCCCTCTGTGCCTAGTGAGAGGGCTGGAGCATGTAAATCAGGCTCCAGCCCTCGTCGCTGCTGCGAAACAGCGTCTCTCCCCTACCCTGATTGACAGGGTGGGGGCGGGAACGAAGCGGAGCTAGGCCGCAAAAGCCGGGGACTGGATTTATAAACGCCGCCGCCGTAAAAGCGCGGTCGGCGTGTCCCCGGCGCACTACAAGTCACAGCAGCGCCGCCGGTCCAGTGGGGGTCGGCGCTGCGTTCCCACAACACAAAAGTCCCCCAGTAAACTGCAGGAACACCAACTCAATCGTTACGGTCCCCGGCGCACTACAACACCCAGCCAGCCCGGAGTGTGTCTGTGCCTGCCGGGGACACAGAGTACCTGTATGATGCAGGGCCTTGTCCCTGATTGTACTCCTGCTCCGTATCCATCAGGTGCTATGGGTCTGTGGATGGAGCCCGGCGTCAGAGCTTAGAGGCCGGCAGGATCCCACTTCCACAGAGCCCTACAAGGGGATGTGGAAGGAAAACAGCATGTGGGGCTCCAGCCCCTGTACCAGCAATAGGTACCTCAACCTTACAACACCATCCACGGGTGAGAAGGGAGCATGCTGGGGGCCCTATATGGGCCCTCTTTTCTTCCATCCGAAATAGTCAGCAGCTACTGCTGACTAAAATCTGTGGAGCTATGCGTGGATGTCTGACCTCCTTCGCACAAAGCTTGAAAACTGGAGAACCCGTGATACCACGGGGGGGTATAGCCAGAAGGGGAGGGGCCTTGCACTTTTTAGTGTAGTGCTTTGTGTGGCCTCCGGAGGGCAGTAGCTATACCCCAATCGTCTGGGTCTCCCAATAGAGCGCTGAAGAAAAAGAGAATTTTGTTTACTTACCGTAAATTCTTTTTCTTATAGTTCCGACATGGGAGACCCAGACCATGGTGTATAGCTTCTGCCTCCGGAGGACACACAAAGTACTACACTAAAAAGTGTAGCTCCTCCCTCCGAGCATATACACCCCCTGGATGACCAAATCTAGCCAGTTTAGTGCAAAAGCTAAAGGAGGACATCCACCCACAAGTAGAGATAGAGTAAAACCCGGAATAACCGGAACCTCTGTCTACAACAACAGCCGGTGAAAACACACAGAACAAGAACTGCCAACAGGCAACAGGGAGGGAGCTGGGTCTCCCATGTCGGAACTATAAGATAAAGAATTTACGGTAAGTAAACAAAATTCTCTTTTTCTTCATCGTTCCTTATGGGAGACCCAGACCATGGGACGTCTCAAAGCAGTCCATGGGTGGGAAATAAACAGAAAACTGAGAAGTAGGCAAAACCTAACTTCACAAATGGGCGACAGCCGCCTGAAGGATGCGTCTGCCCAAGCTCGCATCTGCCGAAGCATGAGCATGCACTTGGTAGTGCTTCGAAAAGGTGTGCAGACTAGACCAAGTGGCAGCCTGACAGACCTGCTGAGCCGTAGCCTGGTGCCTGAAAGCCCAAGAGGCACCGACCGCTCTGGTCGAGTGCGCCTTAATCCCCGGCGGGGGAGGCACCTGAGAACATTGGTAGGCATCGGATATGGCCGACCTAATCCAACGAGCTAGGGTCAGTTTAGAAGCCGAGAGACCCTTGCGCTGACCTGTGGTCAGCACAAAAAGAGAGGTGCACCGCCTAAGAGCAGCGGTGCGTGACACATAGATCCGGAGCGCCCGCACCAAATCTAAAGTATGCAACGCCTTCTCAAAGCGATGCACAGGGGCCGGACAAAGGGAAGACAATGAAATGTCCTGGTTAAGGTGGAAAGGAGACACCACCTTAGGGAGAAAGTCCGGAGTCGGACGGAGAACCACCTTGTCTTGGTGAAAAACCAAAAAGGGTGACTCCGAAGAGAGCGCAGCCAAATCAGAGACTCTCCTGAGAGAAGTTATGGCTACCAGAAAGACCACTTTCTGTGAAAGTCGAAACAAAGAAACCTCCCTAAGAGGCTCAAAGGGGGGTTTCTGTAAGGCCGTGAGGACCAGATTAAGGTCCCAGGGATCCAGAAGCCGCCGGTAAGGCGGAATGATGTGAAATGCGCCCTGCATGAAGGTGCGCACCTGGGCCAGTCGGGCGATACGCCGCTGGAACAACACTGACAGAGCCGAAACCTGACCCTTGAGGGAATTGAGGGATAGTCCTAGCTGCAGACCGGACTGTAGAAAGGACAGGATGGTCGGCAAGGAAAACGGCCAAGGAGCTTGGCCGGAAGAGCGACACCAGGACAGGAAAATTCTCCAAATCCTGTGGTAAATCCTGGCCGAGGAAGACTTCCGAGCCTGAGTCATAGTGGAGATGACCTCGGAAGGAATGCCTGAAGCCGTCAGGATCCAGGACTCAAGAGCCACGCCGTCAATCTGAGAGCCGCAGAATTCTGGCGGAAAAACGGACCTTGTGAGAGAAGGTCTGGGCGGTCCGGGAGATGCCATGGCACCTCTACGGACAGACGGAGCAGGTCTGGGTACCAAGCTCATTGATGAAGCGTGAGAGTAGAAAGAGACCGCACTCAATCCGCTGTGAAGGATTTCTTTATTCAAACACGTGCAGAGTGGAGGGCTGGAGACACACTGTGAGCTGGCTCCTCAAGAATGGACGACAGCTGTTTCGCCCAAATTGGGCTTCCACAGGTCCACATGTGGAGCTACGGCTACACCCCTTTTAAAGGAGTGCTCACAGATTGCCCCAGACCACATAAAAACAAATAGGAGATTTGTGTATGCATATAAAATACATGTATCCATTTCCATGCATGAATTTACAACAAATTTTAAACATATAAAAGAACACACTTGAATAAAATGAAGCAATGGGTGATAGACAGGCAGAACTATCATAGGAACACAGATAGATCCACACGATCGTTTAACCCTTGGGGGCCCTGTGCCCCATAATTAATAATTAACCTAGCCTCCTCTTGTAGCAACAATTTGTGCAGGTCGCCCCCCTTCAAAGGGAGGGAGACCTTTTTAAGGCCGGCAAAACGCAAAACGTCGGGGTCACCATCATGACAATCCTGGATATGGGAAATTAATCTGGGAGAACCTTTCCCTGATGTTATTGAACTGTAATGTTCCCTGAATCGCACATATAAGCATCTTATAGTCTTGCCTATGTAGAACCTGCCACAAGGGCAGAGCACCACATAGACCACAAACTTGGTTTTGCATGAGATGAATTGATGGACAGTATGCAAGTGCGGGCCGACTTGTACGGAGCGACCTTTTAAATGCTGGCTGCAAAAACGACACTGACCGCACCGGTAATTCCCTGGTGGGCAGCATTTGTCTAGCCAGGTTGTCGAATTGGTAAGTCTGTTCCTCACAAGTCTGTCCCGCAAATTGCCGCATCGTCTGAACGATACCAAAGGATTGGACATTGTCCTATCAGATAAAGCCGGATCATTCTTCAAGATGTGCCAATTTCTGCAAAGAGCAGTTCTAATGGCATGCTCCAGAGGTCCAAATTTAAAATTAAAGACAAACCTACCCAAATTGTCAACACATTTTCTGGTGCGGTTTTTACGGATAGACGTGGCGCCGTCTGATCTAGCTCTCTCACAGGCTGAATCAATCAGTTTTTTTGGGTAACCTCTTTGATGCAATCTAATCTTCAACTCCTGAGATTGTTGAAAAAAAGATTCCTCTGAACTGTTTGCTCTACGTACTCTCAGGAATTGACTGTAGGGCAAACCCGTCTTAATGTGGAGGGGGTGGGCACTTTGATAATGAAGAAGGGAGTTTGATGCCGTCGGCTTTCTGAACAACCTTGTACAAATATCGCCCTCCTTGATAGAAACCTCAATATCTAAAAAATTGAGAGTATCGCCACCATATGAGGAAGTAAAGGACATATTCATAGTGTTACAAGTGTTGAGATAGGACACGAAATCTGCAAAAAGGACCTCAGTGCCAGCCCACACTATGAATATGTCGTCCACATACCTCAAAAAATGGCGAATATATTTCAAAAAAAGGGGTGTAGCCGTAGCTCCACATGTGGACCTGTGGAAGCCCAATTTGGGCGAAACAGCTGCCGTCCATTCTTGAGGAGCCAGCTCACAGTGTGTCTCCAGCCCTCCACTCTGCACGTGTTTGAATAAAGAAATCCTTCACAGCGGATTGAGTGCGGTCTCTTTCTACTCTCACGCTTCATCAATGGACTTTGCCTTATGACCAGCACCCCGCTCTTGGATTGTCGGACCCTCCAGGCTCTCCACCCGAGCACAGGCACAGGCGGTACCGCAAGCGATATTGCAGGTAATCTGCGGTGGTGCAGGACTTTGCTTCTCTCCTGCTTTATTACACTATTTGTTGTTTCCAGTCCCTGTTGCACACCGCTGGGAATTTCCGGGACTTTCCGCGTTTGTTGCGGTTTTTTCAATTACCGCACTGTGATTTAACCTGTGATATGGAGGATATGGAGAGCAGCGGTGGTGTACCGTCCACTACCACGGGCCTATTAGCTGGACGTGCTGATGCTGGCTCCTTCTTTGGAGATTGCAATTTTAAGAAAGACACTGCAGTTTTGGGTGTTAAAACTCTGGAATTCCAGATACAGACTCTGGCGGAAAAAGAAGTTAGATTGTTTTGGACTATTCAATCCCTGCAGTCATATGTCGATTGTGATCGTGTGCCACGTGGACTCCGGGTCATAAAGACTCTTTCTCATTTCCAGGAGGATCCCACGTTTACTGTGCAGTGGGAAAACATTCAGTTAGAGTGTTCTAGAAAATTACTGCATTTAGTATTAGATAAAAACAAGGATAATTATGCTGCATTGGTTGCTGAATTAGATACGTTGAAGCATGACACCCAAGCACGGATGTCAGCGGATGATTGGAACACCTTTAGTCAGAGGCTGGATAAACGCTTGGTGACCGTACAGACGGAAATAAAACATAGAAAAAGGGAAAAGTTCCTGAGGGACAAGAAGGATTATGAAAAGAAACAGATTTTTTGTTGGACAAAAGATGGGCCACATAATTATAGACAGAGAGCGCACATAAAAAAACGAGGTAGTGCTGGCTCTAACAGGGGGTACTGGACCACGGACTCGGAATCCAGTGGATCTGAGGACGTGATCTCGGGCCCCTCTAGTATTAATCCCCATGGTGCTGCACCCACCACCCCTTTAGGAAACGGATCCGACGGGGGGGCAGGAAAAGGCACACGGGGCAGAGGTCGCAAGAGGAAGTCTGTAACTTGGAGGAATTAAGTTTCCAATCTACTTCTTGTCCCCCTACCGATGCGATCATCAATCTAACATCCCATACTCTTACTCCAGATATGGTCTCTGTATTAATTAAAGGTTTTAAATATTGCATTCCGGAAAAGTTCGATTTTGCTGAGTTCAAGATTGATCTTTTTAAGGCTATTAGAAAGATCCATCTGCACAAACATTTCCAAATGGCGCCTAATACAGCTCATACAGCGCCTGCTGGACATGTTCCGTGCAGTATAGCTGATTCTCGGACCGGTCTGATAGGGGCTTTTGATTCTGGGATCCTTCAAGACGCTGAATTGTTGCTCAGCTTGAATGAGCCAAATGTTTCAACTGATATTGTGGGTTCCAGCAATAGTCCAGGTTTGGAAAGGTTTACTAAGGGGATAAAATCGGATTTTTGTCCCCCTACTGTACCTGGAAATTTGATTGATTTATATCAGGAAGCTGTCTTGAAGGATGTTGAGTCATTGGTGTACGCCAGGCCGATCCAGAATCTAAGTCAAAAAGAACAGGCTGCGATATGTATCATGCAGGGTTGGGAGGACACGGTGTTCCGCGAGGCTGACAAGGGGGGCAACGTTGTCCTCCTTCCTAAACATGATTACATCCAGGAATGCAATAGACAATTAATGGACAGATCTACCTATTGTCCTCTTTCTGCAAATCCTATTCAAGATTTTAAGAAATCTTTGGTGCGGTTGCTGGACAAATACGTGGGGCTAGGTTTTCTGTCTCGCTCACAGGCTGATAAACTAATTCCTCCTTTTCCTACAAAGCCCCACTGGTATTGCATACCAAAGATACATAAGAGCAGGGATAATCCACCTGGTCGCCCAATAGTGGCCGGCATCGGCTCTTTAACAGAGCCTTTGTCGCACTATTTGGACTGGCTGTTAAGACCAATTATGAGTCATATCCCCTCTTATGTCAAGATAGCAGTGATTTTTTAACACTGCTAAAGGGTATGACATGGCAGGAGGGCTTTGCTTTAACCTCGATTGATGTGGAGAGTCTGTATACCCGCATTCCTCAGAATTTGGGTATACAGACGGTTAGGGATTTGGTGGCGCAGACTGGAAAAGATGCGTTGTTTTGCAGTTTCATTGAGGAAGCCCTTGATTTCGTTTTATCTAAAAACGCTTTCATGTTTTTGGACAGTTGGTACTTGCAGTGCAGGGGTACCGCTATGGGTACCCCTGTCTCTTGTGCCATGGCCAATATTTTTTTGGGCTCCTTTGAAAGCAAATATGTTTTTTCTGACACCAACCCTTTTTTGAAATATATTCGCCATTTTTTGAGGTATGTGGACGACATATTCATAGTGTGGGCTGGCACTGAGGTCCTTTTTGCAGATTTCGTGTCCTATCTCAACACTTGTAACACTATGAATATGTCCTTTACTTCCTCATATGGTGGCGATACTCTCAATTTTTTAGATATTGAGGTTTCTATCAAGGAGGGCGATATTTGTACAAGGTTGTTCAGAAAGCCGACGGCATCAAACTCCCTTCTTCATTATCAAAGTGCCCACCCCCTCCACATTAAGACGGGTTTGCCCTACAGTCAATTCCTGAGAGTACGTAGAGCAAACAGTTCAGAGGAATCTTTTTTTCAACAATCTCAGGAGTTGAAGATTAGATTGCATCAAAGAGGTTACCTAAAAAAACTGATTGATTCAGCCTGTGAGAGAGCTAGATCAGACGGCGCCACGTCTATCCGTAAAAACCGCACCAGAAAATGTGTTGACAATTTGGGTAGGTTTGTCTTTAATTTTAAATTTGGACCTCTGGAGCATGCCATTAGAACTGCTCTTTGCAGAAATTGGCACATCTTGAAGAATGATCCGGCTTTATCTGATAGGACAATGTCCAATCCTTTGGTATCGTTCAGACGATGCGGCAATTTGCGGGACAGACTTGTGAGGAACAGACTTACCAATTCGACAACCTGGCTAGACAAATGCTGCCCACCAGGGAATTACCGGTGCGGTCAGTGTCGTTTTTGCAGCCAGCATTTAAAAGGTCGCTCCGTACAAGTCGGCCCGCACTTGCATACTGTCCATCAATTCATCTCATGCAAAACCAAGTTTGTGGTCTATGTGGTGCTCTGCCCTTGTGGCAGGTTCTACATAGGCAAGACTATAAGATGCTTATATGTGCGATTCAGGGAACATTACAGTTCAATAACATCAGGGAAAGGTTCTCCCAGATTAATTTCCCATATCCAGGATTGTCATGATGGTGACCCCGACGTTTTGCGTTTTGCCGGCCTTAAAAAGGTCTCCCTCCCTTTGAAGGGGGGCGACCTGCACAAATTGTTGCTACAAGAGGAGGCTAGGTTAATTATTAATTATGGGGCACAGGGCCCCCAAGGGTTAAACGATCGTGTGGATCTATCTGTGTTCCTATGATAGTTCTGCCTGTCTATCACCCATTGCTTCATTTTATTCAAGTGTGTTCTTTTATATGTTTAAAATTTGTTGTAAATTCATGCATGGAAATGGATACATGTATTTTATATGCATACACAAATCTCCTATTTGTTTTTATGTGGTCTGGGGCAATCTGTGAGCACTCCTTTAAAAGGGGTGTAGCCGTAGCTCCACATGTGGACCTGTGGAAGCCCAATTTGGGCGAAACAGCTGTCGTCCATTCTTGAGGAGCCAGCTCACAGTGTGTCTCCAGCCCTCCACTCTGCACGTGTTTGAATAAAGAAATCCTTCACAGCGGATTGAGTGCGGTCTCTTTCTACTCTCACGCTTCATCAATGGACTTTGCCTTATGACCAGCACCCCGCTCTTGGATTGTCAGACCCTCCAGGCTCTCCACCCGAGCACAGGCACAGGCGGTACCGCAAGCGATATTGCAGGTAATCTGCGGTGGTGCAGGACTTTGCTTCTCTCCTGCTTTATTACACTGGGTACCAAGCTCGCCTGGGCCAGTCTGGAGCAATGATTATGACCCGACGGCCCTCCATTCTGATCTTGCGCAGGACTCTGGGCAAGAGAGTTAGAGGGGGAAACACGTAGGCCAGACGGAACTGGGACCAATCCTGAACCAGCGCGTCCGCCGCCAAGGCCTGAGGATCGTGGGAGCGAGCCACGTAAACCGGGACCTTGTTGTTGTGCCGGGATGCCATTAGATCCACTTCCGGAGTGCCCCACTTGTGGCAGATTGACCGGAACACTGCCGGATGCAGGGCCCACTCGCCGCTGTCCACGGTTTGACGGCTGAGATAATCTGCCTCCCAGTTTTCTACGCCTGGGATGTGGACTGCGGATATGGTGGACTTGGAGTCCTCCGCCCACTGAAGGATACGTTGAACTTCCAACATTGCTAGGCGGCTGCGAGTCCCGCCCTGGTGATTGATGTAGGCAACTGCTGTCGCGTTGTCTGACTGGACTCGAATGTGCTTGCCCGCCAACAGGTGGTGAAAGGCTACGAGAGCTAGGAGCACAGCTTTGATTTCCAGCACATTGATCGAGAGGGCTGATTCGGACGAAGTCCAAGTGCCCTGTGCTTGGTGGTGGAGAAACACTGCTCCCCAGCCGGATAGACTGGCATCCGTGGTGAGAATCACCCAGGGCGGGGCCAGAAAGGAGCGTCCCTGGGACAGAGAGAGGGGCCGAAGCCACCACTGAAGAGAGCTCCTGGTCTGTGGCGACAGAGCCACTAGCCTGTGCAGGGAAGAGGTCCGCTTGTCCCAACAGCGGAGAATGTCCAGCTGCAGGGGACGCAGATGGAACTGGGCAAAGGGAACCGCTTCCATTGACGCCACCATCTGACCCAGCACCTGCATGAGGTGCCTGATGGAATGACGGCGGGGCTTCAACAGAGAGCGCACCGCCAGATGAAGGGACTGCTGTTTGACTAAGGGAAGCTTCACAAGTGCCGGCAGAGTCTCGAATTGCATCCCTAGGTACGTAAGTTTCTGGGTCGTGGTCAGAGTGGACTTGGGCAGATTGACAAGCCACCCGAATTGAACAAGCGTGGCGAGAGTGAGCGAGACACTCCGCTGACAGTCTGCACTGGATGTAGCCTTGACTAGAAGGTCGTCCAGGTAAGGAATCACTGCCAACCCCTGGAGGTGCAGAACCGCAACCACTGCTGCCATGACCTTGGTGAATACACGAGGGGCCGTGGCTAACCCGAAGGGGAGAGCCACGAATTGGAAATGTTCCTCTCCGATTGCAAAACGTAGCCAACGCTGGTGTGAAACTGCAATTGGCACATGCAGATAGGCATCTCTGATGTCGATGGATGCTAGAAAATCTCCTTGGGTCATTGAGGCAATGACCGATCGCAGAGATTCCATGCGAAAGTGCCGCACCTGAACATGCTTGTTGAGAAGCTTGAGATCCAGGATGGGCCGGAAGGAACCGTCCTTCTTGGGGACTAGGAAGAGGTTTGAGTAGAAACCTCTGAACCGTTCCAGGGCGGGAACCGGTACAATTACTCCGTTGGCCTGCAAGGATGCCACGGCCTGGGAGAAGGCGGCGGCTTTGGAGCAGGGGGGAGTGGACAGAAAAAATCTGTTTGGCGGGCTGGAAGAAAATTCTATCCTGTAGCCGTGGGAGATGATATCCCGCACCCACTGATCGGAGACGTGTTGAAACCACACGTCGCCAAAGTGGGAGAGCCTGCCACCGACCAAGGACGTTGCTGGCGCAGCCAGATAGTCAAGAGGAGGCTGCCTTAGTGGCAGCGGCTCCTCCGTTCTTCTGAGGACGCGGCTTCGTGCGCCAGCTGGGTTTTCGATCCTTGGCTGAGTTAGTGGACGAGGCTGAGGGCTTAGAGGATGACCAGTTAGAGGAACGAAAGGAACGAAACCTCAACTGGTTCCTGCCCTGGACAGGTCTCCGGGTTTTAGTTTGTGGCAAGGAGTACTCTTCCCGCCAGTAGCCTCCTTAATTATTTCATCCAGTTGTTCACCGAACAGCCGGGACCCAGCAAAGGGGAGCCCAGCAAGGTACTTCTTGGAAGAAGCGTCTGCTTTCCACTCTCGAAGCCACAAGATCCTGCGTATCGCGAGGGAATTAGCGGAAGCCACCGCCGTGCGGTGAGAAGCCTCCAGAATGGCAGACATGGCATAGGATGAAAAGGCTGAAGCCTGGGAAGTTAAGGCAACCATTTCGGGCATAGAGTCCCTGGTGAGGGAATGCATCTCCGCCAGAGAAGCAGAGACGGCCTTAAGAGCCCACACTGCTGCAAAAGACGGGGAGAACGAGGCCCCTGCCGCTTCATATACAGATTTGGCCAGAAGGTCAACCTGGCGGTCAGTGGGATCCTTAAGTGAGGTGCCATCGGCCACAGATACAACTGTCCGGGCTGAGATTCTAGACACCGGAGGATCTACCTTAGGTGAATGAGCCCACTCCTTGACCACCTCTCGTGGAAAGGGAAAACGGTCATCAGAACTACGCTTTGGGAAGCGTTTGTCAGGACAGGCCCTGGGCTTGGTCACAGTGGCCTGAAAACTGGAGTGGTTAAAAAACATACTCCTTGCTCTCTTAGGTGAAGTAAACTGGTGTTTTTCTACCAGAGAGGCTTGTTCCTCTGACACTGGTGGATTGAGGTCCAGTACGGAATTAATGGACGCAATCAAGTCACTAACATCCGCATCACCTTCAGTTAGATCAATGGGGTACATAGAGGTAGCGTCCGAGCCCACAGTAAAGGCATCCTCCTCGCCCTGCGATTCAGCTCGTGAATCAGAGCCGTGGGACGAAAAAGGAGAAGAGTCCCTGCGTCTCCGTTTAGGAGGACGGGGTCTGGGAACAGATGAAAAATCCTCTGTGAGCTCTGCAGAGAGAGTCGGAGCAGCAGAGGCGCCCTGAGAAGGGGGCTGATGCATGCTCAGCAGAGTCCGGGACAGCTGTCCCATGGAGTCGGCAAAGGACTGGGAGATAACTTTAGAAAACGAAGTTACCCAAGCCGGGGGTTCAGCCACCGGGGCTGGAGCAGCCGGAGGGACCCCTGGGGAGACTCCAGGCTGAGGCACCACCATGTTAGAGCAGGCATCACAATGTGGATATGTGCTCGGTTCAGGCAGTACGAGCTTACATGCAGTGCATATAGAGTAAAGCCTTGCAGCCTTGCTCCTAGTGAGAGACATGCTGCTGAGGTGGAGGTTCTACAGTAAAGAACACACTCCTTCAGAATGACCCCCAGAGAGTGTACAAGAAAGTCCACAACCAGAGGTTGTGGCTTACCAGACCGTTTTGTGTGCCCTCCGGATTCCACAGCTTGGACTCCCAGCCAGATGCAGAGCTGCAGCAGCCAGCGCCGATCAGTGTGTGAACGCTGATAAAATGGCGCCGGAGTGAGGAGGGGGGGCGGGGTTTAGTCCAAGAGCGGGAACCGGAGGGCCAAGGAGAAATACAGGGGAGGGAAACATCTCCTCAGAGAGCAGTGTCCTCCCCTGAGCTGAACGGCCGGTGGGCGGCGCCGCACTGTCCCTCTGCATGACTGACATGCAGGGGCAGTGAAACCGAAAGTAGGCCGCAGCCGAAGCCGGGGCCTAAATTTTTCCATGCGGCCGACAAGCAGGCACCCTCGGCGCGGTTCTCAGGAGAAAACCAGAGAACCGGTCGGAAATCACAGCAAAGTTAAATAACACACTCTCCCCAGAATAAATGTACAAGGGACCCCTCAATAACGTCTCAATACTTAGCTTATGAGACGCAGGGCCAGGGTCCCTGAGGGGTGAGCGCTCCGTCCGGCAGGGTCCTGAAAGGGCTGCGGATGGAGACCGGTCTCCTGCAAAGCAGTGAGAACCGTGATGGCTCCCACTTCAAGCCAGAGCCCGAGGGATGGTGAAGGAGCGCGGCATGTAAGGCTCCAGCCTTGTAAAATCAACCTTAACAGCACCGCCGACACAGTGGGGTGAGAAGGGACATGCCGGGAGTCCAGCTTGGACCCGCTTTTCTTCCAACTCTTTGAAATCAAGAATCAGATGAGAATGCATGTGTGTGTGACCTCCTGAACACAAAGCATTGAACTGGCTAGATTTGGTCATCCAGGGGGTGTATATGCTCGGAGGGAGGAGCAACACTTTTTAGTGTAGTACTTTGTGTGTCCTCCGGAGGCAGAAGCTATACACCATGGTCTGGGTCTCCCATAAGGAACGATGAAGAAATATATATATATGTTTTAATAGCTTTCCAACCATGATTGTATAATGTGGCCAGTTTAAAGAGAACCTGTCAGGTGCAATATGCACCCAGAACCATGAGCAGTTCTAGGTGCATATTGCTAATCCCTGCCTAACTGTTCCTGTATACACTAGCATAGATAAACAGATCTTTAGAAAAAGTATTTGTAAAGATCTTATATTGCATGCTAATGTGCAAGGGGACTAGTTCCCCAGGCTAGTTGGCTCCATTAGTATGTTAGTACTCCCCTGTGGGCGCGCTAACATGCTAATGAATGTGTAGGGTGAGAGGATGATCTCAAATCGGATTTCGGCTCAATGCACTAAGAAGCCAGGTGTACGCGTTCTGGCTTCAAACTGAAGTAGTGCGCATGCCCCAAATTGTGGAGCCAAAATCCAGTGTCAGGCAGCGATGGCAACTGAAAGGTGAGTGAGATCATCTGACGCCGCACATTCATTAGCATGATAGCACGTCCACAGGGGCGTACTAACATGCTAATGGGGCCGACTAGCCAGTGAAACTAACGCCCAGGGGACTAGTCACCTCGCTCATTAGCATACGGTAAAAGATCTTTAGAAATATTTTTTCTACAGATCTCTTTATCTATGCTAGTGTATACAGGGACAGTTAGGCAGGGATTAGCAATATGCACCCAGAACTGCTCATGGTTCTGGGTGCATATCGCACCTGACAGGTTCCCTTTAACATGCTCAAACTGATGATAGAAAATCAAGGAGATTTTTCTGACCTATGGGGGAATTTTTCTCAGCATATGCTGTAAGGGGCCACAGTACACAGGGAGAGGCGAGTTGTGCTGTGTCCATCACCCATTGTCAAAGGAACAATTCTTTATCTAGATTTAGTTATTATCACAGGTAGGATTAAGGTACCGTCACACTTCGCGACTCTCCAGCGATCCCACCAGTGATCTGACCTGGCAGGGATCGCTGGAGCGTCGCTACATGGTCGCTGGTGAGCTGTCAATCAGGCAGATCTCCACTGCGATCAGAGATCAGCCACCAGCGACACGTGTAACGACGCTGTGCTTGGTAACCATAGTACACATCGGGTTACTAAGCAAAGCGCTTTGCTTATAGTTACCCGATGTGTACCTTGGCTACGTGTGCAGGGAGACGGCTTCTAGAAGCTGTGGACGCTGGTAACCAAGTTAAGTATCGGTTAGCCAAGCAAAGTGCTTTGCTTGGTTACCCCATGTGTACCTTGGTTACCAGCGTCCGCAGAAGCAGGCTCCCTGCACATTCAGATCGTTGCTCTCTCGCTGTATAACACAGCGATGTCTGCTTCACAGCGGGAGAGCAACAACCAAAAAATGGCCCAGGACATTAAGCAATGACCGGCTACCTCACAGCAGGGGCCAGATCGCTGCTTAGTGTCACACACAGCGACATCGCTAGCAAGATCGCTGTTGCGTCACAAAAAACGTGACTCAGCAGCGATGTCGCTTAGTGAGACGTGGCCTTTACTTGGGAGAAGAGAGACTGCTGAAGTGTGCTTTACAGAATAGGATGTCTAAAGGCTATTACGAGACTGAAACAACTGCAGTTTCGATTGCAGAGACTGGATGTATAGAGAACAGCTCTTTAAAATTGATCCTGTCAAACGTAACCAATGAAATTCAATCTCTGCTGTTTTTTGTAGGCTTCTGATAAACTTCTAAAACTCATCAGCTGTCTTAAGATAATTAAAGCACAGCCAATGTATTTCTGTATATACGAATGGCATCTTGGCAGAGTAAGGGGCCTTTCACACTATTTTCCTCTCCCCATTCAGTGGTCACATTGGGGCTGCCATCCAAACCCTCTGCAAAAAGAGAATTTTGTTTACTTACCGTAAATTCTTTTTCTTATAGTTCCGTAATGGGAGACCCAGACCATGGGTGTATAGCTTCTGCCTCCGGAGGACACACAAAGTACTACACTAAAAAGTGTAGCCCCTCCCTCCGAGCATATACACCCCCTGGTTAACCAAATATAGCCAGTTTAGTGCAAAAGCTTAAGGAGAGTAGCCACCCACAAGTAGAGATAGAGCAAGAACCGGAACAACCGGAGCCTCTGTCTACAACAACAGCCGGTGATAACACGCGGAACAAGAAACTGCCAACAGGGAGGGTGCTGGGTCTCCCATTACGGAACTATAAGAAAAAGAATTTACGGTAAGTAAACAAAATTCTCTTTTTCTTCATCGTTCCTATGGGAGACCCAGACCATGGGACGTCTCAAAGCAGTCCATGGGTGGGAATAAACAGAAAACTGAGAAGTAGGCGAAACCTAACTTCGCAAATGGGCGACAGCCGCCAGAAGGGTGCGTCTGCCCAAGCTCGCATCTGCCGAAGCATGAGCATGCACTTGTAGTGCTTCGAAAAGGCATGCAGACTAGTCCAAGTGGCAGTCTGACAGACCTGCTGAGCCGTAGCCTGGTGCCTGAAACCCAAGAGGCACAGACAGCTCTGGTCGAGTGTGCCTTGATCCCCGGCGGGGGAGGCACCTGAGAACACTTGTAGGCATCGGAAATGGCCGACATAATCCAACTAGCAAGGGTCGGCTTAGAGCCGAGAGGCCCTTACGCCGACCTGTGGTCAGCACAAAAAGAGAGGTGCACCGCCTAAGAACAGCGGTGCGACACATATAGACCCGGAGCGCCCGCACCAGATCCAGGATATGCAACGCTTTTTCAAAGTGATGAACAGGAGCCGGACAAAAGGAAGGCAGGGAAATGTCCTGGTTAAGGTGGAAGGAGAAACCACCTTAGGGAGGAAGTCCGGAGTCGGACGGAGAACCACCTTGTTTTGATGAAAAACCAAAAGAGGTGACTCTGAGGAGAGTGCAGCCAAATCAGAGACTCTCCCGAGGGAAGTTATGGCCACTAGAAAGACCACTTTCTGTGAAAGACGAGATAAAGAAACCTCCCTAAGAGGCTCAAAGGGGGGTTTCTGGAAGCCGTGAGGACCAGATTAAGGTCCCAGGGATCCAAAGGCCGCCGGTAAGGCGGAATGATGTGAGATGCGCCCTGTATGAAGGAGCGCACCTGAGCCAGCCGGGCGATACGCCGCTGGAAACACACTGGCAGAGCCGAGACCTGTCCCTTGAGGGAATTGAGGGACAGTCCTAGCTGCAGACCGGACTGTAGAAAGGACCGGAGGGTCGGCAAGGAAAAAAGGCGAAGAAGCATGGCCGGAAGGGTGACACCAGGACAGGAAAATTCTCCAGGTCCTGTGATAGATTTTGGCCAAGGAATACTTCCGAGCCCGAGTCATAGTGGAGATGACTTCAGGAGGGATACCAGAAGTCGTCAAGATCCAGGACTCAAGAGCCACGCCGTCAATCTGAGAGCCACAGAATTCTGGCGGAAAGACGGACCTTGTGAGAGAAGGTCTGGACGGTCCGGGAGATGCCACAGCACCTCAACGGACAGATGGAGCAGGTCAGGGTACCAAGCTCGCCTGGGCCAGTCTGGCAATGAGAATGACCCGACGGCCCCCCATTCTGAACTTGCGCAGGTCTCTGGGCAAGAGCTAGAGGGGGAAACGCGTAAGACAGACGAAACTGGGACCAATCTTGAACCAGCACGTCTGCTGCAAAGGCCTGAGGATCGTGGGAGAGAAGATCCACTTCCGGAGTGCCCCACTTGCGGCAGATTAACCGAAACACTGCCGGATGCAGAGCCCACTCGCCGCTGTCCACGGTTTGACGGCTGAGACAATCTGCCTCCCAGTTTTCCACGCCTGGGTTGTGGACTGCGGATGTGGTGGACCTGGAATCCTCCGTCCACTGAAGGATACCAACAGTGCCAGGCGGCTGAGTGTCATGCCCTGGTGTTAATGTAGGCAACCGCTGTGGCGTTGTCTGACTGGACTCGAATGTTCTTGCCCGCCAACAGGTGGTGAAAGGCCAAGAGAGCTAGAAGCACAGCTCTGATTTCCAGCACAGTGATCGAGAGGGCTGACTCGGACGGAGTCCAAGTGCCCTGCGCTCTGTGGTAGAGATATACCGCTCCCCAGCCGGATAGACTGGCATCCGTGGTGCGGATCACCCAGGACGGGGCCAGGAAGGAGCGTCCCTGAAGAGAGAGGGGCCGAAGCCACCACTGAAGGAAGTCCCTGGTATGTGGCGACAGAGCCACTAACCTGTGCAAGAAGGAAGTCCGCTTGTCCCAACAGCGGAGAATGTCCAGCTGCAGGACGCAGATGGAACTGGGCAAGGGAACCGCTTCCATTGACGCCACCATCTGACCCAGCACCTGCATTAGGTGCCTGATGGAATGACGGCGGGGCCTCAGCAAAGAGCGCACCGCTAGTGGAGGGACTGCTGTTCGACTAAAGGCAGCTTCATAAGTGCCGGCAGAGTCTCGAATTGCATCCCTAGGTACGTGAGCTTCTGGGTCGGAGTCAGAGTGGACTTGGCAGAATGACAAGCCACCCGAATTGGACTAGAGTGGCGAGAGTGAGCGAGGCACTCCGCTGACGGTCTGCACAGGATGAAGCCTTGACTAGAAGGCCGTCCAGGAAAAAGGGATGCCAACCCTTGGAGGTGCAGAACCGCAACCACTGCTGCTATGACCCAGATGAATACTCGAGGGGCCGTGGCTAACCCGAAGGGAAGAGCCACGAATCGGAAATGTTCCTCTCTGATTGCAAAACGTTGCCAACGCTGGTGCGAAACTGCAATTGGCACATGCAGATAGACATCTCTGATGTCGAGGATGCAAGGAATCTCCTTGGGTCATTGAGGCAATGACTGATCGGAGAGACTCCATGCGAAAAAGCCGCACCTGAACATGCTTGTTGAGAAGCTTGAGATCCAGGATGGGCCGGAAGGAACCGTCCCTTTAGGGGACTAGGTAGAGATTTGAGTAGAAACCTCTGAACCGTTCCCAGGCGGGAACCGGTACAATTACTCCGTTGGCCTGCAAGGATGCCACGGCCTGAGAGAAGGCGGCGGCCTTGGAGCAGGGGGGAGTTGACAGAAAAAAAATCTGTTTGGCGGGCTGCTGGATAGAATTCTATCCTGTAGTCGTGGGAGATGATATCCTGCACCCACTGATCGGAGACGTGTTGAAACCACATGTCGCCAAGGGGGAGAGCCTACCACCGACCAAGGACGTTGCTGGCGCGGCCAGATAGTCAAGAGGAGGCTGCCTCAGTGGCAGCAGCTCCTGCGGTCTTCTGAGGACGCGGCTTCGTGCGCCAGTTGGGTTTTTGGTCCTTGGCTGAGTTAGTGGGCGAGGCCGAGGGCTTAGAGGACGACCAGTTAGAGGAACGAAAGGAACGAAACCTCGACTGGTTCCTGCCCTGTACAGGTTCCTGGTTTTGGCTTGTGGCATGGAAGTACTCTTCCCGCCAGTAGCTTCCTGAATAATTTCATCCAGTTGTTCACCGAACAGCCTGGGCCCAGCAATGGGAGCCCAGCAAGGTACTTCTTTGAAGAAGCGTCTGCCTTCCACTCTCGAAGCCACAGGATCCTGTGGATAGCGAGAGAATTGGCCGAAGCCACCGCAGTGCGGAGCCTCCAGCATGGCAGACATGGCATAGGATGAAAAGGCTGAAGACCTGGAAGTTAAGGCAACCATCTCGGGCATAGAGTCCCTGGTGAGGGAATGCATCTCCTCTAGAGAAGCAGAGATGGCTCTGAAGCCCACACTGCTGCAAAAGATGGGGAGAACGAGGCCCCTGCCGCCTCATATACAGATGGCGGACAGTGGAATCCTTAAGGGAGTTGCCATCAGCCACTGATACAACTTTCCGGGCTGAGAGTCTAGACACCGGAGGGTCTACCTTTGGTGAATGAGCCCACTCCTTGACCACCTCTGGTGGAAACGGAAAACGGTCATCAGAACCACGCTTTGGGAAGCGTCTGTCAGGACAGGCTCTGGGCTTGGTCACAGTGGCCTGAAAAACTGGAGTGGATAAGGAACACACTCCTTGTTCTCTTAGGCAAGGTATACTGATGCTTTTCTGCCAGAGAGGGGTGCTCCCCTGATACAGGCGGATTGAGGTCCAGTACAAATATAATGGACACAATCAAATCATTAGCATCTGCGTCACTTTCGGACAGATCAATGGGGTACATGAAGTAGCGTCCGAGCCCCCAGTAAAGGCATCCTCCTTGTCCTGCGAGTCAGCTCGTGAACCAGAGCCGCGGGACGAGGAAGGAAAGGGGACCCTGCGTCTCCATTTTAGGAGGACGGGGTCTGAGACCAGATGAAGAATCCTCTGTGAGCTTTGCTGAGCGAGCCGTAGCAGCAGAAGCGCCCTGAGAAGGGGGCTGATGCATGCTCAGCAGCGTCCGGGACAGCTGTCCCCTGGAGAGAGGTATTCTACCCAAGCCGGGGGTTCAGCCACCGGAGCTGGAGCAGCCGGAGGGACCACTGGGGATGAGCCTCCAGGCTGAGGCACCACTATGTTAGAGCAGGCATCACAATGTGGTTATGTGCTCGGTACAGGCAGTATGAGCCTACAGCAGTGCATATTAAGTACAGCCTTGCAGCCTTGCTCTGATGTGAGACATGCTGCTGAAGTGGGGGCTCTGGCCAGAATGACCCCCAGCAGAGTATATAAACAGTGTATATAAGCAGGTCCACAACCGGAGGTTGTGGCTTGCCAGACCGTTTGACATAGAGACATCTCTGTGCCCTCCAGATCCCACAGCCCGGACCCCCAGGTTATGCAGACATGCATGAGAACGCTGATAAAATGGCGCCGAAGCGAGGAGAGGGGGCGGGGCCAACTCTAAGAGCGGGAACGGAGGGCCAAGGAGATATACAGGGGAGGGAATATTTCCTCAGAGAGGAGTGTCCTCCCCTGAGCTGAACAGTCGCTGGGCGGAGCCTCACTGTCCCTCTGCATGATTGGCATGCAGGGGCAGTGAAAACGAAACTAGGCCTCAGGCGAAGCCGGGGCCTAAATTTAACGATGCAGCCGGCGAGCAGGCACCATCGGCGCGGTTCTCAGGTAAAAACCAGAGAACCGGCCGGAAATGTCACAATAGATACACAGCACACTCTCCCCAACAATAAAGTACAAGGGACCCCCCGATAATAACGTCTCAGATACTTAGCTTGTGAGACGCAGGGCCAGGTCCCTGAGGCATGAGTGCTCCGTCCGGCAGGATCCTGAAAGGGCTGCGGATGGAGACCGGTCTCCTGCAAGGTAGGGAGAACCGTGCTGGCTCCCACTTCAAGCCAGAGCCCCGGAGGGATGGTGAAGGAGCGCGGCATGTAAGGCTCCAGCCCTGAAATCAACCTTAACAACACCGCCGACACAGTGGGGTGAGAAGGGACATGCCGGGAGTCCAGGCTTGGACCCGCTTTTCTTCAAACTCTATCCAAAAATCAAAATCAGATGAGAATGCATGTGTGGATGTGTGCCTCCTGAACACAAAGCATTGAACTGGCTATATTTGGTTAACCAGGGGGTGTATATGCTCGGAGGGAGGGGCTACACTTTTTAGTGTAGTACTTTGTGTGTCCTCCGGAGGCAGAAGCTATACACCCATGGTCTGGGTCTCCCATAGCAACGATGAAGAAAATGGGTTTTGGATGTATGCGCCGATGGGGCCACTCACTATAATGGTGTAGATGCATCGTGTGCTCTGTTGTGCACCATTTTCAGGAATATACGCTTACTGGAGACGGACACCCAGACCTAATAGTCTGCATCTGGCTGCGAGCCTCCAATAGGCGTATACTCTCAAAAATGGTGCACAACAGAGCACACGGTGACTCAGTCTGCACCATTATAGTCAGTGGCCCCACCGGCGCATACGTCCAAAACCTGTCTTGTAGGGGGGGTTTGGATGGAAGCCCCAACGAGACCAGTGAATGGAGATTGGAACTCAGTGTAAAAGGCCCCTAAAACAAAACTATAGATACAAAACTCAGATAATTGGAAAGAGAGTTTGTTTTATTACCTGCTCCATATCCGTGCTCTTCCTCTTTCTTGGAGGCCTTGATATTTTGACAGTTACAGGCGAGGCATCACCGTGATGCTTTACTTCCATTTTGTTAGGCTTCACTGGGCTAAAACGGATTTCCATCTGCGGTTTTGGAAACCTGCTGGTTTTTCCATTTTCTGTAGAAATCATAGAGGAATCTAACAATACATCCGATCCATCCTGTGACTATTTAAAAAAAAACAAAAAAAACAAAAAAAAAACATTATTCATTTATATATAGGAGGTAAAATCTGTCAGACTGTTCTGTCCCTGTGACTGGGTGTTCCCAGAATCTTACATTATCAGATCTTGGAGCTAGCGCTGAAAGGAAAGAGGTTGCTAGATACATTGATAGCGCCCATACTAGTCAGTGTCATTCTATAGTCCGGCTCCTCACTATTTTATTATAGGAGATGCATTTCTTAAACTGACGGCTCCATCTTTTCCCAGTGCACGCTCCATAACTCACCTGAGTGTCAGATGCAGAATCGCCACTACTGGAGGTGGAGGATTTCTTCTCTTGGCAATGAATTGCAGATTGATCTTGTGACTTCATTATCTGCATCACCAAATGAACATTATTACTATTTCCAGGAAGCAAAAATGAGCATCAAAGAAGGGAATTTTGTTTACTTACCGTAAATTCCTTTTCTTCTAGCTCCAATTGGGAGACCCAGACAATTGGGTGTATAGCTATGCCTCCGGAGGCCACACAAAGTATTACACTAAAAGTGTAAAGCCCCTCCCCTTCAGCCTATACACCCCCCGTGCTGCCACGGGCTCCTCAGTTTTGGTGCAAAAGCAAGAAGGAGGAAAAAATTATAAACTGGTTTAAAGTAAATTCAATCCGAAGGAATATCGGAGAACTGAAACCATTCAACGTGAACAACATGTGTACATAAAAACAGGGGCAGGTGCTGGGTCTCCCAATTGGAGCTAGAAGAAAAGGAATTTACGGTAAGTAAACAAAATTCCCTTCTTCTTTGGCGCTCCATTGGGAGACCCAGACAATTGGGACGTCCAAAAGCAGTCCCTGGGTGGGTAAATAATACCTCATAATAGAGCCGTAACGGCTCCGTCCTACAGGTGGGCAACCGCCGCCTGAAGGACTTGCCTACCTAGGCTGGCATCTGCCGAAGCATAGGTATGCACTTGATAGTGTTTCGTGAAAGTGTGCAGGCTCGACCAGGTAGCTGCCTGACACACCTGCTGAGCCGTAGCCTGGTGTCGCAAGGCCCAGGACGCTCCCACGGCCCTGGTAGAATGGGCCTTCAGCCCTGAGGGAACCGGAAGCCCCGAGGAACGATAAGCTTCGAGAATTGGTTCCTTGATCCACCGAGCCAGGGTTGATTTGGAAGCTTGTGTCCCTTTACGCTGGCCAGCGACAAGGACAAAGAGTGCATCCGAGCGGCGCAGGGGCGCCGTACGAGAAATGTAGACTCTGAGTGCTCTCACCAGATCTAACAAGTGCAAATCCTTTTCACACTGGTGAACTGGATGAGGGCAAAAAGAAGGTAAGGAGATATCCTGATTGAGATGAAAGGGGGATACCACCTTAGGGAGGAATTCCGGAACCGGACGCAGAACCACCTTGTCCTGGTGAAACACCAGGAAAGGAGCTTTGCATGACAACGCTGCTAGCTCAGACACTCTCCGAAGTGAAGTGACTGCTACTAGAAAAACCACTTTCTGCGAAAGGCGTGCGAGCGAAATATCCCTCATTGGCTCGAACGGTGGTTTCTGCTCAAAGCGGTTGTGTGGTCACCAGAATTCCTGCCTGGGTCTCCCTGAGCTTGTCTCCCTTCTCCAGCGTTAGCAGAGCTGACAGGAATGGCTGCCGGCGTCCTGAGGAGAGGAGGGGGCCGTGGGCGTGCCCTAGAAAGTGCGGGAATCTGGTGCCCCACTGTGCACAGTGAGGGGGGAGGAGTATGCAAAGCATGCTCCAGCCTCAGTTGCTGACGTCCTTTACAGCGTCCCGCCCTTCCCCTTACTGGCAGGCCTGGGGGCGGGAAAAGAATGAGACTAGGCCGCAAAAGCCGGGGACTAAAGTTATAAGCGCGGCCGCCGTATAAGCGCGGTCGGCGCGGAAGTCCCCGGCGCACTAACAGTCCCAGCCGCGCCGCAGTGATAACAATGGCAGCGGCGGTCAGCGCGGCAGTCCCCATACACTAACACACTCAGCGACGCTGCAGTGTGTAAAGGCACAAACGCAGTCAGCGCCGCGGTCCCCGGTGCACTAGCACACCCAGCAATGCTGGAGTGTTGCTGTGCGCGGTCCCCACGGGGACACAGAGTACCTCAAAGTAGCAGGGCCATGTTCCTGAACGATACTCGGCTCCTATCCAGCAGAGTCCTCAGGAGCTGTGGATGGAGCACGGTCTCATGTGCCTGGAGACCGATAGGATCCCACTTCACCCAGAGCCCTAAGGGGGATGGGGAAGGAAAACAGCATGTGGGCTCCAGCCTCCGTACCCGCAATGGATACCTCAACCTTAACAACACCGCCGACAAGAGTGGGGTGAGAAGGGAGCATGCTGGGGGCCCTGTTATGGGCCCTCTTTTCTTCCATCCGACATAGTCAGCAGCTGCTGCTGACTAAGCTGTGGAGCTATGCGTGGATGTCTGCCTCCTTCGCACAAAGCATAAAAACTGAGGAGCCCGTGGCAGCACGGGGGGTGTATAGGCTGAAGGGGAGGGGCTTTACACTTTTAGTGTAATACTTTGTGTGGCCTCCGGAGGCATAGCTATACACCCAATTGTCTGGGTCTCCCAATGGAGCGCCAAAGAAATGGTCCATAGCGTCTAATACACAGAGTAACTCCCGATCAGTACAGCGTAAGTAATGCTTGTGTGGATGAGGATGAACATATGCAGTCATTCACATGGATTACATTTACGGTAGTAGGAATGACTTTGCTAATGGAAACCAGTCACATCTCAGCAGTTTGTTACAATATATGTCCTTTATGGTTGCCAGCAGAGCTGATAGCAGCGGATCAGTAGTGCCAGGCATCGGACCCGCACCGATCCTATACTGTAAATAGGCTGTCAATGTAAGGCTGTGTGCCCAGGCTGCGTGTTTTGTTATGAGTTTTTTTCTTGCCGATCTTAATCAATACTGCAAGGAAAAAAGCATGCCAGCAAAGTCTATGAGAATCCTGACTTGCTGTGCACACGTTGCAGATTTTTTCCTTGCAGATTTTGATGCAGAATAAAATCTGCAGCATGTCAATTCTCTGTGTTTTTTCTGCACCTCATCATTAATCCATTGCAATGCTCGTGCATTGCAATGGACTATATTTTTCAGTGCTGCACTTGCATCATCGCCACTTCACCTCAGGCACCATGCATCTGGCATGGTGTGTGAGGCTTACAGTAGCTCAGTAACCCACGGTTGTCATCGTGACGACCGACCCAGGGTTCCGATGGCAGCAACAGGTCACCATGGTCGTAGTACAGTAACCTGATCGTGTAGACGTGCCCTGAGACAAACACCAGCCTCGTTTTCTGAAACATTCATCACCGAAAATGTGATCCAACTAAATCAAAAGACTTACGTTGTTGGCAACCTCCTTCTGTGCCGCAGTCATAGCTGAAGCCTGGGCATGTTCCAGCTCGGCTAGTTTGTCCTTATACTCCTTGATGGTGGCCTCACTTGTAACCAGTTGTCTCTTCAATTCTTCCACCATAGAGGATTCCTATTAATACAAAAATAAGTTACAAAAGGATGAAAAAAGACCTAGGTCCATCTAGTTCAACCTTCCTCCATCAATTCTACACTTTATCCCTAAGTCACTTATAACCAACAATGTTGTGTGTACTGAGGAAATCATCCAGCCCTGATATAAAAGCTGTTATAGTATCGGCCATTACTACCTCTTGTGGTCGGCATTCCACAGTCTGACTGCTCTAACTGTAAAGAACCCTTTCCTATTTAGCTGTTGGAATCGCTTTTCTTCCACTCGCAGTGAGTGCCCCCTGGTCCTTAGTATTGTCTTTGGAAGAAATAAGTCATGTGCCAGTCCTTTATATTGACCACACATGTATTTATACATATAAAGGAGATCTCCTCTGAGACGTCTTTTTTCTAAGCTAAACATATCTAACTTTTCCAACCTGTCATCATATGGGAGGCCTCCATTCCTTGTAGTAGTCTAGTTAGCCGCCTTTGAACTAACTTCTGAATGTCCTCTTTAAAATGTGGAGCCGAAAACTGGATCCCATATTCCAGATGTGGCCTTACAAGTGATTTATAGAGGGGTAACAATACGTTGGGATCACGGGATCTAATCTCTCTTTTTATACACCCTAGAATCTTGTTTGCTTTAGCAGCTGCTGCCCGGCATTGAGTGCTGCTGCTCAGCTTATTTGTAATGAGAATACCCAAGTCCTTCTCCTGTTCTGTAGTCCCGAGTTTACTTCCATTTAATGTATACGCAGTTATAGGATTACTCAGTCCTAGGTGCATTACTTTAATTAATTTAGTTAATTGAACAAAAAAAAAAAGTGATGCAAAAGAACAATTTATGCAATAAGAGTGAAAATGATGGGTAATCACAGCTTATAAGGGAAGGGAACCTGTTTGGAGCTTGGGGCCACTAAACACCACCAGCCGGGATTTAGTTTTCCAAATGTCCATGTCAAAACAGGCCATTTTGGAATTAGGTGATAAAGAGGACTTGAAACAAAAAAGGAAAAAGATTTGTAAAACGCCTCATGGTGCTTCATCAGCATGGACTATTTAACTTCGGGTGCAGAGATCCCCGTTGCTTGACTCCGTTCTTGACAAACAGAAGCGAAGGATGACAGAGGATCGGCACGTCCTTCAAACTTGAACAATCATAAATCAAAATCCATTAAAATGCGTACATGTCAATCAGTTTAAAACCAAATTGTTGTCCTAACGCGTTTCTGGCTTTGAGAAATCAACAAGAAATGCGATAGAGGAACAATATGGTTTTAAACGGATGGACAAGTACAAAGTTTAATGGATTTTGAATGTTGAAGTTTTAAGGACTTCTTGATCCTCCTTCATCCTTTGTTTCTAAAAGGACTTGTATATCACCAGGAAGAGGAGCCCTTCCGCAGCGGGCACATGCCCAAATGAAGCAAAAATCATTTACTTCACTACTCCTGTAGTACATAATTACATGTTTGTGGTTTAGTAGCCCAGAAGCTACTGACAGTTTCCCTTTAAGGTGTAAGGAAACATTTGCTTGCTGTTGGTTCCACAATATTAAACGATAGTACCAAGTAGGCCGGGGCCACACGGGGACTAATGCGATCCTCGCATGACACTCGGCTCACGCTGGCAGAACAGCAGAGCCGAGTGTCATGAGAGTGTCCCTGCGACTGAGGTCCGAGCGACCTCAGCTGCGGGGGGCGGGCCGGCACGGAGGAGGAGAAAGCCAGTGCTGAAGAGGGACGGGCCTCTGCGAGTGCAGTGCGATTTTTCTCTCGCCCCATACACTTGAATGAGTGCGAGAGAAACAAGAATCGCATTACACCTGCAGCATGCTGCGATTGTTTTCTCGGTCCAATTAGGGCTGAGAAAATAATCGCTCATGTGTGCTGACACACAGCCTAATATTGGTCCGAGTGGAATGCGATGTTTTATCACACTCCACTCGCCCCGATTTTCATGCCGTGTGTCTTAGGCGGAAGACAAGTCATCGACTACTTAGTGGATGGAAGATAAGTTCTTCAGCACACACTGGGGGTTACACCCACGTTTTAAAACTAAACACTGCAGATCCTTGAATGGACCAGAATTCGAGCATGCACATCTCCGCTCTGTAGGACTGCCGAAGAGGGGAGAGAACCGTATTCTGTCACGTCTGCCAGTCTCACAAAGAAAGAATGGAGTAACTGTCACACAACAATTTATCACCTATCCAAAGAATAGTGGATATGTATAAAGGAAACCGGAGAAAGGGGGCTGCGACCTCTGAAACGCATTGACCTGAATCTGGGAATTTAAAGACATGGAATAATTTTATCTCATCGGTCTGATTGGTGATCGCACAGCGAGACACCCGGTTTCCTTTATACATATTGGCTTGAATCCTTCGGGGCTGCAGCTACTTCACCTCTTTACTACGCGTGTATAGGAGTTATGACTGACAACCCCTATAGGGGAGTCTATTTTATTTGTCTTGTTGTTTTATCTGGTAAGACCCTATTGCGCTACTGTTCCACAGCCTTAATATCTCCCTATCAAAAGAATAGGTACTGATTGTTGGGGAACCAGCTGCAGGAACCCCCACATATCACAAGAACAGGGGTCCTGTTTACATCGAGCAAAGGCCGAGCATGTGCACCGATGCTCCATTCAAACTCTATGATACTAGCTGAGACGTCATAGTGCCTTGCTCAGATTTTTCCGTCAGTTCCATAGAAAGAATGAAGCAACACATACTCAATCTCTGCTCCATGTAAACGGGACACAGAGCCCCCATTATCACGATTGGTGGGGACTCTAAGGATGGGTGAGAAAAAGCAAATCACAATGATAGTATTGTGTTTTTTGGCCACCATTTCATCTATCCTGGATTTTTCCCATTTTTATTTTCACTACATTATATGATAAATGAAGACATTAAAATCTACAAGTAGTGTCATAAAAACCTCTCTCTTACACAGCAGTTTTGACAGAAATTTTAAAAAGTTATGGCTCTCGTAAGAAGAGACTGAACAAACCACAAAAAAAACGAAAAGGGGGCACAGTCCTGAAGGGGTTAATAATCAAGAAAAATCACATAATAAAGAATCCGCTTAGGTGACATAGACCATAGTGCACATACTGGAGGGGCGAAACAGTCTCCTACATTGCAACTTTTTAGGATCTCAATTTCTTTCTCTTTTTCCGCATTGCTGGAGAGTAGGGTTTTCAGCTGCACTTCCAGTGCGGAGAGGAGGCTGTCCCGCTCTTCTCGCCACTTCTGCAGAGTATTGTCTTTCTCAGTCAGCTGAGCGGTGAGTTGTTCCTGGAGAAGAAAGCAAAAAATATATAGCCTTATACACTGTGTGCAGAATTATTAGGCAAATGAGTATTTTGATCACATGAAAATTTTTATACATGTTGTCCTACTCCAAGCTGTATCGGCTTGAGAGCCAACTACCAATTAAGTAAATCAGATGATGTGCATCTCTGTAATGAGGAGCGGTGTAATGACATCAACACCCTATATAAGGTGTGCTTAATTATTAGGCAACTTCCTTTCCGTTGGCAAAATGGGTCAGAAGAGAGATTTGACAGACTCTGAAAAGTCCAAAATTGTAAGATGTCTTGCAGAGGGATGCAGCAGTCTTGAAATTGCCAAACATTTGAAGCGTGATCACCGAACAATCAAGCATTTCATGGCAAATAGCCAACAGGGTCGCAAGAAGCGTGTTGGGCAAAAAAGGCGCAGAATAGCTGCCCATGAATTGAGGAAAATCAAGCGCGAAGCTGCCAAGATGCCATTTGCCACCAGTTTGGCCATATTTCAGAGCTGCAACGTTATTGGAGTATCAAAAAGCACAAGGTGTGCCATACTCAGGGACATGACCAAGGTAAGGAAGGCTGAAAAACAACCACCTTTGAACAAGAAACATAAGATAAAACGTCAAGACGGGGCCAAGAAATATCTTAAGACTGATTTTTCAAAGGTTTTATGGACTGATGAAATGAGAGTGACTCTTGATGGGCCAGATGGATGGGCGAGAGGCTGGATCAGTAAAGGGCAGAGAGCTCCACTCCGACTCAGACGCCAGCGAGGTGGAGGTGGGGTACTGGTATGGGCTGGTATCATCAAAGATGAACTTGTGGGACCTTTGCGGGTTGAGGTTGGAGTGAAGCTCAACTCCCAGACCTACTGCCAGTTTCTGGAAGACAACTTCTTCAAGCAGTGGTACAGGAAGAAGTTGGTATCGTTCAAGAAAAACATGATTTTTATGCAGGACAATGCTCAATCACATGCATCCAACTACTCCACAGCGTGGCTGGCCAGTAAAGGTCTAAAAGATGAAACAATAATGACATGGCCCCCTTGTTCACCTAATCTGAACCCCCATAGAGAACCTGTGGTCCCTCATAAAATGTAAGATCTACAGGGAGGGAAAACAGTACACCTCTCGGAACAGTGTCTGTGAGCCTGTGCTGGCTTCTGCATGCAATGTTGATCGTAAATAGATCAAGCAACTGACAGAATCTATGGATGGTAGGCTGTTGAGTGTCATCATAAAGAAAGGTGGCTATATTGGTCACTAATTTTTTTGGGTGTTTTTGCATGTCAGAAATGTTTATTTCTAAATTTGGTGCCGTTATATTGGTTTACCCGGTGAAAATAAACATGTGACATGGAAATATATTTGGTTTTTATTAAGTTGCCTAATAATTCTGCACAGTAAAGTTACCTGCACAAATAGATATCCTCCTAAGATAGCCAAATCTAAAAAAAAATCCACTCCAACTTCCAAAAATATTAAGGTTTGATATTTATGAGTCCTTTGGGTTGATTGAGAACATTGTTGTTGATCAATAATAAAAAAAATTCTCTAAAATACAACTTGCCTAATAATTCTGCACACGGTGTATATAGCTGAGGGTGGAAATCTAAGGATGTCAATAGGATTTCCTTTTGAGAAGTTGAATATTTTGGCTTGGATCACACACTGGTCCTTAAAGCAACAATTTTAAAGGGATTTTCCCTACTTTATCCCACTAGCGATCAAGCGTTGTAAAGTTATGGGGCTTGGTCTGACACTCCAATCCCAGTGGCACTGTAAATTTACGATAATGGGATAAAGGTCCTGCAATTGAACAGGAACAGGTCCCAATTCCCAACTGTCAGACACAGCTTGGGTCACTAGGGAGGCGATAAAAGCACTAAAAGGGGTATTCATATCTCAAAGATACTATCCCAATATGTAGTAGGTGTAATAATAATAATAATATCAAATACTTCCAATTAGAAATGTAATATAGTTCTCCCGATGTAGCCACATCTCTTACCTTATGTGCAGGGTATTGCAGACTAGGTATTCATGGTTACATCCACTCATACAGTGACAGTAGCTGTGGTCATAACCATGGATAGCTAAGCTATAATGCCCTGCACATGGAGACATGGCTATATCAGGAGAACTATATTACATTTCTAATTGGAGGTATTTACTATTATTATTTTTACTACGCCTACTATATATTGAGATAGGATCTTAAAGACGGCAATGGCCCTTTAAGTCTTCTCTTTTGTCAGCTATATAGTGCTCAGTAAGCTCTATGCAGCACAGAGAAGTATTGTCAATACCAATGAATCCATAGAACCTGGTAAATACAGGACAGCCGAGTCTCTGCCGCCTGGCATAGCAGAGTGGTAGAGTCCTACCAGCAGAGCCATGCAAGCTCCGCCAGTGACTTCTGTAACTATTAGGAATGGTTTTCCTCTTTAACTGTGGCTCAAATGGATGCCTTAGTTACAGTGGAAAAAATAAAAAAAGTATGTTTGCCAGAGAATAAAAATTCCCACCATGAGTAAAAAAGAGAATTTTGTTTACATACCGTAAATTCTTTTTCTTATAGTTCCGTATTGGGAGACCCAGACATTGGGTGTATAGCTTCTGCCTCCGGAGGACACACAAAGTACTACACTAAAAAGTGTAGCTCCTCCCTCTGAGCCTATACACCCCCTGGAGAACCAGATCTAACCAGTTTAGTGCAAAAGCTGAAGGAGAATAGCCACCCACAAGTAAAAACAGAGCAAGAACCGGAACAACCGGAGACTCTGTCCACGACAACAGCCGGTGATAACACGCGGAACAAGAAACTGCCAACAGGCAACAGGGAGGGTGCTGGGTCTCCCAATACGGAACCTATAAGAAAAAGAATTTACGGTAAGTAAACAAAATTCTCTTTTTCTTTATCGTTCCTATGGGAGACCCAGACATTGGGACGTCTCAAAGCAGTCCATGGGTGGGAATAAACCGAAAAACTGAGAAGTAGGCAGAGCCTAACTTCACAAATGGGCGACAGCCGCCTGAAGGATGCGTCTGCCCAAGCTCGCATCTGCCGAAGCATAAGCATGCACTTGGTAGTGATTTGAAAAGGTATGCAGGCTAGTCCAAGTGGCAGCCTGACAGACTTGCTGAGCCGTAGCCTGGTGCCTGAAAGCCCAAGAGGCACCGACAGCTCTGGTCGAGTGTGCCTTGATCCCTGGCGGGGGAGGCACCTGAGAACACTGGTAGGCATCGGAAATGGTCGACCTAATCCAACGGGCTAAGGTCGGCTTAGAAGCAGAGAGGCCCTTACGCCGACCTGTGGTTAGCACAAAAAGAGGTGCACCGCCTAAGAGCAGCGGTGCGAGACACATAGATCCGGAGCGCCCGCACCAGATCCAGAGTATGCAACGCTTTTTCAAAGCGATGAACAGGAGCCGGACAAATGGAAGGCAGGGTAATGTCCTGGTTAAGGTGGAAAGGAGAAACCACCTTAGGGAGAAAGTCCGGAGTCGGACGGAGAACCACCTTGTCTTGATGAAAAACCAAAAAAGGTGATTCCGAAGAGAGCGCAGCCAAATCAGAGACTCTCCTGAGGGAAAGCTCGCCTGGGCCAGTCCGGAGCCATGAGGATGACCCGACGGCCCTCCATTCTGATCTTGCGCAGGACTCTGGGCAACAGAGCTAGAGGGGGAAAGACGTAGGACAGACGAAACTGGGACCAGTCTTGAACCAGAGCGTCCGCTGCGAAGGCCTGAGGATCGTGGGAGCGAGCCACGTAAATCGGAACCTTGTTGTTGTGACGGGATGCCATTAGGTCCATGTCCGGAGTGCCCCACTTGCGGCAGATTGACTGAAACACTGCCGGATGCAGGGACCACTCGTCACTATCCACGGTTTGACGGCTGAGATAATCTGCCTCCCAGTTTTCCACGCCTGGGACGTTGACTGCGGATATGGTGGACTTGGAGTCCTCCGTCCATTGAAGGATACGTTGCACCTCCAACATTGTCAGGCGGCTGCGTGTCCCGCCTTGGTGATTGATGTAGGCAACTGCTGTCGCGTTGTCTGACTGGACTCGGATGTGCTTGCCCGCCAATAGGTGGTGAAAAGCTAGGAGAGCCAGGAGCACGGCTCTGGTTTCCAGCACATTGATTGAAAGGGCTGACTCGGACGGAGTCCAAGTGCCCTGTGCTCTGTGGTGGAGATGTACCGCTCTCCAGCCGGATAGACTGGCATCCGTGGTGAGGACCACCCAGGACGGAGCCAGGAAGGAGCGTCTCTGAGACAGAGAGAGGGGCCGAAGCCACCACTGAAGAGAGCTCCTGGTCTGTGGCGACAGAGCCACTAACCTGTGCAAGGAGGAAGGCCGCTTGTCCGAACAGCGGAGAATGTCCAGCTGCAGAGGATGCAGATGGAACTGGGCAAAGGGAACAGCCTCCATTGACACCACCATCTGACCCAGCACCTGCATCAGGTGCCTGATGGAATAACGGCGGGGCCTCAGCAGAGAGCGCACCGCCAGTTGGAGGGACTGCTGTTTGATCAAGTGCAACTTCACAAGTACCGGCAGAGTCTCGAACTGCATCCCTAGGTACGTGAGCCTCTGGGTCGGAGTCAGAGTGGATTTGGGCAGATTGACCAGCCACCCGAATTGGGCTAGAGTGGAGAGAGTGAGCGACACACTCCGCTGACAGTCTGCGCTGGACGAAGCCTTGACTAGAAGGTCGTCCAGGTAAGGAATCACTGCCAAACCCTGAAGGTGCAGAACCGCAATCACTGCTGCCATGACCTTGGTGAATACCCGAGGGGCCGTGGCTAACCCGAAGGGGAGAGCCACGAATTGGAAATGTTCCTCTCCGATTGCAAAACGTAGCCAACGCTGGTGAGAAACTGCAATTGGCACATGCAGATAGGCATCCCTGATGTCGATGGATGCCAGGAAATTCCCATGGGTCATTGAGGCAATGACTGACCGCAGAGATTCCATGCGAAAATGCCGCACCTGAACATGCTTGTTGAGAAGCTTGAGATCCAGGATGGGCCGGAAGGAACAGTCCTTTTTGGGGACTAGGAAGAGATTAGAAACCTCTGTTTTTTGGTCCTTGGCTGAGTTAGTGGACGAGGCCGAGGGCTTAGAGGACGACCAGTTGGAGGAACGAAAGGAACAAAACCTCGACTGGTTCCTACCCTGGACAGGTTTCCTGGTTTTGGTTTGTGGCATGGAAGTACTCTTCCCGCCAGTAGCTTCCTTAATAATTTCATCCAGTTGTTCACCGAATAGCCTGGACCCAGCAAAAGGGAGCCCAGCAAGGTACTTCTTTGAAGAAGCATCTGCCTTCCACTCTCGAAGCCACAAGATCCTGCGGATAGCGAGGGAATTAGCCGAAGCCACCGCAGTGCGGTGAGAAGCCTCCAGCATGGCAGACATGGCATAGGATGAAAAAGCGGAAGCTTGGGAAGTTAAGGCAACCATTTCAGGCATGCATTCCCTCGCCAGGGAATCTATCTCCTCTAGAGAAGCAGAGATGGCTTTGAGAGCCCACACTGCTGCAAAAGATGGGGAGAACGAGGCCCCTGCCGCCTCATATACAGATTTGGCCAGAAGGTCAACCTGGCGGTCAGTGGAATCCTTAAGAGAGGTGCCATCAGCCACTGATACAACTGTCCGGGCTGAGAGTCTAGACACCGGAGGGTCTACCTTTGGTGAATGAGCCCACTCCTTGACCACCTCAGGTGGAAAGGGAAAACGGTCATCAGAGCCACGCTTTGGGAAGCGTTTGTCAGGACAGGCCCTAGGCTTGGTCACAGCGGCCTGAAAACTGGAGTGGTTAAGGAACACACTCTTTGTCCTCTTAGGCAAGGTAAACTGGGGCTTTTCTGCCAGAGAGGGTTGTTCCTCTGATACTGGCGGATTGAGGTCCAGTACAGAATTAATGGACGCAATTAAATCACTAACATCTGAGTCACTTTCGGACAGATCAATGGGGCACATGGAGGTAGCCTCCGAGCCCCCAGTAAAGGCATCCTCCTCGTCCCGCGAGTCAGCTTCTGAAACACAGCCGCGGGACGAGGAAGGAGAGGGAGCCCTACGTCTCCTCTTAGGAGGACGGGGTCTGGGACCAGACGAAGAATCCTCTGTGAGCTCCGCTGAAAGAGCCCTAGCAGCAGAGGCACCCTGTGAAGGGGGCTGATGCATGTTCAGCAAAGTCCGGGACAGCTGTCCCATGGAGTCGGCAAAAGACTGGGAGATTGACCTAGAGAAGGATTCTACCCAAGCCGGGGGTTCAGCCACAGGAGCCGGAGCAGCCGGAGAGACCACTGTGGGTGCGATTCCAGGCTGAGGCATTGTCAGGTTAGAGCAGGCATCACAATGTGGATATGTGCTCGGTTCAGGCAGCACGAGCTTACATGCAGTGCATACTGAATATAGCTTTGGAGCCTTGCTCCTCGTGTGAGACATGCTGCTGAAGTGGGGGCTCTGCCAGAGTGACCCCAGAGAGTATATACAGAGGCCCACAACCAGAGGTTGTGGCTTACCAGACCGCTGGAGCGGTGTTGTGTGCCCTCCAGATCCCGAAGCCTGGACCCCCAAGAACCTCAGCAGGGATGCTGCAGCCAGTGCTGATCGCAGAGAAAACGCTGATAAAATGGCGCCGGAGCGAGGAGAGGGGGCGGGACCAACCCTGAAAGCGGGATCTGGAGGGCCAAAGAGACTTACAGGGGAGGAGACATGTACCCAGTGAGGAGTGTCCCTCCCCTGTGCAGAACGGCCGCAGGGCGGAGCCGCACTGTCCCTCTGCATGAATGACATGCGAGGGCAGTGAAACCGAAAGTAGGCCTCCGGCGAAGCCGGGGCCTAAATTTGAGCGGTGCGGCCGGCGCGCAGGCACCATCGGCGCGGTTCTCAGGCGACAGCCACAGAACCGGCCGGAAATGTCAGAAAACTCACTCAGCACACTCTCCCAACATAATTAAGTACAGGGACCCCCAGAATATAAACGTCTCAGGTACTTAGCTTGCTGAGACGCAGGGTTCTAAGTCCCTGGGGATGAGTGCTCCGTCCAGCAGGATCCTGAAGGGCTGCGGATGGAGACCGGTCTCCTGCAAAGCATGGAGAACCGTGCTGGCTCCCACTTCAAGCCAGAGCTCGAGGGATGGAGAAGGAGCGCGGCATGTAAGGCTCCAGCCTTGGAATCAACCTTAACAGCACCGCCAACACAGTGGGGTGAGAAGGGACATGCCGGGGGTCCAGACTTGGACCCGCTTTTCTTCAAACTCTTTCCAAAAATGAAAAATCAGATGAGAATGCATGTGTGGATGTATGCCTCCTGAACACAAAGCAATGAACTGGCTATATCTGGTTCTCCAGGGGGTGTATAGGCTCAGAGGGAGGAGCTACACTTTTTAGTGTAGTACTTTGTGTGTCCTCCGGAGGCAGAAGCTATAGACCCAATGTCTGGGTCTCCCATAGGAACGATAAAGAAGAAGGGAATTTTGTTTACTTACCGTAAATTCCTTTTCTTCTAGCTCCAATTGGGAGACCCAGACAGTGGGTGTATAGCTACTGCCTCTGGAGGCCGCACAAAGAACTACACTTAAAAGTGTAAGGCCCCTCCCCTTCTGGCTATACACCCTCCCGTAGGAGTACGGATTCCTCAGTTTTAGTACCAAAGCAAGAAGGAGGAAAGCCAATAACAGTTTCAAAAACAAAGTCAATCCGATAACAAGATCGGAGAGCTTAAGAAACAACATGAACAACATGTGCACCCGAAAAACGAAACCCTAAGAACAAATAGGGCGGGTGCTGGGTCTCCCAATTGGAGCTAGAAGAAAAGGAATTTACGGTAAGTAAACAAAATTCCCTTCTTCTTTTTCGCTCCTAATTGGGAGACCCAGACAGTGGGACGTCCAAAAGCAGTCCCTGGGTGGGTAAAAAGATACCACATGAACGGGCTGTCAGACAGCCTCTTCCTACAGGTGGGCCACCGCCGCCTGAAGGACCTGTCTACCTAGGCTGGCATCTGCCGAAGCGTAGGCATGTACTTGATAGTGTTTGGTAAACGTGTGCAGACTCGACCAGGTAGCCGCCTGGCACACTTGCTGAGCCGTAGCCTGATGCCGCAATGCCCAGGACGCACCCACGGCTCTGGTAGAATGGGCCTTCAGTCCAGATGGAATCGGAAGCCCAGCAGAACGGTATGTGTGAAGAATTGGTTCCTTGATCCACCGCGCCAGGGTGGATTTGGAAGCTTGCGATCCCTTATGCTGACCAGCGACTAGGACAAAGAGCGCATCAGAACGGCGTAGAGACGCCGTGCGAGAAATGTAAATCCTGAGTGCTCTCACCAGGTCCAACAGATGTAAACCCTTTTCAAATTGGTGAACTGGATGCGGACACAAAGATGGCAAAGTGATATCCTGATTGAGATGAAAGGAAGAAACCACCTTGGAAGAAAACTCTGGAATTGGACGCAGTACTACCTTGTCTTGGTGAAACACCAGGAAGGGAGATTTGCAAGATAACGCCGCTAGCTCGGACACTCTTCGAAGAGACGTGACCGCCACAAGAAAAACTACCTTTTGTGAAAGCCGAGAAAGGGAAACCTCTTTCAAAGGCTCGAAAGGCGGCTTCTGGAGAGCAATGAGAACCTTGTTCAGATCCCAGGGTTCCAATGGCCGTCTGTAAGGAGGAACGATATGACAAACTCCTTGGAGAAACGTGCGTACTTTAGAAAGCCGTGCCAAGCGCTTCTGAAAGAATACGGATAGCGCGGAGACTTGACCCTTAAGAGAGCTAAGCGACAAACCTTTTTCCAACCCAGACTGCAGGAAGGAAAGAAAAATTGGCAATGCAAATGGCCAGGGAGAAAACCCTTGAGCCAAGCACCACGCTAAGAATATCTTCCACGTCCTGTGATAGATCTTAGCTGAGGATGGTTTTCTAGCCTGTCTCATTGTGGCAACAACTTCATGAGATAAACCTGAGGCCGCTAGGATCCAGGACTCAATGGCCACACAGTCAGGTTCAGGGACGCAGAATTCAGATGGAAAAACGGCCCTTGAGACAGCAAATCTGGACGGTCTGGTAGTGTCCACGGTTGGCCTACCGTGAGATGCCACAGATCCGGGTACCACGACCTTCTTGGCCAATCTGGAGCGACGAGTATGGCTCGATGGCAGTCGGACCTGATTTTCCGGAGAACTCTGGGTAACAATGCTAGAGGTGGGAACACATAGGGGAGTCGGAATTGCGACCAATCCTGAACCAAGGCGTCTGCCGCCAGTGCTCGGTGATCGTGAGACCGTGCCATGAAAACTGGGACCTTGTTGTTGTGCCGTGACGCCATCAGATCGACGTCCGGCGTCCCCCAGCGGCAACAGATCTGCTGAAACACGTCCGGGTGAAGGGACCATTCTCCTGCGTCCATGCCCTGGCGACTGAGAAAGTCTGCTTCCCAGTTTTCCACGCCTGGGATGTGAACTGCGGATATGGTGGACGCTCTGCTTTCCACCCACGTCAAAATCCGCTGGACTTCTTGAAAAGCTTGGCGACTGCGTGTTCCCCCTTGGTGGTTGATGTACGCCACCGCCGTGGAATTGTCCGACTGAATCCGAATCTGCTTGCCTTCCAGCCATTGTTGGAAGGCTCGCAGAGCAAGATAGACTGCTCTGATTTCCAGAACATTGATCTGCAGGGTGGACTCTTCCTGAGTCCACGTCCCCTGAGCCCTGTGGTGGAGAAACACCGCTCCCCACCCTGATAGGCTCGCATCCGTCGTGACCACTGCCCAGGACGGGGGAAGGAACGACTTTCCCTGTGACAATGAGGTGGGGAGAAGCCACCAACGCAGAGAGTCCTTGGCAGTCTGAGAGAGGGAGACAGTCCTGTCGAGGGACGTCGATTTCCCATCCCATTGGCGTAGAATGTCCCATTGTAGAGGGCGCAGATGAAACTGCGCGAACGGGACTGCCTCCATTGCTGCTACCATCTTTCCTAGGAAATGCATGAGGCGCCTCAGTGAGTGCGACTGGCTCTGAAGGAGAGATTGCACTCCAGTCCGTAGCGAGCACTGCTTGTCCAGTGGAAGCTTCACTATCGCTGAGAGAGTATGAAACTCCATGCCAAGATAAGTCAGAGATTGGGTCGGGGTTAGATGAGACTTTGGAAGTTGATAATCCACCCGAAACTCTGGAGAGTGTCTAGTGCCACCTTCAGACTGTGCTGGCATGCCTCTTGAGAGGGTGCCTTTATAAGCAGGTCGTCTAGATACGGGATGACCGAGTGACCCTGCGAGTGCAGAACAGCTACTACTGCTGCCATGACTTTGGTGAAGACCCGGGGGGCTGTTGCCAGACCGAAAGGTAACGCTACGAACTGCAGGTGTTCGTCGTGTATGACGAAGCGTAGGAAGCGCTGATGCTCTGGTGCAATCGGCACGTGGAGATACGCATCTTTGATATCTATTGATGCTAGAAAATCTCCTTGAGACATTGAGGCTATGACGGAGCGTAGGGATTCCATCCGGAACCTCCTGACTTTTACGTGTCTGTTGAGCAACTTTAGATCCAGGACGGGTCGATACGATCCGTCCTTTTTTGGGACCACAAACAGATTGGAGTAAAAACCGTGACCTTGTTCCTGAAGAGGGACGGAGGTCACCACTCCTTCCGCCTTTAGAGCGGCCACCGCCTGCAACAGAGCATCGGCTCGGTCTGGTGGTGGAGAAGTTCTGAAGAAACGAGTTGGCGGACGAGAACTGAACTCTATCCTGTACCCGTGAGACAGAATATCCCTCACCCAACGGTCTTTGACGCGTGACAGCCAAATGTCGCCAAAGTGGGAAAGCCTCCCACCGACCGCGGGTGTGGGAATCGGAGACTGCAAGTCAGGAGGACGCCGTCTTGGCAACGGTTCCTCCGGCTGTCCTTTTTGGGCGTGACTGAGACCTCCAAGAATCTGAGCGTCTCTGGTCTTTTTGAGTCTTTTTTGACGAGGCGAATTGGGACCTGCCCGGTCCTCGAAAGGACCGATAACCAGACTGACCCTTCCTCTGTTGGGGTTTGTTTTGTCTGTGTTGCGGTAAGGATGAGTCCTTACCCTTGGAGTGTTTGATGATTTCATCCAAACGCTCTCCAAACAATCGGTCACGAGAAAAAGGCAAATTGGTTAAGCACTTCTTGGAATGAGAATCTGCTTTCCAATGTCTCAACCACAGGGCCCTACGCAAAACAACGGAGTTGGCTGACGCCACTGCCGTGCGGCTTGTAGCGTCAAGAACAGCATTAATCGCGTACGACGCGAATGCCGCCATTTGCGAGGTCAATGGTGCTACCTGCGGGGCAAATGCACGTGTGACTGAGTCGACTTGCGCAAGCCCGGCTGAGATAGCTTGGAGTGCCCATACGGCCGCAAAAGATGGCGCTAACGACGCTCCAATCGCTTCATAGATGGATTTCAGCCAGAGCTCCATCTGCCTGTCAGTGGCATCTTTAAGTGCCGCTCCATCTTCAACTGCAACCAAGGATCTAGCTGCAAGCCTGGAAATTGGAGGATCCACTTTTGGACACTGGGTCCAACCCTTGACCACCTCAGGGGGAAAAGGATAGCGTGCATCTTTAAGCCGTTTAGAAAAACGCCTTTCAGGATAAGCGTGGGGTTTCTGGATTGCGTCTCTAAAGTCAGCGTGGTCCAGAAAAGTGCTTAATGTACGCTTAGGGTATCTGAAATGGATTCTCTCGTGCTGCGAAGCTGACTCCTCTACAAGAGGAGCTGGTGGGGAAATATTTAACATCTTATTGATGTTAAATATAAGATCATTAACTATGGCGTCACCATCTGGTGTATCTAGATTGAGAGCGGTCCCAGGATCAGAATCCTGATCAGTTACGTCCGCCTCATCACCCATAGATTCATCTCGCTGGGATCCTGACCATTGAGATGAATGTGAAGGCCCGTCATAGCGAGCCCGCTTAGGCTGCCCGGGGCCATCGTCCGAGTCAGAGTCTTCACCCTGAGGTGTATGTGCCCGTCCCGGAGCTTGGAGGTAATTCAGCTGAGGGGGACCAGGGGGCAATGATTGCACAGTGTCCGTGGCCTGAAGTACAGGCCTAGCTCGCAATGTGTCAAGAATTTGTGACATAGTGAGAGACATTCTGTCAGCAAAAGCTGCAAACTCAGTTCCTGTCACCTGGACAGCATTCACAGGTGGTACACCCTGGGTCACGTCCAGCAGAGGTCCCGACTGTGCAAGCGCCGCAGGGGCCGAGCACTGCACACAATGGGGGTCCGTGGAGCCTGCCGGTAGAAAAGTCCCACATGCGGTGCAGGAAGCATATAATGTCTGTGCCTTGGCACCCTTGCGTTTTACGGACGACATGCTGCTGGCTCTCTGCAATGTGAGAGAGTCTATAGCCAAAGGGCGACCAGCGCTATGCAATACAAAGTATTTGTAGAAACAAAATACTAAGAATACTACTGGCACAAGAGGGGGTGAGCCCTGAGGGCTGCTTACCGCCCGCTGAATAGCGGGTAAGAGGCGCAGAATTCCTTGTCTGGGTCTCCCCGGCTCCCCTCTGCAGCTCAGCGTGTCAGCAGGAATGGCTGCCGGCGTCTGTGGAGAGGGGCGGTCCGTGGGAGTTCCTAAACAAAAGTGCGGGAAACAGTGTCCCCTCTGTGCCTATTGTGAGGGCTGGAGTATGTAAAAACGACTCCAGCCCTCGGCGCTGATGCACTGACCAGCGTCCCGCCCCTCTCCTGACTGGCAGGTCTGGGGGCGGGAACGAACGGAAGCAGGCCGCAAAAGCCGGGGACTCGAGTTATCAGCGCGGCCGCCGTAAAAGCGCGGCCCGCGCTGAAGTCCCCGGCGCACCACAAGTGCCAGCCGCGCCGCAGTCCCAGCGGCCGGCGCGACCGATTCCCAGAAGTGTGCCTGCTTCAGCGAAGCTGAATGAGGCCATGGCACAAGCGCCGCAGCGCTGATGTCCCCGGCGCACTACAACACCCAGCATGCTGCGGTGTGAGCGCCAAATGCACGGGGACACAGAGTACCTTGAGGAAGCAGGGCCATGTCCCTGATGTACTCCGCTCCATCCAGCATCTTCTCCAGGGGCTGTAGATGGAGCACGGTCTCAGTGCCTGGAGACCAGTAAATCCCACTTCACCCAGAGCCCTGTAAAAAGGGATGGGGAAGGAATCAGCATGTGGGCTCCTGCCGCCGTACCCGCAATGGGTACCTCAACCTTACAAACACCTCCGACATACAGTGGGGTGAGAAGGGAGCATGCTGGGAGCCCTGTATGGGCCCTCTTTTCTTCCATCCGACATAGTCAGCAGCTGCTGCTGACTAAAAACAATGGAGCTATGCGTGCGTGTCTGACCTCCTTCGCACAAAGCTAAAACTGGGGAATCCGTACTCCTACGGGAGGGTGTATAGCCAGAAGGGGAGGGGCCTTACACTTTTAAGTCTAGTTCTTTGTGCGGCCTCCAGAGGCAGTAGCTATACACCCACTGTCTGGGTCTCCCAATTAGGAGCGAAAAAGAAATAAGAAATAATGGGGGGGAAGTTCACCTTACAAAATGCATTTTTTTTAATGTATTTAAAAAAAAAAAAAACACACTGTTTCAGAGTTAAACATATATGGCTGAAATCATGCAGCCAGTATTGGAAACGCGCTGCCCACGGATTGAGTATGTACCAGCTGTCAGTTTCCCTTTAAGGGAGGAAATTACTGATAGACTTCGGTGTATTTTGTGCATTCAGAACAGAAAAAAAGCTCAATGCTCATGATTTGTGTCAAAGAATATGTTTCTCAGAAAAAAAGCTAGCTTTCCAGCAAGAGCCACTTTTCTGACTCATTGACAGGCAGTGATTTGCTTTGGAAGTGACTGCTTCAGACATAAGTCAGAGAGAATCCTTGGAAATTATGAGCGGCAGAAATCACATTATCCCTTCAATTACACTTATTAGGCACGGTAATCCCCTTAAAAATTATTTACAGTACATAGTGCCAAGTAAGCGTGCACAGGTAACGCACGCAGAGCTGAGGAGCATTGCTGGGAGGTTTCACTGAGCTAATAAAAGCAGCAAAGAGGAATTTTTCCCAATATATTTAAAAATGTGTAAAAATAATGTACATATAAATGCAAGTGTGAATCCGCTCACCAGCTCTGCCTGCTGCTTTCCATAGCGCTCTCTGTCATCGGCAAATTTTCTCATCTCCCTGTTCCTCTGACTCTCGGATTCTTTAGCCTGAGCAATAAGAGTCTTTCTTTCGTCGAACCATTTCTTTTTGTCATTGGTGAATTTCTCTTCAAGTTCCTACATAAGAATGAAGAGAATGTAAAGAACAATTACCAATAGGCATTTCTGGGAAAAAGGCAACAAATGAGTGATTTTTTTTTTCTACAGCTTTTTTTTCAGCACTTAAATGAAGTGGGGGGATATTTTAGTACGGAAAACGTGGTTTCGAGCTATATATAATAACCTTTTTGCCTCTGCAGTTTCTCTGTATTTGGAAGGTTTTTTTCCCTTGTTTTCTAGTACAGTGGAACCTTGATTAATTAACGAGTACAACCCGTTCTGGGAGTGCGCTTGTTAACCAAGTTATTCGTCTAACAAAGCAAGATTTCACATAGGAAATCATTGCAATGCAGACAATTCATTCCGCAACTTGTGCAATCTCCCATCGTGGTCCCTTATTATGCCATTCCACACACACACACACACACACACACACACACACACACACACACACACACACACACACACACACACACACACACACACACACACACACACACACACACACACACACACACACACACACACACAATGCTCACCTTACTTTCCATTGCCGGCCTCCTGGTTCTTGTAGTTTGCCGCTACAGGATGTGTATCTGGTAACCATCGCGACGAAGGAGGAACGTCCACTGCCAGAGCGCTGAAGTCAAAGGCAGGAGCTGCTTGCCTCTGATTGGTCAGCGCGCTGCCTTAGAGTAGGAGCTGACAGTGGGCATTCCTCCCTCATCGCGATGGTTAAAGGATATACATTCTGTAGCTGCAAACTACATGAACCGTGAGGCCGGCAATGGAACGGAAGGTAAGGTAAGCATAATATGCATGTGTGCGTGCGTGTTTGTGCGGACTGCAAGAGCAGGTCAGAGCGCGGTGTAAGTACGGAACCGGAAGTGTGTGTGGCGAGTACTTGCTCGTACACCAAAGCTTGCTCGTAAACTGAGTTACAAATTTACAGCAAGCTTTGCTCGTATAGCGAAATACTCGCACACCAAGTTACTCGTAATCTGAGGTTCCACTGTACATCGAACAGTAAAATTAATGGATGGCGTCATTCAAAGCTACAACTCATCCTGCGACAAAACAAGTTCTAATACGGCTATATGGACAAAAAGGTTATGGCTCTTGGGATGAAAAGGGAAAAGCAGAAAACGAAAGGGATAAAGGTGTAAAACGTTTCTAGACAATTGATGAACACAAAAATCATATGGGGACTTTGGTCACGTTTGTCTACTTGAGTTTTCTGAGTTTCAGGTCAAATTTACATAAATGAAACACGTATGACGTTATCTCCAATCTTTATAAACCCTCAGAAAGGACCACTGTTTGGCATCGCCAGCCCTTAGGACACTCCGCACTGTGTTAGCAGATTTACCTTCAGTTGGCTCTGTAGCTCGACGGCTTGTGTCTTGCTGGTTTCGGTGTTATTGTTCGCTTCTCTGCTCAGCTCTAGAACATTTTCTTTACTACCCATTTTCTCTCTATACTTTTGTTTCCAAAGCTCCAACTCTGTATAGAAGAGGATTACAGAAAAACATATAAAGAATCGTTAAGCTTAGGCACATGCATACAGCACAGTATAGTCAAACTCCTTGATTACCTAGAAAATTTTCAATTTTTTCCTTATGTGGCTAAACTTACCAGCCAGTAATTGTTAACTACCTGTCTGTTCTGCCTGACGACAATCTTCCCTGGCTCAGAGTTCACAGACTGCTCTTGCTAGGGAAGCCCCGTCAAGTGATATGTCGCTCTTGCCAGGGAAGCTCCTTCATCCTGCAATGTCATGTCACTCTTGCCAGGGAAGCTCCTTCATCCTGCAATGTCATGTCACTCTTGCCAGGGAAGCTCCTTCATCAGGCGGTGTCATGTCGCATTAGCTAGGGATGTTCCTTTGTCAGGTGATGTCATGTCACTCTAGCCAGGGATTCTCCTTCGTCAGGTATTGTCATGTCACTTTTGCCAGTGATTCGCCCTTATCAGGTGTTAGCATGACTACCTTGTCAGGGATGCGCCTTCGTCAGGTTATGTCATGTCACTCTTGCCAGTGATGCTCCCTCGTCAGATGATGTCATGCTGCTCTTGCCAGCGATACATCGTTGTCAGGTTATGTCATGTCACTCTTGCCAGTGATGCTCCCTCGTCAGATGATGTCATGCTGCTCTTGCCAGCGATACATCGTTGTCAGGTGATGTCTTGTCACTCTTGCCAGGGATGCGCCTTCGTCAGGTGGTGTCATGTCGCTCTTGCCAGCGATGGATCTTTGTCAGGTGATGTCTTGTCACTCTTGCCAGCAATGCGTCTTCATCAGGTGGCATCATGTTGCTCTTGCCAGGGATGCTCCCTCGTCAGGTTATGTCATGTCACTCTTGCCTGGGATGCGCCTTTGTCCGGTAATGTCATATCGCTCTTGCCAGTGATGCGCCTTCGTCCGGTAATGTCATGTCGCTCTTGCCAGAGATGCGCCTTCGTCAGGTAATGTCATGTCGCTCTTGCCAGTGATGCGCCTTCGTCAGGTGATGTCATGTCGCTGTTGCCAGTGATGCGCCTTCGTCAGGTGACGTCATGTCGCTCTTGCTATAGATTCTCTTTCATCAGGTGATGTCATGTGGACACAGCAGCTTCTATGCTTCTTCTTCACTCTGTCAACAGGGTATCAGTGCCTAACTGCAGGGTGCCATCTGTCAATCAGCATGACATTGGAAGTGACACCTCAACATCAAAGCAGAAGAAAAGACGCTGCTCTGTTTTGAGGTCAAAGGAAACAGAAGAATCACCACCTGAACAGGAAAAGATTGTTGCAGAGCAGAAAAGGCAAAGTAGTCAGCAACTACCTGTCAGTGAACTCTTAGAACGAAAGGAAAAAACCCTCAAAAGTCCTAGATAACCCCTGTTGTTTCAGAAAGAAACTTTGCACAAATTAATAGAAGAAGCAAACATAAAAAACATCGTAAAATATTCTAACAGAAAGATCGGCTTCTTTCTCCCCTTTCTTCCTTGGCTTCAGGAACTCATCACTCTATTGAAACGAGTCTTGGTCAAAGTAAGGCTACGTTTCCATGATAAGCTTTGGATGAGTTTTTGACGCTATGCATTTTCGCGGTATCAAAAACGTAGCGTCTTTCAGTTCCAGCAAAGTGGATGGGATTTATAGAAATCTCATGGCCACTGGGTTGTTTTTTATTTTTACTCAACATAAACTGACGTGCGGTGCGTACTTCAATTTCTCTTGCGGTTAGGCTGAATCTCCTAAGCAAATTTTACCTGTAGACTTTCATTAGATGCAGAAAAATCTAAGGGTTGAATACGCATCAAATACACAAGTAGTCCGCACCTGACTATATCAGTTTTTTCAAAGCCAAATATCAGAAAGTATCACAAACAAAGCAGCTTCATTTAAAGCAGGACTTAAAAAAGAATACAAAAAAAACCTAAAGTCAATAACACGATAAAGAAGGGAATTTTGTTACTTACCGTAAATTCCTTTTCTTCTAGCTCTTATTGGGAGACCCAGACGATTGGGGTATAGCTACTGCCCTCCGGAGGCCACACAAAGCACTACACTAAAAAGTGCAAGGCCCCTCCCCTTCTGGCTATACCCCCCCGTGGTATCACGGGTTCTCCAGTTTTAGTGCCAAAGCAAGAAGGAGGAAGCCAATAACTGGTTTAAACAAATTAACTCCGAATAACGTCGGAGAACTGAAAAACCGTTCAACATGAACAACATGTGTACCCGCAAACAACAAAAAAATCCCGAAGGACAACAGGGCGGGTGCTGGGTCTCCCAATAAGAGCTAGAAGAAAAGGAATTTACGGTAAGTAACAAAATTCCCTTCTTCTTCAGCGCTCTATTGGGAGACCCAGACGATTGGGACGTCCAAAAGCTGTCCCTGGGTGGGTAAAGAGATACCTCATGTTAGAGCTGCAAAACAGCCCTCCCCTACGGGGGTGTCACTGCCGCCTGCAGGACTCATCTACCTAAGCTGGCATCCGCCGAAGCATAGGTATGCACCTGATAATGCTTGGTGAAAGTGTGCAGACTGGACCAGGTAGCTGCCTGGTACACTTGTTGAGCCGAAGCCTGGTGTCGTAATGCCCAGGACGCACCCACGGCTCTGGTTGAGTGGGCTTTTAGCCCTGAAGGAACCGGAAGCCCCGCAGAACGGTAGGCCTCTAGAATTGGTTCTTTGATCCATCGAGCCAGGGTGGCTTTAGAAGCCTGCAACCCCTTGCGCGGACCAGCGACAAGGACAAAAAGTGCATCGGAACGGCGCATGGGCGCCGTGCGGGAAATGTAGAGTCTGAGTGCTCTCACCAGATCTAACAAACGTAAGTCCTTTTCATACCGGTGAACCGGATGAGGACAAAAGGAAGGCAAAAAGATATCCTGATTAAGATGAAACGAGGATACGACCTTAGGGAGAAACTCCGGAATGGGGCGCAGCACTACCTTGTCCTGGTGGAACACCAGGAAGGGAGCCTTGGATGACAGAGCTGCCAGCTCAGACACTCGCCGAAGCGATGTGATCGCAACGAGAAACGCCACCTTCTGTGACAGGCGAGAAAGGAAACTTCCTTCAGAGGCTCGAAAGGCGGCTTCTGGAGAGCAACTAATACCCTGTTGAGATCCCATGGATCTAACGGCCGCTTGTACGGGGGTACGATATGACAGACCCCCTGTAGGAACGTGCGCACCTTAGAAAGACGTGCTAGACGCTTCTGAACAAACACGGATAGTGCCGAGACTTCCCCCTTAAGGAAGCCGAGCGACAAGCCCTTTTCTAACCCCGATTGCAGGAAGGAAAGAAAAGTAGGCAATGCAAATGGCCAGGGAGACACTCCCTGAGCCGAGCACCAGGTTAAGAAAATCTTCCACGTTCTGTGGTAGATCTTAGCAGAGGTGGACTTCCTAGCCTGTTTCATGGTGGCAACGACCCCTTGGGATAATCCTGAAGACGCTAGGATCCAGGACTCAATGGCCACACAGTCAGGTTCAGGGCCGCAGAATTCCGACGGAAAAACGGCCCTTGGGACAGTAAGTCTGGCCAGCCTGGTAGTGACCACGGTCGGCCGACCGTGAGATGCCACAGATCCGGGTACCACGATCTCCTCGGCCAGTCTGGGGCGACGAGTATGACGCGGCTGCAATCGGATCTGATTTTTTGCGCAGTACTCTGGGCAAGAGTGCCAGAGGTGGAAACACATATGTGAGCCGGAACTGCGACCAATCTTGCACTAAGGCGTCTGCCGCCAGAGCTCTGTGATCGCGCGATCGTGCCATAAATGCCGGGACCTTGTTGTTGTGCCGAGACGCCATTAGGTCGACGTCCGGCACCCCCCAGCGGCGACAGATTTCCTGAAACACGTCCGGGTGAAGGGACCATTCCCCTGCGTCCATACCCTGGCGACTGAGGAAGTCTGCTTCCCAGTTTTCTACGCCCGGGATGTGAACTGCGGATATGGTGGATGCTGTGTCCTCCACCCACATGAGGATTCGCCGGACTTCCTGGAAGGCTTGCCGACTGCGCGTCCCTCCTTGGTGGTTGATGTATGCCACCGCTGTGGAGTTGTCCGACTGGATTCGGATCTGCTCTCTTTCTAGCCACTGCTGGAAAGCTAGTAGGGTAAGATACCCTGCCCCGATTTCCAGAACATTGATCTGAAGGGTGGACTCCTGCTGAGTCCACGTCCCCTGAGCCCTGTGGCGGAGACAAACTGCTCCCCACCCTGACAGACTCGTATCTGTCGTGACCACTGCCCAGGATGGGGGTAGGAAGGATCTTCACTGTGACAATGAGGTGGGAATAAGCCACCATTGCAGAGAGTCCTTGGCCGTCTGGGAAAGGGAGACTTTCCTGTCCAGGGAGGTTGACTGCCCGTCCCATTGGCGGAGAATGTCCCCTCGCAGTTGGCGCCGATGAAACTGCGCAAAGGGAACTGCCTCCATGGCTGCCACCATCTTCCCTAGGAAGTGCATGAGGCGCCTTAAGGGGTGCGACTGGCCTTGAAGGAGAGACTGCACCTCTGTTTGCAGTGAACGCTGCTTGTCCAGCGGAAGCTTCACTATCGCTGATAGAGTGTGAACTCCATGCCGAGATACGTTAGTGATTGAGTCGGTGACCGATTTGACCTTGCCAAATTGATGATCCACCCGAAAGTCTGGAGAGTCTCCAGCGTAACATTCAGGCTGCGTTGTCATGCCTCGAGGGAGGGTGCTTTGACGAGTAGATCGTCCAAGTAAGGGATCACCGGGTGTCCCTGAGAGTGCAAGACTGCTACCACTGCTGCCATGACCTTGGTGAACACCCGTGGGGCTGTCGCCAGACCGAATGGCAGAGCTACGAACTGAAGATGGTCGTCTCCTATCATAAAACGTAGAAAACGTTGGTGCTCCGTAGCAATTGGCACGTGGAGATAGGCATCTTTGATGTCTGTTGAGGCAAGGAAGTCTCCTCGAGACATTGAGGTAGTGACGGATCGGAGGGATTCCATCCGGAACCGCCTGGCGTTCGCATGCTTATTGAGCAGTTTTAGGTCCAGAACAGGACGGAAGGAGCCGTCCTTTTTTGGAGCCACAAAGAGATTGGAGTACAAACCCTCGCCCTCGTTCCTGAGGGGGGACAGGGATCACCACTCCTTCTGCTCTTAGAGCGTCCACCGCCTGCAGCAGGGCATCTGCTCGGAGGGGAGGTGGGGCCGTTCTGAAGAATGGAGTCGGAGGACGAGAACAGAACACTGTCCTGTGCACGTGAGCACAATGTCCGTCACCCACCGGTCTGTGACCTGTGGCAGCTAAATGTCGCCAAAGGCGGGGGAGTCTGCCATCAACCGCGGATGCGGAGAGAGAGAGAGAGCTGAGAGTCATGAGGAGACCGCCTTGGTAGCGGTTCCTCCGGCTGCCTTCCTTGGGCGTGATTGAGCCCGGCCGGAATCTGAGCCCGTCTGAGGTTTTGTAGCCCTTTTGCACGAGGACAATTGAGACCTGCCCGAGCTTGGGAAGGACCGAAACCTCGACTGTACTTTTAGGACAGCATTAATAGGGTAAGTCGCAGTGCAGACATTGCGGAGTTACGGACGCCTCTGCGGTACAGATGTACATGTGCTCAAGGCCAGCTGCGCAAGAACAGCTGAAAAGGTTAGGTTGCCTATACGGCTGTGAATGCCGGAGCAACCGACACGCCGATAGCCTCCTAGACAGATTTCAACCAGAGTCCATCTGTCTGTGAATGGCATCTTTAAGTGAAGCCCCATCTCCAGTGCAACTATGGCTCTAGACGCAAGCCTGGAGATTGGAGAATCCACCCTTGGTCCTGGGTCCAGCGCTTGACCACGTCAGGGGAAAAGGGATAACGTGTATCTTAAAAACGTTTGGAGAAGACGCTTATCTGGTAAGCGTGGTGTTTCTGGACTGCTTCTCTGAAGTCAGCGTGGCCAGAAAAATACTCAATATCCGTTTGAGATACTGAAAAGGGACTTCTGCTGCTGTGAAGCTGACTCCTCCACTGGGGGAGCTGAGGGAGAAAGATCCAACCTTCCATTGATGGACGCTATAAGATCATTCACTATGGCGTCACCATCCGGTGTATCCGGATTGAGAGCGGTGTCAGGATCAAAGTCCTGGAGAGCTGCCTTATCATACAGAGAGTCCTCCTGGGACCCCCCCGTTCCAAATGAGGTTGGTCAGGAAGATTGCCCATGGCCTGTCTGGACTGCAAGTCTCTATCTTATGACAATATATCTGTCGAAACTGCAACTCCGTCCCTGTCCTTGGACAGGGATGACAGGTGGTTTCTTTGGCCACGACTAGTAGAGACCCCGGCAGACGAAGTGCTAGAGACCCCGGCAGACGAAGTGCTACAGGGGAGCATGCACACAATGGGACGGTGTCATGAACAGCATCCCATGTAGTAAAAACAGCACTGAAAATCTGTGTTGCTTTTTTGCCGCTGCCGACTAGCCATCTAGAAGTATATAGCCAAGATTGGTGACCGTACAGTGCAATGTATAGCCTACAAGCATAAAGTACAAATGAACACTGCAGCACAAGCAATACAAGCAGCATAGAAGCCTGTGCCCTGGCACCCCTGCTCTTCTGCTGCTGTAGACTAGTCATCTAGGGGAATATAGCCCAGAAGAGTGACCATACAGTGCGATGCATAGCATACAAGCACAAGTACAAATGCACACTGCAGCCCATGCAATACAAGCAGCATAGAAAAAAACCTGTGCCCCAGCACCCTTGGTTTTCTGCTGCTGTAGTCTAGCCATTCCAGGAGAATATAGCTAAGACTAGCGACTGTACAGTGCAATGTATAGCATACAAGCATAAACACAAATGAACACTTCAGTACGTGCAATACAAGCAGCCTAGAAAGCCTGTGCCTTAGCACACCTGCTTTCCTGCTGCTGATGTGTCGCTCTCCAAGCGGGCATATAGCGACCTATGCAGTTAAAATACACATGTACACACTGCAGTATATATTGGGGTCAGCACTATGTGTGCCGCTTACCGCCCGCCTATAAGCGGGTGTATGGTCGCCCCCGTCCTGCCTGGTTGCCGAAAGTCCGAGCTCGGACTGCAGTAATGGCTGCCGGCGTCTTCCCCAGCTCGTGTGAGGAGGGGCGGGCCGTGGGCGTGCCCCAAGTCAGAGCGGGAATCCGGCGTCCGACAGTGTGCAGTGAGAGGGCTGGAGCATGTAAATAAGGCTCCAGCCCTCGGCGCTGCTGATTGCTCAGCGTCTGTCCCCTTCCCTGAGTGACAGGGAGGGGGCGGGAACGAAGCGGCACTAGGCCGCAGAAGCCGGGGACTGGATTTATAAGCGCCGCCGCCGTAAAAGCGCGGTCGGCGCCCAGTCCCCGGCGAACTACAAGTCCCAGCCGCGCCGCCGCTCCCGGAGCGTCCGGCGCGGTAGTTCCCAATACACAAAGTCACTCAGCAAAGCTGCAGTGACTGTAACCCTTTACTGTCCCCGGCGCACTAGCACACCCAGCAAGTCTGGAGTGTGCTGTGCCTGTGTGTACGGGGACACAGAGTACCTGTAATGGTGCAGGGCCATGTCCCTGAACGGTACTCCAGCTCCGTATCCAGCAGGTTCAAATGGGTCTGTGGATGGAGCCCGGCGTCAGAGCTTTGAGGCCGGCAGGATCCCACTTCCTCAGAGCCCCCCAGGGGGATGTGGAAGGAAAGCAGCATGTGGGCTCCAGCCTCCGTACCAGCAATAGGTACCTCAACCTTACAACACCATCAACGGGTGAGAAGGGAGCATGCTGGGAGCCCTATATGGGCCCTCTTTTCTTCCATCCGAAATAGTCAGCAGCTACTGCTGACTAAAATCTGTGGAGCTATGCATGGATGTCTGACCTCCTTCGCACAAAGCTTGAAAACTGGAGAACCCGTGATACCACGGGGGGGTATAGCCAGAAGGGGAGGGGCCTTGCACTTTTTAGTGTAGTGCTTTGTGTGGCCTCCGGAGGGCAGTAGCTATACCCCAATCGTCTGGGTCTCCCAATAGAGCGCTGAAGAAAACACATGTAAATAAACGCACACAAAAACGCAATGGAAAAAAACCGCAAGTAACCAAATTTAAGTAATAGGTAGAGAAATGGCGCAGAAATTCTGAAATATCAGAAACTCATCAAAAGCTCATTGTGGGAACATAACGCCAACAAAGAGCGGTGTCTGGTTATAGAGCAGAGTGACACAGGCAGGGAAGCAGATGCACAGATCAGCACTGGAAAGGATTTAGCTTCTTCCAAAACTGGATTCACAGCCACACCGATCGGGACTGCTCTTTAAGGTATTTCATGTTACTGCTTCCATGTTAGTGCTACAGAGTATTAAAGGGAACCTGTCAGCAGAAATTTCGCCCAAAACCTAAAAGCTTCCCCCTCTGCAGCTCCTGGGCTGCATTCTAGAAAGGTCCCTGTTATTATAGTGCCCCATGTGAGACCAAAATAAAGACTTTATAAAGTGGTACCTTTTTGTATTCAGATACTGTAAATGTGACACAGGGGGCGGGCTTTCTGGCGTCCGTTATTCTGCCCCCTGGTCCTGTATGCCGCCCCCATCGCTCCTTTCCATAGCTGATGCACCGCCCACTGCTCCAGCCATCCCCGCGCATGCCCAGTGCCAGTCTCACGGGACTGAGCAGTGTGACCGCTGGTGACGTGTGCGCAGGCAAGTGATTATGGGCGGGGCTGTGATTGTTATCAGCAAGTACCCGCCCATATTCTCGTGAGCGCGCAAACCTCACCAGCGGTCACTGTGCTCAGGGTAGTGCTAGACTGTATGGGCTGCTTCCAGGGATGAAGTCCCTTTTGTCACGTGATAGTATTTTGAACACGCCCCTATCACGTGACAAAAGGGACGTCATCCCTGGAAGCAGCCCATACAGTTTAGCACTACCCTGAGCACAGTGTGACCGCTGGAGAGGTTTGCGAGGGCAAGGAAACCCCAAAAAGGTTTTCGCTGATCACCCAGAGTTTCAGGATATCCTCACAAAGCAAAGGGAGAAGCCTGTCAGGCGCTTCGGTAACCGAAAACTCATGGAGTCCCGGTACCCTTTTGCCTCACCTGTCCCTAAGGGCATGGCCGATCCGCCGGTCTCCCGCCTTACCACAAAGACGCTCCTGTCTTTACCCGATGGTTCCTCCATCAAGGACCCAACAGACAGGTGGATCTCCTCGCCCGCTCTTCTTTTGAGGCTGCGGGTTCCTCCCTCTCGCCCTATTTTGCCTCTGTGTGGGTTGCAAAGGCGATCTCGGTCTGGGCAGAATCCCTTAACACTTCGCTTGAGGAATCCCAGTTCACTCATACCTTCACAGAGGTAACAGCTCAAATTGCCGCTGCGGCGGAGTACCTCATGCAGGCCTCCATGGACGCTGCTACCTGCGCAGCGTTTGCCGCCTCAAATACCATAGCCATCCGTAGAGCTCTCTGGCTCCGACAATGGCGAGCGGACTCTGCCTCCAAGAAGTCTCTCACTTGCCTTCCCTTTTTTCCAGACCGATTGTTTGGCGAACGTCTGGACAAGCTCATTTCTGACGCCACGGGAGGAAAGAGTACCTCCCTCCCCCAGCTGAAGTCCAGGACGTCCTTCACCAGACGTCCACAGTCCTCGTTCCACTCCTTTCGGAACTCATTTGGTTGGTCGACATCCCGTGCTGTCCCCGCCACCAGCCGCGGACTACGCAGGGACCGACCTCCTCAGCTCTCCCCGAAACCCACTTCGTCATGGCAGCCTAGACCGAAACAGTCCAGGACTAGGGAGACTCGGCCACGACGTTTTCCCCCCTCATGACTCCTTCAGCACCCCGGAAGACACACTCATTGTAGGAGGTCGACTGCGGCTCTTTCATCACATCTGGGCTGCCGCCTCAGACGACAAATGGGTGCGAAACCTTGTGTCTTTCGATTACCACATAGAATTTCGGACCAGACCCCCGAGTCGGTTCGCTCTCTCAAACCCCCCAAAGACTCGAAAACGACGCAAAGCTTTTTTCTCAGCAATCCACTCGCTCCAAACAGCAGGAGTGATAATACCTGTCCCAGACGACGAGAAGTTCGGGGGTTTTTATTCCAACCTCTTTGTGGTCCCCAAAAAGGATGGGTCAGTTCGACCCATCCTGGACCTCAAACACCTGAACAAACATGTGCACGTACGGAGATTCAGAATGGAGTCCCTAAGGTCCATTATTGCATCCATGGTCGAAGGGGAATTCCTCGCATCCATAGAAATCAAGGAAACGTACCTACGTACCTGCACATACGCATCGCCCCAGATCACCAAAAGTTCCTCCGCTTCCCAATTCAGGACTCCCACTTTCAATTCGTAGCTCTACCCTTCGGCCTTGCCACCGCACCAAGGGTCTTCACCAAAGTCATGGCGGCCGCCATGAGCGTCCTTCACGCCAGAGGAGTAGTCGTTCTCCCTTACTTGGACGACCTCCTCATCAAGGCCCCCTCCTTCCGCGACTGCTCAACCAGCGTACAGATCACTGTGGACACCCTATCCCGCTTAGGGTGGCTAGTGAATCTGGACAAATCATCCCCGATCCAATCACGATCCTTCACCTTCCTGGGCATGTCCCTGGACACCCGTCGGGGCTTAATCCTTCTCCCTCAGGACAAGGCGATCGCTCTTCAACAAGCAGTACGCTGCCTTCTACGTCCTTCGTCTCGCTCCATTCGATTCAGCATGAAAGTGCTCGGCAGGATGGTGCCGGCTATGGAAGCAGTACCCTTTGCTCAACTGCACCTCCGCCCACTGCAGCTAGCCCTTCTAGCGGCCTGGGACAAGAGCCCCTTCTCCCTGGACAGACATCTTCACTTGACGCCTTCAGTCAGGTATGCACTCCGCTGGTGGCTTCGGTCCTCATCCCTATCGAAGGGGAGATCTTTTCTCCCAGTGAACTGGCTGGTCCGGACCACGGACGCCAGCCTCCTAGGCTGGGGAGCAGTGTACCGGCACCACACTGCTCAAGGACGTTGGACGCCCCAGGAGTCTTTCCTACCCATAAACATCGTGGAACTCCGCGCGATCTTCCTCGCGCTCAGAGCATTCTGCCCTCTGCTAGCGGGTCGTCAGATTTGAGTCGAATTGGACAGTGCGACAGCTGTAGCCTATATCAATCGGCAGGGGGGCACCCGCAGCAAAGCGGCTTATCTCGAGGCCCACAAGATCCTCAGCTGGGCCGAATCGACGGGATCAGTGATATCAGCGGTACACATACCGGGGGTAGAGAACTGGGCAGCAGACTTTCTAAGTCGCCAAGGCCTGGCCGCCGGAGAATGGTCTCTCCACCCAGATGTGTTTCTACACATCTGCACTCGCTGGGGCACACCAGACGTGGACCTAATTGCCTCAAGGTTGAATGCAAAGGTACCCGCGTTCATAGCCAGGTCAGGCGACCCGCAGTCCATCAGCACGGATGCTCTAGTCTGCTCCTGGCACCACTTCCGCCTGCCTCACATATTTCCACCTCTACCCCTGCTGCCGCGGGTAATCAGGAAAATCAAGGCAGAGGGAGTCCCAGTGATACTGATAGCACCGGACTGGCCCAGGCGCGCCTGGTACGCCGAATTAGTACAAATGCTCGCAGACGCACCGTGGCGCCTTCCAGACATCCCAGACTTGCTGACCCAATGGCCCATTTCCCATCAGAACTCCAGAGCCCTGAAGCTGACGGCATGGCCATTAAGACCTGGGTATTAACAAGAGCGGGATTCTCCCCCGTGGTTATTTCCACCATGATCAGTGCCCGAAAGCCTGCTTCATCCCGCATTTACAACCGTACGTGGAAAATTTTCCTTTCATGGTGCAAGGAAACTAACGTCCAGCCTATGCCTCTGGCCATCCCCAGAATTCTCGACTTTCTACAGTCTGGCTTGCAAGCGGGGTTGGCTCTCCGTTCCCTTAAAGGGCAGGTCTCAGCGCTCTCAATCTTCTACCAATGCCGCCTGGCTCAAAAACCGCAAGTCAAGACCTTCCTCCAGGGCGTTTCCCATCTAGTTCCCCCGTACAAACGGCCGCTGGACCCATGGGACCTCAACCTCGTTCTGGCCGGTCTCCAGAGGTCTCCCTTTGAACCCCTCGAGGAATCCTCCCTTGCTCTTCTGTCCTGGAAGGTAACATTTCTGGTGGCAATTACGTCCATCAGACGGGTTTCAGAGCTAGCAGCACTCTCTTGCCGCGAGCCTTTTCTGATCTTTCACCAGGACAAGGTGGTTCTGCGCCCCCTTCCGGATTTCCTTCCAAAGGTTCTTACCCCGTTTCATTTGAACGAGGACATTGTTCTGCCTTCCTTTTGTCCACACCCGGTTCATAGGGTAGAAAGGTCTCTGCATTCGTTAGACCTCGTCAGAGCTCTCAGATATTACATATCCAGGACAGCCCCCTTTAGGAAAAAGGGGAATTTTGTTTACTTACCGTAAATTCCTTTTCTTCTAGCTCCTATTGGGAGACCCAGACAATTGGGTGTATAGCTTCTGCCACTGGAGGCCACACAAAGTATTACACTTTTAAAAAAGTGTAACCCCTCCCCTCTGCCTATACACCCTCCCGTGGACCACGGGCTCCTCAGTTTGGTGCAAAAGTAGGAAGGAGAAAACTTATAAATGGTCTAGAGCAAATTCAATCCGAAGGATGTTCGGAGAATTGAAGACCATGAACCAAAAGAAAAAGTCAATATCAACAACATGTGCACACAAAAGAACAACCAGCCCGAAGGGCACAGGGGCGGGTGCTGGGTCTCCCAATAGGAGCTAGAAGAAAAGGAATTTACGGTAAGTAAACAAAATTCCCCTTTTCTTTGTCGCTCCATTGGGAGACCTAGACAATTGGGACGTCCAAGAGCAGTCCCTGGGTGGGTAAACCAATACCCCAATAAAACGAGCCGGAAACGGCCCCCTCTTACAGGTGGGCAACCGCCGCCTGGAGGACTCGCCTACCTAGACTGGCGTCTGCTGAAGCATAGGTATGCACTTGATAGTGCTTCGTGAAAGTGTGCAGGCTAGACCACGTAGCCGCCTGACACACCTGCTGAGCCGTCGCCCGGTGCCGCAATGCCCAGGACGCACCTACGGCTCTGGTAGAATGGGCTTTCAACCCTGAAGGGGGGGGGAAGCCCAGAAGCACGGTAGGCCTCGAGAATCGGTTTCTTGATCCACCTAGCCAAGGTGGACTTGGAGGCCTGAGAGCCCTAACGCTGGCCAGCGACAAGGACAAAGAGCGCGTCTGAACGGCGCAGAGGCGCCGTGCGAGACACGTAAATCCGGAGTGCCCTCACAAGATCCAAAGAGTGCAAATCCTTCTCACACTGGTGAATTGGATTAGGGCAAAAGGAAGGCAAGGAGATATCCTGATTTAGATGAAAAGGGAATACCACCTTAGGGAGGAATTCCGGGACAGGACGCAGAACCACCTTATCCTGGTGGAAAACCAGGAAAGGAGATTTGCATGACAGCGCTGCAAGCTCAGACACTCTCCAAAGAGATGTGACTGCAACCAGGAAGGCCACCTTCTGAGAAAGACGGAAGAGAGAACATCCCGCAACGGCTCAAAAGGCGGCTTTTGGAGAGCCGTCAGGACCCTGTTAAGATCCCAAGGTTCCAACGGACGTTTGTAAGGTGGGACCATGTGGCAAACCCCCTGCAGGAACGTGCGGACCTGCGGAAGTCTGGCCAGCCGCGTTTGAAAAAACACGGAGAGCGCCGACACTTGGCCCTTGAGAGAGCCGAGGGACAATCCCATATCCATTCCAGATTGTAGGAATGAAAGAAATGTGGGTAAGGCAAACGGCCATGGAGAAAAACCGTTATCAGAGCACCAGGATAAGAAAATTTTCCAAGTCCTGTGATAGATCTTGGCGGACGTTGGTTTCCTGGCTTGTCTCATGGTGGCAATTACATCCTGAGATAACCCTGAAGACGCTAGGAGCCAGGACTCAATGGCCACACAGTAAGGTTGAGGGCCACAGAATTCAGATGGAAAAACGGGCCTTGGGACAGCAAGTCTGGGCGGTCTGGAAGTGCCCACAGTTGACCCACCGTGAGATGCCACAGATCCGGATACCACGACCGCCTCGGCCAGTCTGGAGCAACGAGAATGGCGCGACGGCAGTCGGACCGGATTTTGCGTAGTACCCTGGGCAGCATCGCCAGAGAGGGAAACACATATGGCAGTTGAAACTGCGACCAATCCTGGACCAAAGCGTCCGCGGCCAGAGCTCTGTGATCCTGAGACCGTGCCATGAAGGCCGGGACCTTGTTGTTGTGTCGTGACGCCATGAGATCGACGTCTGGCGTTCCCCAGCGGCGGCAGATCTCTCGAAACACATCTGGGTGAAGAGACCATTCCCCCGCGTCCATGCCCTGACGACTGAGAAAGTCCGTTTCCCAGTTTTCTACGCCCGGGATGTGAACTGCGGAGATGGTGGAGTCTGTCTTTTCCACCCACTGCAGAATCCGCCGGACTTCCTGGAAGGTTTGACGACTGCGAGTGCCGCCCTGGTGGTTGATGTAGGCGACGGCAGTGGCGTTGTCCGACTGGATTCGGATCTGCCTGCCCTCCAGCCACCGATGGAAAGCCAATAGGGCTAGATATACTGCCCTTATCTCCAGGATATTGATCTGAAGGGACGATTCTATTAGAGTCCAGGTTCCTTGAGCCCTGTGGTGGAGAAAAACCGCTCCCCAACCTGACAGGCTCGCGTCCGTGGTGACCACGGCCCAGGTTGGGGGTAGGAAGGATTTTCCCCCGGACAGAGATGTGGGGAGGAGCCACCACCGAAGTGATGTTTTGGTTGCGAGGGAAAGAGAGACGTTCTTGTCGAGGGAAGCCGAACTCTTGTCCCATTTGCGAAGAATGTCCCATTGGAGTAGCCGTAGATGGAATTGCGCAAACTGCACTGCCTCCATAGCTGCAACCATCTTCCCCAGGAAGTGCATGAGGCGCCTTAAGGAGTGTGCCTGACCCCGAAGAAGGGACTGCACCCCCGCCTGCAGAGAAAGCTGTTTGTCCCGCGGTAGCTTGACTAACGCTGGCTGGGTATGAAACTCCATCCCGAGGTAAGTCAGTGATTGGTTCGGCGTCAACTCGGATTTCGGGAAATTGATGAGCCACCCGAACTGTTGGAGAGTCGCCAGAGTTACGGTAAGACTCCGCTGACACGCCACCCGAGAAGGAGCCCTGACTAAGAGATCGTCCAAGTAAGGAATCACCGAGTGGCCCTGAGAGTGTAGGACCGCCACGACGGATGCCATGACTTTGGTGAAAACCCATGGGGCTGTCGCCAGGCCGAAAGGCAGTGCCACGAACTGGAAGTGTTCGTCCCCGATGGCGAAACGCAGGAAACGTTGGTGTTCGGGTGCGATCGGTACATGGAGATAAGCATCTTCGATGTCGATCGATGCTAGGAAGTCTCCTTGTGAAATCGAGGCGATGACCGAGCGGAGAGATTCCATCCGAAACCGTCTGATTCTCACATGTCTGTTGAGCAGCTTGAGGTCCAGAACGGGACGGAATGATCCGTCCTTTTTTGGCACCACGAACAAGGTGGAGTAAAATCCGCGACCACGTTCCTGAAGGGGAACGGGAATCACAACTCCTTCCATCTTCAGAGCGTCCACTGCCTGAAAAAGTGCGTCGGCCTGTGCGGGGGGTGGGGAGGTTCTGAAGAAACGAGCCGCAGGTCGAGAGCTGAACTCTATCCTGTAACCATGAGACAGAATGTCTCTCACCCATCGGTCTTGAACATGTGGCCACCAGGCGTCTCCAAAGCGGGAGAGCCTGCCACCAACCGAGGATGTGGCTGGATGAGAACGAGAGTCATGAGGAGGCCGTCTTGGAGGCAGTGCCTCCCGCGGCCTTTTGGGGGCGTGGCTTGGACCGCCACGCATAGGCGTTCCTCTGGCCTTTCTCCGGCCTGTTGGACGAAGAGGATTGGGTCTTGGCGGGGGGACGAAAGGACCGAAACCTCGATTGGATCTTCCTTTGCTGAGGTCTCTTAGGCTTGGACTGGGGTAAGGAGGAGTCCTTTCCCGAGGATTCCTTAATAATCTCATCCAACCGTTCGCCAAACAAACGGTCGCCAGAAAAAGGTAAACCAGTTAAGAACCTTTTGGAGGTAGAGTCTGCTTTCCATTCGCGCAGCCACATGGCCCTGCGGACTGCCACGGAGTTAGCGAATGCCACGGCCGTACGGCTAGCGGAGTCCAGGACGGCGTTCATGGCTTAGGACGAAAATGCTGATGCCTGAGAGGTCAAGGATGAAACATGCGGAGCAGAATTCCGCGTGACGGCATTAATCTCAGTCAGACATGCCGATATAGCTTGGAGAGCCCACACGGCTGCAAAGGCCGGGGCGAAGGACGCGCCCGTAGCCTCATAAATAGACTTCACCAAGAGCTCTGTCTGTCAGTGGCATCCTTCAGGGATGAGCCATCGGCAACAGACACAACGGACCTAGCCGCCAATCTAGAGACTGGAGGATCCACCTTAGGGGAGTGTGCCCAGCCCTTAACGACTTCAGGTGGAAAGGGATAACGCGTGTCAGTGTGCCGTTTAGCAAAGCGCTTGTCCGGAACCGCTCTGGGCTTCTGGACAGCGTCCCTGAAGTTAGAGTGATCAAAAAACGTATTGCGAGTACGTTTGGGAAATCGAAATTGGTGTTTCTCCTGCCGAGAAGCCGGTTCCTCTGCAGGAGGAGGTGGTGGTGAGAGATCCAACACCTCGTTGATGGATGAGATAAGATCATTTACTAGGGCGTCCCCTTCAGGGGCATCAAGGTTAAGAGCGAAGTCAGGGTCAGAGCCCTGAGCCCCCACGTCCGCCTCGTCTTCCTGAGAGTCCTCAAGCTGGGATCCAGAGCAGCATGAGGAGGCCGGAGAAGAGTCCCCGCTTAGCCGGCCTGGGACTGCGATCCGGGCAGGAGTCCTCCGCCTGTGACCTAGGGGCTATCCTGGGTGCGCGCTGCGGCGCGGACCGAGAAGGGCCTGGAGGAGACAAACGAACAGGGTCCGGGGCCTGTGAAGGGCCCGGTCTGGACTGCAATGCCTCAAGGAGCTTAGATGACCATTTGTCCATAGACTGAGCAATGGATTGAGAAAGTGACTGGGAGAGCGTCTCAGCGAAAGAGGCCAACGACTGTGTCTCTGTCCCTGCTGACTGCTCAGGGGGAGCAGGGGGATCTACATGAGCCGAGGGGCCCACAAGTGCCCGAGGCTCCGGCTGAGCAAGCGTGGCAGGAGTCGAGCATTGATCACAGTGAGGGTAGGTGGATCCCGCAGGCAACATAGCCCTACAAGAGGTACAGGCCGCGAAAAAAATCTGTGCCTTAGGGGCCTTGCTCCTTGTGGACGACATGCTGTAAGCAATCGGTGTCTCTTAGGAGATTGACCACTGAGGGTATATGGGAAACGGGTATACAGCCTTTCTGAATATATATAAATATTTATATATATATCCCGGTACCCTAGGGGGACCAGCACCGGGCGACCGAGCGGAGTGTGTCCTCCAGATTCCCTGTCTTGGATCCCCCGGAGCTGTAGAGCTTTGTTGCCGTAGCATCCACCGGCAAAGTGCCAAAAATGGCCGCCGGAGCTCTCAGGGGGGCGTGGAGCCGCCGGCAAAGAGCGGGAATCTGGAGGTTCCAAAGTGGTCAGTGAGGGGGGGGGAAGACATGCAAAGATGCTCCAGCCCTCAAAGCCGACGTCATGTCGGTAATCCCGCCCTTACCCCTGACAGGCAGGCCCGGGGGCGGGATTTTTCGCGACTAGGCCGCGGCGAAGCCGGGGACTAAATTTAAGGCCGTGCCCGACAAGCAGGCACGGTGGGCGCGGAAGTCCGCCGAAAAAACAACGGACGGAACTACCGCGGCTTCCGGAGAGAAGGTGCGACCTCCCTCCCTGTACAGTCCCCACATGGGTACACAGAGTACCTTAAAGCTGCAGGGCCCGGTCCCTGGGGGTGAAGAAGCTCCGGTCCGGCAGGTTCCACCAGGGGCTGCGGATGGAGCACGGTCCCAGCACTTGGATGACCGTTTAGGCTCCCACTTCTCCCAGAGCCGCATAAGGGATGGTGAAGGAGACAGCATGTGGCTCCAGCCTCAGTACCCGCAATGGGTACCTCAACCTTAACAGCACCGCCGACGTAGTGGGGTGAGAAGGGAGCATGCCGGGGACCCCATAGGGATCCTCTTTTCTTCCATCCGTCATAACTATGTATGAGAATGCATGAGTGGATGTGTGCCTCCTTCCACACAAAGCATAAAACTGAGGAGCCCGTGGTCCACGGGAGGGTGTATAGGCAGAGGGGAGGGGTTACACTTTTTTTTAAAAGTGTAATACTTTGTGTGGCCTCCAGAGGCAGAAGCTATACACCCAAATGTCTGGGTCTCCCAATGGAGCGACAAAGAAACGGACTCTTTGTTCGTGATTCCTGAGGGGCCTAAGAAGGGACAGGCAGCTTCAAAGGCGACTCTGGCTCTCTGGATTCGCTCTGCGATCCAGGAAGTCTACCGCTTGTAACTCAAGCCCATTCCTAGTGGGCTTCGGGCTCATTCCACGCGAGCAGTTGGCACTTCGTGGGCCATTCGGCATCAGGTTTCAGTGGAACAAATGTGTAAGGCTGCGACCTGGTCTAGCCTACATACGTTTTCAAAGCATTACAGAATCCATACCCAGGTTTCAGCTGAGGCAAATCTGGGTAGGAAAATTCTGAGAGCACCTCTCTCAGTAGATGCTCCAGGCTATCTGGGACTGGTTCCTAGTCCTTGGGTTGTGTTGTCTTCTTTTAGGTTTCCCACCCATGGACTGCTTTAGGACGTCCCATGGTCCTGTGTCCCCCAATGAGGCGTCAGATAAAAACGGATTTTTGTGTACCCAACGTAAAATCGTTTTCTCTTAACCATCATTGGGGGACACAGCACCCACCCTGTTGCCCTGTTGGGCCTTGATTCTCTCAGTACCTTATTTGGTTATGACTCTTTTTTTCTCATGTTCCTCTGTTGAGAAGTTTTTACTGTTTTTTTTTCTCCTACTGCTTGTGTACTAAAACTGAGGCTGCCTGGCCCGGCCAGCGGGTGTATACTACAGAGGATGAGCTATGCTTTTGCATCTACTTAGTATCCTCCTATGGATAGGCAGCATAACACCCATGGTCCTGTGTCCCCCAATGATGGCTAAGAGAAAACGATTTTACGGTGAGTACACAAAAATCAGTTTATTACTTACATATTCCCTATGTAAATGATCTGAGGCTGTAGCCCCCTGGGCATCACATCGCCCTGGGGGCATTTGCATGTTTTCCGTGGCATCACACCCCTTTGGGAATGATACCATGGATTTACATGTGACATCACCATCAGCGTCTTCAGATCCTGCATGTGCAGACTTACCATTCCCGCAGCAGTTATCTGGGTACTTGCTACTCTGCTTCAGACGCGCTCTGCGCATGCTCAGAAGACTCCTGCAGTTCGGACCATGCACAGAGCGGGTAAGAAGAGGTTATTAGGCCACACAACACCCTGCATATAGCTCAGAACGCATATGGGACCTGACAGGTCCCTTTAAAAGTGAACCTGTCAGGTGCAATATGCCCCCAGAACCACGAGCAGTTCTGGGTGCATATTTCTAATCCCTGCCCAACTGTCCCTGTATACACTAGCATAGATAAAGAGATCTTTAGAAAATGTATTTCTAAAGATCTTTTATCCTATGCTAATGAGCGCGGGGACTAGTCCGAAGGGCGTTGTATCCCTCGACTAGCCGCCCTCTTAGCATGATAGCATGCCCACAGGGGTGTACTAACATGCTATTCAATGCAGCTTCAACAGCGGTGCAGCGAGTATCTGTGTTCACTCTAACTGCACTTATGAAGTCCCAGCACTTCCAGTCATGTGCACTAGACCTGTCTGGAGCTGGGACCCGTACACCCGGCTTCATACTGCACATGACTGGATGTGCCCAGCATTCAGAAACGTGGTCACAGCAAACAATTATGTGCAGCACCGCTGTTGACGCTGCATTGGGCATGCTAACATGCTAACAGGACGGCTAGTCGGGGGATATAACACCCTTAGGACTAGTCCCCGCACTCATTAGCATAAGTTAACAGATCTTTAGAAATACTTTTTCTACAGATTCCTTTATCTATGCTAGTGTATACAGGGACGGTTAGACAGTGATTAGCAATATGCACCCAGAACTGCTCGTGGGTCTGGGTGCATTTTGCACCTGACAGGTTCCCTTTAAGCTCAGATCTTATCAAAATATTATAAGAAAACATGGGCACACTTCCCACAAATGTGCAAGGTCCAATGTGGCATAAAAATAAAAACACAAAAAACAGACCGCTGAATAAAAACTACTGGTTTCCATACAACACACTTACCACCAGCTAGTTTCTCCACTTCTTCTGCTTTGGCTCCCAGTGCGAGCTCTTGCTCTTCCTGCGTCTGCTCCTGCTCAATAAGTGTCAGCTTCATGTCTTCAATTAACTTTTCTTTTGCTTTAACATCTGAGATCCATAAATATAACACGTTTCAGTCATCTTTAAATTCCCTGAAATCTTACCTGCTACCTTATGTTACAGATTTACGGAAAAAAACATGGTAGCACAAGTGTGATTTGTAGAAAAACATTTAGCTGCAGAATCTCTGTCTGGATTTGCGGCAGGGGCATTTACAGCGTATTAGACTATGTGCCATCAAGACTATGTATCCGCGTATATATTCGCAGGTTTCCCGCAGCTGATCCCCGGAATCCGCAGCTATCCATTGCTGAGTGATTCCAGCAAAATAGCTGCGGTAAACCTGTGGACATTCGTGACTTACCTGCGGAAATCCCGGCCTCTATCTCCATAGTGGAGGGCTGGGAATTCTGCAGGTATTTCCGCAGGAATAATTGACATACAGTTACATGCGGGACATCTGCAGCATATTCTGCAGCCGCACATACTGCAGCATGAACACAGCACTTCACATGTCCCATAGGATAACATGGGGAGTGTCTGTACTTGCTGAAACCTGCGGATTTATCTAGAAAAAAAAAACAGATAAATCCGCAGGTATTCCGCAGCAAAATCCACGGGTACATTGTCCTGTGGGCACATAGCCTTACAGTACCAGAAAAGCAGATGAGATTTTCACTCATCTCGTCCACAGGCAGTATCTGCGTGTAAACTGATGTGTTGTGTGGCTTTGAAATCAGAGACCTTTATCTTATTTTAGGATTTCCATTGTGGATTTCCCACTCTGTCCTGCATCTGGAGCAAACCCCTAACAAGATCCATAAGTAATGCGTAAGATGTTTGTGCTGTATCCGCATCAAAATACACAAGTCATTTTTTTTCATAGCTCACCCTAGGTGTAAGCTTTCCTAATTACTCTTGATGGTTAGTGGAAAATTTATGAAGATCAGAATTTCGTACACTCAGTTTGGAGGCAGATGAGAGGGTTAAAGGCCTCGCTGCTGTTCACAAAAGGATGATGCCAATTCCTGGACAAGTGATTGTGTTGGAATGGATACTCTATCACAGGGGTCTCAAACACGCGGCCCGCGGGCCGCATGAGGCCCCTGAGGCTGTTTGTTGCGGCCCGCAGAGACCCCGTGACAAATCGCGGCTCTATGCTGAGGGTCGGCGCCGGCAGGAACTTTACTGCATTTGAATCCATCTGCGGTGCCGCGCAAGGAGCTGTCAGTTCTATCCCAGTTGCTGCTGCTGTCTGCCAATCAGATGCAAGGAGGTGACGTCATACAGCGACGTCACTTCCTTGCATCTGATTGGCAGGCAGCAGCCATTGGTCCAGACACAGCTCCTCTGCGCTGCACCGCAAATGGATTCAAATGCAGTGAAGTTCCTGCCGGCGCCGACCCTCAGCACAGAGCCGCGATCATCACGGGCCGCGACAAGCAGGTAAGGTACGTGCTCAAGTTCAGGACCCGCTGCGTGCTGGACACAGCGCGTCCTGATCGGCGGGGCCGCAAGTCTCCTCCTTAGGAGACCGCAGCTGCCTGTGCCTGCGATCAGGGGTTAGGGCCGCTGCGGTCTCCTCGCTGTGCTCTGCCTAGGGAGGATGCTTCAGACGCCGCAGCAGAAATTCACATGCTGCGGCCTCTGGAAGCCACACCGCAGTTCCATTTTCACTGCGGGCCGTACACGCACAGTGGGCATGGGATTTTTAGAAATCCCATGCCCACTGTGCTTTTACCATACATAGCAGGGTTTTGGACGCAGCTGAAGCATGCTGCATCCAAAACTCTGCAAGTACTGATCGTGGGCACACAGGGAACGGAGGAAAGGTGAGGAGATTTTTTTTTTTGTTTGCGTATTACTAAAGGATGGGCAGAATACTACAGGGATGGCCAAAATACTACAAGGGTGGGCAGAATACTACAGGGATGGCCACAATACTACAAGGGTGGGCAGAATACTACAGGGATGGCCACAATACTACAGGGATGGGCAGAATACTACAGGGATGGCCACAATACTACAGGGATGGCCACAATACTACAGGGATGGCCACAATACTACAGGGATGGCCACAATACTACAGGGATGGCCACAATACTACAGGGATGGCCACAATACTACAGGGATGGCCACAATACTACAGGGATGGCCACAATACTACAGGGATGGCCACAATACTACAGGGATGGCCACAATACTACAGGGATGGCCACAATACTACAGGGATGGCCACAATACTACAGGGATGGCCACAATACTACAGGGATGGCCACAATACTACAGGGATGGCCACAATACTACAGGGATGGCCACAATACTACAGGGATGGCCACAATACTACAGGGATGGCCACAATACTACAGGGATGGCCACAATACTACAGGGATGGCCACAATACTACAGGGATGGCCACAATACTACAGGGATGGCCACAATACTACAGGGATGGCCACAATACTACAGGGATGGCCACAATACTACAGGGATGGCCACAATACTACAGGGATGGCCACAATACTACAGGGATGGCCACAATACTACAAGGATGGGCAGAATATTACAGGGATGGCCACAATACTACAAGGGTGGGCAGAATACTACAGGGATGGCCACAATACGACAGGGATGGCCACAATACTACAGGGATGGCCACAATACTACAAGGATGGGCAGAATATTACAAGGGTGGGCAGAATACTACAGGGATGGCCACAATACTACAAGGGTGGGCAGAATACTACAGGGATGGCCACAATACTACAAGGGCGGGCAGAATACTACATGGATGGCCACAATACTACAGGGATGGGCAGAATACTACAGGGATGGGCAGAATACTACAGGGATGGCCACAATACTACAGGGATGGCCACAATACGACAGGGATGGCCACAATACGACAGGGATGGCCACAATACGACAGGGATGGCCACAATACGACAGGGATGGCCACAATACGACAGGGATGGCCACAATACGACAGGGATGGCCACAATACGACAGGGATGGCCACAATACGACAGGGATGGCCACAATACTACAGGGATGGCCACAATACTACAAGGATGGGCAGAATATTACAAGGGTGGGCAGAATACTACAGGGATGGCCACAATACTACAGGGATGGCCACAATACTACAGGGATGGCCCCAATACTACAGGGATGGCCCCAATACTACAGGGATGGCCACAATACTACAGGGATGGCCACAATACTACAGGGATGGCCACAATACTACAGGGATGGCCACAATACTACAGGGATGGCCACAATACTACAGGGATGGCCACAATACTACAAGGGTGGGCAGAATACTACAGGGATGGCCACAATACTACAAGGGTGGGCAGAATACTACAGGGATGGCCACAATACTACAAGGGTGGGCAGAATACTACAGGGATGGCCACAATACTACAAGGGTGGGCAGGATACTACAGGGATGGCCACAATACTACAAGGGTGGGCAGAATACTACAGGGATGGCCACAATACTACAAGGGTGGGCAGAATACTACATGGATGGCCACAATACTACAGGGATGGGCAGAATACTACAGGGATGGGCAGAATACTACAGGGATGGCCACAATACTACAGGGATGGCCACAATACTACAGGGATGGCCACAATACTACAGGGATGGCCACAATACTACAGGGATGGCCACAATACTACAGGGATGGCCACAATACTACAGGGATGGCCACAATACTACAGGGATGGCCACAATACTACAGGGATGGCCACAATACTACAGGGATGGCCACAATACTACAGGGATGGCCACAATACTACAGGGATGGCCACAATACTACAGGGATGGCCACAATACTACAGGGATGGCCACAATACTACAGGGATGGCCACAATACTACAGGGATGGCCACAATACTACAGGGATGGCCACAATACTACAGGGATGGCCACAATACTACAGGGATGGCCACAATACTACAGGGATGGGCAGAATATTACAGGGATGGCCACAATACTACAAGGGTGGGCAGAATACTACAGGGATGGCCACAATACGACAGGGATGGCCACAATACTACAGGGATGGCCACAATACTACAAGGATGGGCAGAATATTACAAGGGTGGGCAGAATACTACAGGGATGGCCACAATACTACAGGGATGGCCACAATACTACAGGGATGGCCACAATACTACAGGGATGGCCACAATACTACAGGGATGGCCACAATACTACAGGGATGGCCACAATACTACAGGGATGGGCAGAATACTACAGGGATGGGCAGAATACTACAGGGATGGGCAGAATACTACAGGGATGGGCAGAATACTACAGGGATGGGCAGAATACTACAGAGATGGCCGGAATACTACAGGGATGGCCACAATACTACAGGGATGGGCTGAATACTACAGGGATGGGCTGAATACTACAGGGATGGCCACAATACTACAGGAATTGGCAGAATACTACAGAGCACAATACTACAAGGATGAGCACAATACTACAAGGATTGGAACAATATTACTGGGCACAATACTACAGGGCACAAGGATGGGCACTATACTACTGGGCACAATACCACAAGGATGAGCACCTTACTACAGGGCACACGGATGGGCACATTACTACAAGATTTTGGCTAAGATTACTATATGATGCTAATTGTAAAACAATTACAAGAAGGTGATAAAATGTAAAAAAAAAAAAAATCCTAAAGCATGACTTTTTTTATTTACATTAAAAATGCTTTTCTGTATATAAACTTAACAAAAAAAGTGCACGTTTGTTATAATAAACAAGCGAAAAATGTTTACAAAAGTGATCCAAGATGTATAGAAAAAAAAACATGGATTCATTAAAAATGTTCACTTTGTCCTGCAAATAATGCGGCCCCCTCATTTTTTTTTTCTATATGCGGCCCATACACCCAGCTGAGTTTGAGACCCCTGCTCTATCAGGATAATCACAATTCAATAGTAGTGCTGAGCGGATCCGGACTGTAAACGTCCGGATCCGCGCGGTTTCAGCGCTATCCCCGGGCCGGACCCGGGCGCAGGATTCCGGCTGCACAATCCGGAATTGGCAATTAATAAAAATGAAAAAAAAAACAACAAATAAATAAATGAGCGTTTCATACTTACCGAGACACCTTGGTGTCACGGCGGCACACTGCTTCCGGGTTGCGCTTTCACTTCCTTTGCTGTGCACGCAATCACACAGCTTCCGTGTTTTCTCACCCACCAGCCGTCCTCTCAGCTGTGATTAGTTCCTGGCTGACGTGCCCCCAGCCTGTGACAGTCTCTGCCGCGGTCATCGCTTATTGCGGCTCAGTAACAGGCTGCACTCAGAGCGGGCAGCCATGCTCTATAGCTGCTCGCTCTGACATGTAGCAGAGCTGTATGTGTCGCCGCGGGACTTCTCCTGTGGATTACGTCGGAGCTGCAGGGTTTGTTTGGGGCTTAATAAAGTGGTGAAGGAGGAGTGTTTTGTACTTTATTTCAAATAAAGGATTTTTCTGTGTTTATTTACTGTCACTTACAGGTTTGTGTGATGCAGGTATCTGATAGACGCCTGTGATATCACACAAACCTAGGGTTTAGCAGCAGCTGTGCGCTGCTGCTAACCCCTGCTATTACCCCGATGGCACCGCATCACGCCAGCGGGAAGAGCTAGTAGCGCACACCGGTATGGTCACATCTAATAGATGCGGCTCTACCGGACGGCTGCAAGCTGAGGATATACAAGCCCCCGGCCGGTGTTATCTTGGGTGGGGATGAAAATAAGGGGGACCGCACGTCATCTTTTTTTTTTTTTTTTTTTTTTTTTACTTTCACCGGAATCACACATGCGAGGGGCTCACGCGAGTCTGCCATGGCAGCACCCGGAAGCCTCGCACGTGTGACTCTGGTCACTGTATACACAGCACAGATACAGCGCGACAGCTGGGGCTGCAGCCGCGCGCTATACATGTGCTGCCGAGTGTTTACCACTGTGAACTGACCGACAGACTGTACTGCTTTCCCCACCCACCGGCCGTCCTGGCGCCTGTGATTGGCAGCGTGTCAGCTAACTGCAACCAATCAGGATAGGGGCGTGTCTAACTGCAACCAACACGTGCCGGTGGGCGGGGAAAACCATGAATATTGAATTGTCGGCTCCGGAAGAAAATAGCGTGACCCGGAAGGAGTGTGCCGCCATGACAGCGCCTCGGTGAGTATGCCGCACTCACTCCTAGCCCCTCCACAAACGTTTTTACCCTCTGGATTCCGGTCCCCATTGACTTATATGGGCACCAGATTCCGGAGTGGATCAGATTCTTTTTTAAATCTGTCAGTGATCCGCCGGCCCCAGATTATTGGCTGTTCGATCAAATTTATTCAATAGAAGTTTAATGTGGATAAATGTAAGGTCATGCACTAGGGCAGAGGAAACAAAATATATAAATATGTACAGTGGAACCTTGTATTAAGAGTAACTTGGTTTGAGAGCGTTTTGCAAGACAAGAAAATATTTGTAACTTGGTTTAAGAGCAATGCTATGCAATGAAGGGAATTTTGTTACTTACCGTAAATTCCTTTTCTTCTAGCTCCAATTGGGAGACCCAGACGATTGGGTGTATAGCTACTGCCTCCGGAGGCCACACAAAGCATTACACTAAAAAGTGTAAGGCCCCTCCCCTTCTGGCTATACACCCCCCGTGGGATCACGGGCTGCTCAGTTTTAGTGCCAAAGCAAGAAGGAGGAAAGCCAATAACTGGTTTAAACAAATTCAATCCGAAGAACATCGGAGAACTGAAAACCGTTCAACATGAACAACATGTGTACCCGAAAAAACCAAAAATCCCGAAGGAAACAGGGCGGGTGCTGGGTCTCCCAATTGGAGCTAGAAGAAAAGGAATTTACGGTAAGTAACAAAATTCCCTTCTTCTTCGGCGCTCCATTGGGAGACCCAGACGATTGGGACGTTCAAAAGCAGTCCCTGGGTGGGTAAATTAATACCTCATGTTAGAGCTGCAAAAACAGCCCTTCCCTACGAGGAGGCAACCGCCGCCTGTAGGACTCTTCTACCTAGGCTGGCGTCCGCCGAAGCATAGGTATGCACCTGATAATGTTTGGTGAAAGTGTGCAGACTCGACCAGGTAGCTGCCTGGCACACCTGTTGAGCCGTAGCCTGGTGTCGTAATGCCCAGGACGCACCCACGGCTCTGGTAGAATGGGCCTTCAGCCCTGAAGGAACCGGAAGCCCGGCAGAACGGTAGGCTTCAAGGATTGGTTCCTTGATCCATCGAGCCAGGGTGGATTTGGAAGCCTGCGACCCTTTGCGCTGACCAGCGACAAGGACAAAGAGTGCGTCCGAGCGGCGCAGGGGCGCCGTGCGGGAAATGTAGATTCTGAGTGCTCTCACCAGATCTAACAAATGTAAATCCTTTTCATACCGATGAACTGGATGAGTACAAAGAGAAGGTAAGGAGATATCATGATTGAGATGAAAGGAGGATACCACCTTAGGGAGAAACTCCGGGATCGGGCGCAGCACTACCTTGTCCTGGTGAAACACCAGGAAGGGAGCTTTAGATGACAGCGCTGCCAGTTCGGACACCCTCCGAAGAGACGTGACCGCTACCAGAAAGGCCACTTTCTGTGAGAGTCGAGAAAGTGAAACATCCCTCAGAGGCTCGAAGGGCGGCTTCTGGAGAGCAACTAGTACCCTGTTCAGATCCCATGGGTCTAACGGCCGTTTGTACGGAGGGACGATGTGACGAACCCCCTGCAGGAACGTGCGTACCTGAGGAAGTCGTGCTAGACGCTTTTGAAAAAATACCGATAGCGCTGAGACTTGCCCTTTAAGGGAGCCGAGCGACAAACCTTTTTCCAACCCAGACTGCAGGAAGGAAAGAAACTTAGGCAATGCAAATGGCCAGGGGGACACTCCCTGAGCAGAGCACCAGGATAAGAATATCTTCCACGTTCTGTGGTAGATCTTAGCGAACGTGGGCTTCCTAGCTTGTCTCATGGTGGCAACAACACCTTGAGATAATCCTGAAGACGCTAGGATCCAGGACTCAATGGCCACACAGTCAGGTTCAGGGCCGAAGAATTCCGATGGAAAAACGGCCCTTGTGACAGCAAGTCTGGTCGATCTGGCAGCGCCCACGGTTGTCCGACCGTGAGATGCCACAGATCCGGGTACCACGACCTCCTCGGCCAGTCTGGGGCGACGAGTATGACGCGGCGGCAATCGGACCTGATCTTGCGTAGCACTCTGGGCAAGAGTGCCAGAGGTGGAAACACATAGGGCAGCTGGAACTGCGACCAATCCTGCACTAAGGCGTCTGCCGCCAGAGCTCTTTGATCGCGAGACCACGCCATGAAGGCCGGAACCTTGTTGTTGTGCCGAGACGCCATTAGGTCGACGTCCGGCCTTCCCCAGCGGCGACAGATTTCCTGAAACACGTCCGGGTGAAGGGACCATTCCCCTGCATCCATACCCTGGGCGACTGAGAAAGTCTGCTTCCCAGTTTTCTACGCCCGGGATGTGAACTGCGGATATGGTGGAAGCCGTGGCTTCCACCCACAGCAGAATCCGCCGGACTTCCTGAAAGGCTTGCCGACTGCGTGTCCCGCCTTGGTGGTTGATGTATGCCACCGCTGTTGAGTTGTCCGACTGAATTCGGATCTGCTTTCCTTCCAGCCACTGTTGGAAGGCCAGTAGGGCCAGATACACTGCCCTGATTTCCAGAACATTGATCTGAAGAGTGGACTCCTGCTGAGTCCACGTACCCTGAGCCCTGTGGTGGAGAAAAACTGCTCCCCACCCTGACAGACTCGCGTCTGTCGTGACCACCTCCCAGGAAGGGGGTAGGAAGGACCTTCCCTGTGATAATGAGGTGGGAAGAAGCCACCACTGAAGCGAGTCCTTGGCCGTCTGGGAGAGGAGGACTTTCTTGTCTAAGGACGTCGACCTCCCGTCCCATTGGCGGAGAATGTCCCATTGAAGTGGGCGCAGATGAAACTGGGCAAACGGGACTGCTTCCATTGCTGCCACCATCTTCCCCAGGAAGTGCATGAGGCGCCTTAAGGGGTGCGATTGACCTTGAAGGAGAAACTGCACCCCTGTCTGTAGTGACCGCTGCTTGTCCAGCGGAAGCTTCACTACCGCTGAGAGAGTATGAAACTCCATGCCAAGGTATGTCAGTGATTGGGTCGGTGACAGGTTTGACTTTGAAAAGTTGATGATCCACCCAAAAGTCTGGAGAGTCTCCAGCGCAACGTTTAGGCTGTGTTGGCATGCCTCTTGAGAGGGTGCCTTGACAAGCAGATCGTCTAAGTAAGGGATCACCGAGTGTCCCTGAGAGTGCAAGACTGCTACCACTGCTGCCATGACCTTGGTGAAAACCCGTGGGGCTGTCGCCAGACCGAAGGGCAGGGCTACGAACTGAAGATGGTCGTCTTCTATCACGAAGCGTAGAAAACGCTGGTGCTCTGGAGCAATCGGCACGTGGAGATAAGCATCCTTGATGTCTATTGATGCTAGAAAATCTCCTTGAGACATTGAAGCAATGACGGAGCGGAGGGATTCCATCCGGAACCGCCTGGTTTTTACGTGCTTGTTGAGCAGTTTTAGGTCCAGAACAGGACGGAACGAGCCGTCCTTTTTTGGCACCACAAACAGATTGGAGTAAAAACCTTGACCTCGTTCCTGAAGAGGAACAGGGATCACCACTCCTTCTGCCCTTAGAGAGCATACTGCCTGCAGAAGGGCATCGGTTCGGTCGGGATGTGGGGAAGTTCTGAAGAACCGAGGCGGAGGACGAGAACTGAACTCTATCCTGTACCCGTGAGACAAAACGTCTGTTACCCACCGGTCTTTGACCTGTGGCAGCCAAATGTCGCAAAAGCGGGAGAGTCTGCCACCGACCGATGATGCGGAGGGAGGAGGCCGAAAGTCATGAGGCAGCCGCCTTGGAAGCGGTTCCTCCTGTTGCTTTCTTTGGGCGTGAGTGAGCCCGCCAGGAATCTGAGCTCCTCTGCTCCTTCTGAGTCCCTTTGGACGAGGAGAATTGGGCCCTGCCCGAGCCTCGAAAGGACCGAAACCTCGACTGTCCTCTCCTCTGTTGAGGTTTGCTTGATCTGGGCTGGGGTAAGGAAGAATCCTTACCCTTGGACTGTTTAATGATTTCAGCCAATTGCTCACCAAACAGTCTGTCTCCAGATAATGGCAAACTGGTTAAGCATTTTTTGGAAGCAGAATCTGCTTTCCATTCCTTTAACCACAAGGCTCTGCGCAAAACCACAGAGTTGGCGGACGCCATTGAGGTACGGCTCGTGGAGTCTAGAACCGCATTGATAGCGTAAGTCGCAAACGCAGACATATGCGAGGTTAAGGACGCCACTTGCGGCACTGATGGACGTATGAGAGAGTCCACCTGCTCCAGACCAGCTGAAATAGCTTGGAGTGCCCACACGGCCGCGAATGCTGGAGCAAACGACGCGCCGATAGCTTCATAGACAGATTTCAACCAAAGGTCCATCTGTCTGTCATTGGCATCTTTTAGTGAAGCCCCATCTTCCACTGCAACTATGGACCTAGCCGCAAGCCTGGAGATTGGGGGGTCCACTTTTGGACACTGGGTCCAGCGTTTGACCACGTCAGGGGGAAAGGGATAACGTGTATCCTTAAGACGTTTGGAGAAACGCTTATCTGGATAAGTATGGTGTTTCTGAACTGCTTCTCTGAAGTCAGAGTGGTCCAGAAAAGTACTCAATTTACGCTTGGGATACCTGAAATGGAATTTCTCCTGCTGTGCAGCTGCCTCCTCCGCTGAAGGGGCTGGGGGAGAAATATCCAACAGTCTATTGATGGCCGCTATAAGATCATTTACCATAGCGTCACCATCAGGAGTATCCAGATTGAGAGCGGTCTCAGGATTAGACTCCTGATCAGCTACTTCTGCCTCATCATACAGAGAAGCCTCTCGCTGAGACCCTGACCAGTGTGATGACGTCGAGGGTCTTTCCCAGCGAGCTCGCTTAGGCTGCCTGGGACTGTCGTCCGAGTCAGAGCCTTCAGCCTGTGATGCCTGAGACCCCCTTGTAGCATGGACTAGAGCCAACTGAGGGGGACCGGGGAACATTGCATCAACAGTGTCCATGGTCTGAGTGACCGGCCTGGACTGCAAAGTTTCAAGAATTTTTGACATAGTCACAGACATCTTATCAGCAAAAACTGCAAACTCTGTCCCCGTCACTGGGGCAGGGTTCACAGCCGTCTCAGCCTGGGCCACTACCACCATAGACTCCGGCTGACGAAGTGGCACAGGGACCGAACATTGCACACAATGGGGATCAGTGGAACCTGCCGGTAGATCAGCCCCACATGCGGTACAAGCAGCATATAAAGCCTGTGCCTTGGCACCCTTGCTTTTTGCGGATGACATGCTGTTGTCTCCTCAGAGCAATAGGGTATAAGCCAAGAAGCGACCGTACAGTGCAATATATAGGTACAGACAAAAAGTACACTAAATAACACTGTGGCACTAGTGGGGTCAGCACTTTTGTGCTGCTTACCGCCCGCTTAACAGCGGGTGTGTGGTCGCCAGAATCCCTTGTCTGGGTCTCCCAGGGCTATGTCCGTTCTCCAGCTCAGACTGCATGCAGGAATGGCTGCCAGCGTCCTGTGAAGAGGGGCGGGCCGTGGGCGTGCTGCAGACAAGAGCGGGAAACTGGCGTCCCACTGTGCCCAGTGAGAGGGCTGGAGTATGTAAATAAGACTCCAGCCCTCGGCGCTGACTGATTGTACAGCGTCTCTCCCCTTCCGTGATTGACAGGGTTGGGGGCGGGAACGAAACGGCGCTAGGCCGCAAAAGCTGGGGACTAGATTTATGCGCGCTGCCGTCGTAAAAGCACGGTCAGCGCGAGTCCCCGGCGCACTACAAGTCTCAGCCGCGCCGCCGCTCCAGGGGCGGTCGGCGCGGTAGTTCCCAACACAGAAAGTCACTCAGCTAAGCTGTAGTGAATAAGACCCAGGCGCGCAGCGCTACTGTCCCCGGCGCACTAGAACACCCAGCAACTCTGGCGTGTGTCTGTGCCTGTCTGTACGGGGACACAGAGTACCTGAATGTTGCAGGGCCTTGTCCCTGACGGCACTCAGCTCCGTATCCAGCAGGATCTCCGGGTCTGTGGATGGAGCCCGGCCTCAGAGTCTGGAGGCCGGTAAGATCCCACTTCCCCAGAGCCCTTCAGGGGGATGGGGAAGGAAAGCAGCATGTGGGCTCCAGCCTCCGTACCCGCAATGGGTACCTCAACCTTAACAAACACCGCCGACACAGAGTGGGGTGAGAAGGGAGCATGCTGGGGGCCCTAGTATGGGCCCTCTTTTCTTCCATCCGACATAGTCAGCAGCTGCTGCTGACTAAACAGTGGAGCTATGCGTGGATGTCTGACCTCCTTCGCACAAAGCTTGAAAACTGAGCAGCCCGTGATCCCACGGGGGGGTGTATAGCCAGAAGGGGAGGGGCCTTACACTTTTAAGTGTAATGCTTTGTGTGGCCTCCGGAGGCAGTAGCTATACACCCAATCGTCTGGGTCTCCCAATGGAGCGCCGAAGAAAGGAGCAAATTCCCACCATGTACACTTCTGATTCCGTCGTTTCACCGCGCTCTAGAGGTAATTTTCTGTCCATATGCACTGTATACAGTATACACTATACCATTGCACAGTACAGTATACACTATATAGCATGTCTATCAATTTGTGGATACAGTATTGTACTCTGATAACCAGTAGAGCCCATTGCTTATACTGCACCTCTCGCACACCAACAATTCAATTGGAAACTAATGTGCAGTTTAATTTGTTTTATATGTTTTTACTATACATTATTTTGTATTCATGACTGTAATAATTTTATATGAATACAGGACATTATTTTGTATTACTGTAATAAGTCTGTATAAATAATATAAGAAGAACTTGGTTTAAGAGCACAGTCCCGGAACCAATTATGCTCGTAATCCAAGTTTCCACTGTACTGAACTATAAAACACTGGGTAAAACAGTCACTGGAAAAGACTTGGGTGTATGTGTGGATGGCAAACAACTTTACTGACCAGTGTCAGGCAGCTACTACCGAGGTTAATAAAATAATGGGATGACGTTTTACCCCTATACAAGGTATCAGTGCGGCCACACTTAGAATACTTTGTACAACTTTAGTCTCTGGTGTATAAGAAGGACATAGCTGAAGTAGAGCGGGTGCACAGAAGAGCAACCTAGGTTATTAAGGGAATGGGTGGCCTGCAATACCAAGACAGGTTATTCAACTCAGGGTTATTCATCTTAGAAAAATGAAGGCTTAGAGGCGATCTTATTACAATGTACAGATATATGAAGGGACAGTACAGAGTTCTCTTTAATGATATTTTTACACCTAGGTCTGCAACAGGGACAAGGGGGCATCCACTATGGTTACAGGAAAGGAGATTTAATCATAATCACATATCCAGATTCTTTACTGTAAGAGCAGTGAAACTATGGAACTCTCTGCCACATAATGTTGTAATGGTTGATTCACTACTAAAATTTAAGAGGGGCCTGGACGCCTTTCTTGATAAATATATTTCTGGTTATGTGCACTAGATTCTATGATGGGGCACTGATCCAGGGAACTTGTTTGATTGCCATATGTTGAGTCGGGAAGGATTTTTTTCCCCTAATGTGGCACTTACTGTCTGCTCCATTAGGTTTTTTGCCTTCCTCTGGATCAACATTGTTAGGTTATGTCATGGGTTGAAATTGATGGACCCAAGTCTACCTTCAACCTTAGACACCATGAAACTATGAATTGTGATTTACTGATGGAGTATCCACTGCGAAACACGCTGAATAAAATCACTTGTCCAGGAATCGGCATCATCCTTTTGTGAACAGCATGGAGGCCTTTAACCCTCTAATCTCCACAATGTAGGGGGCTGCTGCTCCTGTGACCCTTTCGGTCCTACAGTGGTTGTGTCTCTCACAATCTGCCCAGGTGAGCAAGCAATGGCTGAGGTCCTATTATACTATCGTCACAGATAAGACCCTATCTGCGCTTGTCTCCTCAAAAACAAATATATTCAGTTTGGACAATGACATTACAATTTCTTAAAAGGCGTCCAGCCCATAATAGATATGGAGCACCATTGAGAGCGGAGATAGATTTGTGCTAAAATGAAAGCTAATTTGTGGTATAAATGATAGAACATTTGTTGGGCAATGCACCCTCCTGAAGTCTTCTTCCATCACTAATAATAAGCAGCGAGTGAAGCAAAATATAGCAGAAAAAATTGCACGTTTTACACTTAAAATGCAGCAAAGAGGTCTCGATAATTTCCCTCTAGAAGTTTGTGAACATTGTTCATTCCCTATAAGCTGCAGTTGCCGCCAGTGTTACCACCACAATACAGGCCTGGTTTAGGAGATGTCTGCACACATATGTACCGGATTTATCGCACCCAATGATAGGGGAAAGTGGGGGGTGCGTCTTATAGTCCGAATGTATGCTACGGGGAATAAGGGTGGAGGGTGTATGCTGCGGTGGAGCGGGTCATCAGCAGCATGAGCAAGCTGTAGCAGCGCCTACCATGACCACGTGGGCCCGCTCATTAGCCTCTTTTCATATGCACTGCATCCCGACGCCCATCATTTCTCGGCGCTGACAGGTGGGCGGGATGGTGGGTGGGGGGTGCGCGCATACTAAACAGCCGACCCGCATGATCATCCCTGGCAACTACAGCCTGGAGCGATCCTTTGTGGCTGTATTCACTGCCCCCCGCGCATCATCATCAACGCTGGGGGCAGTGAATAAGTATACTCACCGGCCACAGATTCCTGCAGCTTGCAATGTCCTCCTGTCTGCCGGCCCGCTGATCTGTGTGGAGAGTGGTGAGCACAGCGATGATGTCATCACTGTGCGCACGGCTCCACAGGTCACAGAGAGGAAGACGAGCGATGCTGCGTGGAGCGAGGAAAGGTGAGTATAAACACTTATTTTTTTGTGTGCCACAGAATGCGGGCCATATACCAGTATGGGGGTATACAGCAGGATGGGTGTATATAGCAGGATGATGGTATATAGCAGGATGGGGACAAATACCTGGATAGGGGCAATATACGATACCTGGATGTGGGTACATACCAGGGTGGTGGACATATATACAAGGATGGGGATCATATACAAGGCAGGAGGATCATTACCAGGATGGGGTACCTCAGTAGAAAATTTGGGGACATTACCCCCATAAAAGTGTCAGCACCAGATCCTCGCCCCACAACAGTGTGTCATGACCACATTTTTTGCTTAAAATTTTATTTTCCTATTTTTCTGCACTAAAACCAGGGTGCCTCTTATGGTCCGGTGCATCCTATAGTCCGAAAAATACGGTAGGTAATATATGAAGCTCATTACCTTCACATGCCTTTTGGTAAAGCTGCATAGTGTTTTCAGTTTTCTCATTATCACGGTGCTCCTATGGAGAAAAAAAAAAAAGGCGGTTTATGGGTATTCACTATTCAACAGTAGCCTTTATGAGAACATACATCAGTCTAATAAGTGCCCGATATCCCATGTCAGAAGAATTACCAACTTGATATAACTGAATGCACTAGATATCAATTAATAAACTGTAAACAAGAGGGAGATGTGTGAAAACATTAATGGGCCCCTCTCTCATTGCTCTATAGGAACTTAAGGTTGCAGGTCGTTCAATGAATGGGATATAAGAGGCAGCTGAACTGTAAATGCAAATGATAGACTGGAATAAAAAAGAGAATTTTGTTACTTACCGTAAATTCTTTTTCTTATAGTTCCGTATTGGGAGACCCAGACCATGGGTGTTTAGCTTCTGCCTCCGGAGGACACACAAAGTACTACACTTAAAAGTGTAGCTCCTCCCTCTGAGCTTATACACCCCCTGGTAGCCAGTCCTAGCCAGTTTAGTGCAAAAGCTGAAGGAGAATAGCCACCCACAAGTAGAACAGAGTAAGAACCGGAACAACCGGAGACTCTGTCCACGACAACAGCCGGTGATAACACACGGAACAAGAAAATTGCCAACAGGCAACAGGGAGGGAGCTGGGTCTCCCAATACGGAACTATAAGAAAAAGAATTTACGGTAAGTAACAAAATTCTCTTTTTCTTTATCGTTCCTTTGGGAGACCCAGACCATGGGACGTTCCAAAGCTGTCCCTGGGTGGGAATAAACAGAAAAAACTAAGAAGTAGGCGGAGCCTAACTTCACAAGAGGGCGACAGCCGCCTGAAGGATGAGTCTGCCCAAGCTCGCATCTGCCGAAGCATGAGCATGCACTTGGTAGTGCTTCGAAAAGGTATGCAGGCTAGTCCAAGTGGCAGCCTGACAGACTTGTTGAGCCGTAGCCTGGTGCCTAAAAGCCCAAGAGGCACCGACAGCTCTGGTCGAGTGTGCTTTGATCCCCGGCGGGGGAGGCACCTGAGTACCCTGGTAGGCGTCCGAAATGGTCGATCTAATCCAACGGGCCAAGGTCTGCTTAGAAGCAGAGAGACCCTTGCGCCGCCCTGTGGTTAGCACAAAAAGAGAGGTGCACCGCCTAAGCGCAGCGGTGCGAGTCACATAAATCCGGAGAGCACGCACCAGATCTAGAGTATGAACACTCAGAAAAAGCGGAGTCATAATCCAAAATTTATATTAAAAAGGTATACGTTTATTCAGTACAAAATTCATACAAATAACATACAATAAAAACTGGGGGAATGAGGTGCAAGGAGCAGCTAACTACCACAGTAAAGGTAATTGGTGAGCATAAAAAAATTCAAATGGTATGTAGTGCAACCCACATCCGGTGCGATTAACAACAGTGCAATAGTGCCGCAATCTGGTTAGTCAAATCCTTCAACACACTAAAGTAACAACAGTAACCCTAGGAATCCTCCTCCCACCATATACTATAGGCCTGTAACGTTGTAATAAGTATAAGTAATATGGTTATGGAGGCAAGGATCCCAGTGGTCACATAGTGCTATATCGCAGGTGTGTGGATGAAAGACAGGCATCCAGAGCTCAGCACTTAATATTAGGCTAATTACATTGGATGTGTAACAGAGCCGCACAACAGCCAGAGTAAGATGTAAGATTAAAGTAAGATTATAAATGCTCACCCATGATTTGAAAAGTGGTAGGACTGTCCAGGGGGCCCCGACGCTGCGTTTCGCGTAGGGCTTCCTCGGGGGGCCATGCATTGGTTGTGTGTACTGGGCTTTTTAAAGCCCAGAGTAACTGTGAAATTACCGCCACACTCGGCGCATGCGCAGCGCGAGCGGGCAGCACGGACGCATCACTTCCGGCCTCAGAGTGACGTCGCGGGTCAGGGAAAACCCTGGTGACGTCACAGTGTCCCGCCCACATCACTCGGAGAGACCTTCCAGGATACGTCTAAGCCGCCAGCTCCCGGCGCGCATGCGCACCAGCAATTACACAGGCAGAAGGTAAACAGATCATAAAACACGTATTATAGGAAGAGGGATCAGCCATATAGAGTTTACCCAGAATGTAACACATATATATAGTACATAGGGCTGAGCAACAGTTATTCATAGCAGTATACACCATAAAGAGTTTGTTGCCCGGGATGATGAAATCATTAGTTGAGAGAGATATGGATCACATCGACCTACACAGAAAATAGATAAAAGACACAAATAAGAATAAATAAAAATAAACACACAATTAAAAACTAAGGACCCAAAAAGAGAAGAGCTCAGCATAATTTACAAAAATGGGGCAAAGCTCTGTTGCTCATTAAGACCTCCTGGTCTGAGCGTTCCCAGAATATGGATCCAACGACATTCACGTTGTGCCAGGAGGCGCTTCATATCGCCCCCTCTCGCACCAATCTTAACCTGTTCAATGCCCCGGACCCGGAAACCAACAGGATCACAATTGTGGTAGGCAAAAAAGTGCCTCGGTATGGGTTTGAGAAGGGACGGCTCCTCAGCGGTGCGTGCTGCTATGATGTCTCTTACGTGTTCACGTGTGCGAACACGCAGTTCCCTGGAGGTGAGGCCCACATAAATTAAATTACAGGTGCATGTTGCATAGTACACCACATAGGTACTATTGCATGATATAAAATCCAATATTTTAAATTCTCTCAATCCGTCCGCCGAAGAGAATACTGTAGATCTCACCATATTGGAACATGCACGGCAATCACCGCAAGGATAAAAGCCAACCCTTCTCCCACCCACAGCCCAGGGACTGTTCACCTTTGCCACGTAGTGGCTTTTGACCAAATGGTCCTTCAAGTTCATACTTCTCCTTGCTGTCATCAGGGGAGATATAGGTAGAACACCAGCCAATGTTGGCTCAGTGAGCAGAATGGACCAATGCTTCTGTAGGATTTCACGCATCCGCTCCCACCGGTGGTTATAAGTGGAGATAAAGCGTATGGCACCAGGGGATGACTGTCTGGAGGTGGGTGTTAAAAGGTCATTCCTCTTACTAGATTTGGCCCTAAGGTAACCTCTCCTAATGCACCTCCTGCTATAGCCCCTCTCAGAGAACCTATCTCTTAAATCATTGGCCTGTTCCTCAAACAGCGTGCCCGTAGAGCAAATTCTTCTAGCTCTGAGGAGCTGGCCCGTCGGAATTGCCCTAATGGTAGATGGTGTATGGGCCGAGGAGGCGTGCAGGAGGGCATTAACAGAGGTCTCCTTTCTGTACAGGTCAGTATGCACAGTGCCATCAGACTGTACCAAGATTTTTATGTCCAGGAAATCAATCTCCCGTTTGTCAGCCTTATAGGTGAGTCTGATGTTGGAGTCGTTGCAGTTCAATCCCTTCATAAATGTATCTAAATCAAAAAGTGAGCCCTGCCAGATGAACAGTACATCATCGATGTATCTGTACCATCCTTGTACCTGGGGAGCAACGTCTGCCCCGCCGAAGATGCCCCTCTCCCAGAGTCCCAGGAAGAGGTTAGCATACGACGGGGCACACGCCGCTCCCATGGCTGTACCCTGTTGCTGTAAAAAATACCTATCCTTAAAAATAAAAAAATTGTGTGTAAGTATGAACCGCAACAACTCCAACACCAGACCAACCAAGTCCCCATCAAGATTACTCATGGTCAGAAAAAATTGTGATGCCTCCAACCCATCAACATGTTTAATACTTGTGTAAAGGCTTTCGACATCCGCAACCACCAGGAACATATCTGGCTCCAGGGTCATGCCATCCAGACGTTGGAGGACGTCCATAGTATCCCTGACATAGGAGGGCAGCGTTTCCACTAAAGGGTGCAAATAATGTTCGATGAATTTACAAATTGGATCGCATAGCCCTCCTATGCCAGAGACAATTGGACGTCCGGGTGGATTCAGGGGGTCTTTATGAATTTTTGGCAACAGATAAAATGTAGGAATGATGGGATTTTTTACCATAAGACCGTCAAAGACTTTTTTGGTAATGATGCCCGCATTTAGTGCCCGCTCCAGAATCTTCAATAAGATGGAGGAGAAGCTTCCCATAGGGTTGTGGGTCAGAATGGTATAAACCTCCTTACTGCGGAGCTGCCTAAACACCTCACGCTCATATTTCTCCACAGGCCAGATAACCACATTCCCCCCCTTGTCCGCAGGTTTAAAAAGTACGTCATCCCAGGATTTTAACTCGTATAGGGCCAATCTTTGATCCGAAGTAAGGTTATCCTTTTTCTTTTTATTATTAATCTGTTTCAGATCATTAGCCACCAACTGTGTAAAGATCTCAACCTGGGGACAGATGGACAATGAGGGGAATGTGGTAGACCTGGACAGTCCTACCACTTTTCAAATCATGGGTGAGCATTTATAATCTTACTTTAATCTTACATCTTACTCTGGCTGTTGTGCGGCTCTGTTACACATCCAATGTAATTAGCCTAATATTAAGTGCTGAGCTCTGGATGCCTGTCTTTCATCCACACACCTGCGATATAGCACTATGTGACCACTGGGATCCTTGCCTCCATAACCATATTACTTATACTTATTACAACGTTACAGGCCTATAGTATATGGTGGGAGGAGGATTCCTAGGGTTACTGTTGTTACTTTAGTGTGTTGAAGGATTTGACTAACCAGATTGCGGCACTATTGCACTGTTGTTAATCGCACCGGATGTGGGTTGCACTACATACCATTTGAATTTTTTTATGCTCACCAATTACCTTTACTGTGGTAGTTAGCTGCTCCTTGCACCTCATTCCCCCAGTTTTTATTGTATGTTATTTGTATGAATTTTGTACTGAATAAACGTATACCTTTTTAATATAAATTTTGGATTATGACTCCGCTTTTTCTGAGTGTTCATATCTTCTGGAGTATCCACATGTAAGAAATATGTTTATGACATACTGGATGTATTTGATTGTATATATGTTCTGTGTTTTCACAGCTACATCATCTGGTAAAATGGACTTTAAGGCACGCGAACTAACATGGCGTGCACAACTTGACCAAGTGTTTGGGGGAGAAAGTGGTGCAAGCATTGATTTTAACTCTAAGGATTCTACTGATCTTACTAATAAATATAAAGAGCTCATGCATAAGAGACTACGTTTATGGTGGAATAAAGCTTTCCTGGAGAGGTATCTGACCTGTGGCCTCATCCCCAGAGGGTTACGGGTTCAGGTTTTTCCTGCTTTCCTCACGGAGGATGACGCATTTAAAAGTGATTGGGAGGAGCTAGCAACTAACTGCTCAAGGGGGTTCATTACATTGCTGGTAAAATCCAATGAGAATTCCCTAAATGAACTTGATGCTGATCTGGGTACTACCCAGGATGATATTAGGAAATTACTTTCTCCTGAGAGATCTTCAAAATTTTATGCTGATCTCGATGCTGAAATCCTTAAATGGGAAAAAGAAATTATAGGAACTAAGACTTAAAAAATATCAGAGGGATCTCTTGGATTTTCAGAGTAACAAAGTCTATAGGTGGAGGAAACAATATAGAAATCCTAGACAGTTACAACGTGATCGTTCTGCCTCCTTCTCATCGGTCTCGTCTGTTGAGGACAATTCAGTTCGAAGGGAGGATGCTGAGGCTGGGAATGATCGGATGGGCTTTATCAGAAATTTGAGGTCTACTACACAATCAACTAAACGTAAGACAACACCACCTACACAGACTGATAAGAGAGCCAGGAACAGAACTTTGGAGGTAATTAACTTATCCTCCCATTCTATTACCCCTCAACAACGGGAGGTTCTGTCCCTGGGTCTCACATTTGTTCCATCTAATCATTTTGATTATTTTACAGCCTTAAAGGATTTGCACCTCTTCTCAAGGAAAATTATTTTAAAAAAACTACATTCCAAGAACAATCTTTCTGAATTGGGCCTCAACAGTCGAGCTGAACGGGAGGCGGTTCGTGTCCTGGAGGAATTGGCAAGTGAGTCCACTACGGATTTACCAGATAAGTTTCCCCGCTCTATTCTCCCCAGGTCTACCACATTCCCCTCATTGTCCATCTGTCCCCAGGTTGAGATCTTTACACAGTTGGTGGCTAATGATCTGAAACAGATTAATAATAAAAAGAAAAAGGATAACCTTACTTCGGATCAAAGATTGGCCCTATACGAGTTAAAATCCTGGGATGACGTACTTTTTAAACCTGCGGACAAGGGGGGGAATGTGGTTATCTGGCCTGTGGAGAAATATGAGCGTGAGGTGTTTAGGCAGCTCCGCAGTAAGGAGGTTTATACCATTCTGACCCACAACCCTATGGGAAGCTTCTCCTCCATCTTATTGAAGATTCTGGAGCGGGCACTAAATGCGGGCATCATTACCAAAAAAGTCTTTGACGGTCTTATGGTAAAAAATCCCATCATTCCTACATTTTATCTGTTGCCAAAAATTCATAAAGACCCCCTGAATCCACCCGGACGTCCAATTGTCTCTGGCATAGGAGGGCTATGCGATCCAATTTGTAAATTCATCGAACATTATTTGCACCCTTTAGTGGAAACGCTGCCCTCCTATGTCAGGGATACTATGGACGTCCTCCAACGTCTGGATGGCATGACCCTGGAGCCAGATATGTTCCTGGTGGTTGCGGATGTCGAAAGCCTTTACACAAGTATTAAACATGTTGATGGGTTGGAGGCATCACAATTTTTTCTGACCATGAGTAATCTTGATGGGGACTTGGTTGGTCTGGTGTTGGAGTTGTTGCGGTTCATACTTACACACAATTTTTTTATTTTTAAGGATAGGTATTTTTTACAGCAACAGGGTACAGCCATGGGAGCGGCGTGTGCCCCGTCGTATGCTAACCTCTTCCTGGGACTCTGGGAGAGGGGCATCTTCGGCGGGGCAGACGTTGCTCCCCAGGTACAAGGATGGTACAGATACATCGATGATGTACTGTTCATCTGGCAGGGCTCACTTTTTGATTTAGATACATTTATGAAGGGATTGAACTGCAACGACTCCAACATCAGACTCACCTATAAGGCTGACAAACGGGAGATTGATTTCCTGGACATAAAAATCTTGGTACAGTCTGATGGCACTGTGCATACTGACCTGTACAGAAAGGAGACCTCTGTTAATGCCCTCCTGCACGCCTCCTCGGCCCATACACCATCTACCATTAGGGCAATTCCGACGGGCCAGTTCCTCAGAGCTAGAAGAATTTGCTCTACGGGCACGCTGTTTGAGGAACAGGCCAATGATTTAAGAGATAGGTTCTCTGAGAGGGGCTATAGCAGGAGGTGCATTAGGAGAGGTTACCTTAGGGCCAAATCTAGTAAGAGGAATGACCTTTTAACACCCACCTCCAGACAGTCATCCCCTGGTGCCATACGCTTTATCTCCACTTATAACCACCGGTGGGAGCGGATGCGTGAAATCCTACAGAAGCATTGGTCCATTCTGCTCACTGAGCCAACATTGGCTGGTGTTCTACCTATATCTCCCCTGATGACAGCAAGGAGAAGTATGAACTTGAAGGACCATTTGGTCAAAAGCCACTACGTGGCAAAGGTGAACAGTCCCTGGGCTGTGGGTGGGAGAAGGGTTGGCTTTTATCCTTGCGGTGATTGCCGTGCATGTTCCAATATGGTGAGATCTACAGTATTCTCTTCGGCGGACGGATTGAGAGAATTTAAAATATTGGATTTTATATCATGCAATAGTACCTATGTGGTGTACTATGCAACATGCACCTGTAATTTAATTTATGTGGGCCTCACCTCCAGGGAACTGCGTGTTCGCACACGTGAACACGTAAGAGACATCATAGCAGCACGCACCGCTGAGGAGCCGTCCCTTCTCAAACCCATACCGAGGCACTTTTTTGCCTACCACAATTGTGATCCTGTTGGTTTCCGGGTCCGGGGCATTGAACAGGTTAAGATTGGTGCGAGAGGGGGCGATATGAAGCGCCTCCTGGCACAACGTGAATGTCGTTGGATCCATATTCTGGGAACGCTCAGACCAGGAGGTCTTAATGAGCAACAGAGCTTTGCCCCATTTTTGTAAATTATGCTGAGCTCTTCTCTTTTTGGGTCCTTAGTTTTTAATTGTGTGTTTATTTTTATTTATTCTTATTTGTGTCTTTTATCTATTTTCTGTGTAGGTCGATGTGATCCATATCTCTCTCAACTAATGATTTCATCATCCCGGGCAACAAACTCTTTATGGTGTATACTGCTATGAATAACTGTTGCTCAGCCCTATGTACTATATATATGTGTTACATTCTGGGTAAACTCTATATGGCTGATCCCTCTTCCTATAATACGTGTTTTATGATCTGTTTACCTTCTGCCTGTGTAATTGCTGGTGCGCATGCGCGCCGGGAGCTGGCGGCTTAGACGTATCCTGGAAGGTCTCTCCGAGTGATGTGGGCGGGACACTGTGACGTCACCAGGGTTTTCCCTGACCCGCGACGTCACTCTGAGGCCGGAAGTGATGCGTCCGTGCTGCCCGCTCGCGCTGCGCATGCGCCGAGTGTGGCGGTAATTTCACAGTTACTCTGGGCTTTAAAAAGCCCAGTACACACAACCAATGCATGGCCCCCCGAGGAAGCCCTACGCGAAACGCAGCGTCGGGGCCCCCTGGACAGTCCTACCACTTTTCAAATCATGGGTGAGCATTTATAATCTTACTTTAATCTTACATCTTACTCTGGCTGTTGTGCGGCTCTGTTACACATCCAATGTAATTAGCCTAATATTAAGTGCTGAGCTCTGGATGCCTGTCTTTCATCCACACACCTGCGATATAGCACTATGTGACCACTGGGATCCTTGCCTCCATAACCATATTACTTATACTTATTACAACGTTACAGGCCTATAGTATATGGTGGGAGGAGGATTCCTAGGGTTACTGTTGTTACTTTAGTGTGTTGAAGGATTTGACTAACCAGATTGCGGCACTATTGCACTGTTGTTAATCGCACCGGATGTGGGTTGCACTACATACCATTTGAATTTTTTTATGCTCACCAATTACCTTTACTGTGGTAGTTAGCTGCTCCTTGCACCTCATTCCCCCAGTTTTTATTGTATGTTATTTGTATGAATTTTGTACTGAATAAACGTATACCTTTTTAATATAAATTTTGGATTATGACTCCGCTTTTTCTGAGTGTTCATATCTTCTGGAGTATCCACATGTAAGAAATATGTTTATGACATACTGGATGTATTTGATTGTACAGATCTAGAGTATGCAGCGCTTTCTCAAAGCGATGAACAGGGGCCGGACAGAAGGAAGGCAAGGAAATATCCTGGTTAAGGTGGAAGGGAGAGACCACCTTAGGAAGAAAGTCCGGGGTCGGACGGAGAACTACCTTGTCTTGGTGAAAAAACAAAAAAGGTGACTCCGAGGAGAGCGCAGCCAAATCAGAGACTCTCCTGAGAGAAGTTATGGCAACTAGAAAGGCCACCTTTTGAGAAAGACGATACAAAGAAACCTCCCTAAGAGGCTCAAAGGGGGGTTTCTGCAATACCGTGAGGACCAAGTTAAGGTCCCAGGGATCCAAGGGCCGCCGATAAGGCGGAATGATGTGAGACGCACCTTGCATGAAGGTGCGGATCTGAGCCAGCCGGGCGAGACGCCGCTGGAACAGCACTGATAGAGCTGAGACTTGTCCCTTGAGAGAGTTGAGGGACAGTCCTAGCTGCAGACCGGACTGTAAAAAAGACAGAAGGGTCGGCAACGAAAATGGCCAAGGAGAATGGCCGGAAGAGCGACACCAGGACAGGAAATTTTCCAAGTCCTGTGATAGATCTTGACGGAGGAAGACTTACGGGCCCGAGTCATAGTGGAGATGACTTCAGGAGGAATACCAGAAGCCGTCAAAATCCAGGACTCAAGAGCCACGCCGTCAATTTGAATGCCGCAGAATTCGGGCGGAAAAACGGACCTTGCGAGAGCAGGTCTAGACGGTCCGGAAGATGCCACGGCATCTGCACGGACAGTTGGAGCAGGTCCGGATACCAAGCTCGCCTGGGCCAGTCCGGTGCAATGAGGATGACTCGACGGCCCTCCATTCTGATCTTGCGCAGGACTCTGGGCAAGAGAGCTAGAGGGGGAAACACGTAGGACAGACGAAACTGGGACCAGTCTTGAACCAGAGCGTCCGCGGCGAAAGCCTGAGGATCGTGGGAGCGAGCCACGTAAACCGGAACCTTGTTGTTGTGACGGGATGCCATTAGGTCCACGTCCGGAGTGCCCCACTTGCGGCAGATTGACAAACACTGCCGGGTGCAGAGACCACTCGCCACCGTCCACGGATTGACGCCTGAGATAATCTGCCTCCCAGTTTTCTACGCCAGGGATGTGGACTGCGGATATGGTGGACTTTGAGTCCTCCGCCCATTGAAGAATGCGTTGGACCTCCAACATTGCCAGGCGGCTGCGTGTCCCGCCTTGGTGATTGATGTAGGCAACCGCTGTCGCGTTGTCTGACTGGACTCGAATGTGCCTGCCCGCCAACAGGTGGTGAAAGGCTAGGAGAGCTAGAAGCACAGCTCTGGTTTCCAGCACATTGATTGAAAGGGCTGACTCAGACGGAGTCCAAGTGCCCTGAGCTCTGTGGTGGAGATGTACCGCTCCCCAGCCGGATAGGCTGACATCCGTGGTGAGAATCACCCAGGACGGAGCCAGGAAGGAGCGCCCTTGGGACAGGGAGAGGGGGTCGAAGCCACCACTGAAGAGAGCTCCTGGTCCGTGGCAACAGAGCCACTAACCTCTGTAAGGAGGAAGACTGCTTGTCCCAACAGCGGAGAATGTCCAGCTGCAGAGGACGCAGATGGAACTGGGCAAAGGGAACCGCCTCCATGGAAGCCACCATTTGACCCAGCACCTGCATCAGGCGCCTGAGGGAATAAACGAGGGGCCTCAGGAGAGAGCGCACCGCTAGCCGGAGAGACTGCTGTTTGATTAAGGGCAACTTGACAAGTGCCGGCAAAGTCTCGAACTGCATCCCTAGGTACGTGAGACTCTGGGTCGGAGTCAGAGTGGATTTGGGAAGATTGACAATCCACCCGAATTGGGCTAGGGTGGCAAGAGTGAGCGAAACACTCCGCTGACAGTCTGCGCTGGATGGACCCTTGACCAGAAGGTCATCCAGATAAGGAAGCACTGCTAACCCCTGGAGGTGCAGGACCGCAATCACTGCCACCATGACCTTGGTGAATACCCGAGGGGCCGTGGCTAACCCGAAGGGGAGAGCCACGAATTGGAAATGATCCTCTCCTATCGCAAAACGTAACCAACGCTGATGTGACACTGCGATTGGCACATGTAGATAGGCATCTCTGATGTCGATGGACGCCAGGAACTCCCCTTGGGTCATAGAGGCAATGACTGATCGCAGAGACTCCATGCGAAAATGCCGCACCCGGACATGCTTGTCCTGCGAGAAAGCGGCGGCCTTGGAGCAGGGGGGAGTTGAAAGAAAAAATCTGTTTGGAGGGCTGGAGATGTCTCTCACCCACCGATCGGAGACCTGCTTTAACCAAGCTTCGCCAAAGTGGGAGAGCCTGCCACCGACTAAGGACGTGGCTGGAGCGGGCCGAGAGTCATGAGGAAGCTGCCTTAGTGGCAGAACCTCCTGCGGTCTTCTGCGGACGCGCTTTTGGGCGCCAGTTGGATTTCTGATCCTTGGCTGAGTTAGCGGACGAGGCGGAAGGCTTAGAGGATGACCAGTTGGAGGAACGAAAGGAAGGAAACCTCGATTGATTCCTACCCTGAGCGGGTTTCCTGGTCTTGGTTTGTGGCATGGAAGTACTCTTCCCGCCAGTAGCTTCCTTAATAATTTCATCCAGCTGTTCACCAAACAGCCGTGAACCAGCAAAAGGAAGCCCAGCAAGAAACTTCTTGGACGAAGCATCTGCCTTCCACTCTCGAAGCCACAAAATCCTGCGGATAACAAGAGAATTAGCTGAAGCCACCGCAGTGCGGTGAGCAGCCTCTAGCATGGCAGACATGGCATAAGATGAAAAGGCTGAAGCCTGAGCAGTTAAGGTAACCATCTCAGGCATAGATTCCTTGGTGAGGGAATGCATCTCCTCTAGAGAAGCAGAGATGGCTTTGAGAGCCCACACTGCTGCAAAAGTCGGGGAAAACGCGGCCCCCGCAGCTTCATACACAGATTTGGCCAGAAGGTCAATCTGACGGTCAGTGGAATCCTTAAGTGAGGTGCCGTCAGCCACCGACACAACGGTCCGGGCTGAGAGCCTAGACACAGGGGGGTCTACCACCTTTGGGGGCTGAGACCACTCCTTGACCACCTCAGGTGGAAATGGAAACCGGTCATCAGAACCACGCTTTGGAAAGCGTTTGTCAGGACAGGCCCTGGGTTTGGTCACAGCGGTCTGAAAACTGGAGTGGTTAAAGAACACACTCTTTACTCTCTTAGGCGAGGTAAACTGATGTTTTTCTGCCAAAGAGAGTTGCTCCTCTGATACTGGCGGATTGAGATCCAGCACAGAATTAATAGAAGCAATCAAATCACTAAGATATGAGTCACCCTCAGAGAAATCGATGGGATACATAGCCTCCGAGCCCCCAGTGAGGGCATCCTCCTCATCTTGAGAGTCAGCTCTTGAGACAGAGCCGTGGGATGGGGAGGGGGAGGAAACCCTGCGCCTTCTCTTAGAAGGACGGGGTCTGGGATCAGATGATGAATCTTCCGTGAGCTCTGATGGACGGAGGTCAGAGGATAGGAGTCCTCTGTCAAGAGTATTAGAGGCACCCTGAGAGGGGGGCTGATGCATATTCATCAAAGTCCTGGACAAAAGTCCCATGGACTCAGCAAATGACTGGGATATGGACCTAGAAAAGGACTCTACCCAGGCCAGGGGTTCAATCACAGGTGCAGCAGCAGCCTGAGAGACCACTGGGGGTGAGACTCCAGGCTGTGGCACCGCCAAGTTAGAGCAACCATCACAGTGTGGATAAATGCTCGGCTCAGGCAGCAGGAGCTTACATGCAGTGCATGCAGAATAAAGCTTTGGAGCCTTGCTCCTTGTGTGAGACATGCTGCTGGAGTGGGGGCTTTGCAGAGAATGAATCCCAGGGAGAATATACAGAGGTCCACAACCGGAGACCAGCTGTGGCTTACCAGACCGCTGAGCGCGGTGTTGTGTGCCCTCCAGATCCCGAAGCCCGGTCCCCCAGAGCGCAGCACCTCAGCAGAGATGCAGAATGCAGGATGTCCCAGAGCAGAGTGAACTCTGCCTGAGAAATGGCCCCCGGAGCGAAGAGAGGGGGCGGGACTAGGGGCGTTCCTATAAAAGAGCGGGAACTGGAGGGCTATAGAGACCTGCCGGGAAGGAGGGACGCCCCAGCAGCGGGGAGTGTCCCTCCCCTGTGTAGAACGGCCGCCGGGAGGAGCCGAACCTGTCCCTCTGCATGAGTGACATGCGAGGGCAGGAAAACGAAACTAGGCCTCCGGCGAAGCCGGGGCCTAAATTTAAGCGGCGAGGCCGACAAGCAGGCACCATCGGCGCGGTTCTCAGGCAAAAGCTGGAGAACCCGCCGGAAAAGTTAAAAACAATCAAATACAGCATACTCTCCCCTTACAATAAAGAACCGGGAACCCCAACATAAACGTCTCAGGTACTTAGCTGCTGAGACGCAGGGCCATGTCCCTGGGGATGAGTGCTCCGGTCCAACAGAATCCTCAAGGGGCTGTGGATGGAGACCGGACTCCTGCCAGGCATGGAGACCGTGCTGGCTCCCACTTCAAGCCAGAGCCCAGAAGGGATGGTGAAGGAGCGCGGCATGTAAGGCTTCAGCCTTGTAAATCAACCTTAACAACACCGCCGACACAGTGGGGTGAGAAGGGACATGCCGGGAGTCCAGACATGGACCCGCTTTTCATCAAACTCTTTCCAAAAGTCAAACAATCAGATGAGAATGCATGTGTGGATGTATGACCTCCTGAACACAAAGCGATAAACTGGCTAGGACTGGCTACCAGGGGGTGTATAAGCTCAGAGGGAGGAGCTACACTTTTAAGTGTAGTACTTTGTGTGTCCTCCGGAGGCAGAAGCTAAACACCCATGGTCTGGGTCTCCCAAAGGAACGATAAAGAAAATATAAATGCAGCACTTGTTTTTTCTCCCATTTTTCATGAACGGAACTCAAAGATCTAAGAGTTTTTTAGGTACACAAATGGTCTTTATCTCTCAAATATTGTTCACAAACGTGTCTAATTCTGTGTTCATGAGCACTTCTCCTTTGCGGAGATAATCCATCCACCTTTCAGGTGTGAGATATCAAAATGCTGATTAGACAGCATGATTATTGCACAGGTGTGCCTTAGGCTGGCCACAAGAAAAGGCCACTATAAAATGTGCCGTTATACAGTATTGAGGGGGTCAGAAAAACAGTCAGTATCTGGTGTAACCATTTGCATCACGCAGTGCAACACATCTCCTTTGCATAGAGTTCATCAGGTTGCTAATCATGGCCTGTGGATTGTTGGTCCGCTCTTCAATGGCTGAAGTTGCTGGATATTAGCAGGAACCTGAACACGCTGTCGTATACACAGATTCAGAGCATCTCAAACATGGTCAATGGGTGACATGTCCAATGAGTATGCTGCCATGCAAGAACTGGGATGTTTTCAGTTTCCGGGAATGGTCTATAGATCCTTGTAACATGGGTCGGTGCATTTTTAAGCTGTAACATGAGGTGATGGTTGTGGATGAATGGCACAACAATGGCCTCAGGATCTCATCACGGGATCTATGTGCAGTCAAAATGGAACCAATAAAATGTAGCAGTGTTCATTTGTCCATAACATTCGCCTGCCCATACCATAACTGTACTGCGGGCCACTCAGGTTCAGTGTTGACATTGGCAAACCGCTCATCCACATGACACCATACGGTCTGCCATCTGCCCTGTACAGTGAAAACTGGGATTCATTTGTGAAGAGAAAACCTCTCCAACATGCCAGACACCATCGAATGTGAACATTTGCCTACTCCAGTTGGTTACGACAACATACTGCAGTCAGGAGGAGCGCCCGATGAGGATGACGAGCTGCAGATGAGCTTCCCTGAGTTTGGGCAGAAAGTCTTTGGTTATGTAAACTGAATATTGCAGCAGCTGTCCGGATGGCCGGTCTCAGACAATCCTGGTGGTAAGGGAGGCATCAACTGTGCAGGACCGCTCTGTTTACTTACAGAATGCCAATTTAGGCCTAAGTCACACGGCGAGAAAAACGGTGCGGGTGGAGTGCGATAAAATATTGCATCCCACTCGGATCAATATGAGCCTGTGTGTCAGCACCCATGAGCAATTATTTTCTCAGCCCTAATAAGACTGAAAAAAACAATCACAGCATGCTGCGACTGTAATGTGATCCAGGTTTCTCTCGCACCCATTCAAGTGTATGGGGCGGGAGAAAAATCACACTGTACTTGTGGTACACTGGTGTACTGCGAGTGCAGGGCGGGAATCGACAAAAGGGAATAGAAAGGGCACCACCAGATGGGATCTCCAGGTATATAATAAAGCATACAACAAGAAAAGAGAAGGAGTATACCAAAAATTGGGATCACCAATACAATAATACAAGTGAAAAACTGGTTTTTATTATAAACATTATCTCAAAAACTTACTGTGGACATAGCACGGCTCCAGGGACAGGCAGGAGCACACAAACAGACAAATAAAAACATTTAAAAAAGCCGAATGGCAAGATTCCCCAACACGCCAGCCTCCAAAAGAGAATCGCAATAGCCGGCTACGGAGGAGAAAGCGAGAGAAGTCCCTCCCTCCCCATCTCAGTGCCGGCCCGCCCCCCGCAGTTGAGGTCTGCTCGCACAGTCGGACCTCAGTCGCAGGGACACTCACATGACACTCGGCTCTGCTGTGCTGCCAGTGTGAGCAGAGTGTCATGCGAGGATCGCACTAGTGCCCCGTGTGGCCCCGGCCTTACACTTACAGTGGTCAGCAATGTGCAGGACACATCTCACACTACCCCTTATCTCATATTACCACTGCATGAAGAAAGTAGACAGAAGTCACAGAAACATTTTCCACAATTCATCAAAGTGTTTATCCCAGAATACTGGAGTATAACAAATGTTGACCAATGCATGCGAATGCTACTTTTGCATTCATGTCAGTATCAGACAGCTATGCCAAAAGAGGCCGAAGAGGAGCCAGTGTGGGACAGGCCATGGCAAAGTCCACCTGTCAAATTCTTCAAAAGAGGCCATGTTTTCTTACACCTGACTGGAGTAATTTCTGGTGTGCAGCATGACACTGGAAGATGCACCAAAGTCATTAGAGTGCGCATCTTAATGAATTCTGCACAACTTATTCATGCATGCCCATCATTGCAACAGACATACAAAATGCCGGCCTTAGTGAGTCAGGGACACAGAGGATGACTATGTCTGAGATGATATACTGACAGAGTCCTGACAGCACTCCTTACTTTTGCATTCATGTCTATAGAGGCAGCAGTCTAGACCCTTGGGAAGGGTTTTCCAGCTAAGAATGATATGACCTGGTACAAAGCGCAGAAGAACTGTGAATACGCTGAATCACCAAGACAGGAGCAGTGCCAAATAGACCTAGCCTGTGCACCAAGGAGGACCACAAAGCTTCAGTCACCTTGCCAAGCTGCTGGATTGTCCTCTGTCTTATTTCCAGCTCACAGGACATTTGCTTCTTTAACTTCTCGTACTCATTAATTTTGTTAGTTAGAGTCTTTTTCTCTTCACGCATTGCAGAAATCTGGAAAACATTTCAAAAAAGATTAAACTATCGTCTGCAGCATTAATAACCCCACATTACAGATCAGAGAACCCTTCCAATGTCACTTTTCCCTTGAAAGTGTTGTTATAATGTGTCTTCTCAGTCTTTTTTTTCGCAGAGTCTTTGCCACATCAGAATTTTTTTGTTTGTTTAACATGTATGTATACAATAATAAGTGGCTTCTATTCAGAAGCCATTAAAATATAACTTTTATGCATTACTTTTAATAGAAGGTTAACTGACAATATATGAGACAGGAATCCATGGCTTTGAATATCCTACTAATGTCAGACGCCGGGCTATGTACACAAGTACTAGGGAGAAACACACACACATACACACACACACAGATATGTGTGAGTGTGTTTATCCATAGTACTTGTGTACATAGCCCGGTGTCTGACATATTAGGATATTCAAAGCCATGGATTCCTGTCTCATATATTGTCAGTTAACCTTCTATTAAAAGTAATGCAGAAAAGTTGTATACATTTATACATATATATACACACACACACACACACACACACATATATACATTTTATATATATATATATATATATATATATATATATATATATATATACATATATATATATATATATATATACACACACATATACACACACACCCACACGCATATACAGTACATACATACACCTGTATGATTCCATGAGTCCAATGTTGTCAATACAATTGAAAAAAAAAATGATATATTTTTATTTACTTTTTTTATTGTATTGATTACAGTGGGCTTTTATAGGATCGTATAGGTCCTGGCAATGTTGCACTTCACAACTTATAGGGTGCCATCCTCTGTGGACAGGTAAGGACAAACCGCTACTCAAAGGGAATCTGTCACCAGGTTTTTGCTCCCCCATCTGAGAGCAGCATGATGTAGAGACAGAGACCCTGATTTCAACGATGTGTCGCTTACTGAGCCGTTTGCTGTTATTTTCTAGACGTTATACAGAGCTCATGAATATGCTGGACTACATGCAGCACGCCAAGTAGTCCTGCAATGATAATCTCCTGCTGATTAGTGATTTTTCCCAAATCTACAATAAGCAGCCCAGTAAGTGACACATCGCTGGAATCAGGCTCTCTGTCCCAACGCTATGCTGTGTTCAGATTAGGTGGCAAAAACCTGGTGACAGATTCCCTTTAAGCCCTACTTATATCACTCTCTATGTATTATATTGTGAGCTATCTTGCTTTTAAAAGTAATTAATAAAGTTATATTTTAAAGAGGGTTTTTTACTTTTTGTTTGTGCAATTTTGGACCCCCCTCATTCTCCTTGATTTTTTCCAAATTCTATGCAAGTCACCTGATCACTTCTTTTAACTGCTTTACAACTTTGGAGACCTTGTGCGGTTAAAAGAGCAGAAAACTGAAGATATGAACAGCAAGTCTCTTTTACACTGCGGTGCACATGTTCATTATTTTGGGCATTTCTTTAAATCTTTGACAAGCAGATTACAGAGTAGACCAGCTTGAAAAAGGCATCATGTGCACATATTCTAAAGTCTGCATTAGAGCTGTAAAGGTGCTTTACACGCTGCGACATCGCTAACAATATATCGTTGGGGTCACGGTGTTAGTGACACACATCCGGCGTCATTAGTGACATCGCAGCGTGTGACCCCTAGGAGCGACGATCAACGATCACAAAAACGTCAAAAATCGTTGATCGTTGACACGTCGCTCCTTTTCATAATATCGTTGGTGGTGCATGCCGCTGGTTGTTCATCATTGCGGGATCACACATCTGTGTGTGACACCGCAGGAACGACGAACATCTCCTTACCTGCGTCCACCGGCAATGAGGAAGGAAGGAGGTGGGCGGGATGTTACGCCGGCTCATCTCCGCCCCTCAGCTTCTATTGGACGGCTGCCGTGTGATGTCGCTGTGACGCCGCACGAACCGCCCCTTAGAAAGGAGGCGGATCGCCGGCCACACCGACGTCGCAGGGAAGGTAACTCCGTGTGACAAGTACAGGTGTAAGCGATGTTGTGCGCCATGGGCAGCGATTTGCCCGTGACGCACAACCGACTTGGGCAGGTACGCTCGCTAGCGATATCGCAGCGTGTAAAGTGCCCTGTAGACAAAAAATGGGAGTAGATATTACATCTATTCGAAATTTTGTATTACGAATTGGAGCAATACAAATACGAGGCTGCAGCGGTGTACACGCCGCTCAATGAACTGCACCTTCACACTAATATTACCAACCATTATATTTTATGGACGGATAGAACAGAAATGAAAAATATTACGGAACAAATGACTAACGCAGTGGAGAAGGTAAAAAACAACTTACAGAATAATAGAGGGTGTATATGACCCTGCCAATACCTAAAAACTTGATGATAGTCTTACTACTAATACAATCGCTCACCTCCTTTTCCACCTGCTGCATTTGCTTTTTGGCATCAGTCAGTTTCTCCTTCACCTCTATGTAGTCCTCCTCTTTTCTCTGCAGGTCTAGCTGTGCCGCTTTTAATTGACTATCTTTTTGTAAAAGGTCTTTCTTTAACCTTTAAACACACAAAAAGAAGTCAATGGAAAAAAAAAAACCACAAAACTGCTCACATTCTGAAAAAGGACAGATACAAGGCAGCGTGGGGCGTTTCATCAGAAGACCCGTCATGCTTACATAAAACCTATTTCTTATTATCTCATACAAAGTCTCGCTCCTGTTATAATGCTATGAATGAGAGCGAGCGCAATTTGACTTCAAAAATCAATATGTCATTTACAAGACATAAAAGGAAAGTTTTGGCCAGAACGAAGGATGAAAATCAAGCAACCTTGACAGCCCAGCTGCCCGCAGACTTACAGTGCGACGTCTCCCGCTGACTCCTTGACTTGCTTCTCCCGCTCACTCGTGGTCGTCTCCGCAGCTGTAAGTTCTTCTTGCGCCGCTCTAATCTTTTGTTCTAAGTCGCTCTTCTCGTCATTTAATTTCTTCTGGTTCTTTGCACAGCCTGTGTGTTCTGCCTGGAGATCTGCCAAGCGTTTCTCCAGCGTTTCAATGGCAACAGATTTCTCTTTGCTCTCGTCTTCCAGGCTGCTAAGCTTTTCAGACCTCTCTTTGTAAGAATCCACGAGGAGTCGCAGGTCCTTTATCTGCTGGCTGTGTGATAATAACTGATTCTTATAGTCAATTTCTTGCATTTTAAGGCTTTCCAAATGCTTCGTTGTTTCTGACAATTGTTCTCTAAGCTGGACGATAAGTTCATCTTTTTCAGAGACTTTGGCAGACATGTCGCTCTCTTTTTCGGTTTGCAGTACACTCATTTCGCGTTTCAGGTCATCAAGCTGTTTCTCAAACTGAAGTAACCGCTTGTTCTTTTTGGAGGATTCTTGAAGAACATCTTGACACTTCTTCCAGAGACCTTCGATGGCATTATAAAAAGCACTCTCTCGCCCAGATGGCATTTTTCCCTCTTGACTTTCAATCTGTCCAAGGTTCCTCTTGGTTGACTCTTCTATTAGATCAGTTAGATTAAAAAGCTCCATCCCAGCAGAGCCTGGCCTAAGATCAGTCTTGCCAAAGTCTTCTAACTTACTTTGTATAGTTGTGATCTGGGCAACCTTGTTGGCAATGTTTATTTGGTTCTGATCCACCTCCAGCTTCAGCATATTAACAGTTCCTTCCATGCTGAGGGTGAGATCTTTCTGTATTTGCAGTTCAGAGACCGTGCTTTTATTTTTCGATTCCAAGTCCACCATCTTCTTTTCATATTCAGCGAGCTTTTCTTCCAAGTCCACCACAGACTGAGTAAGTTTCACCGTTTGAACTTTATAATTTTCATTCTCAGCTTTGATATCTTCTAATTCACGCAATACGGGGCTTTCATCTACGTTCTTCAAGGGATCGTTGTGCTTTTCTTCGGTTTTCATTCGATCATCAGGATCAATAAAATCTAAAAAGTGTAAGTTAGAGCTTGGTTAACAAAATAAAAAAAAAATCATTACAGTAGACTAAAAATAAAAACAAAATTGCATTTTATCATAATGTTCATGGTTGAAAGCACCTCTAAGAATTTCTAATTAACCTTTCGAGAAGTCAATGTTCCAAAAGGAAAGGAGACAGTTGCAGACTCTGTAGTGCCAAGAAATGTGTAACAATGAATATGGGAACAGACATGCATCACTGCTATGAAAACCATGTAAAAATTTAGACACTTCGCACACAAAAATGACCAGTTTTACACGAGCCCAATGGCCAGCAGCAAGGTGACCTCTTTGTCAGCAGTTGGATTTTGGGGTCACATGAAACTGCCCATTTTTATGTGCCAAGTGTCTCAATGTTTCTCATAGCAGTAATGCATGTCTATATTCCTATATTCATTGTTCCACATTTCTTGGCACTGCAGTTTGCGTCTCCTTTTTGTTACCGTGTTTCCCCGAAAGTAAGACAGTGTGTCTTACTTTCTTTTTACCCCCAAAAGTGCCACTATGTCTTACTTTCGGGGTATGTCTTATATTGGAAAAAATCCCACAGCAATCGCAGCAAGTCTCCATGTAATGTACCGTATGGGGAATTGCCGCGATTGCGCCCTAAGTGTACCGCAAGTTAAGGAAACTTAACCACCAGCGGCTGCACATGAGGGCACTGAGGCTGTGTGATTTTGTATGTTGTCCATGGTCCTGATGGACCACGGACAACATTACTGCAACATTTCAACATTTCTCGGTAGCCGAGCGCCCGACCGCCGGCATGTGTCAGCTCTCAGCTGAGCGCTAAGCCGCCGGCATGTCAGGGCGTTCAGCTGAGCGCCAGACCGCCGGCATGTGTCAGCTCTCAGCTGAGCGCTAAACCGCCGGCATGTCAGGGCGTTCAGCTGAGCGCCCGACCGCCGGCATGTGTCAGCTCTCAGCTGAGCGCTAAGCCGCCGGCATGTCAGGGCGTTCAGCTGAGCGCCAGACCGCCGGCATGTGTCAGCTCTCAGCTGAGCGCTAAACCGCCGGCATGTCAGGGCGTTCAGCTGAGCGCCAGACCGCCGGCATGTGTCAGCTCTCAGCTGAGCGCTTTGACGGCGGCATGTCAGGGCGCTCAGCTGAGCGCTTTGCCGCCAGCATGTCAGGGCTCTCAGCTGAGAGCTGTCACATGCCGGCGGCATGTCAGGGTGCTCAGCTGAGCGCTCGGCCGCCGGCATGTTAGGGCGCTCAGCTGAGCGCTTTGCCGCCGGCATGTCAGGGCGCTCAGCTGAGAGCTGTCACATGCCGGCGGCATGTCAGGGTGCTCAGCTGAGCGCTTTGCCGCCGGCATGTCAGGGTGCTCAGCTGAGCGCTCGGCCGCTGTAACTGTACTGTAAAGAGGAAAATAAATAAATAAATTTTTACTACGTCTTACTTTCGGGGTACGTCTTACATTAGCCGACCCCCCCAAAACCCCCACTACGTCTTACTATCGGGGGTGTCTTACTATCGGGGAAACACGGTAGTATGTGTCATATTCAGTTTGCACCTGTTCACATTAGAAAAGTAGGATGTTCCATCAGTTTTTCTTAGACCAAAAGGAAATTAAAAACGATCAATGAGCTTAAAAAGGGGAATTATAAAAGGGCATTTATTTTTTTTTAATCCACAGGCTTGGAGTGCTGAAAAACTAACAAATATACTCACCCCCTCTGCTCCAAACTTGGCTCCCCATATCTGCCCCCGTTCTTAAAGGAAATCTGTCATAAGGTTTTTGCCACCTAATCTGAGAGCAGTATAACGAAGGTGCAGAGATTCGGATTCCAGCGACCTGTCACTTACTGGGCTTCTTAGTGTAGTTTTGATTAAATTATTGTTTAATCAGCAGTAGATTATCATTAGAGGACTACTTGTTGTGCTGCCAGGTAGTCCAGCATATTCATGAGCTCTGTATAACTGCTAGATCTACAGCAGAAAACATTGATTTTATCAAAATGACAGCAAACAGCTCAGTAAGTGACATCGCTGGAATCAGGGTCTCTGTCTCGACATTCTGCTGCTTTCAGATGGGGGAGCAAAAACCTGGTGACAGATTCCCTTTAAGCTATGTGCCCACGGGATTCTGTACCCGCGGATATATCCGCAGGTACTGCCGCAGGTTTCCAGCAGCTAATCCTCGGAATTCGTAGATATTCATAGCTGCGGGATTCTAGTGAAATATCTGCGGTAAACCTGCGGACATTTGTGCGACTTACCTGCGGAAGTCCCGGCCTCTATCTCCATAGTGGAGGGCCGGGATTTCCGCAGGTAATTCTGCAGGAGTAATTGACATGCAGTTATGTGCGGCTGCGGGACATCCGCAGCATATTCCGCAACAGCACATACCACAGCATGGCAACAGCACTCCCCATGTCCCATATGATAACATGTACTTGCTGAAACCTGCAGATTTATCTAGAAAATGCAGATAAATCCCCAGGTTTTCCGCGGCAAATTCCGTTGTTACAGAGTCCCGTGGGAACATAGCCTTAAGCTGCAGCACCGACATCATGACTATAGGGCAGCAGCTAATATTGGGCACAAGATCACTGAGCCAAGGAGCAGTCAACGTGTTATATAGATTATTACCAATTATTCAGCTAAAAACCTCTGTCCTTATAATACTAGCCTTTAAATAAAGGAAACAAGAGCTGCATTTATTATGATCTACTTGCTGCTGCTCCTCTGAATATTTTATTTCTATCCCTCACAAGGTTCCAGTGATATTTGATATTTTTATTTAATGCTAATTTTTATAGCTTGGAGCACGGGACCACAGCTCACGGGATTGACTTCAGGATGCTCCGCGTTATTACCCATCTCCAGGCTCCGATCGTAAAGACCGGAAAAATTAGCACAAATAAGCCCATAACCCTACAACCATATACTGAAATTTCTTCCGACACGTTTTGAAGGGTAGGCCCCTTCTTGGCATACCCTTTGAAATGCGTCAGAAGAATTGAGGCTGCCAGGCTCCTGTAGCAACTCAGTGACATCACCCATCCACGCCACCCTGAGGCAACTCTAGCAGCCGGAGCGTCCTCAGCTGCAGGGGCGCGCAGCAGCTGATCGGACGCAGGATTCCCGATCTGCCCCACAATTGTTGCACCATCCCTGCAGCTGAAGCACATTGGATCCCCCACGGATCAACTTTCAAGGTGATCGGACGCAGGATCCCTGATCCGCTCCACCTCTATCAGGACCTCCTCGCAGTGTGAGTGGCATCATCTCTTCCCCACACACGTTCAACAATACTATCGACTGTAAGTTTCTCCCGCCTTCCTATATCTATCAAAAGGACATTGAGGGCAGTCACTTATTATTTTTGCGGACTCTTGTTATCCAATGTTTGGATAGAGGAATGTGTCCCCTCTTACACATGCCTTGATTTTGTGTTTTATACTTTATTATTTGTTATTTACATGGATATATTAATATTCTACATTACTGTTCCTCTTTCCATATCTAAGGTTCCATTTTATTCTGTGCAATCCAGCTCATCTCCCCCCCTCCTTTGTCCATAGTCATTTTTTAGTAAGTTTCACAATCATACCCTAAGGAGGTGCAGTTTTCTTTTCTTTTATAAATAAAGGGCTATATAGCCATTCTAACATGGATCTTTAAATGATTACACCAGCCACAACATGCTAAAGCTGCTTTCACACATCCGGTTTTAGCAGAGCCGGCCAATCCGGCTCTAAAACCTATGCAACGGATGCGGCGACAATACCACATCCTTTGCATAAGTTTTTGCCATGCGGCCCGGCCGGTTTTTGCCGCTTGCGGCAGGCTACAGAGCATGCACAGTGGAAAAAACCGCAGGCGGCGGCCGGATGTGGTGTTTGCCGCAGGACGCCGCATACGGCGTCCATAGGCATGCATTGCAAATCGCGCCGCATCGGCTGGATACGGCGCGATGCGTTTTTTTTTACCGGACCAAAAAACGTGCCAACGTTCCATCCGGCCGCCGCATCGGCTAAATCTGCCGCATGCGGCAAAAACCGGACCGAACGCAAGCCAATGCGGCACAATCCGGCACTAATGAAAGTCAATGCAAAAAAAAAAAAAAAAAACGCAACCTGCGGCAAAAAAAAAAAAAAACGGTTGCGGTTTTTCTGCAAAGAGCCAGATTGTGCCGCACAGGAAAAAACGGATGTGTGAAAGCAGCCTAAGAGTATATTGACACAAGGGGTATTTGCTGCAGAGAGTTCTGCAAATATGAAAACTCCATTTCGTATTTTTTTTAGTATTTTAAAACTTGACAAGGCGTTATGCCCTGAGGATCTTTGGAGGTTGTGTCCCGAAGCCCTATAAGTCAAAACACTTGTCATGTAACCTGACAAACGGTACCAGAGCCACTTTACAATATACAAAGGGTGAGAAATGTTATACAGTGTAATCCACTTGCTTCGCTCTCCTAGTACGTGACCAATTGTGCACATTAATCATTCAGCAAGACAAGATTTAAAATAATCAGTTACTGGAAGCCATTATACTACATTGACGCTTTATAACATCTATGACTTTAAAGGTCAAATATTTGTTTTTTGTATATTGCCAAGTTTGTAACAAACTATGTGTTACGGGGGGACCGGCAGATTAGGACCAGGGGGTATATATCCCAATCGCCAGTCGGGCCCACCGTGCTCCAGATGGCAATGGAGCTGCTGGCACCCTGTGGGTTAGGCGGAGACTATACTGTAGAGCTGATGACTCAGAGATAACCCAGGAGACCTGGGAACCGATCACGTGTGTAGGGACACGTCAAACCGGAAGACAACCCAGTTAGCGTTTCGGTGGAGCGGGCGCTACTCAGACCACGTTTGTAGGGAGCACGTCAGGCCGGATGGTAACCAGTTAGCGGTGACCGAGAAGACCGCTGCGACAGCGCCCTGTCGGCCACGTGTGTAAGACACGTCAGGCCGAGCGGTCCTCTGATTAGAGTTTCTGGTGACCACTCGACTGGCCACATGTGTGAAGGACACGTCAGACCAGGTAGTCATACCAGTAGCATTTGACTGGGAAGCAGAGAAGGGAAATAGGGTTCACACACCCAATCCAAGAACACCCTGTTAACTCCACAGGGGTTCTGGAATACGCTGTCCGTGTGCGTAGAGGGCACAACCAGAAGGCGGCAGCAGGTATGCTGTCCGTGTGCGTAGAGGACACAACCGGACAAGTGACGTAACAGCCGCAGTAAAGTTAACACCACTGGACTGCTATAGCACAACTGGAACGGCAGTAAGGAAGCACGACGCCTGACCTTGATGTGCTGAGCCAGAAATCTTGGCGTGACAGGCACCGCTCGCCTAGCCCTACCTACCGCTTCCAACAAAGCTTATGCCACCATGAACTCCAAGTGAAGACTGCGCACCTCCATGTTGTCTCCAGCCCCATTTATAACCTGGGTCCGCCCCAAACCCAGGGTGGAACCACCAAGGTCCAATAGCAGAGTGCCATGTCATCAGCGACGTCACCAGCGGCCTATCCGTAACCGCCATGTCATTGATGACCTCATGGCAGCCACACCCCAAACACTTCACTAGTCATTGTCTGACGACCAATGGTGAGGTGCCGTGTCATGGGGTCGGGCCTCTGCGAGGCAGTCCAAAGTGGCCACATCATCAGGACACTTGATGTGGGTCGGCCTATCAGAGCCTGCCACCTCACGGACATGCCCAGTGAGGTCCTTACCGGACCTAGCTTCTGATGCACTAAGTGCCTGAGCATGCTCAGTAGCCTGAACAACAGTCTCGGAAATCAGACAGAAAGCAGACCGAAGTGCTCGGTTCAGGCTACTGAGCATGCTCAGTAGGCACATCCCAGAACTTAGACACGGCACGATGTCCAAGTACCTGTGCAAAGAGGCTTTTCGAACTAAGTGTAGGAGCATGCTCAGTAGCCTGAACCGAGCACTTCGCCTCAGAAATGGCACTATCAGGCTGAGCATGCTCATTAGGCGAAACACTGGACTTAGGCTCTGGCTGGGGTAAATCGGCACACGCATGCGCACTAGCCGCCTCTCCACACTTAGACGTGAAGGAGGAAGCAGCCAGCTCGATGACCCGAGGCACGGTCAAGATCTGCAGCCGGCGCCTGGGCGCAACAGGAACCACAGCAGGCTGCTTGCGGCTATGGCGGCGCCGATTCGTAACACTATGTTACAATAACAGTAAGGAACAAAAGGACTTAGTGTAGTCACACTTAAAGAGCACCAAGCAGCAGGATTTTCCTATATGAACTAAAGCCAGTGCTATACTGGCGCTATCATGCGGATTCTATACATACCTTTAGTTGTGAAATCGGATGTATACTTTCTGAAATACAGGCAAGGAAAGTTTGGGAAAGGCACTGTTACTTGATTGATAGGTTCAACACAATATTTAATAGGGGGGCCGGGTTTTGCTAGTTAATCCCGCCCCAGTCTGCCTGCCTATCCTTCCTCTCCCTGCCTCTGTAATTACAGGAGGAGGAAGGCGGAAGGAAGGACAGGCAGGCAGACTGGGGCGGGAATAACTAGAAAAACCCGATCCATCTATTTGATATTCTGTTGCACCTCTAATCAAATAACAGTGCATTTCCCAAACTTTACTTGCCTGTATTTCAGAAACTATACATCCGATCACACAATTAAAGAATCAGCATGATAGTGCCAGTATAGCACTGGCTTTAGTTTATATAGGAAAATCCTGGTGGTTGATCCTCTTAAAAACCACCAACAGGATCTTAGATTTTACAGCTGAAGGACTGTAACAATTTTTGCGTTCTTGAGTTAAAGGGGTTTATCCACGGACAAAGTACGTTAGTCAAAAGATCATGAAATAAAAATACATTCCACAATTGGAAGTGTTAAAAATGTTCCTGTGCTGAGACTCTTATACATGTGCCCCTCCTATGTACTGTGTAATGGCCGTGTCTGACCGTACAGGAGCATGGTCTGCTCAGACCACAGCTCCTGGGCAGGGGGAGGAAGTAAAAGTGTATACAGATATTACAACACAGGATCACAGCTGATTCTTTGGGAGGTAAAACATGGTTCTTAAACAGGTAGAGAAATGTTTTATCTCACAGAAACCATCAGCTGTGATCACATGCTCTTGTCTGTATACGCTCTTCCTCCCTTGTCCTTGAGATGTGCTAGGTTTAGACCAATCCCCTGTTCAGACAGACACGGCAATTACACAGGACATAGAGGCACATTTATAAGATTCTCAGCACAGGAACATTTTTTAATTTGCATTATCCCAAGACCTATTGATTAAAATTTACTTAGTTCATGGTTCACCATCTTTAAATGGAATACGTCAGCAGGTTTTTGCTACATCATATGAAAGCAGTATAATTTAGGCAGAGACCCTGAATCCAACAATGTATCCAACTTAGTTTCTGGAGTGCAGCGGTTCAGACTGCTTTTATATTTAACACGCAGCAGAGCCAAGGAAGATGCCCCCGCCCACACCAGGGTCTCTATGCACAATGTCTATCGACCGTGTGGTGCTAATCAGAGGGGGAAGGGACATGATCGGACGAATGCTAATGGGCCAGCTAGTCACAGCCACGATAATCAACAGCTCCACTTTATTTAAGCAGAACAAAGCTAAAAATGAAATACATAGGGGTTAAAAGACAGAACCTGAACTAACTCCTGCTGTCCTTAGATTACATATCAAAAACCTGCTGACAAATCCCCTTTAACACTTGTGTCATACTGCAGATAGGAGAAGAGGCTTTTGCTGCAGACAGATACAGAATGGGGTGACTTTTCTCTTAAAGCGATGGCAGTTGCATGCCTCATTGCGACATTTTTCTTTCTTCTGATTATACCAGCGATCACAAACCTCAGTGCTGATTTAATAAAGGTCATGTAAAACTGAAACATTCCTATGTTATGCCCCATATTGAACTGTGATTTCAATACATTTTACTTGAATCCACATACTGGAGTGCTGGATTTCCCTTTTATTGCATTACTAATGGGACGGACCCTATACAAGCACCCAAAGCCTAGGAGTGCCGTACTTTCCTGTCTAGACATATACAGGATAATAATCAGCAGGGGAAGGACACATGCAAAAGTTAAGAACTGCAGACATATAGATATTTAAATATAAGAACTGCATTACCTTATAGGTGATACCAAGGAGCTCACTCATGAATGTTATATACAATCCCTATCCTAAAGTACCACAAAAAGGGTCAGGATTTTGAGATCTCATCCCTGAACCTACTGTCCAATATTATGGAAATCCAAAAGTCAAATAAAAAGCATTTCAGTTGGTTACACACTTTAAAGAGGGGGAAAGGTGGGGGGTGAAGAAACAAAACACTGCAGCTCCTAAAAGGGGTGGTTCACTACTCTGCAATAGTGGTCACATCCCTGTAAAACATATAGGGAAGGCTTTTGTTAAATACCTTGTTCAGTCAATTCTGCCTCTGAGTGGCGCTATTGCGGTCTTCTCATCCCCATGAAGTGACACCCGGGCTTCGTGACCTCTGAGATCTGGTGAGGTCATGTCAACGTCCAGGTGACCTGACCTCACCGAGGCGGCCCCAGTCTTCCTAAGTGACAGGGCTGTGGGCGGGGGTTTCACCGCTCATCACAGGGCAGCGTGTCACATGCTCTCCCCCTCACTGCAGAGCCCCGCAAGGAGGTGATGCTGGGCTGTGACTAGCGGTGAAATTCCACCCACAGCCCAGTGACTCAAGGAAGCAGATGCCGGCCTCGGTGATTAGTGTCAACTGGAAGTTGACGTGACATCACCGGATCTTAGAGGTCACGGAGCCCGGGGGTCACTTCATGGAAATAAGAAGACCGCAATAGTGCCGCTCACAGGCAGAATTGGCTGAACAAGGTATTTAGAAAAAGCCTTCCCTATCACTTTTACAGAGATGTGACCTCTATTGCAGAGTAGTGAACTACCCCTTTAAGTCAAAATTAAACTTGGATTTAAAAAGTGCCACTCCAGCAGTTTTAATTTTCAGTCTATCAGTAAAAGTAAGTTTATTGTGTGCTTTAACAATATTAATCTGTGTTATTTTGCGGTTTACAGTGTTGCTCCGATCCCTCACATGCAACATGTGATTGCCGCTCTTTCTTGCTCGCTGACGCATCAGTTATGTGCTTTCTTGAAAGCATTCTCCAAGAACGTAAATCAAATTGATCCTAAAATTCAATTTGATACCCATCCTAGTAAAGTGTTAACAGTAGTAACAGTGTGAGGAAATAAACCATTTCCTCAGATGACAGCCCAGAGGACTGAGGCAGAGAGAAAATCCTTTGTGCTCAGTCAACAGAGAAGAACTGTCAGTTGAGAAGTCTCTGGAACTGTGTTTTTCTTAGGCTACTTTCACACTTGCGTTGGACGGTTTCCGTTGCGATCCGCAGCCTTGAGGAATTACGGTAACCATTGCAGGAATCCGTTATATTCCTCATAGACTTCTATTAGCTACGGATAGCAACGGATGGAATTGCATTGCATCCATCCCGTGGCACATCAGTTGTTTTGACGCTGACCGCTAGTGACCGTCGGGCGGATGGAACGCTGCATGTAGCGTTTTTCTGTGCTTGGCGGAGTGTCAAAAAAACGCAACTTGCAGGAATCCGTTGGTGTCCGTTGTTTTAATAATTGATGCCTATGGTGGTGGATTCCGTTAGAATCCGTCATTTGACGGATTCCGTTAACGCATCCGTCTTTACACAACTGCGCATGCTCAGATGTGTAAAGTCAAGGAAAAAAAAAAACCTATAGCGGATTGCGTTATTTTGTACGATCTGTAGCATCCGTTGTGCCACTATATGCAACGCATCCGTTGCATCCGTCACACAACGCAATGCTACGGATCCCGTCCAACGCAAGTGTGAAAGTAGCCTTAGACTACAGCCTGTCCTTACACTTGATTAGGACAGGCTACTGTTTGAATTATGTGATGGAGGCCACTTTATTACATACTTTGAGAACCTCTTTAAATACAAGTCTCGTTCTGAGTCTCAGACACTGTGAAAGTGACTCCCAATACACAGAAAAGCTGAGTGAGCTGTCTGGGTACAACAGAGGATTGGAGCAGTGCCGGAAACAGCACAAGACTGGGAGCAGTAAGTATTTGAATGCAAACCCAGCACACAGTATTGCTGTATAACAAAGTAAAATTTAAGAAAAAAAAAAGGAAAAAAAAAACAAACAAAAAAACCAAAACACTGGAGTGGTACAAAAAAGCAAGAAGTATAATAAAACGACCTAAAAGAGTGCAGTGTATTTCCAATCATCCCTAAATATAAGCCCATGCATGCATCTTTAATGATTCCCCATTTACTGTTGTGTTCTGAGGAGTTTTTATATAAGGCTATGTGCCCACGGGGACAGTGTCCTGCGGATATATCCGCAAGACATTCCGCAGGTGCTCCCAGGAAACCGCACCACAACTTCTGTCTGTTTCCATGCTGCGGAATGTCGTGCGGATATGGTGCGGGCTTTCTGCATTGAGGATACAGTTCCATGGCTTTGACACTGCATCCTCAATGCAGAACAAGTGCTGCAGTGATCGGGGTGCTCATACTTACCTCCATCATGCAGCACTTCGCTTTCCGGCGGCCGGGTCACTCTCTCAGCGTCTGGTTCACTGTGCTGGAGGTGGGCGGGCCTGAACTAGCTCCGGCTGTCACATGACCGAAGCTCGTGCAGGCCCCGCCCACCTCTTCCTTCCTGTACCTGGCTGGATCCACCGCGCTGCTGTACACCGGACGGAGAAGTGACTTGGGTCTCTATCAAGGCAGGTAAGTATATGGGACCCTGCGGAGAAATCCGCAACAATAATTGACATGCTGCAGATTTTTCCGCACGAAAATCCGTTGCGGAAAAATCCGCAGCGTGGGCACACCATTTCCCAAATGCCATAGAAATCGCTGGGGAGTAGCTGTGCTGCAGATTTCTGGAAAATCCGCGCATTTTCCGCAGCGTGGGCACATAGCCTTATCTTTAAACAGGTTCATCCACTATTTGTATATGTTCAGTATAGGTCGACAGATCAGTGGGGGCAAGACTCCGGGTACCGAATTAATCAGCGGTTTCTGGTTAGATGTGATCCATTGCCCTGCCATCCGCCCATTTTGAAATGAAGAGGGGATCTTCAGTACCCAACTACATCCACTATACAGCTGACATAACTGGGCAGAGCCGTGACAGATATCAGGCCCCCACCAGCATTACATTGGGAATAGCTTATAACTGATCGGATATTGATGACTTATTCTAAAGGGAACCTGTCAGGTGCAATATACACCAGAACCACAAGCAGTTCTTGGTATATATTAGTGATTCCTGACTAACCGTCCCTGTATACACTAGCATAGATGAAGAGATATTTAGAAAAAGTATTTCTAAAGATCATATATTATATGCTAATGAGCGCGAGGACTAGTTCCGAGGGAGTTTGTTCCCTTAGCTAGTTGGCCCACATAGCATGGTAGCACATCCCTGTGGGCATACTAACATGCTAATGAATGGGCAGCGACGCCGCACATACCTCATTCTTCATGGCGGCTGGCAGAGGATGGATGTACACTGGGCATGATCCAGAGTTCTCAGCACTTCCGGTCATGCGCACTATAGCTCACTGAAGCCAGGAAGCTTACACCCGGCATCAGTTTAGAGGGCATGATCAGAAGTCCTGAGTACTCCGGATCATCCATCCTCTGCCGGCCGCCATGAAGAGTGAGGTATATGTGCGTCGCTGCGCATTTATTAGCATGTTAGTACGCGCACAGGGGCCTGCTACCATGCTATGTGGGCCAACTAGCCAAGGGAACAAACGCCCTCAGGACTAGTCCCCACACTCATTAGCATATAATATACGATCTTTACAAAGAAGGGAATTTTGTTTACTTACCGTAAATTCCTTTTCTTCTAGCTCCAATTGGGAGACCCAGACAATTGGGTGTATAGCTACTGCCTCCGGAGGCCACACAAAGTATTACACTTTAAAAAGTGTAACCCCTCCCCTCTGCTATACACCCCCCCATGCATCACGGGCTCCTCAGTTTTGGTGCAAAAGCAGGAAGGAGGAAACTTATAAATTGGTCTAAGGTAAATTCAATCCGAAGGATGTTCGGAGAACTGAAAACCATGAACCAAGAACAATTCAACATGAACAACATGTGTACACAAAAGAACAACAGCCCGAAGGGTACAGGGGCGGGTGCTGGGTCTCCCAATTGGAGCTAGAAGAAAAGGAATTTACGGTAAGTAAACAAAATTCCCTTCTTCTTTGTCGCTCCATTGGGAGACCCAGACAATTGGGACGTCCAAAAGCAGTCCCTGGGTGGGTAAAAGAATACCTCGATAAAAAGAGCCGAAACAACAGCCCCCTCTTACAGGTGTGCAACCGCCGCCTGAAGGACTCGCCTACCTAGGCTGGCATCTGCCTAAGCATAGGCATGCACCTGATAGTGTTTCGTGAAAGTGTGCAGACTCGACCAGGTAGCCGCCTGACACACCTGCTGAGCCGTAGCCTGGTGCCGCAATGCCCTGGACGCACCCACGGCTCCGGTAGAATGGGCTTTTAGCCCTGAAGGAATAGGAAGCCCAGAAGAACGGCAGGCTTCAAAAATCGGTTCCTTGCTCCACAGAGTCAAGGTTGACTTGGAAGCCTACGACCCCTTACGCTGGCCAGCGACAAGGACAAAGAGCGCATCAGAGCGGCGCAATGGCGCCGTGCGAGACACGTAGATCCGGAGTTCTCTCACTAGATCTAACAAATGCAAATCCTTTTCATATTGGTGAATTGGATGAGAGCAAAATGAAGGATAAGGAGATATCCTGATTGGATGAAAGTGGACACCACCTTAGGGAGAAAGTCCGGGACCGGACGCAGAACCACCTTATCCTGGTGAAAATACCAGAAAAAGGCCTTTACATGACAGCGCTGCAAACTCTGACACTCTACGGAGTGAAGTAACCGCCACTAGAAATGCCACGTTCTGCGAAAAAACGTGATAGAGAGCCATCCCACAGCGGCTCAAAAGGTGGTTTTTGAAGAGCCTGTAGAACCATGTTGAGATCCCAGGGCTCCAGCGGACGCTTGTAAGGTGTGACTATGTGGCAAACTCCCTGCAGGAACGTGCGGACCTGCGGAAGCCTGGCTAGACGCTTTGAAAAAACACGGAAGCGCCGAGACTTGACCTTAGAGAGAGCCGAGAGACAACCCTTGTCCAATCCCGATTGAAGGAAGGAAGAAAACTGGGTAAGGCAAACGGCCAGGGGGTAAACCCCCTCTAAGAGCACCAGGCTAAAAAGATCCTCCAAGTTCTGTGACAGATCTTGGCTGACCTTGGTTTCCTGGCCTGTCTCATAGTGGCCACACCGTCAGGTTGAGGGCCGCAGAATTCAGGTGGAAAAAATGGCCCTTGAGATAGCAAGTCTGGTCGGTCTGGGAGCGCCCACGGTTGCCCCACCGTGAGATGCCACAGATCGGGGTACCACGACCGCCTCGGCCAATCTGGAGCGACAAGAATGGCGCGGCGGCAGTCGGACCTGATCTTGCGCAACACTCAGGGCAGCATTGCCCGAGGAGGGAATACATAGGGCAGTAGAAACTGCTACCAATCCTGAGCTAAGGCGTCCGCCGCCAGAGCTCTGTGGTCCTGAGACCGTGCCATGAATGCCGGAACCTTGTTGTTGTGCCGAGACGCCATGAGATCGACGTCCGGCGTTCTCCAGCGGCAACCGATCTCTTGAAACACGTCCGGGTGGAGAGACCATTCCCCCGCGTCCATGCCCTGGCGACTGGGGAAGTCTGCTTCCCAGTTATGTACGCCCGGAATGTGAACCGCGGAGATAGTGGAGGCTGTGGCGCCCACAGCAGAATCCGCCGGACATCTTGGAAGGTTGGACGACTGCGAGCCTTGTGGTGGAGAAGAAACGTTCCCCATCCTGACAGGCTCGCGTCCGTCGTGACCACAGCCTAGGATGGGGGCGGAAAGGATTTTCCTTTCGACAGAGGAGTGGGGAGAAGCCACCACTGAAGTGAGGTCTTGGCTTCCAGAGACAGAGAGACGTTCCTGTCTAAGGACGTCGGCCTCTTGTCCCATTTGCTGAGAATGTCCTATTGGAGAGGACGCAGATGAAATTGCGCAAATGGAACTGCCTCCATTGCTGCCACCATCTTCCCCAGGAAGTGCATGAGGCGCCTCAGGGGGTGCGACGGGGCCCGAAGCAGGGATTGCATCCCTGTCTGCAGCGTCCGCTGTTTGTCCAGCGGCAGCTTGGCCATCGCTGAGAGAGTATGAAACTCTATCCTGAGGTACGTCAGTGACTGGGTCGGAGACAATTTTGACTTTGGAAAGTTGATGATCCACCCGAAACCTCTGGAGAGAGTCTCCAGAGCAACGGTCAGACTGTGTTAACAAGCCACCCAAGAGGGTGCTTTGACTAGGAGAACGTCTGGGTAAGGGATCACCGAGTGGCCCTGAGAGTGTAGGATCGCTACGACGGAGCCATGACCTTGGTGAAGACCCGTGGGTCTGTCGCCAGGCCGAAAGACAGTGCCACAAACTGAAGGTGTTCGTCCCCGATGGAGAAACGCAGGAAGCGTTGATGCTCTTGAGCGATCTGCCATGGAGATAGGCATCTGTGATGTCGATTGATGCTAGGAAGTCTCCTTGGGACATCGAGGGAGGGATTCCACGCGAAACCGCCTGGTTGTCACATGTTTGTTGAGCAATTTGAGGTCCAAAACGGAACGGAATGAGCCGACCTTTTTTGGTACCACGAACAGATTGGAGCAAAAACCGCGACCGCGTTCCTGAGGGGAACGGGGATCACCACTCCTTCTGTTGTCAGAGTGTCCACCGCCTGAAAAGCGCAACGGCCCGTTCGGGGGGCGGAGATGTTCTGAAAAGAAGGGAATTTTGTTTACTTACCGTAAATTCCTTTTCTTCTAGCTCCTATTGGGAGACCCAGACAATTGGGTGTATAGCTTCTGCCTCCGGAGGCCACACAAAGTATTACACTTAAAAGTGTAACCCCTCCCCTCTGCTATACACCCTCCCGTGCATCACAGGCTCATCAGTTTTGGTGCCAAAGCAGGAAGGAGGAAACTTATAAATTGGTCTAAGGTAAATTCAATCCGAAGGATGTTCGGAGAACTGAAACCATGAACCAAAAGAACAATTCCACATGAACAACATGTGTACACAAAAGAACAACAGCCCAAAGGGAACAGGGGCGGGTGCTGGGTCTCCCAATAGGAGCTAGAAGAAAAGGAATTTACGGTAAGTAAACAAAATTCCCTTCTTTGTCGCTCCATTGGGAGACCCAGACAATTGGGATGTCCAAAAGCAATCCCTGGGTGGGTAAAAGAATACCTCGATAAAAAGAGCCGAAAAACAGCCCCCTCTTACAGGTGGGCAACTGCCGCCTGAAGGAGTCGCCTACCTAGGCTGGCATTTGCCGAATCATCGGCATGCACCTGATAGAGTTTCGTGAAAGTGTGCAGACTCGACCAGGTAGCCGCCTGACACACCTGCCGAGCCGTAGCCTGGTGTCGCAATGCCCAGGACACCGACGGCTCTGGTAGAATGGGCCTTCAGCCCTGCAGGAATCGGAAGCCTAAAAGAACGGTAGGCTTCAAGAATCGGTTCCTTGATCCACCGAGCCAAGGTTGACTTGAAAACCTGAAGTCCCTTACTCTGGCCCGCGATAAGGACAAGAGCGCATCAGACCGGCGCAGGGGCGCCGTGCGAGAAATGTAGAGCCGGAGTGCTGTCACCAGATCTAATAAATGCAAATCCTTTTCCCATTGGTGAACTGGATGCGGACCCAAAGAGGGTAAGACGATATCCTGATTGAGATGAAACGGGGATACCTTAGGGAGAAAGTCCGAGACCGGACGTAGAACCACCTTATCCTGGTGAAACACCAGGAAGGGGGCTTTGCATGACAGCGCTGCTAGCTGAGACACTCTTCTGAGTGATGTGACTGCCACTAGGAAGGCCACCCTTTGCGAAAAGCGAGATAGAGAGATCCCGCATCGGCTCGAAAAGTGGCTTCTGAAGAGTCGTCAGCACCCTGTTAAGATCCGAGGGTGTTAACGGACGCTTGTAAGGTGGGACCGGAAAGCGCCGATACTTGTCCCTTGAGAGAGCCGAGAGACAAGCCCTTGTCCATTCCGGATTGAAGGAAAGAAGAAAAGTGGGCAAGGCAAACGGCCAGGGAGTAAAACCCTGATCAGAGCACCAGGATAAGAAGATCCTCCAAGTCCTGTGATAGATCTTGGCGGACGTTGGTTTCCTGGCCTGTCTCATGGTGGCAATGACATCTGGAGATATCCCTGATGACGCTAGGAGCCAGGACTCAATGGCCACACAGTCAGGTTTAGAGCCTCAGACTTCAGAAGGAAATATGGCCCTTGAGGCAGCAAGTCTGGTCGGTCTGGGAGTGTCCACGGTTGACCCACCGTGAGGTGCCACAGATCCGGGTACCACGATCACCTCGGCCAGTCTGGAGCGACGAGGATGGCGCGGCGACAGTCTGACCTGATCTTGCGTAACACTCTGGGCAGTAGTGCCAGAGGAGGAAATACATAAGGCAGTCGAAACTGCGACCAGTCGTGAACTAGCGCGTCTGCCGCCAGAGCTCTGTGATCCTTGGACCGAGCCATGAATGCCGGGACTTTGTTGTTGTGCCGAGACGCCATTAGATCGACGTCCGGCGTTCCCCTGCGGCAACAGATCTCTAGAAACACGTCCGGGTGAAGAGACCATTCCCCTGCGTCCATGCCCTGGCGACTGAGAAAATCTGCTTCCCAGTTTTCTACGCCCGGGATGTGAACTGCGGAGATGGTGGAGGCTGTGGCTTCCGCCCACAGCCGAATCCGCCGAACTGCTCGGAAGGCTTGACGACTGCGTGTGCCGCCGTGGTGGTTGATGTACGCAACCGCCGTGGCGTTGTCCGACTGAATTCGGATCTGCCTGCCCTTCAGCCACCGCTGGAACACCTTTAGGGCTAGATACACTGCCCTTATCTCCAGAACATTTTTCTGAAGGGAGGACTCTGTCGGAGTCCAGGTTCCCTGAGCCGAGTGGTGGAGGAAGACCGCTCCCCACCCTGACAGACTCGCGTCCGTCGTGACCACAGCCCCGGCTGGGGGCCGGAAGGATTTTTCCTTCGCCCAGGAAGTGGAAAGAAGACACCACTAAAGAGAGGTTTTGCTGCAAGGGAAAGAGAGATGTTCTTGTCTAGGGACGTCGACCTCCTGTCCCATTTGCGGTGTCCGATAGAATCGGACGCAGACGAAACTGCGCAAGGGAACTGCCTCCCTTGCTGCCACCATCTTCCTCAGAAAGTGCATGAGGCGCCTCAAGGGGTGACTGGGTCCGAAGGAGAGATTGCACCCCTGTCTGTAGTGAACGCTGACTATGCAGCGGAAGCTTCACTATCGCTGAGAGAGTATGAAACTCCATCCCGAGGTAAGTCAGTGATTGGGTCGGTGTCAGTTTTGACCTTGGAAATTTGATGATCCACCCGAACCCCTGGAGAGTCTCCAGAGCAATGGTCAGGTTGTGTTGACATGCCACCCAGGAGGGTGTCTTGACTAGAAGATCGTCTAGGTAAGTGATCACCGAGTGGCCCTGTAGGACCGCCACCACTGCTGCCATGACCTTGGTGAAGACCCGTGGGGCTGTCGCCAGGCCGAATGGCAGTGCCACGAACTGAAGGTGTTCGTCCCTGATGGCGAAACGCAGAAAGCGTTGAAGCTCGGGTGCGATCGGCACATGGAGATAAACATCCTTGATGTCAATAGATGCTAGGAAGTCTCCTTGTGACATCGAGGCTTCAGAGTGTTCACCGCCTGAAAGAGTGCATCGGCTCGCTCGGGGGCGGAGATGTTTTGAAGAAACGAGTCGGAGGACGAGAGCAGAGCTCTATCCTGTAACCGTGAGACAGAATGTCTCTCACCCATCGGTCTTGGACATGTGGCCACCAGGCGTCGCAAAAGCGGGAGAGCCTGCCACCGACCGAGGACGCGGTCTTGGTGAGGCCGAAGTCATGAGGAAGCCGCCTTGTGACTTAGACCGCCATGCAGAAGAGTTCCTCCAGCCCTCCTTGTTGGACGTGGAGGAACGGAACTTTGCTGAGGACCGAAATGACAGAAACCTTTCGACTGGGGCAAGGACGAGACCTTCCCTTGGACTGTCTAATAACTTCATCCAATTGCTCGCCAAACAAACGGTCGCCAGAAAATGGCAAACCGGTTAAGAACTTCTTGGAAGCAGAGCCTGCCTTCCATTCACGTAGCCACATGGCCCTGCAGACTGCCACCGAATTGGTGGATGCTACCGCTGTACGGCTCGCAGAGTCCAGGAACGGCGTTCATGGCGTAGAACGAAAAAACCTACGCCTGAGAAGTGAAGGACACAACCTGCGGGACAGAGGTATGTGCAACCGCAATAATCTCAGCCAGAGAAGCTGAGATCGCTTGGGGTGCCCTCACGGCTGCGAAGGCTGGAGCAAAGAAGGGAATTTTGTTACTTACCGTAAATTCCTTTTCTTCTAGCTCTTATTGGGAGACCCAGACGATTGGGGTATAGCTACTGCCTCCGGAGGCCACACAAAGCACTACACTAAAAAGTGCAAGGCCCCTCCCCTTCTGGCTATACCCCCCCGTGGTATCACGGGTTCTCCAGTTTTAGTGCCAAAGCAAGAAGGAGGAAAGCCAATAACTGGTTTAAACAAATTAACTCCGAGTAACATCGGAGAACTGAAAAACCGTTCAACATGAACAACATGTGTACCCGCAAACAACAAAAACATCCCGAAGGACAACAGGGCGGGTGCTGGGTCTCCCAATAAGAGCTAGAAGAAAAGGAATTTACGGTAAGTAACAAAATTCCCTTCTTCTTCAGCGCTCTATTGGGAGACCCAGACGATTGGGACGTCCAAAAGCTGTCCCTGGGTGGGTAAAGAAATACCTCATGTTAGGGCTGCAAAACAGCCCTCCCCTACGGGGGTGTCACTGCCGCCTGCAGGACTCTTCTACCTAAGCTGGCATCCGCCGAAGCATAGGTATGCACCTGATAATGCTTGGTGAAAGTGTGCAGACTGTACCAGGTAGCTGCCTGGCACACTTGTTGAGCCGAAGCCTGGTGTCGTAATGCCCAGGACGCACCCACGGCTCTGGTTGAGTGGGCTTTTAGCCCTGAAGGAACCGGAAGCCCCGCAGAACGGTAGGCCTCAAGAATTGGTTCTTTGATCCATCGAGCCAGGGTGGCTTTAGAAGCCTGCAACCCCTTGCGCGGACAAGCGACAAGGACAAAAAAGTGCATCGGAACGGCGCATGGGCGCCGTGCGGGAAATGTAGATTCTGAGTGCTCTCACCAGATCTAACAAACGTAAGTCCTTTTCATACCGGTGAACCGGCTGAGGACAAAAGGAAGGCAAGGATATATCCTGATTAAGATGAAATGAGGATACGACCTTAGGGAGAAACTCCGGAATGGGGCGCAGCACTACCTTGTCCTGGTGGAACACCAGGAAGGGAGCCTTGGATGACAGAGCTGCCAGCTCAGACACTCGCCGAAGCGATGTGATCGCAACGAGAAACGCCACCTTCTGTGACAGGCGAGAAAGGAAACTTCCTTCAGAGGCTCGAAAGGCGGCTTCTGGAGAGCAACTAATACCCTGTTGAGATCCCATGGATCTAACGGCCGCTTGTACGGGGGTACGATATGACAGACCCCCTGTAGGAACGTGCGCACCTTAGAAAGACGTGCTAGACGCTTCTGAAAAAACACGGATAATGCCGAGACTTCCCCCTTAAGGGAGCCGAGCGACAAGCCCTTTTCTAACCCCGATTGCAGGAAGGAAAGAAAAGTAGGCAATGCAAATGGCCAGGGAGACACTCCCTTGGCCGAGCACCAGGTTAAGAAAGTCTTCCACGTTCTGTGGTAGATCGTAGCAGAGGTGGACTTCCTAGCCTGTTTCATGGTGGCAACGACCCCTTGGGATAATCCTGAAGACGCTAGGATCCAGGACTCAATGGCCACACAGTCAGGTTCAGGGCCGCAGAATTCCGATGGAAAAACGGCCCTTGGGACAGTAAGTCTGGCCGGCCCGGTAGTGACCACGGTCGGCCGACCGTGAGATGCCACAGATCCGGGTACCACGATCTCCTCGGCCAGTCTGGGGCGACGAGTATGACGCGGCTGCAATCGGATCTGATTTTTTGCGCAGTACTCTGGGCAAGAGTGCCAGAGGTGGAAACACATATGTGAGCCGGAACTGCGACCAATCTTGCAGTAAGGCGTCTGCCGCCAGAGCTCTGTGATCGCGCGATCGTGCCATAAATGCCGGGACCTTGTTGTTGTGCCGAGACGCCATTAGGTCGACGTCCGGCACCCCCCAGCGGCGACAGATTTCCTGAAACACGTCCGGGTGAAGGGACCATTCCCCTGCATCCATACCCTGGCGACTGAGGAAGTCTGCTTCCCAGTTTTCTACGCCCGGGATGTGAACTGCGGATATGGTGGATGCTGTGTCCTCCACCCACATGAGGATTCGCCGGACTTCCTGGAAGGCTTGCCGACTGCGCGTCCCTCCTTGGTGGTTGATGTATGCCACCGCTGTGGAGTTGTCCGAGTGGATTCGGATCTGCTCTCTTTCTAGCCACTGCTGGAAAGCTAGTAGGGTAAGATACCCTGCCCCGATTTCCAGAACATTGATCTGAAGGGTGGACTCCTGCTGAGTCCACGTCCCCTGAGCCCTGTGGCGGAGACAAACTGCTCCCCACCCTGACAGACTCGTATCTGTCGTGACCACTGCCCAGGATGGGGGTAGGAAGGATCTTCACTGTGACAATGAGGTGGGAATAAGCCACCATTGCAAAGAGTCCTTGGCCGTCTGGGAAAGGGAGACTTTCCTGTCCAGGGAGGTTGACTGCCCGTCCCATTGGCGGAGAATGTCCCCTTGCAGTTGGCGCAGATGAAACTGCGCAAAGGGAACTGCCACCATGGCTGCCACCATCTTCCGTAGGAAGTGCATGAGGCGCCTTAAGGGGTGCGACTGGCCTTGAAGGAGAGACTGCACCTCTGTTTGCAGTGAACGCTGCTTGTTCAGCGGAAGCTTCACTATCGCTGATAGAGTGTGAAACTCCATGCCGAGATACGTTAGTGATTGAGTCGGTGACAGATTTGACCTTGCCAAATTGATGATCCACCCGAAAGTCTGGAGAGTCTCCAGCGTAACATTCAGGCTGCGTTGTCATGCCTCTTGAGAGGGTGCTTTGACGAGTAGATCGTCCAAGTAAGGGATCACCGGGTGTCCCTGAGAGTGCAAGACTGCTACCACTGCTGCCATGACCTTGGTGAACAGCCGTGGGGCTGTCGCCAGACCGAATGGCAGGGCTACGAACTGAAGATGGTCGTCTCCTATCACAAAACGTAGAAAACGTTGGTGCTCCGTAGCAATTGGCACGTGGAGATAGGCATCTTTGATGTCTGGTGAGGCAAGGAAATCTCCTCGAGACATTGAAGTAATGACGGATCGGAGGGATTCCATCCGGAACCGCCTGGCGTTCGCATGCTTGTTGAGCAGTTTTAGGTCCAGAACAGGACGGAAGGAGCCGTCCTTTTTTGGAGCCACAAAGAGATTGGAGTACAAACCCTCGCCCTCGTTCCTGAGGGGGGACAGGGATCACCACTCCTTCTGCTCTTAGAGCGTCCACCGCCTGCAGCAGGGCATCTGCTCGGAGGGGAGGTGGGGCCGTTCTGAAGAATGGAGTCGGAGGACGAGAACAGAACACTGTCCTGTGCACGTGAGCACAATGTCCGTCACCCACCGGTCTGTGACCTGTGGCAGCTAAATGTCGCCAAAGGCGGGGGAGTCTGCCATCAACCGCGGATGCGGAGAGAGAGAGAGAGCTGAGAGACATGAGGAGACCGCCTTGGTAGCGGTTCCTCCGGCTGCCTTCCTTGGGCGTGATTGAGCCCGGCCGGAATCTGAGCCCGTCTGAGGCTTTGTAGCCCTTTTGCACGAGGACAATTGGGACCTGCCCGAGCTTGGGAAGGACCGAAACCTCGACTGTACTTTTAGGACAGCATTAATAGGGTAAGTCGCAGTGCAGACATTACGGGGTTACGGACGCCTCTGCGGTACAGATGTACATGTGCTCAAGGCCAGCTGCGCAAGAACAGCTGAAAAGGTTAGGTTGCCTATACGGCTGTGAATGCCGGAGCAACCGACACGCCGATAGCCTCCTAGACAGATTTCAACCAGAGTCCATCTGTCTGTGAATGGCATCTTTAAGTGAAGCCCCATCTCCAGTGCAACTATGGCTCTAGACGCAAGCCTGGAGATTGGAGAATCCACCTTTGGACCCTAGGTCCAGCGCTTGACCACGTCAGGGGAAAAGGGATAACGTGTATCTTAAAAACGCTTGGAGAAGACGCTTATCTGGTAAGCGTGGTGTTTCTGGACTGCTTCTCTGAAGTCAGCGTGGCCAGAAAAATACTCAATATCCGTTTGAGATACTGAAAAGGGACTTCTCCTGCTGTGAAGCTGACTCCTCCACTGGGGGAGCTGAGGAAGAAAGATCCAACCTTCCATTGATGGACGCTATAGGATCATTCCGTATGGCGTTACCATCCGGTGTATCCGGATCGATAGCGATGTCAGGATCAAAGTCCTGGAGAGCTGCCTTATCATACAGAGAGTCCTCCTGGGACCCCCCCGTTCCAAATGAGGTTGGTCAGGAAGATTGCCCATGGCCTGTCTGGACTGCAAATCTCTATCTTATGACAATATATCTGTCGAAACTGCAACTCCGTCCCTGTCCTTGGACAGGGATGACAGGTGGTTTCTTTGGCCACGACTAGTAGAGACCCCGGCAGACGAAGTGCTAGAGACCCCGGCAGACGAAGTGCTACAGGGGAGCATGCACACAATGGGACGGTGTCATGAACAGCATCCCATGTAGTAAAAACAGCACTGAAAATCTGTGTTGCTTTTTTGCCGCTGCCGACTAGCCATCTAGAAGTATATAGCCAAGATTGGTGACCGTACAGTGCAATGTATAGCATACAAGCATAAAGTACAAATGAACACTGCAGCACAAGCAATACAAGCAGCATAGAGGCCTGTGCCCTGGCACCTCTGCTCTTCTGCTGCTGTAGACTAGTCATCTAGGGGAATATAGCCCAGAAGAGTGACCATACAGTGCAATGTATAGCATACAAGCACAAGTACAAATGCACACTGCAGCCCATGCAATACAAGCAGCATAGAAAAAAAAAACAAAAACCTGTGCCCCAGCACCCTTGGTTTTCTGCTGCTGTAGTCTAGCCATTCCAGGAGAATATAGCTAAGACTAGCGACTGTACAGTGCAATGTATAGCATACAAGTATAAACACAAATGAACACTTCAGTACGTGCAATACAAGCAGCCTAGAAAGCCTGTGCCTTAGCACACCTGCTTTCCTGCTGCTGATGTGTTGCTCTCCAAGCGGGCATATAGCGACCTATGCAGTTAAAATACACATGTACACACTGCAGTATATATTGGGGTCAGCACTATGTGTGCCGCTTACCGCCCGCCTATAAGCGGGTGTATGGTCGCCACCGTCCTGCCTGGTTGCCGAAAGTCCGAGCTCGGACTGCAGTAATGGCTGCCGGCGTCTTCCCCAGCTCGTGTGAGGAGGGGCGGGCCGTGGGCGTGCCCCAAGTCAGAGCGGGAATCCGGCGTCCGACAGTGTGCAGTGAGAGGGCTGGAGCATGTAAATAAAGCTCCAGCCCTCGGCGCTGCTGATTGCTCAGCGTCTGTCTCCTTCCCTGAGTGACAGGGAGGGGGCGGGAACGAAGCGGCACTAGGCCGCAGAAGCCGGGGACTGGATTTATAAGCGCCGCCGCCGTAAAAGCGCGGACGGCGCCCAGTCCCCGGCGAACTACAAGTCCCAGCCGCGCCGCCGCTCCCGGAGCGTCCGGCGCGGTAGTTCCCAATACACAAAGTCACTCAGCAAAGCTGCAGTGACTGTAACCCTTTACTGTCCCCGGCGCACTAGCACACCCAGCAAGTCTGGAGTGTGCTGTTTCTGTGTGTCCGGGGACACAGAGTACCTGTAATGGTGCAGGGCCATGTCCCTGAACGGTACTCCAGCTCCGTATCCAGCAGGTTCAAATGGGTCTGTGGATGGAGCCCGGCGTCAGAGCTTTGAGGCCGGCAGGATCCCACTTCCTCAGAGCCCCCCAGGGGGATGTGGAAGGAAAGCAGCATGTGGGCTCCAGCCTCCGTACCAGCAATAGGTACCTCAACCTTACAACACCATCAACGGGTGAGAAGGGAGCATGCTGGGGGCCCTATATGGGCCCTCTTTTCTTCCATCCGAAATAGTCAGCAGCTACTGCTGACTAAAATCTGTGGAGCTATGCATGGATGTCTGACCTCCTTCGCACAAAGCTTGAAAACTGGAGAACCCGTGATACCACGGGGGGGTATAGCCAGAAGGGGAGGGGCCTTGCACTTTTTAGTGTAGTGCTTTGTGTGGCCTCCGGAGGCAGTAGCTATACCCCAATCGTCTGGGTCTCCCAATAGAGCGCTGAAGAAAGATGCGACAATGGCTTCATAGATGGATTTCATCATAAGCTTTATTTGCCTGTCAGTGGCATTCGTGAGAGATGGACATCTGCCACTGATACTACGGATCTAGCCGCCAGCCTAGAGACTGGAGGATCCACCTTGTGACACTGAGCCCAACCCTTAACAACGTCAGGGGGGAAAAGGGTAACGCGTGTCATTAAGGCGCTTAGCAAGCGCTTGTCCGTAAAGTTCTGTGCTTCTGGACGGCCCCTCTGGAGTTAGAGTGATCGAAACACGCACTCCTGATGAAGTCGGGGAAGGTTCCCAGCGGGCCTGCTTAGCCTATCAGAGGCCGCGGTCCGTGACGGAGTTCTCACCGTGGGATTTGGGTGTTACCCCAGGAGCCCCTTGTGTACCGACCCAGAGGGACCCGGGAGCGATGAACTCACAGCTCCCTGGCCGTGTGTTATCGGTCTGGACTGTAAGGCTTCCAGTATCTTAGCAGACCCTCTGTCCATAGACTGAGTCCTGGAATGTGAAAGCTACTCAGAGATTTGCTGATTCCGACATGCAAACTCTGTCCCTGTCAACTGTGCAGTGGAAACCGGCAGTACCACCTGGCCGAGGGTCCCACCAGTGCCGGAGGCTCCGGCTGAGTGAGTGCCCCCGGGGCCAAGCATTGTACACAATGAGGGTATGTGGAACCTGCCTGTAATATAGCCGCACAAGAGGTACAGGTTGTAAAATAAGCCAGTGCCTTGGCACCCTTACTCTTTAAGAGCAGACAACAGCATGTCGTCCGCAGAGTAATCAGTGAGGGTATACAGCCAAAAGCAAATAATGCTGCCGAACACTGAGATCATATACCATATAAATAAACATATATGTATACACTGCGGCACCAAGGGGGGTCAGCACCTGAAAACTGGTGCCCCACAGTGCTGAGTGAGGGGGGAGGATGATACTAACGTATGCTCCAGCCCCCCCTGCCGACGTCCAGTCGGCCGTCCCGTCGTTACCCCTGACTGGCAGGCCCGAGAACGGGAGTATATGGTACTAGGCCGCAAGACCCGGGGACTAAATTAAAAACGCGGCCGGCAAACATGGCGCGGTCGGCGCGGTAGTCCCAGTCTCACAAACCACTCGGCAACCGCTGCGGCGTTTGTAACACAGATGCTGCATGCACCGTCCCTAAGGGGACACAGAGTACCTTATGATGCAGGGCTCTGTCCCTGATGATGTCCAGTCTCCTGTCCGTCAGAATCCCCCAGGGGCTGCGGATGGAGCCCGGTCCCAGTGCATGGCGACCGGTTAGGATCCCCCTCTCCCAGAGCAGTGAGCAGATTCTGAGATCCTCCACCGGCAGAATTAGAACAATGGCTGCCGGCGTTCCGAGGGGAGGAGAGAGCCGTGGGCGGAACCGCAAAAGTGCGGGAACCTGGTGGCTCATAGTGATCAGTGAGGGGGGCGGAGGACAGCGAAGTGTGCTCCAGCCCTCACTGTCGGCATCATACCGACCGTCCCGCCTTTCTCCCTGACTGGCAGGCTCAGGGGCGGGAGTTTAACACACTAGGCCGCAAAAGCCGGGGACTAAAGTAAAAACCGCGGCCGGCAAACAGGCACGGTCGGCGCGGCAGTCCCAGACAAAAAATCCACACCGCAGTCGCAGCTGCGTCTGAGGCCAAGGTGCTTCATGCACCGTCCCAACGGGGACACAGAGTACCTGTAGATGCAGGGCCATGTCCCTGACGATACTCCGTCTCCTGTCCGGCAGATTCCCCCAGGGGCTGCGGAGGGAGCCCGGTCCCAGTGGCTGGATGACCGATTAGGATCCCACGTATACGTATTATATATATATATATATATATATATATATATATATATATACACACACACGTAATATATATATATATACACACGTAATATATATATATATACACACGTAATATATATATATATACACACGTAATATATATATATTATATATATATATATATATATATATATATATATATATATATATATATACGTAATATATATATATATATATATACATACATATATATATAGATATATATACATACATATATATATAGATATATATACATACATATATATACATACATACATACATATATAAACACTTCGGCACCTAGGTGGGGCCAGAACCCGATTGGGAAACTGGTGCCCCACAGTGCACCGTGAGGGGGGAGGAGGATATCACGTATGCTCCAGCCCTCACTGCCGACGTCCCGTCGTTACCCCTGACTGTCAGGCCCGGGAACGGGAGTATATGGTACTAGGCCGCAAGAGCCGGGGACTAAAGTTAAAGACGCGGCCGGCAAACAGGCGCGGTAGTCCCGGACTCACAAACCACACCGCAACCGCTGCAGCGTTTGTAACCTAGGTGCTGTATGCAGCGTCCCTGCTGATGTCCTGTCTCCTTCCGTCAGAATCCCCCAGGGGCTGCGGATGGAGTCCGGTCCCAGCGCATGGCGACCGGTTATGAACCCCCTCTCCTAGAGCTGCAGTGCTGCCAAACAGTGCGCGCATTCTGAGACTCCACCGGCAGAATCTGCCATATAACAATGGCTGCCGGCGTTCCGAGGGGAGGAGGGAGCCGAGGGCGGAACCACAAAAGTGCGGGAATCTGCGCCCCATAGTGAACAGTGAGGGGGGGGGGGAGGACAGCGAAGTGTGCTCCAGCCCTCACCGTCGGCGTCATACCGACCGTCCCGCCCTTCCCCCTGACTGGCAGGCCCAGGGGCGGGAGTTCAATACACTAGGCCGCAGAAGCCGGGGACTAGAGTTATAAGCGCGGCCGGCAAACAAGCGCGGTCAGCGCGGTAGTCCCGGCGCACTAACACACCCAGCAGTGCTGCAGCGTGTATGACACAAGCGCTCCATGCGCCGTCCCCAAGGGGACACAGAGTACCTCACAGTAGCAGGGCCTTGTCCCTGACGATACCCAGCTCCTGTCCAGCAGATTCCCCAGGGGCTGCGGAGGGAGCACGGTCCCAGTGCCTGGAGACCGATTAGGATCCCACTTCACCCAGAGCCCTTAAGGGATGGGGAAGGAAAAACAGCATGTTGGCTCCTGCCTATGTACCCGCAATGGGTACCTCAACCTTAACAGCACCGCCGACAAGAGTGGGGTGAGAAGGGAGCATGCTGGGGAACCCTGTATGGGCCCACTTTTCTTCCATCCGATATAGTCAGCAGCTGCTGCTGACTAAATTGTGGAGCTATGCGTGCATGTGTGCCTCCTTCGCACAAAGCATAAAAACTGAGGAGCCCGTGATGCACGGGGGGGTGTATAGCAGAGGGGAGGGGTTACACTTTTTAAAGTGTAATACTTTGTGTGGCCTCCGGAGGCAGAAGCTATACACCCAATTGTCTGGGTCTCCCAATGGAGCGACAAAGAAATACTTTTTCTAAAGATCTCTATCTATGCTAGTGTATACAGGGACAGTTAGGCAGGGATTAGTAATATGCACCCAGAACTGCTCACGGTTCTGGATGCATATTGCACCTGACAGCTTCCCTTTAAGAAAAGGCCATCAGTATAAAATTAGTGGACACCCCTATTAAAGTTTTCACACAATAGACATTTATCACTTTTCCATAAGGCAGATCAGGTCTTTACTCAAACTTGGCCACAGTGAAGAATAAAGGAGACTGTCTGTCTGTTATAGTGATCTGTAGGAGTCTCAAGAGTTTCTCAGGGCTTACACAGTCATCAAATATGCTGTGGACAGGTCATGAAGGTCTTTTGTGGGAAGACCCTTTAAAATGGTAAAATAAGTCTCTGTGCCAAAAGCATATTATACAAGTTAGCCGAACTAAACTAAATGCAATTGCACTTTGTAACACGCATAATAAGTTGCAGACAAGGTGTCGTTCCCAGGAGAGTAGGAACATGGTTAGTTTGTGAATATGAAAAAATTAGAAGAAGAAGCAGCAGCAAGTACAAAAGTAAGCATTTTATTTTACATTAACATACAAGAGCATAAGAGTCCGGCAGATTAATAAAGCGCTTCTCGCTCAGCGCCACTTTACATCATTAGAAAGACCAGACTTTCTTCTTTTCACACGAAAAAGTTTGCGATTTGCAGCATTTTTCCTTTGCATTGAGACATAGGAAAATGGGTTTCTGGAGCGTTGCTGATCTGAACAGGTACCTTTCTTTGATGGAGGCTGGTCCTCGGGGGAATGGTGGTCATCAGGTGGCCGCTTCCGACTGGTGTCGCTTCTGATGTCTTCTTGAAGCGAATTAAGAGTTTTCTCCTACAAAAACAAGAAAACAATTAAAACAGGACAACAAAATAAACTAAGTGTAAGCAAATGTGAACACTATTTGGCGAGTTTTGTACCTCAGTATTTGTAGCCAAAAACGCATAAGTGGTGACATGTTTCTATTCTACTTTTCCTCTGATTGTAAGCCACAAACAGGAGTGGACCAAAAACAGGAGGTAAAAAGAAGGGAATTTTGTTACTTACCGTAAATTCCTTTTCTTCTAGCTCTTATTGGGAGACCCAGACGATTGGGGTATAGCTACTGCCCTCCGGAGGCCACACAAAGCACTACACTAAAAAGTGCAAGGCCCCTCCCCTTCTGGCTATACCCCCCCGTGGTATCACGGGTTCTCCAGTTTTAGTGCCAAAGCAAGAAGGAGGAAGCCAATAACTGGTTTAAACAAATTAACTCCGAATAACGTCGGAGAACTGAAAAACCGTTCAACATGAACAACATGTGTACCCGCAAACAACAAAAAAATCCCGAAGGACAACAGGGCGGGTGCTGGGTCTCCCAATAAGAGCTAGAAGAAAAGGAATTTACGGTAAGTAACAAAATTCCCTTCTTCTTCAGCGCTCTATTGGGAGACCCAGACGATTGGGACGTCCAAAAGCTGTCCCTGGGTGGGTAAAGAGATACCTCATGTTAGAGCTGCAAAACAGCCTACGGGGATGTCACTGCCGCCTGCAGGACTCTTCTACCTAAGCTGGCATCCGCCGAAGCATAGGTATGCACCTGATAATGTTTGGTGAAAGTGTGCAGACTCGACCAGGTAGCTGCCTGGCACACCTGTTGAGCCGAAGCCTGGTGTCGCAAAGCCCAGGACGCACCCACAGCTCTGGTTGAGTGGGCTTTCAGCCCTGAAGGAACCGGAAGCCCAGCAGAACGGTAGGCTTCCAGAATTGGTTCTTTGATCCATCGAGCCAGGGTGGCTTTAGAAGCCTGCGACCCCTTGCGCTGGCCAGCGACAAGGACAAAAAGTGCATCTGAACGGCGGATAGGCGCCGTGCAAGAAATATAGATTCTGAGTGCTCTCACCAGATCTAGCAAACGTAAGTCTTTCTCATACCGGTGAACCGGCTGAGGACAAAAGGAAGGCAAGGATATATCCTGATTAAGATGAAACGAGGATACGACCTTAGGGAGAAACTCCGGAATGGGGCGCAGCACTACCTTGTCCTGGTGGAACACCAGGAAGGGAGCCTTGGATGACAGAGCTGCCAGCTCAGACACACGCCGAAGCGATGTGATCGCAACAAGAAACGCCACTTTCTGTGACAGGCGAGAAAAGGAAACGTCCTTTAGAGGCTCGAAGGGCGGCTTTTGCAGAGCAACTAGTACTCTGTTCAGATCCCATGGATCTAACGGCCGCTTGTACGGGGGCACAATATGACAGACCCCCTGTAGGAACGTGCGCACCTTAGGAAGACGTGCTAGACGCTTCTGAAAAAACACAGATAGTGCCGAGACTTGCCCTTTAAGGGAGCTGAGCGACAAGCCCTTTTCCAACCCCGATTGCAGGAAGGAAAGAAAGGTGGGCAATGCAAATGGCCAAGGGGATACTCTCTGTGCAGAGCACCAGGATAAGAAAATCTTCCACGAGCCGGAACTGCGACCAATCTTGAACTAATGCGTCTGCCGCCAGAGCTCTTTGATCGCGCGACCTCGCCATGAATGCCGGGACCTTGTTGTTGTGCCGGGACGCCATTAGGTCGACGTCCGGCACTCCCCATCGGCGACAGATTTCCTGAAACACGTCCGGGTGAAGGGACCACTCCCCTGCGTCCATGCCCTGGCGACTGAGGAAGTCTGCTTCCCAATTTTCTACGCCTGGGATGTGAACCGCGGATATGGTGGATGCTGTGTCCTCCACCCACATTAGAATGCGCCGGACTTCTTGGAATGCTTGCCGACTGCGCGTCCCTCCTTGGTGGTTGATGTATGCCACCGCTGTGGAGTTGTCCGACTGGATTCGGATCTGCTTTCCTTCCAGCCACTGTTGGAAGGCCAGTAGGGCAAGATACACTGCCCTGATTTCCAGAACATTGATCTGAAGGGTGGACTCCTGCGGAGTCCACGTCCCCTGGGCCCTGTGGTGGAGAAACACTGCTCCCCACCCTGACAGACTCGCATCTGTCGTGACCACTGCCCAGGATGGGGGCAGGAAGGATCTTCCCTGAGACAATGAGGTGGGAAGGAGCCACCATTGTAGAGAGTCCTTGGCCGTCTGGGAAAGAGAGACTTTCCTGTCCAGGGACGTTGACTTCCCGTCCCATTGGCGGAGAATGTCCCATTGAAGTGGGCGCAGATGAAACTGCGCAAAGGGAACTGCTTCCATGGCTGCCACCATCTTCCCGAGGAAGTGCATGAGGCGCCGCAAGGGGTGCGACTGACTCTGAAGGAGAGATTGCACCCCTGTCTGTAGGGACCGCTGCTTGTTCAGCGGAAGCTTCACTCTCGCTGCTCGAGTATGAAACTCCATGCCAAGATACGTTAGCGACTGTGACGGTGACAGATTCGACTTTGGAAAGTTGATGATCCATCCGAACGTCTGTAGAGTCTCCAGCGTAGCATGTAGACTGAGTTGGCATGCCTCTTGAGAAGGTGCCTTGACAAGTAGATCGTCTAGGTAAGGGATCACCGAGTGTCCCTGAGAGTGCAAGACTGCTACCACCGCCGCCATGACCTTGGTGAAGACCCGGGGGGCTGTCGCCAGACCGAATGGCAGAGCTACGAACTGAAGATGGTCGTTTCCTATCACAAAACGTAGAAAACGTTGATGTTCTGTAGCAATTGGCACGTGGAGATAGGCATCTTTGATGTCTATTGAGGCAAGGAAGTCTCCTTGAGACATTGAGGCAACGACAGAGCGGAGGGTTTCCATCCGGAACCGTCTGGCGTTCACATGCTTGTTGAGCAGCTTTAGATCCAGAACAGGACGGAACGAGCCGTCCTTTTTTGGAACCACAAAGAGATTGGAGTAAAACCCTCGCCCTTGTTCCTGAGGCGGTACAGGAACCACAACTCCTTCCGCTCTTAGGGAGTCCACCGCCTGCAGCAGGGCATCTGCTCGGTCTGGATGTGGGGAGGTTCTGAAGAACCGAGCTGGAGGACGAGAACTGAACTCGATTCTGTACCCGCGAGACAAAATGTTTGTCACCCACCGGTCTGTGACCTGTGACATCCAAATGTCGGAAAAGCGGGAGAGCCTGCCCCCGACCGGAGATGCGGAGGGGGGGGGCTGGAAGTCATGAGGTAGCCGCTTTGGAAGCGGTTCCTCCATTTGCTTTCTTGGGGCGTGCGTGAGCCCGCCAGGAATCTGAGACTCTTTGCGTCCTCTGAGTCCCTTTGGACGAGGAGAATTGTGTCTTGCCCGAACCTCGAAAGGACTGAAACCTCTGCTGCCATTTTTTCTGCTGAGGTTTGCTTGATCTGGGCTGGGGTAAGGAAGAGTCTTTACCCTTGGACTGTTTAATGATGTCAGCCAATGGCTCGCCAAACAGTCTATCTCTAGATAAAGGTAAGCTGGTTAAACATTTTTTGGAACCAGCATCTGCTTTCCAGTCCTTTAACCACAAGGCTCTGCGCAAAACTACCGAATTGGCGGACGCCATTGAGGTGCGGCTGGTAGATTCTAGGACCGCATTGATAGCGTAAGACGCAAACGCAGACATCTGCGAGGTAAGGGACGCCACTTGCGGCGCCGCTGGATGTATGATAGCATCCACTTTTGCTAAACCAGCTGAAATAGCTTGGAGTGCCCATACGGCTGCGAATGCTGGAGCAAACGACGCGCCGATAGCTTCATAGACAGATTTTAACCAAAGGTCCATCTGTCTGTCATTGGCATCCTTAAGTGAAGCGCCATCCTCCACTGCAACTATGGATCTAGCTGCAAGTTTGGAAATCGGGGGGTCTACTTTTGGACACTGGGTCCAGCGCTTGACCACATCAGGGGGGAAAGGAAAACGTGTATCCTTAGAACGTTTAGAGAAACGCCTTTCTGGATGAGCGTCGTGTTTCTGGATTGACTCTCTGAAGTCAGAGTGATCCAAGAAAGCACTCAATTTACGCTTGGGATAGAGGAAACGAAACTTCTCCTGCTCTGCAGCTGCCTCCTCTGCAGAAGGGGCTGGGGGAGAAATATCCAACAGTCTATTGATGGCTGAGATAAGCTCGTTTACCATGGCGTCCCCATCCGGGGTATCCAGATTGAGAGGGGTTCCAGGATAAGACTCCTGATCACTCTCTTCAGACGCATCACAGGGCGACTGATTGCGCTGAGACCCTGAGCAGTGTGATGACGTTGAGGGTCTTTCCCAGCGAGCTCGCTTAGGGTGGCTGGGGCTATCATCTGAGTCATAATCCTCAGCTTGTGAAGCCGGGGACCCCCTTGCAGTCTGGATTAATTCCAACTGAGGGGGATTAGAGGACAGAGACCTCGCCGTGTCCATAGACTGAGCCCCAGTCATGGATTGCAAAGTTTCAAGGATTTTTGCCATAGTCACAGACATTCCATCAGCAAAAACTGCAAAGTCTGTCCCTGACACCGGGGCAGGACTTACAAGCGTCTCAGCCTGGGTCACTACCCCTCCGGACTCCGGCTGGCGAAGCAGCACCGGATCTGAGCATTGCACACAATGGGGGTCTTTGGAACCTGCTGGTAGAGCAGCCCCACATGCAGCACACGCAGTGTACACAGCCCTAGCCTTGGCAGCCTTGCGTTTTGTGGATGACATGTTGCTGCCTCCTCAGAGCGATCTGGGGTATCCAGCCAGGGAGCGACCTCACAGTGCAAGAAATAAATAAATATATATATCTGGTGACACAGTACACCAATACACAGTGAGGCACTAGAGGGGCCAGCTGAAATGCCGCTTACCGCCCGCTTAAGAGCGGGTGTGTGGTATCCAAAAGCCCCCTAGTCCAGGTCTCCCAGAGCCTTGCGTCCTTCCTCTAGCCAGACTGCATGTAATGGCTGCCGGCGTCCTGGGAGAGGAGGGGGGGCGGGCCCTGGGCGTTCCTGGCTAAGAGCGGGAAGCCTGCTTCCCTCTGTGCCTAGTGAGAGGGCTGGAGCATGTAAATCAGGCTCCAGCCCTCGTCGCTGCTGCGAAACAGCGTCTCTCCCCTACCCTGATTGACAGGGTGGGGGCGGGAACGAAGCGGAGCTAGGCCGCAAAAGCCGGGGACTGGATTTATAAACGCCGCCGCCGTAAAAGCGCGGTCGGCGTGTCCCCGGCGCACTACAAGTCACAGCAGCGCCGCCGGTCCAGTGGGGGTCGGCGCTGCGTTCCCACAACACAAAAAGTCCCCCAGTAAACTGCAGGAACACCAACTCAATCGTTACGGTCCCCGGCGCACTACAACACCCAGCCAGCCCGGAGTGTGTCTGTGCCTGCCGGGGACACAGAGTACCTGTATGATGCAGGGCCTTGTCCCTGATTGTACTCCTGCTCCGTATCCATCAGGTGCTATGGGTCTGTGGATGGAGCCCGGCGTCAGAGCTTAGAGGCCGGCAGGATCCCACTTCCACAGAGCCCTACAAGGGGATGTGGAAGGAAAACAGCATGTGGGGCTCCAGCCCCTGTACCAGCAATAGGTACCTCAACCTTACAACACCATCCACGGGTGAGAAGGGAGCATGCTGGGGGCCCTATATGGGCCCTCTTTTCTTCCATCCGAAATAGTCAGCAGCTACTGCTGACTAAAATCTGTGGAGCTATGCGTGGATGTCTGACCTCCTTCGCACAAAGCTTGAAAACTGGAGAACCCGTGATACCACGGGGGGGTATAGCCAGAAGGGGAGGGGCCTTGCACTTTTTAGTGTAGTGCTTTGTGTGGCCTCCGGAGGGCAGTAGCTATACCCCAATCGTCTGGGTCTCCCAATAGAGCGCTGAAGAAACTCAAAATACCCAATGTGTGCACGCGGCTTTACAGCCGTCACAATGGCTCATAACCAGCTAAATAAAGCTAACATTTCCTCATGTACATTAACCCACACTGGCATTATCCTTGCCCTCATGGAGATATCTTTATTTTCCTATACCAGCTGTATTCATTGGTACTATTTTAGGGCAGACATGACATTGTCAACACAGATGATTTTTTTTTTTATAGGGCAAGATATACAAAAACACTTCATTTATAATACACTGCAATATTGCAGTCAGATCAATGCTAACTGGTGCCCTATTAGGCTATGTGCCCACGGGACTCTGTACCTGCGGATTTTGCCACGGAAAACCTGTGGATTTATCTGCATTTTCTAGATAAATCCGCAGGTTTCAGAAAGTACAGACACTCCATGTTATCCCATGGGACATGGGGAGAGCTGTGTCCATGCTGCAGAATGTGCGGCTGCGGAATATGCTGCGGATGTCCCGCAGCCGCACGTAACTGCATGTCAATTATTCCTGCGGAATTACCGGCCCTCCACTATTGAGATAGAGGGCGAGACCTCCGCAGGTAAGTCGCATGAATGTCCGCAGGTTTTCCACAGCTATTTTGCGGGAATCCCACAGCTATGTATAGCTGCGGATTTCGGGTAGCTGCTGCGGGAAACCTGCGGACGTACCTATGGATATATTCACAGGTGCGAACTCCCGTGGGCACATAGCCTTAAGGCCCCGTTACACGCAACGACGTAACGATATATCGCCGGGGTCACGGATTCCGTGACGCACATCCGGCATAGTTAGCGACGTCGTTGTGTGTGACAGCAAGGAGACTGTCAACAATGGAAAATACTCACCTTATCGTCCATCGTTGACACGTCGTTCCTTTTCAAAAAATCGTTGATTGTTGAGCACGTAGGTTGTTAGTCGTTCCCGAGGCAGCACACATCGCTACGTGTGACACCTCAGGAACGACGAAGTACAGCATACCTGCGGCGCCGGCAATGAGGAAGGAAGGAGGTGGGCGGGATCTTACGTCCCGCTCATCTCCGCTTCTATTGTGCAGCCGCTTAGTGATGCCGCTGTGACGCCGCACAAACCGCCCCCTTGTAAAGGAGGCGGTTCGCCGGACACAGCGACTTCACTAGGCAGGTAAGTAAGTGTGACGGCTCCTAACGATGTTGTGCGCCACGGGCAGCGATTTGCCAGTGACCCACAACAGACGGGGGCGGGTGCTTTCACCAGCAATATCGCTGCGTGTAACACCCCCTTTAGGCTCAATTGTTTGGGCACATTCCCTGAAGCCAGAGCTATCAGCAAACCCCAACTGTATGCGCTCTAACTGCTTAGATGCTGTGACCATTACTGCCTGCAAGTCTTAAGAGGTCTTCATAGATTACCACGATCACCAAAATCCCATTGTGTTATTATTCGCTATTAGGCCTCCTTCACATGTCAGTATTTTCCCATCAATGTCTGACAATGCAGGCGTGGAACTTACAGAGAAACACTAGAATTTAAAGACTGACACCGGTGCCGTGATTTGTATTTAAATATCTTTTTCATGGAAAAATAACCAACCAACCGCTGAAAGTATATTACAAAAATGGGGGAATAAGAGGGAAGGAGCGTGGAAAAGGAGATGAAAAAAAAAAGTTGATATATGGGAAGGGACACGGGGAAATAAAATAATCAAGACAACTTAACCTTTTTCAGATATATTAAATGTTAATGGTAATTATACAGGTCTTTGTACTTATGGAAGAAGCTTCTTTGTTAAGAAAAAAAGAATTTTGTTACTTACCGTAAATTCTTTTTCTTATAGTTCTGTATTGGGAGACCCAGACCATGGGTGTTTGTGTGTCCTCCGGAGGCAGAAGCTAAAGTACTACACTTAAAAGTGTAGCTCCTCCCTCTGAGCTTATACACCCCCTGGTAGCCAGTCCTAGCCAGTTTAGTGCAAAAGCTGAAGGAGAATAGCCACCCACAAGTAGAACCGAGTAAGAACCGGAACAACCGGAGACTCTGTCCACGACAACAGCCGGTGATAACACACGGAACAAGAAAATTGCCAACAGGCAACAGGGAGGGAGCTGGGTCTCCCAATACGGAACTATAAGAAAAAGAATTTACGGTAAGTAACAAAATTCTCTTTTTCTTTATCGTTCCTTTGGGAGACCCAGACCATGGGACGTTCCAAAGCTGTCCCTGGGTAGGAATAAACAGAAAAAACTAAGAAGTAGGCGGAGCCTAACTTCACAAGTGGGCGACAGCCGCCTGAAGGATGCGTCTGCCCAAGCTCGCATCTGCCGAAGCATGAGCATGCACTTGGTAGTGCTTCGAAAAGGTATGCAGGCTAGTCCAAGTGGCAGCCTGACAGACTTGTTGAGCCGTAGCCTGGTGCCTAAAAGCCCAAGAGGCACCGACAGCTCTGGTCGAGTGTGCTTTGATCCCCGGCAGGGGAGGCACCTGAGTACTCTGGGAGGCATCCGAAATGGTCGATCTAATCCAACGGGCCAAGGTCGGCTTAGAGACCCTTGCGCCGCCCTGTGGTTAGCACAAAAAAGGGGAGGTGCACCGCCTAAGCGCAGCGGTGCGAGACACATAGATCCGGAGAGCACGCACCAGATCTAGAGTATGCAGCGCTCTCTCAAAGCGATGAACAGGGGCCGGACAGAAGGAAGGCAAGGAAATATCCTGGTTAAGGTGGAAGGGAGAGACCACCTTAGGAAGAAAGTCCGGGGTCGGACGGAGAACTACCTTGTCTTGGTGAAAAACCAAAAAAGGTGACTCCGAGGAGAGCGCAGCCAAATCAGAGACTCTCCTGAGAGAAGTTATGGCAACTAGAAAGGCCACCTTTTGAGAAAGACGATACAAAGAAACCTCCCTAAGGGGCTCGAAAGGGGGTTTCTGCAATACCGTGAGGACCAAGTTAAGGTCCCAGGGATCCAAGGGCCGCCGATAAGGCGGAATGATGTGAGACGCACCTTACATGAAGGTGCGGACCTGAGTCAGCCGGGCGAGATGCCGCTGGAACAGCACTGATAGAGCTGACACTTGTCCCTTGAGAGAGTTGAGGGACAGTCCTAGCTGCAGACCGGACTGTAAAAAAGACAGAAGGGTCGGCAACGAGAATGGCCAAGGAGAATGGCCGAAAGAGCGACACCAGGACAGGAAAATTTTCCAAATCCTGTGATAGATCTTGACGGAGGAAGACTTACGGGCCCGAGTCATAGTGGAGATGACTTCAGGAGGAATACCAGAAGACGTCAAAATCCAGGACTCAAGAGCCACGCCGTCAATTTGAGTGCCGCAAAATTCGGGCGGAAAAACGGACCTTGCGAGATCAGGTCTGGACGGTCCGGAAGATGCCATGGCATCTCCACAGACAGTTGGAGCAGGTCCGGATACCAAGCTCGCCTGGGCCAGTCCGGTGCAATGAGGATGACTCGACGGCCCTCCATTCTGATCACGCGCAGGACTCTGGGCAAGAGAGCTAGAGGGGGAAACACGTAGGACAGACGAAACTGGGACCAGTCTTGGACCAGAGCGTCCGCGGCGAAGGCCTGAGGATCGTGGGAGCGAGCCACGTAAACCGGAACCTTGTTGTTGTGACGGGATGCCATTAGGTCCACGTCCGGAGTGCCCCACTTGCGGCAGATTGACTGAAACACTGCCGGGTGCAGGGACCACTCGCCACCGTCCACGGATTGACGGCTGAGATAATCTGCCTCCCAGTTTTCTACGCCAGGGATGTGGACTGCGGATATGGTGGAATTGGAGTCCTCCGCCCATTGAAGAATGCGTTTGACCTCCAACATTGCCAGGCGGCTGCGTGTCCCGGGGAGGAAACCCTGCGCCTTCTCTTAGAAGGATGGGGTCTGCAACCGCTGTCGCGTTGTCTGACTGGACTCGAATGTGCCTGCCCGCCAACAGGTGGTGAAAGGCTAGGAGAGCTAGAAGCACAGCTCTGGTTTCCAGCACATTGATTGAAAGGGCTGACTCGGACGGAGTCCAAGTGCCCTGTGCTCTGTGGTGGAGATGTACCGCTCCCCAGCCGGATAGGCTGGCATCCGTGGTGAGAATCACCCAGGACGGAGTCAGGAAGGAGCGCCCTTGGGACAGGGAGAGGGGTCGAAGCCACCACTGAAGAGAGCTCCTGGTCCGTGGCGACAGAGCCACTAACCTCTGTAAGGAGGAAGGCCGCTTGTCCCAACAGCGGAGAATGTCCAGCTGCAGAGGACGCAGATGGAACTGGGCAAAGGGAACCGCCTCCATGGAGGCCACCATTTGACCCAGCACCTGCATCAGACGCCTGAGGGTATAACGGCTGGGCCTCAGGAGAGAGCGCACCGCCAACCGGAGTGACAGCTGTTTGTCTAAGGGCAACTTCACAAGTGCCGGCAAAGTCTCGAACTGCATCCCTAGGTATGTGAGACTCTGGGTCGGAGTCAGAGTGGATTTGGGAAGATTGACAATCCAACCGAATTGGGCTAGGGTGGCGAGAGTGAGCGAAACACTCCGCTGACAGTCTGCGCTGGATGTACCCTTGACCAGAAGGTCGTCCAGGTAAGGAATCACTGCCAACCCCTGGAGGTGCAGGACCGCAATTACTGCCGCCATGACCTTGGTGAATACCCGAGGGGCCATGGCTAACCCGAAGGGGAGAGCCACGAATTGGAAATGATCCTCTCCTATCGCAAAACGTAACCAACGCTGATGTGACACTGCGATTGGCACATGTAGATAGGCATCTCTGATGTCGATGGACGCCAGGAACTCCCCTTGGGTCATAGAGGCAATGACTGATCGCAGAGACTCCATGCGCAAATGCCGCACCCGGACATGCTTGTTGAGAAGCTTGAGATCCAGGATGGGCCGGAAGGTACCGTCCTTTTTTTGGAACTAGGAAGAGATTTGAGTAAAAACCTCTGAACCGTTCCTGAGCGGGAACTGGGACAATCACTCCGTTTGCCTGCAAGGACGCCACGGCTTGCGAGAAGGCGGCGGCCTTGGAGCAGGGGGGAGTTGAGAGAAAAAATCTGTTTGGAGGGCTGGAAGAGAATTCTATCCTGTAGCCGTGAGATATGATGTCTCTCACCCACTGATCGGAGACTTGCTTTAACCAAGCGTCGCCAAAGTGGGAGAGCCTGCCACCGACTAAGGACGTGGCTGGAGCGGGCAGAGAGTCATGAGGAAGCTGCCTTAGTGGCAGAACCTCCTGCGGCCTTCTGCGGACGCGCTTTTGGGCGCCAGTTGGATTTCTGATCCTTGGCTGAGTTAGCGGGCGAAGCGGAAGGCTTAGAGGATGACCAGTTGGAGGAACGAAAGGAACGAAACCTCGATTGATTCCTACCCTGGGCGGGTTTCCTGGTCTTGGTTTGTGGCATGGAAGTACTCTTCCCGCCAGTAGCTTCTTTAATGATTTCATCCAGCTGTTCACCAAACAGCCGTGAACCAGCAAAAGGGAGCCCAGCAAGAAACTTCTTGGAAGAAGCATCTGCCTTCCACTCTCGAAGCCACAAAATCCTGCGGATAACAAGAGAATTAGCTGAAGCCACCGCAGTGCGGTGAGAAGCCTCCAGCATGGCAGACATGGCATAAGATGAAAAAGCTGAAGCCTGAGCAGTTAAGGTAACCATCTCAGGCATAGATTCCTTGGTGAGGGAATGCATCTCCTCTAGAGAAGCAGAGATGGCTTTGAGAGCCCACACTGCTGCAAAAGTCGGGGAAAACGCGACCCCCGCAGCTTCAGACACAGATTTGGCCAGAAGGTCAATCTGACGGTCAGTGGAATCCTTAAGTGAGGTGCCGTCAGCCACCGACACAACGGTCCGGGCTGAGAGCCTAGACACCGGGGGGGGGTCTACCTTTGGGGAGTGAGACCACTCCTTGACCACCTCAGGTGGAAATGGAAACCGGTCATCAGAACCACGCTTTGGAAAGCGTTTGTCAGGGCAGGCCCTGGGTTTGGTCACAGCGGTCTGAAAACTGGAGTGGTTAAAGAACACACTCTTCGGCGAGGTAAACTGATGTTTTTCTGCCAAAGAGAGTTGCTCCTCTGACACTGGCAGATTGAGATCCAGCACAGAATTAATAGAAGCAATCAAATCACTAAGATCCGAGTCACCCTCAGAGAAATCGATGGGATACATAGCCTCCGAGCCCAGAGTATTAGAGGCACCCTGTGAGGGGGGCTGATGCATATTCATCAAAGTCCTGGACAAAAGCCCCATGGACTCAGCAAATGACTGGGATATGGACCTAGAAAAGGACTCTACCCAGGCCGGGGGTTCAATCACAGATGCAGCAGCAGCCTGAGAGACCACTGTGGGGTGAGACTCCAGGCTGTGGCACCGCCAAGTTAGAGCAGACATCACAATGTGGATAGGTGCTCGGCTCAGGCAGCAGGAGCTTACATGCAGTGCATGCAGAATAAGGCTTTGGAGCCTTGCTCCTTGTGTGAGAC